>NC_091782.1:44143844-44792935 GCF_029378745.1 Bos indicus | reverse complement strand
GCTGCACAGAAGTGCTTAAAGCTTTCTTATCACAGAGCAGGTGAAGAAGTATGGATTTGAGGCTGATGGGCAGTAAGTGTAGAGCTGGACTCTGGCCTGAGGTGGCTCCCCATCTGGTTCACAATGCTCCTCTGATTCTGCTCTAGCCTCTGATCCTCTGGCCTTAAGGAAGTGTTCTTCCTTCTCTCTTCTTGGTCAAATTCTATCCTTCACTCAAGACCCTGGCAGGCATCTCTGGACTGCTTCCTGACTGTTCTCTCACTGTGGTTCAGCCAGTTCTGAGACGTAAGCTCCTGTCACCTCCTGATGGTGTCTCTAATAAGACTGTAAGTCTTGTGAGAACAAGGACAGGCTCTCTCTCCCTGTGCTTTCCTCTGGTGCCTGAAACGATGCTTTGCTCTCGTAGTCCCCCCGATCAATAAGATCATGTGATTGATGGATGGCCTGGAAAGTTCTGGGTTGGGGTGTTACTTGGGGGAATGTTTAGCAGTCTCTGGAAAAAAATCCAGCTGCTACTTCTTTCTTCACTTACACCCAAGACTCAGCCTGGGTATTCACAAGAGATTGAGAGCGTCCTTAACATGGAGCACTCCGTACTTCCCTTCCTAGGAAGCAGGGCTATTGCAGTGCACCAATTAATAGCATGTAACTTCCTCCCATAATTCTTCACATCAGGCAAAGGAGATGCAAAAACGTCAGGAATGATAAAAATGATTTTGCTCACTCTGACCTGTGTCTGGTTAGGAAAGAATATCTTATTCTTTTTTTTTTTTTAAATCACTTTTTTAAAACAGAGTGGCTTTAATAATAGAGGCTTATTTCTCAAGATGAAATACTAGAAATCATGAAGAAATGGAGAAGGGGAGTGACCTGGGTGCCTTTAGAAGAGACAGTTTATCGGATCAGGGCCGCTTTGTCTTATTACTCTGTGTTTTCCCAAATGACCCATAAGTGATTCTCGAATCATTCTGATCTCAGCCTCCACAACCAGGACCAGGATAGATTAAAAGCTTTGGCCTGTGCAATGAGTCACTTGATTATCAAGCAAGGCTCCTCTGCCCTCTTGCTGGCATTTCCAGACAGTCTTTTAGAAGTTATCAATTTCCTTTTATACCTGCCCGAGTTCTTTCCAGACTCCCTCCTCCTGGACTGAGCTGATGTTCCTCTTTTTTGTTTCCTCAGCATTAAAAAGAAGTGTGTGTGTGTGTGTATATAAATACCTCATATCACTCTGCATTGTAATTAGTAATTACATTTCCTTCTGAAATGCGCCACCTTTAACTATAGATTTTCTGGGATCTGAATCTGTGGCTGGCACACAGCAAAGGCTCAATGATTATTATTGGAATGAATGGATAGTTGAATGAGGAAGCAGCCATGATTCTCTTGGTTTTATTTTTTGCTTTTAGTCGCTAAGTGGTGTCCGACTCTTGTGACCACATGGACTGTATCCTGCCAGGCTTCTCGGTCCATGGGATTTTCTAGGCAAGCATACTGGAGTGGCTTACCATTTCCTACTCCAGGGGATCTTCCCCACCCAAAGATAGAACCTGTGTCTCCTGCGTTGGCAGGCGGATTCTTTGCTACTTAGTTCTTTTGGGCTCCATGTCAGTCCTTATAAGGAAACCTGCTGGCTCTGGTTTAGATTGTGTTTCCACCCCTGGGCCGAGGACGGTGTTCGATGTGTTCAGGAGTTTGGCAGAGCCTGATTGGCTTGTTTGCTCTCTGTTGCTGCATCACAAATTGCTCCCATATTTAGCAGCTTAAAACCTTCATTATCTCAAATGTTTTCTCTGGGGCAGGAATCTGCCAACAGCTTTGCTGGGTGGTTCTAACTCAGAGTCTCTCACAAGGGGGCAGTCAGGTTGTCAAGGCTCACCCGGGGCTGGACCAGCCGCTTGCAAGCTCGCTCATCCATGAGGCTGTTTGTGGGCTTCCCCAAATGGCCTCTCCCTAGCTCGTCTGAGTGTCCTTTCCATGTGGCAGCTGGCTCCCCGAGAGTGGCCGATCCAGGAGGGAAAGGGGAGAGGAGAGTTGGAGAGGATAAACCCAATAGAGAAGCCACAGTCTTTTACAACCTAGTCTTGGAAGTGACATCCCATCATTTCCGCTGTTTTCCGTTGGTCACATGGCCCAGCTCTGGTCCCCAGATGGTGGGGCTACACGAAGGTGTGGCGCTGCCCAAAGAGGCAAGATCACAGGGGTGGGTCATCTTGGCAGCCGCCCCCCCTCAGACACAGGCACAGGTCATGCTCATTCCTGTACACAGAAGGCATTAAGGCCGGACAGATAAGGACTGGCAGCTCTGGGAAGTCACAGAGGGTGAGGATGAACATTTCCCAAAAGGATGTCATACAGTGGAAACAAAAAGGAGAACGTCTGCCACGAATGAATATTTAAATTCACTTGTTTCCCCCTCGCTCAAAGCAGGGCAGGGGAAGGTCTAGTTGAAAGCAGTGCCATGAATCATTCCTCCCCAAGTGCAGATCATCATTCGTCCCTTCAGGATCTTTTTCTACTGCGGACTGATGTTCCCGGTCAGCATTTATTTGTGCAAAGGTGCTCCCAAGCAATTCAACTGCTGATTTATAAATAGGCTTCTGTAGATCTTGGGAGTAGACCAATATTTGAGTGTGTGTCTCTTGTATAAATTGCTCTGACAGCTGCTTACTTTCTCTCTAGAGCTCTCCTTTCTTTGGTGCTCTTGTGATTTTTTTTTTTTTTTTTTTTTGATTTAGAGCAGAGAGAAAGCATCAGCTATGTCCTGGTGTGTTTCCATTAGACAGAGGTAGGGTACAGGGCTGGAGCAGCCCCAGGAATGGGGTGCAGCTGAATGCACTACAGGATTAGAGGGGGCTTCGCAGGTGGCTCAGTGGTAAAGAAACCCACCTGCCAATGCAGGAGACACAAGAGACAAAGGTTTGATCTCTGGGTCAGGAAGATACCCTGGAGGAGGGTATGGCAACCCTCTCCAGTATTCTTGTCTGGAGAATCCCCATGGACAGAGGAGCCTGGTGGGCTACAGCCCGTGGGGTTGCAAACAGTCAGACACGACTGAAGTGGGTTAGCATGCACACTCACCTTCCAAAGTAGATCTTTTGATCCTGTGCATCGGGATAGATTTTCTGTACTTGTGTTCCCTGGAGACTGTGTGGGATAAGTAAGTGCTGTTTTTGCACTGGGGATTAATGACATACAGAGGCAAGGAGATTTTTAAGACTTTGGTTGAAGTACTGCCAGGCCCCTGAGCTATCCTGACACCCCACTGCTCCCAGAAATAAGAAGCCATCGTTTGTCTTCCCACTGCCTGCCAGTGAGAAGGCTGCCAGGTATCGCATAGCCAGCACCCCAGAGAGTTGATTGAAGATTTGGCGTCCTTGGAGTCTTCCTCCAAAGCTTTTGGAAAATAATCATAACAACATCGAAAATGAGTTACTCAGGACTAAAAAGAAGTCTTGATAGGCTTCATCACACAAATGGAGACCCTGAATCCCCTCACTCTCTCAACTCATGAAGGCAGAGATGTTACGTGGGGGATGCTACGCAGAGATGCTATGCTTGTGTTACTTAAGCTGGATCTTACATAAATCCTGTGTTGTCATGTTGGGCACCCATGAACACTGACTCTTTTGTGCAGCATGGGAGAAGATGCTTCTGACTTTGGGCAGCTCAGTGCATTGCCAAGCTGAGATCAGTATTTGTCAGGTCTCTGGGAGGGTTCGGGCTTCCCAGGTAAAGAATCTGCCCGCCAATGCAGGAATCTGTCTGCCAATGCAGGATATGTGGGCTTGATCCCTGAGTTGGGAAGATCCCCTGGAGAGGGAAAGGGCAATCCACTCTAGTACTCTTGCCTGGGAAATACCATGAACAGAGGAGCCTGGCAGGCTACAGTCCATGGAGTTGCAAAGAGTCGGACACGACTTAGCGACTTAACAACTGTTAGAGTTTCCAAGAACACAGTGGCCTTGCAGTATCGCAATGCACTGGCTTTCATAGTGAATCATCAAAAATTGTTAAACATTTTCAACACTCCCCTATTTGTTTTGTCCCTGGAAATTCCCCTTTCACTTTCAAGATAACTGGACAGAGGTGAGTCAAGAGGGTGAGAAAAGCAACGTCATTTGCAAATATACTCCCTGTTCCCTGGCATGTCCCAGGACAGACTAAAGGGAGAGGAAGGAGGAGGTCACATATGTTGAATTTGTCATCTTATGCTGCATCTCACAAGGCTTGATGTTTCTGTTTTACGTTTGTAAGACCCAGACTATCTGGACAAAAAATTATCTATGGCTAGCTGGAGTCGTAGAATGGCAGCCACCCCCACGGGTTAGGCGTGGGTTAGGCGTGGCATCTTTGCTGGAGGAATGACTGGGGTATGGTTTGCCCACGTCTGTGTCCCTGTTATTTTGCCCTGTTCTTAGACTCTGGCTGTTCTGCCCAACCATGTTCCTCTCCCCGTTCCCTGATCCTAAGTGGCAGGGCTTGGATAAGAAGGAGCTGATGGCAACACTCAGGCCAGCCCATGAGGCAGCTAATTTAAAAAATGTTGGAAGTCTTAGACTCTGGGCTCAGACAGTCCTCAGTTCGAATTCTGCTAGCTGTGTGAGCTTGGGCTAGTTACTTAACTGCTCTGGGCTTCTGTTTTCTATGTCGACAATGGAGATAATCATAGTACCTCCTTAACCCGTGGGGCCAGAGTGAGGACTAAGTCAGATAGAGCAGTGGATGGGTCTACTTTTTTCTATCTTGGATGTGTTTAATATCAGGCTTTATTATGGGTAGATTGGTGGGGAGCAACCTTACAAATCCTTTGTTCCTTTAATCTGCACTTAAGCTAGATGGGATATGTTTCTGCTCCTAAGAGCCAGATTATTATCCACATTAAACTTTTCTTCCAGTCTGTCCATCTCAGCGAGTGGATCCACCTGGAGCACCTACTCTTCTTGTTTCAGGGCCCAGTGTAGGATCCTCCCCATAAATGTCACACTTCACAGCCCGGGGGCAATGGGGTACAGGCTGGCTGAGCCAGAGGACCTTTCTGCCTACTCAGGACTTTGCCAGAGGGAAGGGTGCCCTTCCCTCCCTGGCTCTTAGGGGTCAGAATCCAATGTTGTTGTTGAATGGGACTTTTTTTCTTTCCAGGAGGAGGAGTTTTAAAATGTTCTCCAGGCTTTGTCTTAGGAAATCAGGGGACCCCCGACACCGTCCTTGGAATTACCTGCCTCCTGCTGTCTGACTGGAAGAATCAGAGCTCCGAAGACTGCCACCCGGTCTTTCTGGAGAAGGTTTGCTCAGGAAAGCTTTATGAGGCTGCGGGCTGACAATTTATCCTATCGTTTGACTGGGTTTTTTGTTAAAGAAAGAAAGGTAATAATTGTGAAATGCAGCCTGCAGGGAGTAAACAAAATACTTCTGTGCTTAATAAGCCTTCAATTCATTTTCTTAATCTCCTGCTAGAATTTTTTTCTTTACTTTTTTTTTAGTGGAAAAATAATTTTGTCCATATTTTTCCTCACTGAAAGATCCCAGTAGAAGAAATATTCCAGGATGCTGGGTCCTCTGCCCTTCTTTCTTCCTAAAGCTCTGCTTTAATTGTCCCAAAGCGCTGCAGCCAAAACCCAGTTAGAAATAAAAAAGGACTGGAGTGGAGCACCCCGCCCGCCCAGGGAGCATCTCTTCTCACCGCCTGGGGTTGCACACAGTGGGGCAGGCTGTGCCCTGCACCCTAGAACACTGGCATTGAGTGTTTCATGCCTGGAACTTTCTGCCAACTCTCAACACACTTGTGTGCATGTCCACCATTACTCAGGAGACTGGAGCCCTGAACATGGGGTGCCAGGGGTGCACCTGCCAGCCTGGCTCGTCAGATGTGGGGGGAACCAAGAGAATAGGCGTGAGCCTCTTTCAGTCCCACAGGGGAGGTGATACCCGGGGCCCAGGCAAGGCATTCCAACAGCTGTGATGCATCCGAGGGTCGTGCTGGGGACTGGCTCTTCTCTGGATGCTGAGGCTCTAGGGAAAGCGTTTAGAAAGTATGTTCTGGCAAAGTCTTCCTTCACAAGCATGTTTAAGACTGAACTCAGTGGAAAACAACACAGGAGGGTGGAAGTGGGGGACCTGGTACTGCCAAGCAGCCCCCCGCCCATCTGCACCTGCCTGGCCTCCCTGGATGGATCTCCAGGGAATGAGCCGGGCTCTGCTTCTCCCTGTATCGAGGCCAGCAGCCTGGGGCCATCAGACGGACCATGGGCATCCTGAGGATACAGAGGAGAGGCCATGAAACCCAGCCCATCCAGGCCTTGCTGTGGACGCCAGCCCCCAGCTCCTGACCCCCACCTTTCCACCCACGTTAGAGACTCTCTCAATGACTATGCCAAAGCCTTTGACCATTGTGGATCACAATAAATCTATGTGGAAAATTCTGAAGGAGATGGGAATACCAGACCACCTGACCTGCCTCTTGAGAAACCTATATGCAGGTCAGGAAGCAACAGTTAGAACTGGACATGGAACAACAGACTGGTTCCAAATAGGAAAAGGAGTATGTCAAGGCTGTATATTGTCACCCTGCTTATTTAATTTATATGCAGAGTACATCATGAGAAATGCTGGGCTGGAGGAAGCACAAGCTGGAATCAAGATTGCCAGGAGAAATATCAATAACCTCTGATATGCAGATGACACCACCCTTAGGGCAGAAAGTGAAGAAGAACTAAAGAGCCTCTTGATGAAAGTGAAAGAGAAGAGTGAAAAAGTTGGCTTAAAGCTCAACATTCAGAAAACTAAGATCATGGCATCTGGTCCCATCACTTCATGGCAAATAGATGGGGAAACAGTGGAAACAGTGTCAGACTTAATTTTGGGGTGCTCCAAAATCACTGCAGATGGTGACTGCAGCCATGAAATTAAAAGACGCTTACTCCTGGAAGGAAAGTTATGACCAACCTAGACAGCATATTAAAAAGCAGAGACATTACTTTGTCAACAAAGGTCCGTCTAGTCAAGGCTATGGTTTTTCCAGTGGTCGTGGATGGATGAAAGACTTGGACTATAAGGAAAGCTGAGCGCCGAAGAATTGCTGCTTCTGAACTGTGGTGTTGGAGAAGACTCTTGTGAGTCCCTTGGACTGCAAGGAGATCCAACCAGTCCATCCTAAAGGAGATCAATCCTGGGTGTTCTTTGGAAGGACTGATGATGAAGCTGAAACTCCAATACTTTGGCCACCTGATGTGAAGAGCTGACTCATTTGAAAAGACCCTGATGCTGGGAAAGATTGAGGGCAGGAGGAGAAGGGGGACGACAGAGGATGAGATGGCTGGATGGCATCACTGACTCAATGGACGTGAGTTTGAGTGAACTCCAGGAGTTGGTGATGGACAAGGAGGCCTGGTGTGCTGTGATTCATGGGGTTGCAAAGAGTCAGACACGATTGAGTGACTGAACTGACTGAACAATGACATCACTGCACACATCCTTTTGTTTGCTTGCATTTGCAGCCAGGACTAAAGCCCAGCCATTGTTTTGGTCATTCAGCATTTGGAACATGTTCCTTTCCTGCATTCCGACAGTGTCTAAATGACACCGCTAAATGTAAAGGAAGCAGTCAGATCTCTGGCCCTGCCTACAGTTTGCAAATGAATGACAGTGAAGGTGGTGTCCCTCGCCCACCCCTGGCATTCAATCCACTCAGGCATCAGTGAGCTCACCTCCCAGGACTGGCACCTCAGCGACCTCGCTCAAATAACTTTCCAGGCATAGACAGAAGTGACAGCCCGTCCTGAACCATCATGTCACTCCCCAACCCCTGCCCGGTGTAGACAGCCTCCGATCTGAATACCACCGCATCTGAATACATCCAGCGTGCAGAGCCTGGCATTGCAGCCTGCGAGCATCTGGCCCCTGCCGCCTTTCCAGCCTCCTTCCCGGCCTGCGTGTAACTCTCTCCATTCTTTCCTGAACATTCTCTGCATCGTCCCACCTCAGGGCTTTTATTGAAGGCCTTACCTCTGCTGAAATGCCCTTCCTCCATTCTTACCTGTTGAAATCCCACCATTCTGCGGAGCACAATTGAAATGCTAACTCCTTGATGAAATCTTTTGGGATTTTCAAAGCCAGAAGTGATTCTGGGCTTCACCGTGACTTTCTGAATTTCCACCTCCTTGTCCATCTCAGTCCCTAGTTATCCCAGCAGCCCTCATCTTTGGTGTGGGTCTTCAGCTTTCTGGACCAATTTTTGCTCCACAGACATCCATTGAAAGTCTTCAAGTTCCAACTACTATGTTAGATGCTGGCAACATGATGAGTAAGAGACGGAATCTCTTTTAGTCTTTGAGGATGTATCTTTGAGGATGTCCGAGTCCACGGATGAGCAGACAGGCAGATGAACACTAATTGTGATGAAATATACTGAGACACAGGAACACGGCTCTGGGATATGCAGGGATGGACAAGGGCCCAGAGCTTTGAAAGTTCCCTGTCTGGCCAGGGAACCATCACTAGTCTCTGAGTGGCTGGGAGACGAGCCCATATAGAAGCATGATGGGAAGAGAAGCTGGGATGCAATGTTTGTGATGATTAATTTTAGGTGTCCGCTCGCTGAGCCAAAGTACCCAGATATTTGATCAAATATTATTTAGACATCTCTGTGAAGGCTTGTTTTAGATGAGACTAATATATAAATTGGATCTTCCCTGGTGGCTCAGATGGTAAAGCATCTGCCTACAATGCGGGAGACTTGGGTTCAATCCCTAGGTCGGGAAGATCTCCTGGAGAAGAAAATGGCAACCCACTCCAGTATTCTTGCCTGGAAAATCCCATGGACGGAGGAACCTAGTTGGGCTACAGCCCATGGGGTTGCAAAAAGTCAGACACAGTGGACTTTGAGTAAAGCAGATTACCTTCCATAAGGTGGGTGGTGGTGGTGGTTGTTCAGTCACTAGGTCGTGTCTGACTCTTTGTGACCCCATGGATTGCAGCATGCCAGGCTTCCCTGTCCTTCGCTATCTCCCAGAGATGGTGAGCCCCATCTAATTAGTTGAGCGTGTTAATAGAAAAGAGAATGACCTTCCCGGGAAAAAAGGGAGTCCTGCTGGCAGATTGCCTTTGGAAGTTGAGCTTCAACATCAGTTCTTCTCTGGGTCTCCAGTCTGCTGGCCTACTCTGCAGATCTTGAACTCGCCAGCCTTCACAATCAATGAGCCAGTTCCTTGGAATAAATCTTTCTTTCTCTCTCTGCCCCTCCCTGGCAGCAGTGGGCTTCTGTCACATAGCCAACAGTAAGGAGTTTTTGTCCGTTTACCTGCAATCCTTGGAAAGCCGTTCCTTTCTTTCAATTGCCACAGACTCAGATTGGACTCGGAGAAGGCAATGGCAGCCCACTCCAGTACTCTTGCCTGGAAAATCCCATGGATGGAGGAGCCTGGTGGGCTTCAGTCCATGGGGTCGCTAAGCATTGGACATGACTGAGCAACTTCACTTTCACTTTTCACTTTCATGCATTGGAGAAGGAAATGGCAACCCACTCCAGTGTTCTTGCCTGGAGAATCCCAGGGACGGGGGAGCCTGGTGGGCTGCCGTCTATGGGGTTTCACAGAGTCGGATGCAACTGAAGCGACTTAGCAGCAGCAGCAGATTGGACTTTGTCCTCAGGAACTGCTGAGAGTGTGTCTTGCCTCATCCCTTCTTCTCCTTCCCATCCAGCAGAAGGCTCTGTTCTGCTCTGCCTGCCCCGGAAACTGGCTCCTGCATCCTGGGATCTAAGTGAAGGAAGTGCGGGTGTGGACTAGGCGAGCCCCCAGGTGGAGATGCTGGCCTGGGCAGGTTCAATCACAGGTGGGGCTACCTAGGGAGAGCTTGTTGAATCTTGTCTACTTGCTGATAAGCATTTGGAAATGAGCAGCCTTTGCAGGGTGCGATGGCGAGACCCAGAATTTGGCTTATGAACTGGACTTTGGGACTTCCCTGCCCAGGGTGAGTGAGGCACCGGTGCACTAGGGAATAACCCGGCTCCACGGACCCAAACTGTGAGGGCGGAGACGTTCAGACATGAGGCAGTGGGATCTTGGAGGAGCCCTGAAGTTCAGAGTCTGGGGTCCCCCCCTCTAGGGGTGTCACTTAATCCCACGTCACTGGCGAAGGAGGCTGATTCTTCCCTGTGGCCGTCAGGTCAGGCTCGGGGGCTGGAGGGACCAGCCGTGGCCGTCGGGGGCTGGAGGCGGCCAGGGCAGGGGAGACGAGGCAGGGCTGACAGTTGTCCTGGTATCACGTAGACTTTCTTAAATTAGCTGTGGGGAGAGGAAATAGGAAAGGAGAGCCAGAAAGTCAGCAGTCAGACTTTTCCATACCATCTGTGATGGGAAGCAGAAGGCTGCCAAGAGAAACCATGTGCTGGGGCTAATTGGTGGAACTTGAAAGCAGAAGTAACGTGCCATCCTGCTAAACCAGGAGGCTTTCTTTTCTTTTTCCTTCCTTCCTTCCTTCTCCCCTCCCCCCTCCCTTTCCTCTTTTCTTTCTCTTTTAAACACACAGCTCTATAGAGCCTCAAAGTAATAGTACTACTAAGAAAATATAGATCTAGCATTTGGGGAACTAGGAAAGGAAGCGAGTAAGCTAAAGAGACAAGATTAAACTGAGCCACAGTGGATGGTTCTGTGCAAGGCAATGCTAGCTTTGAGTGTAGGAGTTCGACTTTTTAAAATCTTGCCACAAGTTGGATTTCGAATTTGCAGCACCATTTTAAGGGATGTTGTTCTTCAGAGAAGAGAATCACTAGTGGGTCATTTTTTTTTGTTGTTTAGTTGCTAAGTTGTGTTTGACTTTTGTGACCCCATGGACAGCAGCCCGCCAGGCTCCTCTGTCCATGGGATGTCCCAGGCATGAATACTGGAGTGGGAGCCATTTCCTCCTCCAGGGGAGCTTCCGAACCCTGGGACTGACCCCACGTCTCCTGCACTGGCAGGTGTGTTCTTTTTTTTTTTAAATTTTATTTTATTTTTAAACTTTACATAATTGTATTAGTTTTGCCAAATATCAAAATGAATCCGCCACAGGTATACATGTGTTCCCCATCCTGAACCCTCCTCCCTTCTCCCTCCCCATACCATCCCTCTGGGTTGTCCCAGTGCACTAGCCCCAAGCATCCAGTATCGTGCATCAAACCTGGACTGGCATCTCGTCTCATACATGATATTTTACATGTTTCAATGCCATTCTCCCAAATCTTCCCACCCTCTCCCTCTCCCATAGAGTCCATAAGACTGTTCTATACATCAGTGTCTCTTTTGCTGTCTCATACACAGGGTTATTGTTACCATCTTTCTAAATTCCATATATATGTGTTAGTATACTGTATTGGTGTTTTTCTTTCTGGCTTACTTCACTCTGTATAATAGGTTCCAGTTTCATCCATCTCATTAGAACTGATTCAAATGTATTCTTTTTAATGGCTGAGTAATACTCCATTGTGTATATGTACCACAGCTTTCTTATCCATTCATCTGCTGATGGACATCTAGGTTGCTTCCATGTCCTGGCTATTATAAACAGTGCTGTGATGAACATTGGGGTACACATGTCTCTTTCCCTTCTGGTTTCCTCAGTGTGTATGCCCAGCAGTGGGATTGCTGGATCATAAGGCAGTTCTATTTCCAGTTTTTTAAGGAATCTCCACACTGTTCTCCATAGTGGCTGTACTAGTTTGCATTCCCACCAACAGTGTAAGAGGGTTCCCTTTTCTCCACACCCTCTCCAGCATTTATTATTTGTAGACTTTTGGATCGCAGCCATTCTGACTGGTGTGAAATGGTACCTCATAGTGGTTTTGATTTGCATTTCTCTGATAATGAGTGATGTTGAGCATCTTTTCATGTGTTTGTTAGCCATCTGTATGTCTTCTTTGGAGAAATGTCTATTTAGTTCTTGGGCCCATTTTTTGATTGGGTCATTTATTTTTCTGGAGTTGAGCTGTAGGAGTTGCTTGTATATTTTTGAGATTAGTTGTTTGTCAGTTGCTTCATATGCTATTATTTTCTCCCATTCTGAAGGCTGTCTTTTCACCTTGCTAATAGTTTCCTTTGATGTGCAGAAGCTTTTAAGGTTAATTAGGTCCCATTTGTTTATTTTTGCTTTTATTTCCAGTATTCTGGGAGGTGGGTCATAGGGGATCCTGCTGTGATGTATGTCAGAGAGTGTTTTGCCTATGTTCTCCTCTAGGAGTTTTATAGTTTCTGGTCTTACATTGAGATCTTTAATCCATTTTGAGTTTATTTTTGTGTATGGTGTTAGAAAGTGTTCTAGTTTCATTCTTTTACAAGTGGTTGACCAGATTTCCCAGCACCACTTGTTAAAGAGATTGTTTTTAATCCATTGTATATTCTTGCATCCTTTGTCAAAGATAAGGTGTCCATATGTGCATGGATTTATCTCTGGGCTTTCGGCAGGTGTGTTCTTTACCGCTGAGCCACCAGGGAAGCCTTATGGCCTCATTACATGCCTTAATTTCTTACTTTATTTTTATTTATTTTTAGTTTAAAAATATTTTAAATGAATTTTTACTGGAGTATAGGTGCTTTACAACGTTGTGTTGTTTTCTACCGTACAGCAAAGTGAATCACCTATATGCATACCTGTATCCCCTCGGGTTTGAATTTCCTTCCCATTTAGGTCACCACAGGGGCATTGAATAGGGTTCCCTGTGCCAGACAGTAGGTTCTCACTAGTTATCTATTTTATACATAGTGTCAATAGTGTATACATGTCAATCCCCATCTCCCAGTTCATCCCCGCTCGTTTCCCCTCTTGGCATCCACATATTTGTTCTCCACGTCTGTGTTTCTGTTTCTGTTTTGTAAGTAAGATCATCTATACCATGTAACTCAACTCCATTTCATGTGCTGATGTACGATCTTTGTTTTTCTCTTTCTGACTTACTTCACTCTGTATGACAGTCTCTAGGTCCATTTCTTACTTTTTTTTATTACTCATGATGAGGAAGAGTTAAACTGTGGAGCCTGTGCTGCCATGTCCTGGTGTAGTGAGCCCCCCATGTCTTGGAGGAATTAAGGAGCTGCTAGATGAGTGCTTGACACTTTTAACCTTATGCAGGTACCTCCAGGGCCTCAGAAAGCCTTGCCCTTCTCAGGGGGTGGAGCAGTTCTGTCTTTCCCCCAGCAGATGGGGGACCCGAGGCTCTGAGAAGCTGTAGGGCCTGAACTCAATTGTCATTCAGTAGTTTGCAGAGCCAGCATCTTATTTGGCTTGTGTGACTCAGAAACCTGTTCTCCTTCTGCCACATCAACTGCTTCCTGCTTCCTTCTCACAAATACTCAGGGGGATTGGCCTGGAGGTGGAGAACATGGACCCCGATTCACTTTTAGTTGTGCCCAACTCTTGTGACCCCACAGACTGTATGTAGCCCGCTGGGCTCCACTGTCCATGGAATTCTCCAGGCAAGAATACTGGAATGGGTTGCCTTTCCCTTCTCCAGGGTGTCTCCTTGACCCAGGGATCGAACCCACATCTCCTGCATTCCAGGCAGATTCTTTACCCTCTGAGCCACCAGGGAAGCCCCATTCATTCCCCAGCCTCCTGCCTCTACATTCAGGAGTTGCTGGCCTAGGCCGATGCCCGGTGATGTTACGCCCAAGCCCAGCATTGCCTGGACCCGGTGTGTGCCTTGAGGCACAGCGTAGCCATGCATGCCCTTTCTCCCCTGGTGCCTGTGATCTCACTGCACGGTAGCCTGGCAGCCCAGCTCATGCACCCTCCCCCACCACCTTCAGGGATTGCCCTTCATCTTGCTCTTTCTTCCACTGGTGCACACTTAACCGAGTGACCCGCCCGAGGACACATGAGCCTGTCAGTATGCACTGGCAGGGGTCCCAGCGGACATCTTTCCTTCCACCAGCCTAATGCTCAGAGGGGCATCCTCAAAGGGCCTCTCCAATGTTGGCAGAACGAGTATACTTTGCTTTTTTGCTCTGGTTGAACTGATCACTTTGCAGCTCTCTGTTGGGTGTTATAACTACGGCTTACGTGGAATTACTGCCCCGGGAGCAGGAGACAGCTGATTCTCTCACTCCTGACACATCACACCACTAACTGATGTCTGTTCCAGCAATGCAGACTCCTGAGACTTTTAATATTAACAGAGAACATTGATTTCTATGATATGAAGACACCAACGAACACTCTCATTCCACCTGTGGAAGGGGATAAGTGCTAGAGTGAGACTCAGAAAACCTAGGTTCAGGATCCAGCTGCTGGACCTTGGAAGCTCCGCGTCCCTTGGTCATCCTCAGAGTCTTCATGTGCGTGATGGAGACACAGTGTCAGTTCCTCGCTGGGAGTGAGAAGGCGGTCAGGACATGAGAGCGTACTGCTCTCTCTGAATGAGTAGGCAGATGCCAGACATCGAAGGTTAAAAACGCGTTCTTCGTTGTTTCTCCTCCGGATCTGCAGGCTCGCAGCTCTCGTTGGGCAAAGAGAACATGTGGGTTGTGGACTACACAAGGCCCCAAGGGCAACCTGGAGATTTTTATAGTCTTACCACACCTCATTTCCTTAAGCATTACTAACAAGAGCATCAAGGCTGAAAGAAAAGACTTCCCAGGTGGCACAGTGGTAAACAATCTGCCTGCCAACATAGGAGACTCAAGAGATGCAGGTTCGATCCCTGGGTCAGGAAGATCCCCGGAGGAGGAAGTGGCAGCCATTCCAATATTCCTGCCTGGGAAATTCCCTGGACAGAGGAGCCTGACAGGCTATAGTCCATGGGGTCACACAGAGTCGGACACAACTGAGTGACTGAGCACACACCCATACAGGGCTGATAGAATTGTGTTTCTATCCCTGGTGGCTCAGATGGTTAAGCGTCTGTCTACAATGTGGGAGACCTGGGTTCAATCCCTGGGTTGGGAAGATCCCCTGGAGAAGGAAATGGCAATCCACTCCATTACTATTGCCTGGAAAATCCCATGGACTGAGAAGCCTGGTAGGCTACTGTCCATGGGGTCACAAAGAGTTGGACACGACTCAGCAACTTCACTTTCACTTTCACTTTCAAATGGTATAAAGGGAGGGCCAAGATGATTGCATATCTTACCATTATTTTATCTATGCTATTTCTTCCTCCCCCTTCCTTCCTTCTTTTGATGCACTCATCCATGCATCCATCGATTGATACGTGCATCCGTGGGTTCAGCTTTCACTGACCACCTGTTAGACCCTATTACATGGGCTTCCCTTGGGATTCAGACAGGAAAGAATCTGCCTGCAATGCGGGAGACCCAGGTTCGATCCCTGGGTTGGGAAGATCCCCTGGAGAGGGGAATGGCTACCCACTCTAGTATTCTTGCCTGGAGAATCCCACGGACAGAGGAGCCTGGTGGGCTACAGTCCCTGGGGTCACAAAGAGTCGGACACGGCTGACGCTTTCACTTTCACACTGTTGATTAGGTCACAGTTTCTGCTCTTCAGTTGCTTACTGTAGTGGGAGAGACAAACGAGGAAACAAAGAATTAAACTGTTATCTGACCAAGTTCTGAAACTGATCAAGCAGCCTCCTCTCCCTCTTCCCTCCCTCTTTCCTTCTTTCCATCCCTTCACTCTTTGTGAGTGAGCAGGGTGCTCTGGGGAACTGCTGGACATCTTTTTGTTTTTTTTTTCTAAGAAACATCAATATAGGAAGAAACTGCTCTTTTTGAAGCTGTCTGTAATGTTTCTGTTTCTCTGGAGACAGAGGACAGACTTTTTCATTAATCGCAGAGAAACACTTTAATGGACTTTTTGGTTATGAAACACATAAATCCCACGTCATCTTCGGCAATAGAGACGTTTAAGACAACAAGAATCTAAATGTTTTACATAATTAAAATGTCTTCACTGGAGGGCAGAATTGTAAGTCTCAGATGATTTTCCTTTAGAAACAACATTTTTTTTTTCCTTCTATAGAAGCCTCAGAAAAGACCTGCTGGGCTCCAAGTTGTAATAAGACATGGTCTTTTGGAAGCTGAGGATAACACAGCGAGAGAATAAATTTCTGTTGTTTGAAGACAGCATATTTGTGATCATTTGTTACGGCAGTTCTAAGAAACTAATGTTGGGTTGACCACAAATTTTCTTCAGGTTTTCTCATAACATCTTATGGAAAAATCCGAATGAATTTTTTGGCTAATCCAGTACATCAATACACACACAAACACACACATGCACACATACACCAAAAAATGCAGAGAGGGAACTATAAGCAGGGAGAAATACTGACGTATAGCTCTTCACCAGTTCTTGAAATTTAGAACATGAAAAATGTCATGTGCACGGAAAGGTAATGTCTCCACTACATGAGGGAGAGATGACTGGAAGAGATTTCTCCTCTATTTCTCTCTTCTCTCGCTCCATCTAAAAGCGTCAGGGAGAGGCTGGTAGATTCATGCGGTTGCTTTAAGCCGTTGTCCCATTTTTATTCCCTCCAAGCTCATCCGTTCCTCTCAGTCACAGAAGGGACTTGCTGAGCAGAGCCTGACATTTTCCAGTTCTTGGGTCTGCGCCTGCAACAACCCTCAGCCGGCAGGCTAATGATTCCCCAAGAAGTCAGCGCAGGATTCCTTCGCCAGCCAGGATGCGGAATGCCCTCCCTCCCCTAGAGACAGTGCGTTCTGAGGCTCGGTGTTAACGGGTGAATATTCAGCAGGCAGAACCCTGAATACCCTAGTGGCTACAGGGGAGTCCAGACCAGGGTGGCCCCCTTAGCTCGGGATAGCCGAACTTCAAGAAAGGTTAGTGAAGGTGATGGAGCAGCTTTGTTTACTGGCCCCAATTTAAGCTTATCTGGAGCCCAAGCGAGTGTCCAGGTAAGAAAGTTACCTTATCCACCAAAGGTCCAAGGTTCGCATGGCTGGGAGCATCGCCCTGGTGTGGCTGGTCCTGAACGGACTGGACTCGGCACAGCGTCCGCGGGAGAAACTCGATGCTTGGTCTCCGTCTTCATCTTTTCTTCCCCCACTTTCTGACCTCTCTGACCCCACAGCTTTTCTGGCCAGTTTTACATCTTAATGAGTGGTTTCACTTAGAAGTTTTGTTTTTAAATATCAAGTCTAATAGCAAAGCTTTCGCGTCTCCAGTTTAAGGCTTTTCGCCTGGAAGCCTGGAGCAGGGAGAAGAGCCTGGAGGGCTGCGCCCCTCGATTGCTCATCCTCCATTTCACACTCATCTCCCACTCCCCTTGCTGACTCGGGCCCTGGACCCCTCGATTCTGCTGCTCTGCACCCGATCTCCAAGTGATGATCTAATGCTCCCAGGCAAAGATTCTAGGACCCTGACTGACCCCCAGCTGGGACGCCCCAGTTTGTGGGTCGTCTTTTTTCTCCTGCTTTCTTTCACTTTCCATGAAGATACCATTGTCAGGGTGCTCGAAGAGAGGGGAAAGCTAAGGTTGCTCGTTACACTGAGCGTAAAAGGTTTGTGGAAGGAAAAGACATGCTGTCTACACTGAGATGACTTAGGGGTTCAAGCCTCATCTTTATTAGATTATTTGTGGATTTAAATCCTCAAGTTAATCCAGTCTCATGCCTGGTAAAAAATATTTTTAAATCAGTTGCATTGGTTTGACATCATAGGAATTAATCCATATGAATGGAGTTTGAATTTATTTTCTCCTTACTGGTAATCATGCTGTCATTATAGAAATTTTGGCCTGTACGAGCTGGGCAGCTGGAAACATATGCCCTCCAATATATCAAGGAAATTTAAACTGGAATCCCTTAAAAACAGCTTCAGTTTTAACACAAAGAATATAATACACATTACATGGAAATAATATACATTTGGTATAGTTATACCTCTGAAATATTTGAATAAACAACTGTGATTGTGAATAAGTTGACTTTTTGAGATGGTTTTTACCGTGAAAATGCATATTGCAAGTACATTGTGCCTTTGCGACTACTGCTTAAAAAAACTAATATTTGTAATTTTCCTACTTCAAACCCCATGAATTGTATGGCAACAAGGGCACAGGCTCGGGAAAAAATTAGAAGCCCCAGAGAGATGAATTTCGTCGCTGGGCTGCAAGTATTTGGGGGGTGTTTATCCTCTGCAAAGAATGATACTCCTCCATGTTCTGCACATAACAGTAAATCGTATTTCAAATTCTGCGATGAATGAACTTATCAGCAGTCTCTGCCCATGTCGTTCGTTGCCTCTGATGGATCCACCCCCCAGCTGGTGTTGGTTTCTCCCTGCCGAGTGGGGAGATCATTAATCCTGTATGTTCTCTTACTCCCTGTGGCTTTTTTCTTTTTTCCTTGACTGAGATTTTAGAACAGATTGTGGCTGTTTCCACTGACCTTTGAGAGATTTGTCATGTGTCCTGTTTTAAACAGGTTGTGTAGAAGCCAATTGCTTGAGTATAACTGGGGTCACAGGCAGAAATTCTGTCACTGGTGGGGGAGCCTTGATTTTGTCATCCTTTTCCATGTCAAAATGAGGGCAGGACTGCCCACGGAAGCGTTCATTATGAAGCATCTCAAGAGATGCTCTGACACCGTCCTGATTGGTGATTCTTCTCCAGGCCTGATGACGTCACCTCCTCTTGCCTCCTGAGCTGCCCTGATAAGGCAATGGCCTTGTTGCTGTTTAGTCTCTAAGTCTCATTCAACAATTTTGTGACCCCATGGACTGTAGCCCACCAGGCTCCTCTGTCCCTGGGATTTCTCTTTTGTGACCCCATGAACTGTAGCCAGTCAAGCTCCTCCGTCAATGGGACTTACCAGGCAAGAGTACTAGAGCGGGTTGCCATTTCCTCCTCCAGGGGATCTTCCCCACCCAGGGATCAAACCTGAGTTCTTTACCACTGCGCCACTTGGGAAGCTCAAGGCAATGGAGACGCTCAACAAAATTAACTGGCAACAGTGAGTGAGGAGGGCCTTCCTGAAGGCACAGCTCCCCCAAGACCTCTGGAGTTGAACTTTGTAGTGGGCAGTTCTCTGCTTGTGGAGAGAGAAAGAGTTGTCTCTGCCTAAGCAGCAGGAGGAAGAGTGAGAGAATTACCTAGTGAAGATGGGTGTTTAGAGACATCAGTTCTTGCTGAATGAAAGAATGATGTGCAAAGCCAGACAATCCACTTTAGGTTAGTAAACCCTTCCTTCTCCTTGGCTGGCTATTTGTTTCTTTCTGAATGATGTAGGACATTATCTAAACTGCACACTTTATATAAAGTTTCCATTTTCTCTCATAAAAAGGGCTTTGCTTTAGTTGTGGTTGTCGTTCAGTAGCTAAGTTGTGTCTGACTCTTTGTGACCCCATGAACTACAGCAAGCCAGACTTTCCCATCCTTTACTAACTCCTGGAGTTTATTGAGTCAGTGATGCCATCCAACCATCTCATCCTCTGTCGTCCCCTTCTCCTCTTGCCCTCAATCTTTCCCAGCATCAGGGTCTTTTCCAAAGAGTTGGCTCTTCACATCAGGTGGCCCGAGAATTGGAGCTTCAACTTCAGCATCAGTCCTTTCAATGAATAGTCAGGGTTGATTTCCTTGAGGATTGACTGGTTTGATGTCCTTGCTGTCCAAGGGAAATAATTATTTAAAAGTGGCAAGTTCACCTGGTTATTGAATGTTTACATGGCTTCTCATCCTGCATTAAAGCTCTTTGTAGGATTCAAAGCAAGTGATGACAAACCCACAGAGAAAAAGGCTGTCTGCATCTATCAGACCTAATCCCCTATGAAAATGCATCTCTTTCATGTTCCACTGACCACAAAGCCTGTGAGGTGACCTGCTGGCGGCCCATCTGAAAGCTCCTTTAAATCCCCATTCTGCCCGCATTGGGTACAGGCACCAAATGAAGAGGTCACTTTCCCATCCTTATAAATTCCTGCTGAACCCTGCTCCTGTTCTCAATCACGGCACCTTATCTGGACGCTCCCAATCAAGACATGGCTGCTCATTCTCGGATTTCCATCCTTTCTTCTTTCTCTTTTTTTTGATTTGATGTGAAGTGCTGTGTGGTCTCTGGGGGCAAACGTGGCTTCTCTTGGTAACAATCTTGGTCCTATGCTGGCTGTACCTTCAGATCTCTCACGCGTACATCCTTCTGGTTATATTTGAGCCCAAGATCTTCCCAATCCAGTTCTGTCCCCAGTAATTCTACCAGGTTCAGCCCAACCCTTTGGAAAGAGACAAAATACCCAACGAATAAGGCTACTAGTGATAGAAAGTTCACGATTAAAAAAAGCGTTGCTAATACATTGGAAACAATCCAATAATGTATATAGATGCACTTGTTTTCTCTTGATTTCTGTACACTTTCAAAAATACTGCTGTTACTGACGGAGGCAATACTAAGCGGCTGCAGTGTTTACCTGTATTTGTGTTTAGCTGTACCCTGGAGTTCTACCCAAACAAGGGGCGCCAAGGCCAAGAGGCAGAGTTGGGGTGTTCATCATGACCCCTGAACTCCGAGGGAGCATTTGGCTCATGGAGGTGGCAAGTCGTCCTTCATTGTTTTCTGAGCTCCTGGACAGGTTTAGGGCTGATGGCTATGGAGACAACCAGGTATGCAAAGAGCCCGAGATCATACACCATCTATTTTCATGGGGAGAAATAGGCAAGTACCTAAGTAAGAGATTCTCAAGTGTCTACCACAGGGAATCTCCCTGAGCCTTTGAAGGTGAACTGATTGGACCTCCTTTGTCTCTAGCTTTCCCCCTTCTAGAAGCTCCCACCCAAGGGAGCCCTCCAGCTGTGAGTCCCTTGCCATTCTTATGCCCAACAGGAATAGTTAGGTCTCAGCCCATCAGATCCTCCTAATTCTGCTAGCACTTGGGCCTCATCTTCATCTATAAAATGGACGGTTATACTCCCAATGGGAAGGTCTTTCCTACTTCTACAGTTTTGAGCCTGAGAAACTAAGGTGGCTGGGACAGGGACAAAGGTGAAATTTTTTTCCTTCTTCTTATGTGTAGGAAGATGCATTACAAGTGCAGATATGTTTAAGACTTTTCAAGTTAGAGACCATATATACCTCATCCTCATTTTTAAAAAGTGGCAGTGTGTGCGAGCTCAGTTGCTCAATCATGTCCGACTCTTTGTGACCCCATAGGTTGTAGCCCACCAGACTCCTCTGTCCATGGAATTTTCCAGGCAAGAATACTGGAGTGGGTTGCCATTTCCTAAGGGGATGGGATATCCCCCTGTGGCTCAGTGGTAAAAAAAAAACCTACCTGCAATGTAGAAGATGTGGATTCAATCCTTGGGTTGGGAAGAGCCCCAGGAGAAGGAAATGGTAACCTGCTCCAGTGTTCTTATAATCCATGGACAGAGGAGCCTGGCAGGCTACAGTCCATGGGGTCGAAAGAGCTGGACATGACTGAGGGACTAAACGCACACATGCTCCAGACGATCTTCTTGACCCAGGGATCAAACCCACCATCTCCAGTGTTCCTTGCCTTGGCAAGCATATTCTTTACCACGGAGTCACCTGGGAAGCCCCCGATAAGTGGCAGAGCTGGAATCAAATCCAAGTGCAGACATCCAAGGCAGTCCTTTGGTACAATCTATTGTATTTGTGTAAATCCTTAGCCAAAACAGTGTATGTAAGTCAAACGCCAATCAAAACTAAGATTTGGAAGCATCAGGAATACCCAGCAATTTATATCCCTGGCTGCTGCCTTGTCAGAAGCTTTTATTGCTGTGGATGGTGATAGACAATGAACATCTCTGTTTACACCTCACCTGGGAGCGTTTGAACCTGTTCCTTCTGTCTCTCAGTGTCTTCACAGCTCTTCCCTCCCTCCATCAAGACCTCAGTGCAAATATTAAAATTTAGTCATCTCTGAGTATCTGGAGGGTTTGGTTCCAGGACAACTCCCCCACCCATGGTTACCAAAAATCCAAGGATGCTCAAGTCCTTATATAAAGTGGCTGTTTGCATATATCCTATGTACATCCTCTGGCATGCTTTAAATCATCTCTAGATTACTTATAATACCTAGTACAATGTATGCTATGCTGATAGTTGCCGACTTACAGCAAATACAAGTTTTGCTTTTTGGAACTTTCTGGATTTTTTAAAAAATATTTTTGGTCTGCAGTCGGTTAGATCTGCAGATGCCAAAGCTGTGGAAACAGGGGAGTTCTCAGATTGGACCTCTGTGGCAGCTCCCAGTGTGTTCCCTCCAGCTCCAAATTCACCCTTGAGTACCTGCTCTGTGAGGATGACCTGGACTCTGAAAGCGTTTCTCCTTGCAGCGGTTTGATGCTAAGTTCTGTCAGGAGTGGGCACTGGAGGCCTTCTCTCTCCGGTCCCAGAGCTGCTGTGGTTTTGTTTTCTCTTGCTCCTACTGCACGGCGTGTGTCCAGCAATGCATGTGCAGGGCATACAGATCCTTGGGGAGCTCATAGCTCTGGGCCTGGCCCGGCGGCCACAGGGAGGTGGCCCCACACTCCCACACAGACAATGTCCACTCCAGTCTGTGCACTGCCCGCCAATGGCACTGCAGTCTGTGTCCTGACCTCCCCCTGCACACCCACCTGCTGGCCTCATGCCTGGTGGGCTTTCCTCAGCTCTGGGCTCCTGCCCAGCACACTTCCTCCAGGGCTGGACGCGTGCAGCAGCACCACGTCCCCAGGTGGGTCTCCTGCGGCGTCACTTTCTGCACCGCTTGACTCCTGCAGCCCTGCCGCTTCCTCCAGCTCGGGGCTTCCTAGAGCCTCCTGCTCGGTGCCCCTTGCAGCAGGGCTCCACACCAGCCAGCAGGTCCCTCGGCCTCCCAGGGGGCAGATGTCCACCTCATCCAGCAGCGACTCCCGTACCAGCCTGTGAACTGCAGCCCTGACCTCTCCAAGGACTTCCGGCTCTCAGCCCCGGAGCTGGGCTCATCCTCAGGTGGTCCACCTCAGCCCTGGGGGGTGTGTACGCTCCTTAGGCCACTGCTTCTATTTCCTTTAGAATTCTCTTTAACTCTCCCCACCCAGTGCCCACTGCCTGTCGATCCCATGTTAATAAGTCTTTATCTTTCCCTTTCCTTGTTCAGGATACTGTGCGGTTTTTGTTTCCTTGTTGGGTGATGCCTGATTGCAGGTTTCTCAAGCTCAGTGCTGGTGACCTTTGATGTGCAGCATCCTTGGCTGTGTGGGGCTTTCCTGTGAATTGTAGGGTGTTTGGCAGAATCCCTGGCCCCCACCCACCACCTGCCAGTAGCACTTTGACAGTTGTAACAATAAAAAGTGTTTCCAGACATTGGGACATATCCCATGGGGAGGCTCAATTGCCCCTGACACAGAGCCAATGCCTGGTCTCGAACCTCCCCTTCTGATCTTGGCTTATCCTATTTCCATTTTATTTCTCTCCACAGCACCATTCACCATGTAGCAGAGTATTTACTATATGTGGGTTCTTTGCTCTAAGTCTTTCTGAGAAGAATGTAAAGGACATAAAGGTGCGGGCTTTGTTTTGTTTCCTGGTGTCGCTCTAGCACATAGAATACTGATGCATCGAAGCTACTCAGTAGGTGGGAGTGAATGAATGAATGAATGAATGAGTGGCTGTGAGGAGACAAGTTTGGAGTGGCAGGAGAAAAGTGCAAAGCCCTGAAAAGAAAGGATGAGAGGTAAAGAGAGCTGAAGGGAGATTCCAGAGGCTAGGAGACCCTGCCTGAGGAGGGGTGGCAGGCGATGAGGCAGCTGGTGGCCCACTGGGCACGTGGGTCAGAAAGATGCCATGTGGGATTTGACTGAGCTTTGCCGCCTGCAAAAGTTTCCCTTGTGGCTCAGCTGGTACAGAATCCGCCCGCAATGCTGGAGACCTGGGCTCAGTCCCTGGGTTGGGAAGATCCCCTGGAGAAGGTAACAGCTACCTACTCCAGTATTCTGGCCTGGAGAAGTCCATGGACTCTACAGTCCATGGGGTCACAAAAAGTCGGACACGACTGAGTGACTTTCACTTTCACACTTGCCACCTGCAGACATCAGAACCCTCTCTCTTTTTTAAAAAAGTCTTTATTGAATTTGTTACAACCATGCTTCTGTTTTAATTTTGTTTTTTGGCATGTGGGATCTTAGCTCTTCTATCAGGGTTCAAACCTGCACCCCCTGCTTTGGAATTTGAAGTCTTAACCACTGGACCACTAGGGTAGTCCCCCAGAACCCACCTCTCTTTATCAAATCTTCTGAAGTATACATCCCTCCATATACTGTGGAGTGAGGTTTTTCCTTCAGGGAAAGAAGGTGAATTCTATGTCCTGCCCACGACTGGCGCTTGTTGAAGGCAAACCCTCCCAGCAGCACCCAGTGCAATCTGGGTGACCCAGATATACAAGTCTACCCACCAGGACTCTGAGTCACGGCAGCTCCGGTGACACTAGGGCCCGTTTTCCAGCTCGGTGTTCTTTAAGGTTCACGTTCTCCCTGAGGAAGCCTGAAGACCCCAAGAGGCTGGTAACAGAGGTGTCGCTAATTGCACAGGTGTGATGCACAGTGCAAAGCGCTAATGAACAGAGACCAAACTGGCTCGTTTAGCAGTTATTTTGAGAAAAGAATGATTTTGCTTTTGCTCAACTGGTCCATTTGTTTAAATTAAATGAGATGGTAATGGGTGTGATAGTGTTTGCCAAAGCGCAGGGCTTCCTAAGACTGGGGGGAGTGACACTGTTACTGTGAGAGGAAACTTGAGCTTTGTTGTTAACAAGGCTTTGAAGGGGAGCACAGCAAAGTCTTTGTTGGGGAAATTTCTGCCCTGTTTACTAATGATCGCTTTAAAGGAAACCAGGGCCGTCAGAAAACTAAGGTCATGGCATCCAGTCCCATAACTTCATGGCAAATAGATGGGGAAACAATGAGAGACTTTATTTTGGGGGGGCTCCAAAATCACTGGAGATGGTGGCTGTAGCCATGAAAATAAAAGGCGCTTGTTCCTTGGAAGAAAAGTTACGACCAACCTAGACAGCATATTAAAAAGCAGAGACATTACTTTGCCAGCAAAGGTCTGTCTAGTCAAAGATATGGTTTTTCCAGTGGTCATGTATGGATGTGAGAGTTGGACTATAAAGAAAGCTGAGTGCAGAAGAATTGATGCTTTTGAACTGTGGTGTTGGAGAAGACTCTTGAGAGTCCCTTGGACTGCAAGGAGATCCAACCAGTCCATCCTAAAGGAGATCAGTTCTGAATATTCATTGAAAGGGATGATGCTGAAGCTGAAACTCCAATACTTTGGCCACCTGATGCGAAGAGCTGACTTATTTGAAAAGATCCTGTTGCTGGGAAAGATTGAAGGCAGGAGGAGAAGGGGAGGACAGAGGATGAGATGGTTGGATGGCATCACCGACTCAATGGACACGAGTTTGAGTAAACTCCGGGAGTTGGTGCTGGCGTGCTGCAGTCCATCGGGTCACAAAGAGTCAGACAGGCCTGAGTGACTGAACTGAACTGAGGGTCGTCAGCCGGTCCTTCTCCTATCTTCCAAAGGGGGGCGCCACTGTCCCAGTGTCTCCTAGATACCCACTCCAGTTGAACTGGAGAGATCCCTGGGCTTGAAGAAGCATCTCTCTACTGTGACTCACCCAAAATAGCCTTCTCCAGTGCATGTAGCAACAACACACGGATGCAGGACACTGGGAAGGTGAGATGGGATACGCTGATTTTTTCAATGCTCTGTGATGT
The DNA here is from genome assembly GCF_029378745.1 of Bos indicus. Classification (NCBI taxonomy): domain Eukaryota; kingdom Metazoa; phylum Chordata; class Mammalia; order Artiodactyla; family Bovidae; genus Bos; species Bos indicus. The sequence goes on along the minus strand of NC_091782.1, from coordinate 44,767,284 downwards.
AAACACATACCTCCTAGCTCACTAACTGCACATTTTCTGGTGACTTTTGTGACATTTTCCTGCTCTGATGGAGAAGCAGAATGTCTTGTGAACAAACACAGATCAAAAATGGGTGTTTTATGTTCAGAAAGGAAAAGAATGAAATGAAATCCCCCACCATGACGTGGATCTCCAATTACTTTTATGAACTATGAATTTCACTGATGGGAAGGCTACATAGATTGAAAAGAAAAAGCTTGTAAAAGAAAACAAATGTTTATTTATTCTTTCTCATCTTCTCCAGATTTCCAAGCCAGTCTATTGCATCATCTCTGTGGCACTAAACCACACAAGTCTCTCCAGACGCATTTTCTTGAAGCTCTGCATCTCCAAACAATTTCGTCCCCCAAATTCCATTCAGTAAGAATTAAGTAGTGATGTCAGAGGTTTTACAGCCTGAGAAACATCTCTCTACTGTGACTCGCCCAAAATAGCCTTCTCCAGCGCATGTAGCAACAACACAGGGATGCAGGACATTGGGAAGGTGAGATGGGATACGCTGACTCTTTCAATGCTCTGTGATGTAAACACACACCTCCTAGCATTACAGCCTTTCATGGATAGCCTGAGATTTCACCCACTTACTAGAACTTTCTGAACCTCCATCATAGTAAAATGAGTAAAATGTCCATGTCATTATATAGTAGAAGAGGTGGTAAATAGTGTAATGTGTGAGCAAGAGGGAATAGACCAAGCCCTGGTGGCTCAGATGGTAAAGAATCTGCTCACCATGTAGGAGACATGGGTTCGATCTCTGGGTCGGGAAGATCCCCTGGAAAAGGAAGTGACAACCCCCTCCAGTATTCTTGCTTGGAGAATTATGTCCTCTGGTGGGCTACAGTCCATGGGGTCATGCAGAATCAGACTCAACTGAGCGACTAACTCTATACATAGAAGTACTCAATAAATGATGGTGATTATTAAAGTTATTATTTGGTTCAATGTTTAGACGCATGTTTTTTCTGTCTTGCGCCTGCAGTCAGGTAAGACCAGCAGGCAACATAAATAACCCTGGGAGATGATTGTAGAGACCAAACCACTGAGCCATTAACTCAGTCTCCAGGAAAAGAGCATGTCAGTTAAGAGAATGTGTATCAGATGCCCACCCCCTGCCTTGCAGTAAAAATACGTTTCGAGTGTTTCCTGTGTGTGCTGGACATCACTGGTGGGGAGGGGCAGATCGAGATGGGACACACTTTCATAGGGGCTGATTTTGCAGGTCCTGGATTTTATTGAAATCTTGTTAATGGTCACCACGTCAGGTGGACTAGATACCTACTATGAATTTCAGGATATTTTTGCCATGGGTTCACTTTGTAGGTTGAGGGTAATAAGGAACATAATTTGTTCTTTCTCTCCTATTCTTTTCTCCAAAGATACAGCCATTTTTCCTGGTCCCCTTTTTTTCAATGACCACTATGTCAGGATCTACATTAATGGTGTCCAAACAACTGAGCTCATGAATCAACTTCATGAATCAAATCTTGGTTGATTGAGGGGGTTACTGAGCAAACACTGCAGACAAAATCTCTTTAGGCTGTGAGAAGTAACCAAAGTCTTATTTCTGTGTGTGTAGTTCATGAACTCAACCTGAGAAAAATCCTAGAGGAAAGAATAATTTTTTCTTCTGAAACTGGTCTCTGCCTTATCAGGCTGGACTATGGCATCCCACTCCAGTACTCTTGCCTGGAAAATCCCATGGACGGAGGACCCTGGTGGGCCGCAGTCCATGGGGTCGCTAAGAATTGGACACGACTGAGCGACTTCACTTTCACTTTTCACTTTTACGCATTGGAGAAGGAAATGGCAACCCACTCCGGTGTTCTTGCCTGGAGAATCCCAGGGACGGGGGAGCCTGGTGGGCTCCCGTCTATGGGGTCGCACAGAGTCGGACACGACTGAAGCGACTTAGCAGCAGCAGCAGCAACTGGTTCTGCACATGTAAGGAAAGAAAATTCTCAGCGTAGTAGATGTATTCTTATGGTCTGCTGACAATTAATAATAAAAATTTATTGAGAAGATTTTCCTGGTTGGGGATGATGGGATAGTTCACTCGCTTGACAATGACTGGGGTTGTCTCCAAGTTGCTGGAGTGGGACGCTTTATTCTGCGCTCAGCTCATAGAAATATGTCTTGCACTCAGCTGCCCTCTATTGGCTGGAATTTGGATGGTTTTCCTCAACAATGTCTTCCCTGAGGATAGAAGAAGAATATGTTCACAAATACTCATCTGGTGCCTTTTGTGCATGCAGACGGAGATGGAGGTCTATTTGGATTTCAAATTAACACATTTGTTATGAATTGTATCCTCTATTTCTTATCTCCTTATCTTGTCTAGTTCTCTTCTTAACACTTATCCATTATATGGATATACTGTTATTTATTTGCCCTTTGTCTGTCTTCCTGACTAAGTAAGTAAGCTTACTTAGTAGCTTCAGGAAATCAAGGACTTTATTTGCTTTGTTTGTATCCTTGAGCCTAGAAGAATGCCTGGCACTTAGGGGCTGGTCTATAAACTTGTTGTTGTTTAGTTGCTAAGTCGTGTCAGACTCTTTGCCAGTTGGACTCCTCTATCCATGGAATCTCCCAGGCAAGAATACTGGAGTAGGTTGCCATTTCCCTTTCCAGGGCATTTTCCTGACCTCGGGATTGAACCCACACCTCCTGCTTGGAAGGCGGATTCTTTACCCCTGAGCCACCTGGGAAGCCCTTGGCCTATAAGCAATAGTTGAATAAATGAGTGAGTACCAAGTATATCTTAGAACTGGGTAATGTAATCAAAGATTAGTAACAAATGGTTCTGGCCTTTTAGGGCCTACAATCGAGTAGAATTGAACCCAAAAGGAGGATGGTTTTAGGAAGAGCTGTCAGCACAACTAGTATGTTGGAATTCAGAGAAGACAGGCTCCAGGGGATTACTCATACTTAGCTTCAGTACTTGAGGAGCTGTCCTCAAGTGGAGGAAAGATTGGACCAGTTCAATAAGTTCCAAAGAACATATCAATTGGTAAAAGGTACAGGGAAATAATCTTGACTCAACAAACATCTTAGAATCGTCTGAAGTCCTCTTGGATGACCTTGACCATCATCAGAGACACTTAAGCACGGCCGGATTCCTCACCTGGCCCCGATGGAGCTTGGGATGGACCCCCGTGCTAGACCAGGGAGCAGGAAAGCGACTCCACCCCGACTCTGTTCAGATTGCGTGTTTCCACATGCACATGCAAAGGGAGAGAGATTCTTATTAAACAGTGAGACAGGTTCTACTAAAAGGCCCCCTGTTCTCCCCCTCCTGCTCCCTGGCATTGTGGCCAGACTGCTGGGCGTGGAGAAGGATGGAGAAGCAGGCAGAGCGGGTGAATGAGGGCAGCTCGAATGAACCGAGCAGAGAAAGGCTTTAAGGCCCCACGGAGGCCAGTCTGGAGATGGCTTTCCTGGGGAGCCTTCACACACAAGGGAAGTCCCATTAATCTGTCTGTGGGGCGCCTGCTAACATGAGGCACACGCATCTGAGAGACTGCCTGGTGTGAGGCATCAGGCTTGGGAACTTGAACTGCTCATCGACCCCCTTCAGTTTACCTTTGGTCCTGCGGGTGGGAACCAATGCCTTCCCTGTAGCAGGAAGGTGGGCTCAGCCGCACTTTCAGAAAAAGTGAAAAGTGAAAGTCGCTCAGTCGTGTCCGACTCTTTGCGATCCCAAGGACTAGACAGTCCATGGAATTCTCCAGGCCAGAATACTGGAGTGGGTAGCTGCTCCGTTCTCCAGGGGATCTTCCTAGCCCAGAGATCAAACCCAGGTCTCCCACATTGCAGGCAGATTCTTTACCAGTTGTGTCACCAGGGGAAATGCATCTTTCCTTTTCTACCACAAAAGGCAGCCTCTTTACCTATGTCCCTGGGAGGTTGGCAACCATCTGCGAAGATTTGAAGATGTTCTATTTCCAGTCAAGTCTGATCTCCAGGGTTTTGGAGGAATGCAGAGTTCAGGAAGTGAGTGTAGACTACAGTGACCTGGGCGATCTCTCATACAGGACTACGCGCAAAGAAACAAACGACAGGGAGCAAAAAGAGCCCTTTTGCTAAAGCAAAACTACCGTCTCCTAGGCAGCTGCTCGGTTTTCAGGCTGGGAAGGACTCTGCCACACAATTAAGAACGTAGAACCGTTTCTGTTCAGCTAGCATCCTTCCTGCTGTTTCCGCACCTGTTCAGGGGACCCAGGGGACGTTCTGTCCTCCTGCTTAGGATCTCAGTTCTGAGCTATGGACACTATGCTTCTTTTCCCCACCTCGGGTCCTCATGCATTTCCTTGACATGTGGAGGGACTGGAGAGGGCCATGTGGACGGACATACAGGCCGAGCATCAGCTCATCATGCTTGCCAAGAATCTGATACTCTGCAAAGATTAATTACGGGCTCAGCCTTTTACGTGCTCCGTCATTCAGCAGCCATCTCTGTTGCTCTGAGAAGTTAATACCAGTAATTAAAGCTGACCAGTCCTCTGCTTGGGGGCCACTCCAGCAGGGGCCCTTCTCCCTGCCACCTGGACACACTTCACTGAATAAGCCCAGGAAGCAGCAAAGGATCAAGGGAGAGAGTGAGGTGGGACCAGGGTTGGGGACTCCCCTTGGGGAGAGCGTGTCATTTCCCATGCCGACTGGGGCATGAGCTCCAGCCCCAAACACCAGCAGAGCACTGAGTGTGTTTTTATTAAGTAGCACGGTGAATTCAGTGGGAGAAAGAATTCCCACAAATTATGCTGCATTGAATGCAAATTGATTTCTTTCTGCTGTGCTGCTGTTTAATTAAGTCAATGCAGACTAGCACATAGAGAAGCGGAAGATAAATATTTTGGGCAGTAGGAGTCAAACCACTCAAAGCCAACCAATATCAATGTTGACATATTAGGGGCTGGCTGATAGGATGGGGTAGCATGTGTTTTTATGTTTGTTTTGCTTTGTTTTCTGAAACAGGTAATGTTATCTACCTGGTTCATTTTTTAAATGCCACTCAAAACTGTTTAAAATGGTAGTTAGGGTAGACTACTGTAACAAAAGCTTGTTTAACCCATGCAATGCCAGACTGCAGAGCTGGTTCACTGGAAACACATCCCACATCCCTTGTTTTGTATGGACAGCAACATCTGAACTCCAAGGAGGATGGTATAGCTCATTTGTCTCATTCTAGGCATTTTCACCATAAGAATATTTGTCCCAAACAGTTTTGCCACACAATTATTTGTGTGCTGTGAAGACAATTTTGCCATAAAAGAATAACAATAATAAAATAAAAGGACATTAAAAAGCACACAATGTGAAATTGAAATATGAAAAATTAATAAGAAATTAAATTAAATAACAAATAAATTAGTGATAAATAACTTTATTAATAAACAAATAACAAATTTAAAAGATTATATGGTGAAAAATGGAAATGCAAAAAATACTTTCATGCATTTAAAATATATATATAGATTCATGTGAGAGTTGCACTATAAAGAAAGCTGAGCACTGAAGAACTGATGCTTTTGAACTGTGCTGTTGGAGAAGACTCTTGAGAGTCCCTTGGACTGCAAGGAGATCCAACCAGTCCATCCTAAAGGAAATCAGTCCTGGGTGTTCATTGGAAGGACTGATGTTGAAGCTGAAACTCCAATACTTTGGCCACCTGATGTGAAGAACTGACTCCTTGGAAAAGACCCTGATCTGGGAAAGACTGATCAGATCAGATCAGATCAGTCGCTCAGTTGTGTCCAACTCTTTGCTACCTCATGAATTGCAGCACACCAGGCCTCCCTGTCCATCACCAACTCCTGGAGTTCACTGAGACTCACGTCCATCAAGTCAGTGATGCCATCCAGCCATCTCATCCTCTGTCGTCCCCTTCTCCTCCTGCCCCCAATCCCTCCCAGCATCAGACTCTTTTCAAATGAGTCAACTCTTCGCATCAGGTGGCCAAAGTACTGGAGTTTCAGCTTTAGCATCATTCCTTCCAAAGAAATCCCAGGGCTGATCTCCTTCAGAATGGACTGGTTGGATCTCCTTGCAGTCCAAGGGACTCTCAAGAGTCTTCTCCAACACCACAGTTCAAAAGCATCAATTCTTTGGCGCTCACCCTTCTTCACAGTCCAACTCTCACATCCATACATGACCACAGGAAAAACCACAGCCTTGACTAGACGAACCTTTGTTGGCAAAGTAATGTTTCTGCTTTTGAATATGCTATCTAGGTTGGTCATAACTTTCCTTCCAAGGAGTAAGCATCTTTTAATTTCATGGCTGCAGTCACCATCTGCAGTGATTTTGGAGCCCAGAAAAATAAAGTCTGACACTGTTTCCACTGTTTCCCCATCTATTTCCCATGAAGTGATGGGACTGGATGCCATGATCTTCGTTTTCTGAATGTTGAGCTTTAAGCCAACTTTTTCACTCTCCACTTTCACTTTCATCAAGAGGCTTTTGAGTTCCTTTTCACTTTCTGCCATAAGGGTGGTGTCATCTGCATATCTGAGGTTATTGATATTTCTCCCAGCAATCTTGATTCCAGCTTGTGTTTCTTCCAGCCCAGCATTTCTCATGATGTACTCTGCATAGAAGTTAAATAAACAGGGTGACAATATACAGCCTTGACGTACTCCTTTTCCTATTTGGAGCCAGTCTGTTGTTCCATGTCCAGTTCTAACTGTTGCTTCCTGACCTGCATACAAATTTCTCAAGAGGCAGATCAGGTGGTCTGGTGTTCCCATCTCTTTCAGAATTTTCCACAGTTTATTGTGATCCACACAGTCAAAGGCTTTGGCATAGTCAGTAAAGCAGAAATAGATGTTTTTCTGGAACTCTCTTGCTTTTTTCATGATCCAGCGTATGTTGGCAATTTGATCTCTGGGTCCTCTTCCTTTTCTAAAACCAGCTTGAACATCAGGAAGTTCATGGTTCGCATATTGCTGAAGCCTGGCTTGGATGGAATTTTGAGCATTACTTCACTAGCATGTGTGATGAGTGCAATTGTGCGGTAGTTTGAGCATTCTTTGGCATTGCCTTTCTTTGGGATTGGAATGAAAACTGACCTTTTCCAGTCCTATGGCCACTGCCGAGTTTTCCAAATTTGCTGGCATATTGAGTGTAGGACTTTCACAGCATCATCTTTCAGGATTTGGAATAGCTCAACTGGAATTCTATCACCTCCACTAGCTTTATTCGCAGACTGAAGGCAGAAGGAAAAGGGGACGACAGAGGATGAGATGGTTGGATGGCATCACCGACTCAACATACATGAGTCTGAGTAAGCTCTGGGAGTTGGTGATGGACGGGGAAGGCCGGTGTGCCGCCATCCATGGGGTCACAAAGAGTTGAACATGACTGAGCAACTGAATTGAACTGATAGATTCATGGTTGTAGTTTTATTCCTGTATATCATGGAGAAAACCATGATACTTGCTTTCTCAAAGGCAATTGTGAAGGATTCAGGGTCTGATGTCATATCTAAGTCTTTTATGACACAAAAAATCTACTATGAGTCTCCTCAGATTTCCCTGGAAGTAAAATGAACAGATGAGGAATGCTGCTATTTCTTATCAATGTATGTAATGTCTATGACCGGTAGTGTGTGCCTGGACTCCACTGAAATGTTACGTTGCATGCCTAGTCCTCATATTTCACCCAGTCATCTAAGCCAGAGTCCGTGCCAAATCCCACAATTCTGTCTTCATCATGTTCTCCACCTTCAAACAGCAAAAAGAAGTCACCATTTCCAAGAAACACACTCATCAAGAGAAACTTGATTCTTCTTTTGCCTTCAACTTCTAATATTGTTTGATAAATTTGGTAAATTTGGCACAAGAGAGCAGGCTGTTTTATCTAGAATTAGCTAAAGAATCAATCACTGGGGACTCTTGTCAATTACACCTTCCTCTTTTATATTTGCCATAGTTGGATAAACTTTTGGTTTTGACCCGTGGGAGGGATGACAGTGTTCACTGAGGGATTTGCAAATGGCTATGCAATCATTTTCTAGTAGAGAATGCAATCTGGCTTTACACTCTCTTATCTCACACTTCTAGTAATTTGTCTTATCACTATATTTTCTATCAACTTGATACTTGTATTGTTATCATTGTGTTAGCCCACAGTTCACAAATAATTATAAAATACACAATGCTCTTTGTTGTATATTCCATGCAGCCAATTGATTCTTGTATAATGTTTTTATTGATTTCTGCTGGTCTCTTGAGCCCATTGTCAGCCTACAGTTGGGATCAAACCACAAACCGACAAAATCAGACTACGAATAAATGATTGATTACTATCCAGTTCAGCAAAGTTATTCAAAGCATTGACAAATGAGTGTGATGAATGCTGTAACTTCCTTTGAATAAGACAAGAGAGAAAAAAATGAAGACATGTAGGCACCCCATTCATTTACCAATATGTGACTTCTTCCCTTAATCAGTCATGGTTTTTGAGATTAGAAGAGTATTTTCTCATTTTTTCCGTATTCGCAATCTGGCAGCCACAGATATGACATACTGTTATGTTTAATCTGCATCATTGACATTTTCTCTGTCATCTTCTTAAGTCTGGACAAGCAACCAAAAAAATGAACCAAGCTGTAGTTAGTAGTGTTTGCCAATTTCTGTCATATAAATACTCCTTCCACCAACTTGAGATGTGCAGTATCATATCATCATGTAATATTTCCATGACACAAGCACAATAGCAGAAAATAACCTGAGACCATAGATAATAGCAAAATGTAGTACAATAATTAGTAAGGAGTATAAATATTGAGTACTTATTACCTCTATTTTTAATATAATTTAAGCATAAATTTATACAATTTATTTTAAAATCATAATTGTATCTAATTAACTGGCTCTCGAAAATCCAGAAAAGTTAACAGTTGGCTCTCAAAAGTTGGTACAAACTAGTTTGAGCATCCCAGCGCCCCATGTAGGTGGGACAGATTAGTTCTCATCATAAGGGCTGTGACCCTTGGCTGCTAAAGCGGAACATATAAACAGGTACACAGCGCACCAATGATGCATGAATGAAGACTTTAAGTGGATTATATATTTGTTATAATCAAAACACACTCTTGCTTTTTTATTATCAGCTCATACAACCAAAGGCCGAGTAACTACCTTTGACCTGTACCGTATCAGCAGATACCGTACTGACTGCCATCAAGGCTGTTTTCTCAGCTGCAGTGTGATTTTCCACCCTTCCTCTGAAGGCACAGCTTGCATTTTGAAGCCAGGCCTCTATGATTTCCCTCCCTGGTTCAGTTTGGAAGAATAATCCATGACAAAACTAACTTAAAAATGCCAGCATGTTCCTTAGACCCTGGAATATAAGAACATCTTCTCAGACAAGCAGCTGCTAATTGGCTCCCAGGGTCTGGTCTTCCGGGATTTGTCTCAACAGCTGCCAACATGTTGCTTACCTGGGAGACACTCACCTTTATTCCTGAAATTAACTGGAGGTGGGGCCTCTGAGTTTTGCTTTTGATTCACAAAAGTCAAACAGCTTTCCTTGTGGCCACACTCTTCTGCACTGATTTTCCCTCTGTGAGTGGTCTGTTGCTGGATTCAGGGAGCAGCCACGGAAGGCAAGCCTAGAGCTGTGCTGAACTGACTTTTTTGCAGGCACAGAAGGTGGCATCTGTCCTTCAGAGGTCAGGAGATGAGCAAAGACACGTTGCGTGAGACTGTGCCTTTGGCCTTCATTCATCTTCGTTTATTCTCACTCTCTCACTCACCTAATCAATCAATAAATACCAGGTGCCTACCTGGAAACTGAGCAGTGTGTATTCTCTAACATTTAAAGTCCTTCATGGACTTCTTCTTAGAAAAGCAATGTGTATTAATTGTAGAAGACAACGTTAGAATACAAATAATTGAGAATGAAAGAAAAACAATCATAATCATTCTAAGATATTCATTTGTTTTCTTCCAGACTTTTTAGTGCATGTGTAATATGTGGTTGAGCTTCCCAGGTGGCTCAGTGGTAAAGATTCCGCCTGCCAATGCGAGTTCAATCCTTGGGTCAGGAAGATCCCCTGGAGAAGGAAATGGCAACCCACTCTAGTATTTTTTGCCTGGAGAATTCCATGGACAGAGAATCTTGGTGGGCTACAGTCCATGGGGTCACAGAGAAACGGACACAACTTAGTGACTAAACAACAATACGTGGTTACAAAATTGGGATCCTACTTAATAAATATAATGCTTTTTGACTTAAAGTTATACTGTGAAGTGGTTTTTGTTTTAACAAGGTATTTGCATGAGTCTTGGGAGGAACAAAGCATCCCATTAGCTTCATCGTGTTGGAGGGAAATCAAGTGATGCTTCTTGTAGGAATGCAGTCTTAGAATGGAGGAAACCAAATGATTTGTGCAAGCTCTTCTGTCTTGCTGTTGCTGGGATCAGGGAATCTGAGATCTTGGAAGGCTGTCATTGCATTTCACAGTATCTTTTGCATTAGAATCTTTGATTTGGGAAATTGAACTATTGTTAGTCGATGTGTATTTTTGTAATTATTTCCTTTAGCTTATCCAATGGTAAAAATATGTATGCTACGTGTGGTAAGAGGATATGCAGAAGAGAGCTTTTATATATACTTTGCCTCTAAAACAGAGGCAGCAGCAGTCTCCTAGGATGCAGCTGGGGGGTAGCCAGATACTTCCACCATGTTTCCTCTCCTGGTTTCTTGAGAAGGGTGGCGCTACCCTTCAAGCCTGTGGGGTCCACCTCTTTGCTGTCTCTACAGTCCATCTCTTCTGTCATCCCCACTGCCTCTGGCTTGGTCCAGGTCCTCGTTATTGCTTACCCACATGGCCTCGGCTCCCTCCTCTGTGGCCCCCAACTCTCCTCCTTCCAACCATCATCACAGTGATCTCTCTGTGGCTTTGCTCTTGAAAGTGTGATTCCTGGGCCAGCATGACCTGGGACCTGCAGACTCTCAGAACCCATATTCTCTGTCAGTGAGGACCTAGTATGAAAACAGAGAGCTTCATTAATTTGAACAGAGAAATTTTATATCTTTAAATTTATTTTTCTTTTATTTCTAGCTGTGCTGGGTCTTTGTTGCTTTGTGTGGGCTTTCTCTAGTTGCAGTGAGTGGGGGCTACTCCCTAATTGAGGTCTGTGGGCTTCTCATTGCAGTGGCTTCTCTCGTTGCAAAGCACGGGCTTCTAGGCTCATGGGCTTCCGTCACTGTGGCCTGTGGGCTCCAGAGCGCAGGCTCAGTAGATGTGGTGCACGGGCTTAGTTGCTCCTTAGCAAGTGGGATCTTCCCGGACCAGGGATTGAACCCATGTCCCCTGCATTGGCCAGGGGATTCTTAACCACTCGGCCACCAGGGAAGTCTTGAGAAATTTTAATATATCAGTTGGATAAGTGGATAATTGGATGAATATATTCTTTTTGCAGCTTATCATTGAGATTGTTTCCAATAAGAAAGATGGGAGAGTTGAGAGAGCTGGGAGGGAAGGCAGGGCCTCTCTAACAAGGTGACATTTGACCAAGGACCTGATTGAAGTGAGAAACTGAGTATCTGGAGGAAGTGCCTTCCAGGCAGAGGGAACAAAGGTGTTTAAGAACCAGTGAGGGGCCAGGCAGGTGGCTGCAGAGTGATGGAGCGGGGAGGTGGCAGGTGATGAGGTCAGGGAGGTGATGGGGACCAAATCAAAGCCCTGGTGAGGACTTTTGCCCAAATCTGTGCTGTGCTCTGTGCTGGGGACACACTGGGGGCTCGCTCTGCAGAGGAGGGCAGGACCCTGTTGATATGTCGTCCTGGCTGCTAACCCTAACCCTGACCCTGACCCTGACCTGTGGAAAGTACATCATGGAGCAGCGACGTTGGAAGCAAGGAGGCCCGTTGGGAGACAATGGAGATTGTTCAGGCACTGATGGACGCTTGAGCTGCAGAAACGTCCAGGAAAGCTTCGAAGAGCCACTGACTGGCTGGCAGGTGCGGAGGACAGGGAGGATTCAGCCCTGGCAGCAGTGAAACCATCTGACTGCTCCCACCCCTTCTGCCCGTTTTCCCCTGGAGACCTGCCAGATGTGTCCGGAGCAGTAGCCACTCGCCAAGGGGCAGCTCATGACTTGCCAAGAAAAGTTGAAAAGCCAGCTGGTTGCCTTCTTAATCCAATTATTCTATTATCTGGCACAAGGGCTAAAGTGTCCTTTTAAATTAATTACCGTAAAATCAAAGACAGGCTCAGGGAGAGATACTCTAACTGTCAGCTCTTGTCTCCTTTCCTGGGGCTGTCTGACAACCACAGTACCACTGTCCTGGGCAGAAGCCCCCAAATCAAAGGGTCTTGGGGTTTTGTCTGGGCTCAACTCACAGAGAAGTCTGTGCATTGACGCATGAAGTTTAGACACAAAAGGACCTTATATATGCCTGCGTGCTAAGGTGTTTCAGCCGTGTCTGACTCTTTGCCACCCTATGGACCGCAGCCCTCCAGGATCCTCTGTCCATGGGATTCTCCAGACAAGAATACTGGAGTGGGTTGCCATTTCCTTCTCTAGGCCATCTTCCCGACTCAGGGATCAAATCCGAGTCTCTTACTTCGCCTGCACTGGCAGGAGGGTTCTTTACCTCTAGGACCCTGGTGAGGAGTCATTCTCGTCTCCTCTTTTTCTGGACTCACCAGGTGAGTGACAATTTACAGCCTGATTATTTTTGGTTTTTACCCCAAACTTGCTCTCAATGGTCATACAGTCCCAGTGAGGGAAGGACCGGAATTAAAGTCCAAGGAGTTGTATTCAGCTCTTGGAAATCCCCAGTGACCCCAAGAACAAACCTGAAATTTCAAGTCTATTTTTAAAATGTATCTTACTTATTTATTTTTGGCTGTGCTGGGTCTTCACTGCTGTGTGTGGGCTTTGTCTCGTTCCATCGAACAGGGCTACTCTCCCATTGCGGCACGTGGGCTTCTCATTGCAGCGGCCTCTCCTGTCGTGGAGCACAGGCTCCAGGGCGCGTGGGCTCAGTAGTTGTATCCCACGGGCTTAGTTGCCCTGCAGTGTGTGGAATCTTCCTGGACCAGGGATCGAACCTGTGTCCCCTGCATTGGCAGGCAGAGTCTTAACCACCGGACCCCCAAGGAAGCCCATGCCTCTTTTATGTCTGCACAATGATGTTTGAATCTATTGTGTGATTCTTTTCAAACGTTAATATATACCTGTGGTATTAGAACGCATGTTTTAAAATTCTAGAACAGGCTCCTGCTTGCAGATCAACAGGTAACAGGGTTTCTCCCCTACCTTTAATAAATGCTTATCTATTTTAAAGTGCATTTCAAACGTGATCCTGAGCCTCTGTGATAGTTAATCCCCAGTGTACAAAGCAGCGACCCGAACCATCAGGGGATGATCAGCTCTAGGAAGGAGACAAAGCCCGTGACCTTGGTAACGAGGCAGCTAGTCAGAGTTGAGTGATTTCCAGGTCAGGACTCAGGATGATGTACGGCCAGACAGAGCTCTTCCCACTAATTTCGTTGGCTTGATCGTGACTGAACTGGTTCTTATTCGGCCCATGGTGCCAGCTCTTAAGTTCACCGAGTACAGTGGTTTAGTTTAAAATTTTCTTTGAAGAGATTTATGCCATCCAAAGGGTAAGATAAAAATATGATCTCTTTCCTTAATAACTTTCTGGATTATGATTCTGAGGCAGATAAAGCATTTAATTCTGAAACTGCGATAAAAATAGTTAAGCCTTAAAATAAAAGCACTGCCATGAATCGAACCTTTCAAACAATTTACAAAACACATTAGGCATGCTACAATGCTTTGATCTGTTCAGTTCGCAGTAGCCCTTTCAAAGTCACCTGCATTTTCCGTGACCACTACTTATCTTTTTGTCTTATTTCCTGACAGTCTTTTCTGTAGGTCTGCTTGCTTGGAACACATACTTCCAATACATTTTTTTATACCTTCATAGACTGAACGAGGAAACTTAGCATATCTGGGTCTTAAATATACTATTGAATAGCTGTGTGATTTTAAGTTCCTATGCATATTAATATTCTCATCTGTGGATTTAATTCTCATCTGTGGCTCTACTGCATGCTGTGGTCTGTACTGTGTTCTGCTTTGAATTTGAATTCATGTATTGAAGTTCTAACCCCTCTATTTCTCAGAATGTAACTGTGTATGGATACAGGGTCTTTAAAGAGGTAATTAAATGAAAATGAAGTCCTTACGATGGGCTCTAGTCCAATTAACTGATGCCTTTATAAGAAGTGGAAATTTGAACACAGACATGCACAGAGGGATGACCATGTGAGGACATGGCAAGAAGGCGGCCGTCTACAAGCCAAAGAGAGAGGCCTCAGAATGACATCAATCCTGGGGACACTTGATCTAGGACCTTTGGCCTCCAGAACTCTGGGGAAAATAAATGACTGTCGTTAAAACCCCCAGTCTGTGGTGCTGTGTAATGACAGCCTTGGCAAACTAACACAGATTTTAGTACTGGCATCTGGGTGCTCCTATGACAAATACCAAAAAAAAAAGGTGGAAGTGGCCTTGAAACTGAGTAATGAGTAGAGGCTAGAAGAGCTTTGAGGCTTTCAAAGAAGCTGATGGCAGAAGCGTAGATGTTAAAGGCAATCGTAGTGAGAACTCAGCTGGGAACCGGGAAGTGTTTGGGAAACTGGAAAGTGATCCTTGCTACAAAGAGGCTGAATTGTGTCCTGGCGTTTCATGGAAGGTAACTTGTAAGTAATAAACTTGGATATTTAGCTGAGGAGATTTCTAAGCAAGTATTGAAAGTTAGCCTCATTTCTATTTATAATAAAATGTAAGAGGACAGAGAGAGGAACTGAAGAAAGAATTGCTCAGCAAAGAGGAATCTGAACTTGAAGTTTTGGAAACCTCTCATTCCCTTCATACTGTAATACACTAGAATGTGCTGCCTTTTTTTTTTTTTAAGATTATTTTATTGAGGTATAGTTGATTGACAATGTTGTGTTAACTTCTACTGTACAGCAAAGTGATTTAGTTACACATACACACACACACACATATATATATATGTTTTTTCATATTCTTTTCCATTATGGTTTGTCTCAAGATATTGAACATATATCCCTGTGCTATACAGTAGGATCTTGTTGTTATCCATCCTCTAGGTACTAGTTTGACGAATGCACTGCCTTTTGCCTTGTAGGGTGGCTATGAGAACCAAATGCAAGAAGTACTTATAAATCATAAACTGCTATATAAAGATGAGATGCTGTAATGTTATTACTGCCTTATATATTTTCACACCTTCTTCATGGACTTGAGGGAAAAGAAAATATCAGCATTGTAATTTTTTCATTTGGGATATTTGAAGTCTCTAGAGAGAGAAGAAAATGTACACAATAATGTCATAGTGTCACAGACCCTGTATTAAGCTTGAAGCTTTAAAATCTCAGGCCAGAACTCTAATAAAATGCTCTCTCCTACCAAAGACCTCTAGACTTTCAGCAGATCAGATCAACAAGCATTTAGTTATGCACTCTGACCGCACGGCAGTAGGGCCAGTAAGTAACACAAAATAAGCAGAAGGCATACTCTTGTCCCCATGTTATCCAGAAAGCAAAAATAAACATGTGTCTCAGCTAACAAATGACATAGAAATCCTGGGGTAATAGATTTCTAGCTTTCTGCATTAATTACCTGGTTAACTTCTAAAGGCAGGTTGGTAATCCCCACAATTTTTTTTTTTAAATAAAAAAATGTGACTTATAGCTTTAAAAACTTTTATCCATTTTGGTGAGTTTGGCAGGGATGCCATCTTTTTTCTTAAAACTTCTATGACTGTCTTGGAAGGAAAAGTTTTCCGAACTGGAGGCTCACGTCACAGTCTGAAGCTCCTGCAAAGCATCAAAGGTGGCTATATGTGAATTTGGTTACTGATTTTTGTTTTTTTAAAGAAACGAGACAGAAATTTTTTATTAATTTAATAAATTAATTTTTATAGTTTTATTTATTTTTGGTGGTGCTGGGTCTTCCTTGCTGCTTGGACTTTTCGATAATTGTGGAGAGTAGGGACTATTTTCCAGTTGTGCTCAGGCTTAGTTGCTTCTTGGCACATGGGATCTCCCCAGACCAGGGGTCAAACCTGTATCCCCTGCATTGGCAGGCAGATGCTTTACCACTGAGCCACCACGGGAAGCCCTTGATCACTGATTTAATTAGAAATGGTCCTCAGCAGTAATTTATTCCCAACTCTTTGCAGCCCCATTGACTGTAGTCCCCCAGGCTCCTCTGTCCATGGGATTTTCCAGGCAAGAATACTGGGAGTGGGTTCCATTTCCTTCTTCAGGGGATCTTCCTGATCCAGGGATTGAATCCCGGTCTCCCACATTGCGGGGAGATTCTTTACTGTCTGAGCCACCAGGGCAGCCCAAAATATTCCCGGGAAGAGAAAAAGTACCTTGTGCTTGCGGTTGTGATGCAATCTGGGTGCTTGTGCTGTTCTGTCTGCTGTTATTTAGTACAAGCCTCTGGGAAGCTCAGTGTGGGAGTTTCCTGTGAATGCAGGGCCTTTCCCTTTCAAACCCACATTCAACCCGCATGTCTGCTGGAACATTAGGCGTTAACATTCTGTCTTCCCCTTTTACACAGAGCGCTTTAAAAAAAGCCTTTGCAAATCAATGAAAATGCTCGTGATATCATTATTATATGAATATAATATATAAAACTTTTTGCTTTCTAAGGAATCTGATTTAAAGAAGACCCTCAGAGATGATGACCCCCCCCCATAATATGGTTCTGGGAAGCAGTATGGAAATGATCCCATCAGTGATTTAAGGGAGTCAAATGGTGAATTCGTTTGTAAACTGTAGAATTTTTTCCCTACTTGAAGGATTTCCCCACTAGTTTTTTATTTAGAAGCCTGTGTTTCCCTGTGTTTGATTGTCTGAAAGCAGGGCACATAAGCCAACACAGGACCGAAAAGCTATGGACTTTCTGAATAAGGCTTTCACAAAGAGTGAATCTGCTCTCATCCCACACTGCCCTGCTCTGCTCGGGACATCCTGCGACCCGGGAGAGGGCTGTACCTTAGGTCCCAAAAAGAAAAGCCACTGGGAGGGCGTTTGACTCTGCTATCCTGCAGTCCTGCACATACCTTGTAGGAGCTCAGATATTGGAGAAAGAAAAGCTAATTCCTAAAAACAACGCTGTTCACACACTCAGCCCACGAACCCTCTTTTCTTATTTCTTAAAATGTTCACTGCCTACCCATTCCTAAGGCAAACTGGCCAAGACCTCGCCACACCTCCTTCAGGCTTTCATTTTTCCCTTTTAAACTCCTTGTGACGTTATGACTAATCTGGTTCCACAGAGGCCGTGTGCGTGTGTCTCTGCCCTCCTATGTGTTAGGGAACTCATTCTCTTTATACAGATTAACTCATTTAATCCTCATAACAACCCTATGAAGTTGGAACTATTAGCCCCTTTTTACATATGAGAACACTGACACATAATCTCTTGTAAATAAATTCAGGGGGATGATTTAATAAACTAAGACAATTTGGACAACCCCCCCATCAAGTCATCTTATTCCACTTTATTCTTCATACGAGCCTGTGGCATTTTCTCCCTGCTTCCTCCAACCCAGTCAACAAGAAGAGACAGTGGTGGTGACTGACCATTAGGTAGCCTTGGCATCTGGTTGCTGCTGCTGCTGTTGCTAAGTCGCTTCAGTCGTGTCTGACTCTGTGCGACCCCATAGATGGCAGCCCACCAGGCTCCTCCGTCCCTGGGATTCTCCAGGCAAGAACACTGGAGTGGGTTGCCATTTCCTTCTCCAATGCATGAAAGTGAAAAGTGAAAGTGAAGCCGCTCAGTCGTGTCTGACTCCTATCAACCCCATGGACTGCAGCCTACCAGGCTCCTGCGTCCATGGGATTTTCCAGGCGAGAGTACTGGAGTGGGGTGCCATTGCCTTCTCCTGGCATCTGGTTAATCGCGTTCAAACTTCCCTGAGATTCTCCTTAACCGTGATGTGAACCTTTGCAGTCGTTTATAATGGAGTGAACCACGAATCTCCTTAACCGTGATGTGAAACTTTGCAGTCGTTTATAATGGAGTGAACCACGAATCTCCTTAACCGTGATGTGAAACTTTGCCGTCGTTTATAATGGAGTGAACCACGAATCTCCTTAACCGTGATGTGAACCTTTGCCGTCGTTTATAATGGAGTGAACCACGAATCTCCTTAACCGTGATGTGAACCTTTGCCGTCGTTTATAATGGAGTGAACCACGAATCTCCTTAACCGTGATGTGAACCTTTGCCGTCGTTTATAATGGAGTGAACCACGAATCTCCTTAACCGTGATGTGAACCTTTGCCGTCGTTTATAATGGAGTGAACCACGAATCTCCTTAACCGTGATGTGAAACGTTGCCGTCGTTTATAATGGAGTGAACCACGAATCTCCGTGATCCATTGCTGCCACCTTGAGGTGACGTGTTGAAACACACATTCTAGATGGGGTAACGGCAAAAAGTGAAACAGAAAGTAACCCCAGTCCTGTCCAAAGCAAGTTGTTTTTGTTGCTGTTGTCTTGGGACTCCATGGACTGTAGCACACCAGGCTCCTCTGTCCTTCACTATCTCCCAGAGCTGGCTCAAGTTCATCTCCATTGAGTTGATGATGCTATCTAACCATCTCATCCTCTGTCGCCTCCCTCTTCTTTTGTCGTCAATCTTTTCCCAGCATCAGAGTCATTTCCAATAAGTCAGCTCTTCATATCAGGTGGCCAAAGTATTGGAGCTTCAGCTTCAGCTTCAGCATCAGTCCTTCCAATGACTATTCAAGGTTAATTTCCTTTAGGATTGACTGGTTTGATCTCCTTACAGTCCAAGGGACTCTCAAGAATCTTCTCCAGCACCACAATTCTAAAGCATCAGTTCTTTGGCACTCAGCCTTCTTTATGGTCCAACTCTCATATCTGTACGTGACTGCTGGAAAAAACATAGCTTTGACTATGTGGACCTTTGCTGGCAAAGTGATGTCTCTCATTTTTAATACACTGCCTAGGTTTTTCATAGCTTTCCTTCCAAGGAGCAAGCGCAGTATGAGCTAAAGGACTTCACTTAGATGCTTTCCCATCCTCCAGGTTAGCAGCTTTATTGACATTTGTAGAGGAGTATAGCCTCATGTAAAGTTTCCAGTCTAGGGAGGCTTGAAATCCACTCTGATCTGATGTCCATGCTGTGGCTTTTTTTGCCTTCAATCAGAAGGAGGAAGGTGCCTTCAACTCTCCCAAGCCAGGCCTGGTTGTGACTGGTGGGGCAGGAGTGAAATCAGGACTATGGGAAATGCAGGGCAAGCAGCTGGTGGAAGGCAAAAGGAAGTGAATTTATTTGGAGTTTAAAAAAGTTATCATGGTAATTCCTCATGAAAAGGGAAATTCTCAGTATGACTCAGACACATCTGTTCATTTCCGTAGTTCCATCTCTGTTCCCAAAAAAGCCAAAGGGATTGTTTAAAGCTCATGGGATACATTCAGCAAACAAACAAGACATGGGCTCAGCTCTTCCAAGCATTCAACTCTTGTCAATAGATAAACCACAGAATTCCCCCAAAGAAGTAGAAGGGCAGCCTGATGGAAAGCCCTCTTGATATATTTTTTTTAAAGAGTCTTTTTTTTTTTTTTTTTTTTTGATGTGGACCATTCTTAAAGTCTTTATTTGTTACTATATTGCTTCTGTTTTGTGTTTTGGTTTTCTGGCCAAGAGGCACATGGGATCTCAGCTCCCTGACCAGGGTTTGAACCTGTACCCACTACATTAGTAGGTGAAGTCTTAACCACTGGACCACCAGGGAAGCATCTTTGTTTTGTGAGGTGATAGACACGGAAATGATCTGGACTAGATAAAGGAAGACTAGATTAGAGGATGTGAATTTTTAAAATAATTTAAATAGTTCATTTTGGTGAAAGTGAGTCGCGTCTGACTCTTTGTGACCCCATGGACTATACAGTCCATGGAATTCTCCAGGCCAGAATACTGGTCCCTTCTCTAGGGGATCTTTCCGACCCAGGGATCGAACCCAGGTCTCCTGCATTGCAGGCGGATTCTTTACCAGCTGAACCACCAGGGAAGCCCAAGAATACTGTAATGGGTAGCCTATCCCTTCTCCAGGGGATCTTCCTGACCCAGGAATCGAACTGAGGTCTCCTGCATTACAGGCGGATTCTTTACCAACTGAACTATCAGGGAAGCCCCAGTTCATTCTGGTAAATATCCTTTAAGTATTTTTTATTTACATCAATGTTTTTATGCAAGTCTAACCTAACACACATTTTTATGTGTTGCTTAAATATTACATTATGTATATTTTTTCATCATAACCTGTAGTCTTTGTAATTAGTGGCTAGCTGGATACATGAAGATGTGTGTGTGTGTGTTAGTTGTTTAATCATGTGTGACTCTGTGACCCCATAAACTGTAACCCACCAGACTCCTTTGTTCATGGAATTCTCCAGGTAAGAATACTAGAGTGGGTTGCCATTTCCTATTCCAGAGGATGTATGTCCATGCTAGTCTCCCAATTCATCCCACCTCTGTTATTCTGATTCTTTGATATTTTTCTTAGCTCAACTTCAGCCTTAAGCTCTGAGCTCAGATGCAAGCATCCAGGGTCGGAGGAACAGGAAAGAGAGGAATCGCTGGTCTCTGAGCACATTTGAAGAGAAATTTTAAGGTAGTAAACCGTCATGATGTTTGTCTAAACTATGGCAAAACATCCCGAGAAGAAACAAGGATAAATTAAGGGTGGGAGGCATTTAGAGAAGGTCAAAACAAGGAGAGCTGAGTTTGACCCAGGTTGTATGATTCCGTTGCCTGAAAAGTCCAGGCGGGACCAACCCATATAGCCAGGAAGCAGGCTGATTGCCAGGGCTGTGAGTCTGTGGGGAGGGCGGGGTGGTGAGTGACTATCAGTACTGGGCATGGGTTTCTTTTTAAGATGACAGAAGTGTTCTGGAATGAGACAGCAGTGATGATGGTACAACTCCGTGAATACGCTAAAACCCCTGAATTTTACAGGGTGGACTTTATGGTATGTGAATTATATCTAAAAACGATGGGTGCTGTCTTTTAAAATGAATTTACTAACACTGTCCTAACTG
The DNA here is from genome assembly GCF_029378745.1 of Bos indicus. NCBI lineage: Eukaryota > Metazoa > Chordata > Mammalia > Artiodactyla > Bovidae > Bos > Bos indicus. Next base: position 44,746,105 of record NC_091782.1, on the reverse strand, counting down.
ACGGCACAGGCCCTGGCCCTTCCCAAGGCTGTCCGGCCCACGTGAGAGCGGAGCTCTGTCTCGCTCCATCTCTAGCCTCATCTGGCCAGGAGCCCGACACCCTAAATGCCGAGCAGGAGAAAGCACAGACAGAATTTGAATCTTGGCTCTATCAGTTTCCATATGAATAATCTTGGGCAAGTTACTTACCCTCTCTGAGCCTTAGTGTCCTCATCTGTCAAATAAAGATGAGGATAGTATTTATCTCGCAGGTTATTGAGAAGATTAATGTACTTGGAATATAGCATCTGGCGTGGAGTAGATACTGCATATGTGTTAGCGACTGCTTTCCAGGTGGTGTCAGTGATAAAGAACCTGCCTGCCAATGCAGGAGATGTGAGAGACGCAGGTTCGATCCCTGCATTAGGAAGATCCCCTGGAGGAGAGTATGGCAACCCACTCCACTATTCTTGCCTGGAGAATCCCATGGACAGAGGAGCCTGGCGGGCTACAGTGCGCAGGGTCACAAAGAGTCGGACATGACTGAGCGACTCAGCACAGCACAGCACAGGTGTTAATGACAGTTCTCACCCAACAACCAAACAGCACCCTGGTCTGCAGGGATGCAGAAACCTGCCCAGCTGCTGGCTGCGCCCCTCCCCCGGGCCACAGGGCAGAAGTTTCCCCACCAGCCACACGAGGGGGTTTCTGAGGTGGAGCTACTCTCGGTTCTTTGACATTTTAAAACCAGGAAGGCCCTATTTAAGCTCCTGGGAGTGTCTCTCTCAGCATTTTTTTTTTTTTTCCTGCAGAGTCCTCTTTCAAGGACTGAAACCTTCAGACTCCATCAGGTCTGACTTTGCCATGTTGGGACCACCGTCTTAAGGTCCTGAGTTTGTGGGGTTACGGCAAGCAAAGTGTTGCGATTTTTATCATGTCTATCCTTCTCCTGCAGTTTTAAGTAAGATCATTAACTAAATCAGTTCTTAACTCTGCTTAAACATTTAAATCACCTGGGCAGGGGCCGGAAAAGTGCTGATCCTGGGTACCTCCACAGGGAGTCTGATTTGATTTTAACTGATCCTTGGGCTACAGCCTGAGGATCAGGTTTTAAACTCCCTCTCCCCTGGAACTCTAACTGAGCAGACCAGTTGGGAACCATTAGGCTAAAGGAAGTGTTCTGAGACCAGTAGGAAACACGCACGCATGCACACACATATACAAACCCACCCAGACATACACACAGACATAAACACATACCCATACATAAATGTACACATACACCCCACACACACAGACACACACACACATACAGACACACAGACACATACCCACCCAGACAGACACACAGACACGTACACATTACACACACATACACATATCCATACATACACACAAACACACACATACCCACACAGACACACACACATATATACACGTGCACATATCTATATGTGTCTATACATACACACATCTTGAAATGTGTCTATTCAAAAATACTACTGTATAATTTCATTTCCCATTATATCAAAGGTCACAAGGAGAATATTTGCTTCAAAGGAAAATGACTTCTGAATCATGGGAATGAGCAATTTATGTTAAGTGAGGTTTCTACTCCTACTTTTCCCCATAGTTCTTCCTTTTTAAACCACAGAGGAGACTGTCACAAGCGGGATCACATTTTCCTCCAGGAAAGTTGTGGTGTGTGGGCTCAGTGCTCTGAGGCATGTGGGATCTTCCTGGATCAGGGATCAAGCCTGTGTCCCCTGCATTGACTGGTGGATTCTTAACCACTGTGCCACCAGGGAAGTACACCACCACGACCTATTTTAATCTACCAAGGGTTTAACAAGCTTCCAAAATTCCTAAATATCTAATACTCAGGTCTTTGGAGCTGATAGCAGGAACTGGCTCCAACATGCCACTGTTCCAGTCTCTTTCTCTTTATAAAAGAAAACTGTCCATAATTAAAAAAAAAAAAACAGAACACAACCTGGATAACACATTTACTCTTCATTTTATCCTGCAGTACAGTGTTGGAAAAGAGAACTTGCCTTGGAAATCCCAGCTGAGTCTCAGTTCTACAATTTATTAGCTGTGTGACCTTAGGTAGGTTACTTAATTTTCCTGAGCCTGGTTCCTCAGAGAAAAATACTATCTTGCCAAGTTTTTGTGAGGATTACTGGAAGTAACATAAATGGCTTTAAAAATGTCAAGTGTTGTTACTGTGGTAATTATTGTTGTTGATTGTCAGACAGAACACTCAAAGGAAATAAATGAGATTAAGATCTAACAGTAGACAGTGATTAGCATTTTCTAGAATCCTTTGAAAACAAACCGTTACTGAGTCATTAGCAAGAACTTTTTAAGGGGATCTTTTGTGAAATCGCTAATAAAGGCATTGGCAGCAAGGCAAGGACGTTGAAGGGACCGTGAGGTCTATGACAGTGGGAGCAGAAATACTGTCTGCTAGGAGGTCTTGATCAGAGAAGGCAATGGCACCTCACTCCAGGACTCTTGCCTGGAAAATCCCATGGATGGAGGAGCCTGGTAGGCTACAGTCCATGGGGTCGCTGAGGGTTGGACACGACTGAGCAACTTCACTTTCACTTTTCACTTTCATGCATTGGAGAAGGAAATGCCAACCCATTCCAGTGTTCTTGCCTGGAGAATCCCAGGGACGGGGGAGCCTGGTGGGCTGCCGTCTCTGGGGTCACACAGAGTCGGACATGACTGAAGCGACTTAGCAGCAGCAGCAGCAGGAAGTCTTGATAAATACAGTGGGAAAGACTAAGAGGTGGGGGCAACCTGGAATGGAAAGTGCTGTCCAGGCCCATGGAGTTGCTGGAGTAGGAGAGGCATTTAAGGGCGAATCCCTTACACTGGGCGCCTGGGCCACACACACATTTCTGTGCATGTGGATCCCGGGGCCTGCGGGCGAGGAAGTCATACAGGAGTTGAATGGAGGCTGGAGGAAGGAGATGGGGACAGAGCCTCCTGTTGCTGAGTGCTGGTTGTCTTGTTATATAAGTTCCTTTCTCTGACTTCCCTGCTGGGCCAGTGGTTAGGACCCATGCTGCCACTGTAGGAGGTGCAGGTCCAATTGCTGGTTGAGGAACTAAGATCCCACATGCTGTGAAAAGTGAAAGTGAAAGTGTGAGTGGCTCAGTCGTGTCTGACTCTTTGCGACCGTGTGGACTATAGCTCTCCAGGCTCCTCTGTCCATGCGATTTCCCTAAGCAAGAATACTGGAGCACGTTGCCATTTCCTTCTCCAGGGGATCTTCCCGACCCAGAGGTTGAACTTGGGTCTCCTGCATTGTAGGCAGATTCTTCACTGTCTGAGCCACCAGGGAAGCCCTCCCACCCCCACATGCTGTAGGAGCGGCCAAAAAAAGTCCCTTTCTGCCTTTTATCTACTTGCAAATTCATCTTCTCTGACGAGTGCTCCCACTCCCCAGCTTTCCAGATGACCCTGACTAACCTACCCCATCAGCAAGGGTCTCCTCGTCTGACAGTGAGGTCAGAAGACCTGGATGTTGAGTGACAGCAGTGGAAAAGGTTTGGAAGTGACTTCTCAGATTGAGGCCTCTAACCCTAAGAAATGCCGTTTTCCTCTGTAAAAGTAGAACCCCCAGGTCTCCAAAGTGGATGCTGGATGGAGGGCTTTCTAGGGTGGATGAGTAAAAAGACCCCGAGGCCTGACTTCTACATCACATTCTCTAACCTCTGCCCAGCATACTGGGCAGAAAGGGAGAGTGCTCTCAAGATGGCCCTGGCTGCCACCACCACGCTGACCACAGGGGGCGCTGTTTGTCCCCAACACTGTAATGCAAGGTAGGATGGGGTGGGTAGGGGCAAGAAAATCAGTGCTCAGCCTTCCTTGGCACTGCCGCCCTCCCCTCTTTTTAATAAGTCGGTCCTCAAAGCCCCCAGGGCAAACACGAACCAAAACAAACTCCCTAGATATAACAGCAGGGTGATAGGAGATGGACGCTGATGTGTTGGGACCAAGGTCCTGTTGTGTTAGTTGCTCAGTTCAGTTCAGTTCAGTCGCTCAGTCATGTCCGACTCTTTGCAACCCCTTGAATCGCAGCACGCCAGGCTCCGCTGTCCATGGGATTCTCCAGGCAAGAATACTGGAGTGGGGTAGCCATTCCCTTCTCCAGGGGATCTTCCTGACCTAGGGATTGAACTCGGGTCTCCTGCATTGCAGGCAGATTCTTCACCATCTTAAATCACAGTTTGTGTCAGCCTGGCTAAGGGCTACCCAAAGGCTGCCGATCTCTTGGCACATGAGGTTCTGTTTGTTCAATCTTTCATTCAAATGACAACTCGGTGCACACCTCTGTTTGTGTACTCTTAACACAGACACTGGGGCTGCAGAGATAAAAAGAGCACAGGTCCAAGTTCTTTGAGGCAGTGCAGCGCAGTGATTAAATGTGCGAGCCCTAGAACCAGGCTGCTGTGTGGCACTGGCCATGTACTGGGGTGGCCAAAAAGTTCGTTTGGGTTTTATATGATGATGTTATGTAAAACTCAAACAACTCTGTTGACCAACCAATTAACTTGACATTTCTGTGCATCGGTTTTCTTCTTGATGAAATAAGAAATTTAATAGAATCTCTTGCCCAGAGATGTCGTGAGGAATAAATGAAGAAGTGGAAAACACTTAGAACAATGCCAGGCACCTAACATGCACTCAGGCACCTAACATGCACCTAACATCAATGCTTCCGCTCTAATGGTGATGATGATGCTTCTAGATTTCTGGGTATCAGAGTAAATTCAAAAGGGGAAAAACAGCTCCAGCCATACAGGTAGTTCTTTCAGAAATCCCCATACTGCCCCATTGCAGGTCTCGGCATATGACCTGATTAAGTGACACCAGGAACTGGAGATGACCTGGTTTTAGGTTGGGCATTTTCTGTTCAAATAGCTCACTTTGCCAGCCAGCAGTCACCTCTGCCCACCCCGTTACACCTGCAGACACACAGAGTGGTTGCTGTGAGAAACCGCCGGCCACGCCTCTCGATCAATTTCTCTCCAGGCTCAGCCCCTCCCGGGGCCCCGGCTTGTCTTTCAGCTCAGCACACGCGGTGTCCTCATTCATCCCGCAACCGTGCCCTCGTCTTGCTTTCCTGACAACAAGACAACTCAGCCTCTTATCTCCTATTTATAACACCCATGATGTTCTGTGCATCCTTGTTCCGAAAATCCCTAAAGCTCCAACCCGTGAGGATTTCAGTTGACAGGGGCAGAAATCACACGCTGTAATCGTGCCGCAGCCCAAGCTCTGAACCCGAGGTGTGTACCAAGTTTGCACAAAGGAAACCTCACTAATCCCATTTCCCAACACTTGTATTTATTTATTTAGCCTGAGCTGGGCCTTCCTTGCTGTGCAGGCTTTTCTCTAGTTGCGGTGAGTGGGGGCTACTCTCTAGCTAGGTGCATGGGCTTTTCACTGTGGAGTCTTCTCTTGTGGAGCACAGACTCTAGGGCGCTCGGGCTTCAGTAGTTGCAGTTCCCAGGCTTTAGAGCACAGGCTCAATAGTTGTGGGCTTCCCTGGTGGCTCAGCTGGTAAAGAATCCGCCTGCAATTCAGGAGACCTGGGTTCGATCCCTGAGTTGGGAAGATCCCCTGGAGAAGGGAAAGGCTACCCACTCCAGTATTCTGGCCTGGAGAATTCCCTGGACTGTACAGTCTATGGGGTCACAAAGAGTCAGACACGACTGAGCAACTTTCACTCATTCAACAGTTGTGGCACATGGGCTTAGCTGCTCTGTGGCATATGGGGTCTTCCTGGACCACGATCGAATCTGTGTCTCCAGCCTTGGCAGATTCTTTACCACTGAGCCACTTGGGAAGTCCCCTTCCACTCCTCCGTTTCCCATCTCTTGCGAGCTTTAGAAGAAGGAAATCTGATGATATCACTGCCTATTTGCTTCAGGAAAATCACATCTCATTGCCTCTGGCCTGAGCTTCTTCCTAAGCCAGACCTTCCTTCCTGCTCTGTCTCCCTTTCTCTCTCCTCTTTCACATTCTGTCTGAGTCAACATCATAAACCAGTCCCTAGACATGCACCTCCTCTCTTCTTCCACAAGCTTCCTTGGCTGGAGCCAAGCTTGGTTGAGCACCTTCAGCGCACCCTTCAGTTAATCCTGCGGTAGCTCTTCCATGCTTTCAGCATTTGCTCCTCTACCTACCAGCCTGCAAGATCTCCCAGGACTGGGTCTGCACCTTTTCATCACTGTCGTCCCAGCATCAGGCACAGTGCATGGCCCGTGGGCAGCACCCAGTAAATCTCTGTGGACTGATTAAGGGGCATCACCCTCAGAGGAAGAGTGTTAGCCGCAGTCAGCAGTTGAGGGTTTATCATGTGCCAGCTTTTGTGTTTCCTTCACACTGAGTGGTGAATACTATTATCATCCTTATTTTACAGATGATGGTAAAAGGATGGGTTCAAGGTCTCACCAGCAAAAGAGAGCAGAGCCAGATTTTAAATCCAAGGCAGGACTTCCCTGGGATCCAGTGGTTAAGAATCCACCTACCAACGCAGGAGGGGTTTGATCGCTGATCCAGGAAGATTCCACATGCCACGGAGCAACCAAGCGCATGTGCCACAACTACCTACACTTCTCCGTAGAGCCCGTGCTCCACAGCAAGAGAAGCACCGCAATGAGAAGCCCACACGCCACGACTAGAGAGTCCCTGCTCACGGCATCTAGAGAAAACCCATGCATAGCAATGAAAACCAGTGCAGCCAAAATAAATAAACCAATAAATAAAAATGAATAAATAGATCCAAGGCTCCCTGACCTCAGACACTTGCTCTGAACCACCACTCCATTTTGCCTCTATGCAAACACAGGGCTGGATTTTAAAAGGATGGGGAAGAAAAAGGGGCAAGCCACTCAGTACCTTTCCTGCTTAGGTTGTGTGCAGGAAGGGAGGGAGCTGGCCAGGAAAGGAGGCCTAAAGTGCGATTGGCCAGGTAGAAACAGTGGATGTTAGTGGGGAGCTAACATGTGCTCACGTGTGCGCCTTGGAAAGATGAGCGCAGAGAGCGGGTTAGTCCAGGGCTGCCTCTGGCGGGAGGGTGAGATGAAGCTGTTATGGAAAAGGTCCCCCTTGAGGTGGACCTGGTGTCAGAAGGGTGTGGAGCACAGATTCTGGAAGTTTCTAGGGCAGACTTTAAGGTTTACACCTTGACTAGCTTCGGGCTTTAACTGTAAGTTTTGAAGCAGAGCCCCAGGAGGGAAGCTGTTCCTTGAAGCCCATGTGTTAAGAAACACAGATGTAATATTGCTGCTCAAAATTACTTAAGGCGTAATTCTGTGCAGGTCTCCCCAGCGATTTGTTGGACAGGTCTGGAGATTTGCAAAATGGATTTCACTCAATTCATATTTTGGTTCTTAATCCCCCCTGCATGCCAAATTCTTCACATTTCAATTTGGTATTTCAGAACCTATTTAAATAAATCATGAGAGCTTAATGGAAAAATCAAAATCAAATTAAATAAATGGGTTAACTGTTCAGCTGCTAGGTTTTACTCCAGCCATTACAGGGTTAGGAAAAAACCACAGAGCAATTTATAGCTAACCCGTCTGCTCAGGGAGAGACCTCTATATCAACCATTTCCTCCTGGGCATCCTTAACCCATCTCAAATGACACATGGAGAAAACATCTGTTCTTTGACAAATACCTACATAAGAACAATTCAAATCTCGAACCCAAATCAATAGCAAGCGTACATCCTACTGCATTTTAAATAGATATAAGAGCTCTAGTAGAAGTCACTGCAAGTCATTAAAGTTTATGTACCAAGCTTAATGCTCAGAGGGAGTTAAATTCCTTAAAATGGAGAGAATTAATGGAGGAGAGAATCTGAGGGTGAAAAAAACGTGTTTCCTTGAACTCATCCTTCTCTTTGGGGTCTCAAAGGCTTGCAGACATTTTTAGGACTCTGTTTCTCTCCTCCCCCACCCCCTGCTTTACCGCCTATGCTGCTGTTCCATCTCACATTACTGTTGCTGGACAAGGTTCCTGAAAAGGTAATTTTGCTTCATTTCGAAAGGCTGTTTTCTTGCCCTTGTTTCACCTCCCATCTTTCCTCCCTTTACTTTGAAATGCTGAAGCATTGTCTTAATTGCTGGGGTATTAGATTTTTCTGCAGTTAACAACCTCCAATTTTAATGGCTTATGAAAGTAAATACTGATTTCTCCGTCATGGGACTTGAGGTCAGCCGAGGCTCATCTGTGTCTCGCCTGAACTTGCAGGACTCCATTGAACTTGGCTAGGCTTGGCTTCAAGCTTCAGGTCAGGTTCAAGTCTGCTTTCTGTGTTTTTCATTTGGAGACCCAAGCTGGAGGGGCAGTGGCCACCTGGGGCATCATTTTCTCATGGAGGAAGGCAGGGATGCAAGACAGCAAGGAAAAAGATAGAGTGACTCTCAGAGCCTCTTTGTAGTACTGGCCTGCTTGTTCGCCACATTCCATTGGTCAAAGCACGACACGCGGCCCCGCCCCAAATCAAGGAGATGAGAAGGAATATGCCGTGGTGAGGTGTGGGCAAGGAGCATGAGTGATGAGTAATAAAGCCTACTTTAGGTGGGAGGGTGTGGAGTGCAGGGCTCTCTCAACTATCTTTTTCTAGAGAAAAACAAATAGTTCTTCAACATTTATGCTCTGCCCTTGTTTTTAGCACTCAAAGTTAGTTGCCTCCACTTCTCTGGCAGACTGAAATATAACTAGTCAATAGCAATCATGGAAACACTTTAGAATGTATTGTGTAACTACCACAGACACAGGCCCTTTATGTGTAATTCATATATCGAGTCCTCATTTCAGGCTTTGCAAACAAATACAACTTTTCATGACTGTACACAATTTCTACTTCAGTTTCTGTTTAGTGCTCCCATTCCAAAGAGTTGCAGTAACTTGATCACTTTGGGGTGGGGGCTGGCAGAGTGGCATGTGGTGGATTATCACCTGTCAGCACGGGACATTCCCATGTGCCCTTATTCACACCTGGCCTCTGGAAAGTGATGTATATGGTGCTGTCTTCCCCACCTCATTCTGATGAGGCCCCTTGGACCGGGCTCCCTCTCAGCCACTCTTTTGCCTTTCTCTAGACTGCAGAAAATTTTGTTGTTGTTGTTCAGTCACTACATCATGTCTGACTCTGTGACTCTGTGGACTGCAGCATGCCAGGCTCCTCTGTCCTTCACTATCTCCTGGACTTTGCTGAAATTCATGTCCATGGAGTCAGTGCTGCTATCCAACCATCTCATCCTCTGCCGCCCCCTTCTCCTTTTGCCCTCAATCTTTTCCAGCACTGAGGTCTTTTCCAGTGAGTCAGCTCTTCACTTCAGGTGGCCAAAGTATTGGCCATTTGTGCAGAAAATGTCAAGCTGTCATTTCTTCCTTGATTTGCCCCCAATTAATTTCTGCCATATTGTTTCCCATCATGCTGGGCACGGGGGATTTTGAGGTCTTATGAATGGCGAAGGTTTTACATGTGTTCTGGCGTCTTTCAAGCTCATTGAGTCTCTATCTGTCATCTTTCTTCTCTGGGCTTAGTTCCAGATGGACTAGGGAGGGGCAAGGGTCAGGACTGTTTCTGGAACCACATGGTTCAATGACCAACCCTCTTGACCAATCCTTCACTGATAGGATTTTATCTCAGTTACACTGGACTAATCTGGCTGCAGAGAATCTTCCCAAATTTTGTTCTTTTTTAGGGCATAATTTTATACTCTGAAAACTTCACCTTCATCAGGGAAGTTGATGTTGAGGCAAATGAAACCTCTGTCCAAAGTTGACTGAGTTCAGAAGAGAGGAATGGAGGGACTTGAATTTTAAAGCTGGCACCCTCTCCACCAGGCTAATCTGGCTTTATAGACAAAGAAATGTTTTTGAGCAAAAAAATGGGACAAAATGGGGCTCTTTGGGCATCTCAACTCTAGTGTAAAGATTGCAATGCCTCGTTTGGGAACAAGACAGAGCGTTTCTATCTCAGGATCTTCTGTTGGGTGGTGGGAGAAGGTCTCAGTTTAGGGGGCAAGGTGGAGATGGAATGCTTTCAGATCTTATTTCTAAGACTACAGAACACAGTCCGGATGGAGAGAGTCTGAGGCCAAGTTTCCTCCTTCCTAGAGCTAGAACCAAGTGCCTAGGGGGTCAGCCTGGACTCGGTAATTGGGTTTGAAAACCAGGCTTGGGTTTGTGGGCCAGAAGGCAGCGCTTACATGTGGCATGGTTATGCTTCCTCTTACTTTGGGGGAAGACTTGATAAATGAAGGCTGTTGTTCTATCTTCTCTGATTTCTGCTGCAAGTGATATTTCTTCCAATTTAAGAGATTTTACTCCATTGCTGAGCATAGGAAATAAACTTTTGTGATTTAATTAAAGCCATATTCTTGCTCCAGGCCCCTTCTCCCCTGGCAATACTGTCTACACAAATGATGGATTTGGGCAGACATCACATTCTCTTTATTCTTTGTCAAAACCACAACCTTTTCCTCTCCGTCACTCTTCGTTTCTCTCTCACTTGTCATTAATCGTGGTGGCATGCCCAAATATTATCCCTGCAAGATAACATCACCAAGGCACAAGGCATAGGAAATCAGACAAATGTCTTTTTTTTGTGTGTAACTGTTCACTTTTTCCAACCTCTACACATTTTGAAAGAAGTTGGAACACTCTCTGAAGTATTCCTATTTGTCTGTTACTTAGCTTCCCTAAACCTTATGAAATAATGGAATATTGACTGGGGAACAAAAAAGTGGGTGGAGGTCCCAGCTATACGTATGGTATGTCCCATTTGTGTGAAAATACATAAAAAACTTGCTGGCAGAAAACATACCAGGGTGTTGATGGTGGTTGTCCCTGGGTTTTGAGATTATGGGCAAATTTGAATTTCTTCTTTATATTACTCAGCTCGACTGCTCTTCTCTTTCACAAAACTTGCTTCCAAATGAGTTTTCCTGTTTCCAAAATTATACTCATTCTCAAAGACAGAGATTTGCTTCTTTTTAACAATATTTTTAAAATATACAGCCGGCTTTGAAAGAAATCACACACAAAAAAGATTCTCAGCACAGTTTTAAGCATTGGCAACTCTTGGGATAATTGGATGAGGTGACTGGTTTGAAGGAGCAGCATTCATTTTGTCTTATAATTTCTGGCAGCATTAGATATGATGCTTTAATAGTTATGTCCATAGATGGAAAGAAAAGATAGCTTTTTCTATTGTTCAGTTTTTTTTTTTTTTAACTCCAAATCAATGTACCATGAGAATGTAGTAATTCAACCAGTCACCTGGAAAATTCCTGTATATGAAAAGTAAATATGTACCTTAAAAAACCCAGTTCATTGAGTTCTTCAATATAAAGCAAGTCTTTCTGCTTATATAAATAAAAAGAGGAACTACCCTGTGTTGAAAACTAAGCTATGAAAAAAATATGATTCTGAAGAACTGTTCCTGCTCTCAAATATAGAATATGAAAATCAAAGATTATTAGCTCTCATACACAAAATATGTTTTATTAAGAAAACTGAGACGTTTAGAACGGTAACATTGGGAGTAACTATGAACTTTTCACAGGTTTTACTTTGTAGATTTTAATTAGGTAACTTGTCTGGCTCACTTGTACTTTTGTTAATTTATTTGGGATGGGAAATGAAAAAATTTACTTTCGATATCTTGTAGAACTGATAATTGAAGATTGCCAAGAGAAGACAAAACATATGAAACTGAATGTTAGTAACTCAGAAATATTTACCTGATTGACAAAAACTCAATCACATTTGCCTTTCCTGTGAACATTTCATAAATATTTGAAGGCGTTTCACGGCCGGGGACTTCCCTGGTGGCTCAGACAGTAAAGAATCTGCCGGCATTGCTGGAGACACAGGTTCGATCCCTGTATGAGGAAGATCCCCTGGAGAAGGGAGTGGCAACCCACTCCAGTATTCTTGCCTGGAGAATTCCATGGAGAGAGGAACCTGATGGGCTATAGTCCATGGGGGTGCAAAGAGCTGGACAAGATGGAGCGACTGACACTTTCACTTTTTCACTCTTATGGCCCCTGTGTGTAAAGCCTTTTGCTGCCCCCCACATGTATGATAACAGTGTGTTTTTAGGTAAATATTGGAAGACTTATTCTGACAAGCCTGGGCGACAGTGCTACAGAATATACGTAATTAAGAGTTTTATTGCCTATACTTTATTCATATGATCTCTGTTCTCAATGACTTCATAGCCTTATTGAGAAGATTTCACAATTGCAGTTATTAAATAATGCTTCAGAATGAGTTCTAGAACGTGTTATACTGAATATAAAACAGGTGCCAAAATATAGGACACAAAAAAGAAAGGTTTTGTGATCAAGTTGTGGAGGGTCTGAAATAGCCAGGGAAGTTTTAATGAAACAGGTAGTCCTTTTCTTTATGTTTCTCTAGGATTCTGCCTTCTGGTGACTAGTTTTTTTTTTTTTTTTTTAATACATTTATTTTTAATTGAAGGATAATTGCTTTACAAAGTTATGCCAGTTTCTGCCACACATCAACGTGAGTCAGCCATAGGTATACACGTGTCCCCTCCCTCTTAAACTTCCCTTCCTGCTCCCACTGCATCCTGCTCTTCTAGGATGTCACAGGACATCAGACTGAGCTCCCTGCACTATACGGCAATTTCCCATTAGCTATCCATTTTACACATGGTAATGTATATATTTCAGTGCTACTCTCTCAATTTGTCCCACCTTCTCCTTCTCCCGGTGTAACCATAAATCCTTTCATTATGACTATTTGCCCTGCAGATAGGTTCATCAGGACCGTTATTCTAGATTCCATATATATGCGTTAATATACAATATTTGTTTTTCTCTTTCTGACTTACTTCACTCTGTATAACAGGCTCTAGGTTCATCCAGAAAGAGGTGCAAGGATCAGGTTGTAATCTGGCTATAGTGTGGGTTAGACCTTACTGCTTAGATACTGTTGTATAAAGAATAAGCCCCCAAATCTCAGTGATTTGCGTCACAGACAATTATTTTTCTTGCTCACAGGTCTGCAGGGTGGCTGAGGTTCAGCTGCTCTTGGTTGGCCTCGGTTGGGTCATATCTCCACTTTGGGCCCCCTTTCTCTGTCTCTTTCTGGGACTGGCACTGCCTGGGGCATGGTCTTCTTGCGGTTATGGCAGAAACACAAGAGGCCAACTCAAGTCAGGCAGACACATCTGAAGCTTCTGCTCATTATTTCCCCTAGCATTCTCATCCAAAGCAAGTCATGCGACCAAGCCAAATATCAGCGGGGTGAGGAGGGCTTCCCTGGTGGCTCAGTGGTACAGAATCCACCTGCCAATGCAGGAGACACGAGTTTGAACCCTGGTCCGGGGAAGATCCCACATGCCTCAGGGCAGCTAAGCCCGTACACCACAGCTACTGAGCTTGTGCTGTAGAGCCTGGGAACTGCACCTAGAGGGTAGGCCTGCTCTCCGCAACTTGAAGAAAGCCCTTGCAGCGATGAAGACCCAGCACAGCCAAAAATAAAGAAACAAAATAAAACAGGGTGAGGAAATATTCTACGCTGATTTTCATTGACTGCAAGTCACATGGCAAAGGTCATGGATATATAATTCTATATAACTGGGAAAGAGTGAAGAATGGGAAACCATAATTCCATCTGCCACAGTCCCATATTTGAAAAAAAGAAACAAAACAACAAACAGTTGAAAAGTTGCACACAGCACAGATAAGAACCTATAGTGAAGAACACAGGTAAAGCTGACTTGAAAAGGCTGGTAACTACATCATCTTTAAGATTTTGGAGGTTTGTAATAGGACTAATGCTGACTAGTTCATCTTCCTGGATAAAAAAAATCATAGTAGACCAAAATTAAGTAAGAACTTGAATTGGATGAAAATCTTCTCTCTTTGGGAGCTACAGAGCTGGCAGAAATTACTGGAAGCGGTACAGTATCCACTTCTGGCTCTTCCGGGAGAGAGCTGTGTTTCAGATCACAGAGGCGCCTGGACCCAGAGAGCCCTCCAAGCCTTTTTCGGTTCTATGTTCCTGTGATGTCAGTGTTACTTCCCCTCCCAAAAGCCCCAACACTGGCCGAGTGTCAGAATGCCGCGTGACAAGACCCATGACGGTCTTCGCGAGTTCTTCTTTTGGTTCCTCTCGCAGGAAGGGAGGGAGGAGGAGAGAAAGGTTGGAAGTTCGCTTTGGGGGTCACGGTCCTGGGATGGCTAACTGATGCCAAGATCCCGCCCCAGGAAGCCTGGTTGCCAACCCCTGGCAGCATCCCTGTGCTGGAGAGTGTTGGGGAGGGGGGAAGAGACGCCTGATTTGTGTGGACAGGGCTTCAACAAAAAACAGATTCTACTTTCAAAATTTTCGTACTGATCTTAGGACCTTCAGAAATAATCTAGGTGGAACTATGTTATCAAACCTCAGTGCACAGAGGGGGATGGTACCAGTGACCTCCCAGGGCTGCAGTACAAATTGAATCAGAAAATGTATGTAGCGTTTCCAGTACCATGTCCAGCACATATGAGGTATTAAGTAATTGGTAGCTTTTTTTTTTTTTTAACTTTTTATTTTGTATTGGGTTATAGCCGATTAACAGTGTTATGACAGTTTCAGGTGAACTGTAGCTTTTTTGTTTTTTGATACAACACCGGAAACATCCCATTATGGAAACAGATGATTTTTTTTAATTCTTAAAATTCAATTTGGTGGTATGTAGACACTGCTAACCTCAGGTGGAATTGCCAGTGGCAAGTCCGAGGTGCTGGTAAAAAATTTCTGGGAGGCTCCCAGCAAAGGAATTCTGGTTAAGAAACTCAAACAAAGAAATGCTTATTGAAGGGCAGCATTATCTGGCCTTGGGCCCCACTGCAAACACAAAGCAGGTAATTTGCACAGAGAAGGCCATGGCCCCACTCCAGTACTCTTGCCTGGAAAAGCCCATGGACTGAGGAGCCTGGTAGGCTGCAGTCCATGGGGTCGCTAAGAGTCGGACACGACTGAGCGACTTCACTTTCCCTTTTCACTTTCACGCATTGGAGAAGGAAATGCCAACCCACTCCAGTGTTCTTGCCTGGAGAATCCCAGGGATAGGGGAGCCTGGTGGGCTGCCATCTATGGGGTCGCACAGGGTTGGACACGATTGAAGTGACTTAGCTGCAGCAGCAGCAGCAGCCCTGAACCTTATTGGTTTCCAGCTGCCAGACTAGAACTTGACTGACTTAGTGGCTTATAATTTTTTCCAGGGTTAAGGCAGGGTCTTACCCACCCTTGTAGGCTCCCTCGTGTTAAGCATAATGGATTCTACACTCTAGGTGCTCAGTTAATGAATGTTTACTGAATGACGGAGGATACCCAGAATCACCCTGTATCCTTAGTAGTCTACATCAGCTCAGGGCTACACTGGTCTTCAAATCACAGGCTAAAAAGGAACATTAAGTATATGATTATACCTTGGGGTGTAGGAGACATTCTATCTTCTGAGACCTTCACATTAGCTGAGTTGGAGAACCAGAACTCTGTGTTAAATTAGCTCCGTAATGAACCACACTGATGGCTCTTCTACTAGGGATTCTGGTTGACATTTAATTAGGCTTTGATTGACCTCTCCCCAGACTCACTGAGAACTTTTACTTTTTGTCCTGTGCCAAAGGGTAAAACTAGATTCAAGGGAACTTCCTGAGAAGAGGCCAAACCTGGCCTCTTGTGGGTTCCACATGAGAACTCACCAGAACGTCACCAGCCTTTGTAAGTTCCACCTGGTTTCCTGTCTCCCAGCCAGCTGTACCTGTTTACGTCACCAGGAGACCAGGCCCTGACCTGGACTTACCCCAAGGGCGCCACTAGCTCTCCCAGCAGGTGCCAGAGGCTAGAGTTCTTGCCTCTGAGCTTGTTCCCTCTGTCCTCGACCCTGCTCCCACGCTGACAGCCCCAAGCCCACCACTAGTCTGCCTGCCAACCCCCCTATCTGGGACGATACCCTAGATTTTGTATCTCAGCCAACAGAACTCGAACTTGAGTCCTTATTCCCCTTCCCTGTCTTCAGTCCATGAACCTTATGTAGCCACTTGCATTTATTGGTACACTTGTGCTTGTGAACTCAGACCTGCGAGCACCAACCAGATGCGGTCAGGAGTGGAGGTGGTGGGAAGAGAGTGACATGGTCTCTTTGCTAATCCTTCCCTTCCCCACTCCAGGGAGCGCACGGTGCCGAGCAGCAGTTCTCCGCCTCAGGGACGAAGAGCAGCGTGAGACGCTGAGTGGCCGGCGGAACCCACCGTCAGTCCAGCTGCAGTGGGGCTGGGGTGGGTGACGGGAAACCAGAGAGTGGGTTAGCCTCTCATGACTGGATGAAGGGGCAAGCACCTCACCGTTCTGGCCAGTGTTCCCAAATCTTGCTCCTTTATTTTTAAGAGAAAGCAAAAAAAAACACCAAAAACTGGAATTTTTTTTTTTTTTTTTTTTTTTTTTATGTAAAATACCCCAGTTTCCAAACTGGCCCACTTATTGTAAAAAAAAAAAAAAAAAAAAAAAAAAAACCTGTGCTGGCTGATTAAAACCATCGGGGCTGGCTTGAGACCTGTGGGCTGCTGGCAGGCAGTTCCTTGTTTCCTTGGGACATCGTTCTTACCCGCCCTTCACATGTGGAGGGCCCCTGGTTAGAGGAACCCCCTCAGAGCTGGGATCTAAACCCACTCCTTTCAACTCCAAGTCCTCGGATCTGGCCACCACGGTCAGCAATTCCCCAGTGACTGAGTGTCCTCCACACACAACCCAACGGGCTGGTGCCCGGGACACAGAGCCTTCATTCAGCTCCTGTTAACACCACGTCCACCACACCCAAAGGTCTGTCTGGGCTGGTGGGTCTTAGCGCTCTGCCATGAAGCTCATCCGGGTCCCTAGGGTTGCATCGAGTCAGCCGTGACTGAAGTGACTTAGCTCACCTGTGAAGCTCATTCCAGCACAGCGGGAGCCTCGGGGCCTCTACGATGGCCTCAGAGCATATCCTGTGTCTCCTGCAGATACAGGGGACACATGTGCTGGGCCTCCCTTGGCTGCCCAAGGCTGCCGTAGGGGCAGGAAGCCGGGCTCTCCTGCTCCAGCCTTCCCTGACACCTTGGACGTGACCTTCTCTCCGCTTTCTCCCTCTGTGAGCCTGGGGTGAAGGCCACCCACCACCCCGACTAGTCTGAAGTTGGACCCAGATGGTCTGAGTGTTGCCCCCACCTTTGGTCTCATCTCCCAGCCTGATCCCGGACTCTCTCTTCACCTAGAGTCTTCATTAGGCCAAACAAGAGCCTTCAATCAGTGCTCTGTCGAGACTCCGAATGCGCGTGACAGAAAACCCAACTCAAGCCGGCACGGGCAAACGCTTGATGGTTGGCATTATTAAGTAAAAACAGCAGGTGTTTGAACACGATTTCTGCTAATTGGTCTCTTAGGTCTCAGCTCCGCTCTCTTCTGTTTTGACTTCCTTTCAAGGTGGTATCCGGTCACTCCAGGCCTATAGCTTCCTGGACTTAAGTGTGGTGAAAAAGAGGAAGGTGGCTTGTCTCCACACAGCCGCAGCTAAAGGCTTATACTGGGTCACTGGCTCACTCTGTGTTGGACGCCTGACCCTGGACCAGTCCCTATGGCCAGAGAAATGCGATACACAGAATCGTGTTGCATGGGCTGGGCAAGCGGGAGGGAAGTCAGGGCATGGCCAGAGGGGCAAAGGGGTCCTGGGTATTCAACTTTCTTATTGATTTCATTTTATGTTTTGATATGTAGAACACTGAAATGCAACCCAAAGTCAAAACTATACAGAAAGGAAGGCTTGGAGAAGCATCCTTCCATGCTATAGTTCACCGCGCCCCGGCCGCTACCCGGACCTCGCGCTGCCCTGGTGCTCCTTGGAAACCAACCACATTGCCTTTTGGATTGTTCTTCCTGTGCTTCTTTTTGTAAAAAGAAGCAGATATATTTGAATCTGATTATTTCCCTTGTTTCTTACATGGGAGAGAGCAGATGATACATGTTCTTTTGTATTTTGTCTTTTCACTTCATAACTGGTCCTGGAAATCATTCCATCTCTGCTCAGAGAGCTCTTCCTCATATTTTGTAATATCTCAGTACCTTGTTGTGTGTGTACCATATTTAATTCAACCAATCTCCTGTGCTTGGGCATTTAGGGAGTTTCCAATATTTTGTGATGATAAATGATGTTGCAATGTATAACCTTGAGTATCTGTAGTTTCTTTTTATTGAAGTATAATTGATTTACAACGTTCTATTAGTTTCAGGTGTACAGCAAAGTGATTCGTTTATATACATTCATACATATATATATATATATTCTTTTTAGAATCATTTCCATTGTAGGTTATTACACGATATTGAGTATAGTTCCCTGTGCTATACAGTGGGTTCTGAGTATCTATACCTTTATATTGCTAGAGGTATCTATTTGGAGTAAATTTCTAGAAGAGGAATCGCTGGGTGGAAGGGTAAATACATGCACAGGTTTGTTAGGTGTTGCCAAGTTCGACTCGCTAGAGGCTGTCCCACATCACAAGCCCACCAGCAATGTTCCTGAGTGCCTGTTTCTTCAGTCTCACCTACAGAGGTATTGTTCAACTCTTGAATATTTTTTTGTTTGCTAACATGACGGGTAAAAATGTTATTCAATGTAGATTTCATAGGCATTTTTATTAAGAGTGAAATTGATTACACTTTTATATATTTGAATGTTATATTTCATCTAATGGATTGTCTATTCCTATCTTATGCCCACTTTGCTACTGGATTTTTGGCCTTCCTTAATTTAATCACTTCATGGGAAATAGATGGGAAAACAGTGGAAACAGTGTCAGACTTTATTTTTCTGGGCTCCAAAATCACTGCAGATGGTGACTGCAGCCATGAAATTAAAAGACGCTTACTCCTTGGAAGGAAAGTTACGACCAACCTAGATAGCATATTCAAAAACAGAGACATTACTTTGCCAACAAAGGTTCATCTAGTCAAGGCTGTGGTTTTTCCTGTGGTCATGTATGGATGTGAGAGTTGGACTGTGAAGAAGACTGAGTGCTGAAGAATTGATGCTTTTAAACTGTGGTGTTGGAGAAGACTCTTGAGAGTCCCTTGGACTGCAAGGAGATCCAGCCAGTCCATTCCGAAGGAGATCAGCCCTGGGATTTCTTTGGAAGGAATGATGCTAAAGCTGAAACTCCAGTACTTTGGCCACCTGATGCGAAGAGTTGACTCATTGGAAAAGACTCTGATGCTGGGAGGGATTAGGGGCAAGAGGAGAAGGGGACGACAGAGATGAGATGGCTGGATGGCATCACTGACTCGATGGACGTGAGTCTGGGTGAACTCCGGGAGTTGGTGATGGACAGGGAGGCCTGGCGTGCTGCGATTCATGGGGTCGCAAAGAGTCAGACACGACTGAGTGACTGATCTGATCTGATAATTTAAAAAATATTAGATATTCAGTTCTTTATGATCTATGCTACAAAGACTTTTCTGTCAGATTTCATTTGTATTTTGATTATGCTGAAGTCTTTTTTTTTGTAGTCAAATTTATGTTTCTCCTTTGCAGCATGCAGATTTTTAATTATATTAAAAAAATATTTTCCTACCCAGCTTATATAAAAGTTAATCCATATTTTCTCCTAATACCTGTGAAATTTTATTTTGTTTATAGATCTTTGGTTAATTTGATAACTATGGGGGATCAACTCTGAATATTCATTGGAAGGACTGATGCTGAAGCTGAAGCTCCAATCCTTTGGCCACCTAATGTGAAGAGCTGACTCATTGGAAAAGACCCAGATGCTGGGAAAGATAGAAGGCAGGAGGAGAAGGGGACGACAGAGGATGAGATGGTTGGATGGCATCACTGACTCAATGGGCATGAGTTTGAGCAGGCTCTGGGAGATGGTGACGGACAGGGAAGCCTGACATGCTGTAGTCCATGAACTCGAAGAGTTGGACACGAATGAAAGACTGAACAACAAATTCTTGTATATAGTGCAAGAAATAGATCTGAATTTATTTTTTCAATGACTATCCAGTTAGCCTAACACCAGTCAGCCCCAGTGATTCTGAGATATCTCCTTTATCATAACCTAGATTTCTTCAAATATTCGGGCCTATTTCTTGACTTCTCCTTTTGTTCCATTGGTGTGCCTTTTTAAGTGTTGCTACCCGTGGTTTTGATGCTAGAGGCTTTGTTGTGTCTATTTATATCCTGTAGGACCACTCCTCTTTCACAGAAGATTGTTTTTAAAAGACAGGAGTTATTATAGAACATTGGTAGGCAGAGGGAAGTGACCAAGTAGAGATATGAGTCGAGAGAGAGGGGGGAAAATTGTGATGTCCTTGAATAAGTACAAGCAGAGAATTCTGAAAGGAGCCAGAGAATACAGATTCAGAAGGTGGTAGATTTGCTAGGGAGAAGAATTCTCTTCTGACTTTTTATTCCCCAGTGAAATAGAACCAAAGTCAACAGCTGAGTGCAGGGGAAGCGGGGGAGAAGGCGAATCACTCAGACTATGCTGAAGGCCTACTTAAGGTCTGTGGTCATAAATGGAAAGCAAGACCCACGTGCAGAGTTATGTTTTCCTCTAGCCTCACACGATGGCTTGAGCATGAGGGCTGAGCAGGCACACCATTGAGTTTAAACTGAGTTGGGATTTAGCCAAACAAGCATGGCCAATGGAAAGAGGGATTAAGTAGTAAAGGCAATATGGATGCAAGTAAGCAGAATGATGGGCCAGAAATCCAAGTTGGGTGAGGAAGGAAATGAAGAGAGTGGGCAAGGCGGGTGGATGTGAAGGCTATCGTGACGACGGGTTAATCCTGAAAGCATTTAAGAGATGTTGGAGTCTTTGGAAGGGGAAGTGATGATCTTGGGGTGGGTGGATAGGATGGGATAGAAGAAAAGATGTCAACAAAGATGTAAAAAGACTGAGGGGCCAGAATGTGGTCAGATTGTCTCTGTGGTTGGGATGGTAGTGAAGGAGGAAACAGACAGAACAGGCTCCATCTTGAAAGCAGGACTCCATCGTGGGCTGGACTGTGGACTTTGAGCTCTACGCCCAGTATCTATGGAAATGACATACCAACTGGAAAACCAGGTCCCGGGAAGGAAGAGCCCCAGGGCTTGAACCTAGACTCTCCGTAGCCTAAAAGAATACCCTAATTATCTGTGTAACCGGATAGAATCATACATTCTATTATGCTTATTGGGGTATGACCACAGGCCTATTAATAATTGTCCACTGTTAACTACCTAGGCTTAAGGCATATGAATCACAGGTTAACTTTGATTGTATCTTTCTTTTCCTTTGTTCAGGCTAGTTTCAGGGAATTTGGGGAGATGGGTTTGGGCACTGTACACTTAGGGTATATAAGGTTTTTACAAAAACTGATTGGGGTCCTTGGCTAAGAGGAGACTCTGACTTGGGCCTGCCAGTGTAATAAACTGCACTCCACTATCTGCATTGTCCTTCTGAGTGAGTTTGTTTCCCGGAACGCATGGCTACAGCAGTAGTGCCAGAGAACTGGTGGGCCTGATCCTAAAATCCGCAAGAGTGAAGGGCAGTGGCTGGCAGGTCGGAGGTGCCTGCAAATGAGAGTGAGGAGTGGGTGGGATCTCAAGGGTCCTCAGGGACCCGCAGAATTTCAGCACTGAAAGTTCAGGTCCCCACCACCCTTAGGAATCTCCTCAAGCTCTGCTTCCATCTGTTCCCTTGGCAGCCTTCCAGGGTTGATTAAGCTGTGAAGTCGGAGACTAAAAAGCTTGGCTAAGAGATTTGTCTTGAAGTCTGTAGAGCCTGGCATCCCTTAAAATGCAAAGACAATTCAAGAGCCCTGAGGGAGATGGTAGAGCTAAATGGGATGCTTTCTGCAGGGCTGGCGTGAATTCTACCATAGAGAAGATTCTGGAATTCCTTTGCAGTGCTGTCCAGGTAAACAAAGAGGCTATATGCTGTCATGCAGGAACACAACGGGGTAAGCTTAAACCCTCAAAGGGACAGCCCTCCCTGGCTGCAGAATCAAAGCCAGAGCTATTTCTAAAGGAGTTCCTAAGTGTTGAAAAGCTATCCTCCTACTTCAAGCATCCTGTTGCATCCAGACTTCCTGAGACTCCCCAACATCTGAAGTTCCTGGAAGATGGTGGGTCCCAGCCAGGTGAGCTGGATCTGGGTCGCCTTCAGAAGACCAGCGCTCTCATGAGCCTTGGCTCACTGGGTGACCTGAGTGTGGCTTAGGCCATGCAGTTGAGGCTGACTGTGCCTGAGACCTGTCAACAGGAAGGGGCTCAGGTCTTGACGAGGGAGAAACGGGTAAGGTGAGACGGTTAACCTTTGGGGGAGCAGGAATATTCAATGGATTTAGGATGGGGTCCATTTGTGAGGTGACAGGACATGTGGAATGTCATATCTGAGTGTTGAGAATGAAAGTTTATGGTCTAGGGCCAGTTAAGATGTTAGAAATAAGAGTCAAGGTTATTTTCAGTCACATATAGTAATTTGGGCTTCCCTGGTGGCTCAGACGGTAATGAGTCCGCTTGCAATGCAGGAGACCTGGTTTGATTCCTGGGTTGGGAAGATCCCCTGTAGGAGGTCATGGCAACCCACTCCAGTATTCTTGCCTGGAGAATTCCATGGACAGAGGAGCCTGGTGGGCTACAGTTGATAAGGTCACAAAGAGTCAGATAGGACTCAGCCACTAAGTACAAACACATAGTAATTTGGAAGCTGGCGTAGAAGTAGAAGAAAAGTACATACTGGACTCAGACCCCACTGGCTTGTGCTCACTCGGAGTGGACAGAACGGGTAAGAAAACCCATCTCTCTTTCCCAGCTGGGTCTCAGGAGGTCCTGTGTGGAGGAGGGCCAGGTCCTGTCGGCGCGTACTCTTAGGCTGTGATTTGCCAGTGGGACTGGGTTCTGAGATTGACAGGTGGGGCTGGCACTGGGGTAGGAGAGGGGGCGGAGGTGGGGCAGGTAGGTTTCAGACACCTCCACCCTCACTCATTCCTGCGGCTCCCTTTGCTCAGGAAGCAGTGGTGGTTGGGGGTTCCCAACCTTGAACCCCCATCCAAAAGAGATACCTCAGATCTTCTAGAAACACACACACACACACACACACACACACACACACAGCCACTCCCACTGAGGCATATCCTGACTTTCCTGGTAGTTCAGTGGGTAAAGAACCTGCCTGCAGTGCAGGAGAAGGAAATGGCAACCCACTCCAATATTCTTTCCTGGAAAATCCCATGGATGGAGGAGCATGGTGGGCTGCAGTCCATGGGGTCACAAAGAGTCAGGCATGACTGAATGACTAACACACACAAATCCACAAACCCAAAGTTGCAACTTTTCTCCCTCAGCTGCACACAGTGGCTGTGGACCCTCTACTTGCTCAGTGACCTGGGGTGAGAGAGCAGTGCCTCATCACACAGAGAACATGAACCCCAAACTCCAGAGTCTGGTAAAATACACAGGTCTGTGGAGATGCTCTTAGGCAAACAAATCCACATCTCCCACAGTGTTTAGAGTTATGTTTCTGTCTACAGCACCTGGCTCCAGGCTCAGCACTCAGGAAGCTCAGGAAACAAGTCTGAGGACCTCGGATGGGAATCCTTGCTGAGCTTGGGAGTCCTGGTCCTGCTTGACTCCCACCTTGCTGCCCAGAGTCCTCAGGCCAAGAGTCTGACCTTATCTCCCAGCCCAGCTTTCTTGTCCAAAACCTGGGAAACACTGTCACAGCCCGTGATGCTGATCATCTACCTTCCTGGCTCCCCACCCCAAAACACAGACACTCACACCCATACCCACACACACTGTCTGTCTCCTCCAGCTTGGACCAACTTACTATAATTCAGATTGAGTCTAATATAATTGAGATGTCAGCTTCTGCTCCCCAAACACTCACCTCTTTTCTTCCTGGTTGGCAGACCCCCTTTTACAGATGTATGTTTTGAACTCACGTCCCCACACAAGCATGCCTTTGGAATAGCAGACAGTTAGCTGTACCATCTCTTTTTTTTGGCTGTGATGAGTCTCCATCGCTCACTCCCGTTGCATGGGCTTTTCTCTAATTGCTGCCAGTGGAGGCTACTCTCTAGTTATGGTGCGCAGGCTTCTCACTGTGGCTGCTTCTTTGTTGCAGAGCACAGGCCCTAGGGTACGAGGGCTTCAGAGGGCTTCAGTAGTTGTGGCGCACCGGCTTAGTTTCTCTGAGGTATGTGGGGTCTTCTCAGACCCCTTCCAGGGCCCAAGAGTAGGCTTTTGTCCAACACTTGGAAATGAATTGTCCGAGGAGACCCACGTGCTGACAAAGGAAAAGATTTTATTTGGAAAAAGGCACCCAGGAGAAGAGCAGGAGGGTAAGGGAAACCAGGAGAACTGCTCTGCCACGTGGCTCGAGTCTCGGGCTTTATGGTCATGGGATTAGCTTCTGGGTGGCCTTTGGCTGATCATTCTGACTTAGGATCCTTCCCGGTGGTGCACACATTGCTCAGCCAGGATGGATACCAGCGAGAAGGATTCTGGGAGGTGGTAGGACACGTGGCGTCTCCTTTTGACCTTCCCCACTCTTCCCATTGGTGGTGGCTTATTAGTTCCGTGTTCCTTGCCAGGACCTCCTGTCATAAAATAACTCACGCTAATGGTTGCTGTGGTGCCTGGCCAGGGTGGGCCGTTTCAGCTAGTGTGCTTCTCCTAATAAGATTAAGGATCGAACCAGTGTCCCCTGCATTGCAAGGTGTATTCTTTACCACTGGACCCCCAGGGAAGCCCTGTGCCATCATGTTTAAACCTTTGTGTGTTTGCTAAGTCACTTCAGTCGTATCTCTTTGGGACTCTAAGGGCTGCAGCCTGCCAGGTTCCTCTGTCCATGGGATTCTCCAGGCAAGAATACTGGAGTGGGTTGCCATGCCCTCCTCCAGGGGATCTTCCCGACCCAGGGATGGAACCCACATCTCTTACGTCTCCTGCATTGGCAGGCGGGTTCTTTACCACTAGTACCACTGTAAGTTCTATTCTGTTAACCAGGACACATAAAAAAGTCAGCCTTTAACTCAGTGATGTCACAGTATTTTATTCCCACATAAGCTACTTCGTATGTGTTTTTAAGGAACTTTGGCTTGCTTGCCTTTCTATTACGTAGGTGATCACAAGCAAATGTGAATTCTCTCTTCCCTTTTGGTTTGATGTGCACTCGTGTGACCTCAAGGACATTGATGTGATCAGTTCTGTAGGGCACTAAAGTGTGGGCCCTGGGCTCCTCCTGGGATCACAGCAGAGTGGGCACAGATTCCAAAGCCCAGGCCAGGGACTGTGGAGCAGAGTATTCAAAATGTGGAGAGCCCAAGACACACAACTAATTAACACTGGTTTCCTGCGTCAGCCCCTCTGGGCCTCAGTTCCCTTAGGTGGAGACATAGAATATCGCCCATCAGAATTACCTTAAGGACTAAGCAGCGTGATGTGTGTGTGGTGTGTGTGGTAACCACTCAGTAGATGTTACTTGCCTTTCTCTTTCTCATCTTTAGTGGAATGTGCTTTCTGTGGCACAGTCGATATCTGTTCTGGCCAATGAAACCCTTTAAAGAAGCTCTGATGCTTTTGTGCATGAAGCATCCCTTACAATTAGAGACGCACGCTCTGCCATCTTGGCTCTTCCTCTGGCAGCTGCGCCCCGATCTGTTCAGGTTGGGGAGACCTTTCCTGGCCTTCCTCAAAACCATCATTTGTGCAGCGTCCCCGGGGCTACGAACAGCAAGGAAATGAAGGAAAGCAAGCAACATCTGGTGTTAAACAAATACCATCATCTTACAAATGTCTCGTCTCTGGGATAATGCTTCTTGCGTATGCAGAGCAAAGAGGGATGTCAACACCAGGACCCAATACTAGAGAAGAAACAGCTGAAAGGCACTCATAGCCCTTCCCTACTGTGTGTCCAGCAAAATTCCATTTTGGAAAACAAGAAAAGGTGCTGACGTTCATAGCTTTTTCTCACACTAGACCGAAAACCCACCTCCTGCTCTCTGTTCTGATGAGCTGAATCCTGCAAACATGCGTCGTGACCGTGGGTCAGTGTCTGGGGTGGTACCCAGCAAAGGGTGAGCTAGCGTGGACTCCATGAGCATCTTCTGTCTTGCTCCCTTGCCCCCCAGCCGAGACCATTCCTGTCTGTGCTGCTGCAGGTGCATTTGGGAGTTCCTGAGACATTCTCAAGCATCATCCAGAGAATTCTGCCTGTAAATGGCTAAGACAGATGTTTTATGTCTTGCTTCATTATTATGTGTGTTATACCCCAAAGAAGAAAAACGTTAATGAATCATTTTGTAACACTTAAGAGACTCCTGTTGAGCTGTGATGGGAATGGCCTGGAGCCAAATGGCGATGGAGACCTTTGTCCTTGGCACCCACTTGCTCAGTCTTCTCTCCTCTTAGCATGATTTTTTTCTCTCTCAAGTGAAATCCATCACCTAGCTTCACGTGAGGCAACCAGGCACCTCGCGCTGACCCAGGCCATCAAGGATCCTCCTTGTCAGATCCCAGACAAGGCTGCTACCACCAGATGTTGTATCCTGTGACATAAATGGCAGCCGTGGGTGTGTTTGTTTTGCCTTGCCTAGTGTTTTGAACAAAAATCAACGATCAATGGTTTATTTACAACAGGGGTCCCCACCCTCCAGGATCTAATGCCTGATGATCTGAGGTGGAGCTGATGTAATAATAATAGAAACAAAGTGCACAATAAGTGTTATGTGCTTGAATCATCCTGAAAGCATCTCCGCCACCCTGAGGTCCGTGGAAAAGTGATCTTCCACGAAACTGGTCCCTGGTGCCAAAAAGATTGGGGACAGCTGGTTTACAACATTTAAGAGATTTCATATAAATATCTAAATTCTCAGTTTCTCTGGAAAATGAAAACCCCAGAGAGATTTGGCAAGGCTGGGTTAACATTTTCAAATTAGCAACAGTTGGTTGGAGCTGAGACGTGGCTGCTCCTTACCGACGGGCGGTTGCTGTTCAGTTTGCCATGGACTCCACGGCTCCCTATTGCCTCCCTTCTCACTTAGGTCAAAGTTAGTGCCAGGCAACTCTTTATTCCCTCATGTTACCTTCCTGGCCCTACAGGTACCTGTTTGCAGTCTCTGCTTTAGATCTTCCAGCCTCCAGTGATGCCAACCACGTGATCAGAAGGTTGGAACTTTCAGACCCACCTACTCCTCCAGTCCCCTAATTTCCAGGTAGGGGAGAGGGGCTGGAAATCACATTCAGTCACCAGTGGCCAATGATTTAATTGAGCATGCCTAGGTAACAAAGCCTCCATAAAAAACTAAAAGGAACCCTGCAGAGCCAAGGCTTTCCTGAGAAAGAAGAACAAAGCCAGAGGCATGACCCTCCATGGTTTCGTCCTCCATATTAAAACCAATGGTAAGGGCTTTCTTCATTATCCAGTGGTTGAGAATCTGCCCCTATCTTACACCATACACAAAAATCAATTCAAAGCAGATTAAAGACTTGAGTGTAAGAAGTGAGACCATAAAAATCCTAGAAGAAAGCATCCATGCTAGGCTCTGGGAATCAGTATTTCTGATTTTTTTTTTTTTTTTGGATTTTAACACCAAAAGCAGAGACAACAAAAGCAAAAATAAACAAGCGGGACTAAAAATATCTGCACAGTGAAGAAAACTGTCAACAAAATGAAAATCTATGAATGGGAGAAAATATTTGCCAATCACACATTTGATAAGGGGTAAAATCCTGCAAATATATAAAGAGCTCATACAACTTAATAGCTTAAAAAAAAAAGATTCAATTCAAAAATGGGCAGAGGATCTGAATAAATACTTTTCCAAAGAAGACATACAGATGAAGGAGAAGGCTTTCCTCTAAAGCGCCTCAAATCAAGTCTGAGGCCAATTTCTCTGTGCATCGTTTCTGTGTAATTTGCTCCTGTTGTGAGCAGCGTCTCTAAATGCTTCTAGTTTCTCAGAGGAGAAAAGCAAACCAGCCAGAAAAGTACAGAAAAAGGAGGGCTTTCTGTTTATTGTCTTCATTAAGTGAACACACGAGCACGTCCTGGAAAGTACAGGGTGACTAAGAACTAGCCCAGAGGGAAAAACCTAAAGGGGGAATTTTGTTAAAAGACAGAATTTACATATCCACACTTTGGGTTTCCCTCTCAGCCTCTCTGCAGTTCTCAAAGCCCCAGGGAGAAGCCAAAGGGATGGAGGCTATATTCGAAGGTCCCATCGGCTTGAGGGCGAGGCTGCTGGACTGGGGCCCCGAGACCCCGTGGCCAGCTCATAAGAGCCCTCCACACAGGGCTGCCTGTGGACTGGAAGGCGCCTGACCACAAGCCGTGACTCTTGACAGGGTACAACTATGGTAGTTTCGTTGACAGAGTTAGTTCAAGTGCATTCTGTTCATTCAAAAACACTTCTCTGGAAAGGAGTTTCAGAAGACACTCTTGTGGCAAAGGGGAACCCCACCTTTTCTTTTTATAGGATTTCCTCATCTGTCAGGTCAGCCAACCCAAGAGGCGAGAGTCTGGGTAGAGAGGCGGTGCCCAGGGTAGTCTCCGTACGTTGTGCCCCTTGTCAGCCAGCGGCAGTCACCAGACGAGCTGTTCCTAGTCAGTCACAGACATCTTTTGCATGTTTGTGATGTGCTCAGCATTTGATAGGCTTGACGACTTCAAATACCAAAAGTGTGTTTCCCGGCCCCTCCTGCAGGATTTTCCCTCAAAGCGCACGCTTTACTCTCATTTCCTTTTTCTCTCGATCCAATCTCTGTCCCCTACCCCCCCAAACCCCGTCCTCACTGTCCCTTCCCTTTATGTAGAACTGCCCTCCAATCTCTGTCCCCTACCCCCCCAAACCCCGTCCTCACTGTCCCTTCCCTTTATGTAGAACTGCCCTCCGGCTCTTCACCCCACACCCCTCACCCCCAGCCTCAGACCTTCAGAGAAAAATCGTTCAGAGAATCCGGAGACAAAACAAGTTCCACTTGAAGAAAGTGTCTGCCCACGTAAACTTCTTGAGAACAATCTTTGCACAACTCAATGTGCTGCTTAGTAAATGTTGAACGGCAAACCCAAACTTCCTCCTCTCCAAGCCCATCCCCCAGAGCCCCTGCCCTGGGAGGGGAAGGGGAGGAGATCTAAGATAATCTTCCTGCGCTTTCTCCATCCCCAGCTTTCCAATGTCCAACTTCCAAATGTGATGACATGCTCTACTGGCAGGACCTTTGAGAGAAAACAGGAAAACACAGCCACAGTCCTGGTGAAGTAGTCAGGAGAAGGGAGGGCCCAAGGGTCCGCAGAAGTGGCGCGGGCCCTGGCTATCTCTGTGCTTTGCCAAAGGTGAATGCGTGCCTGCTACCGGCAGTGAGAATGGGTGAAGAGGGAGAAAGTGTTAGCGGCTCAGTCGTGTCCAACTCTTTGCGACCCCATGGACTGTAGCCCACCAGGCTCCTCTGTCCACGGGATTCTCCAGGCAAGAGCACTGGAGTGGGTTGCCATTCCCTTCCGATGGTTTAGGGTTCTCTTCTTAAAGTACTGGGGCAGGCACATGTGAAGGTGACTGCGAGTGGTTTCAGAACGACCGTATGCATGTCTTCATGTTTATTTTCCTTTTCCCTCTCCAATGGAAGTGAAGACCAAGCCAGCTGTACTCTGTTCTCTTGTTCAAGGAAGACTCCCACAGTAGGGCTGGGATATATGTCCCTGCCTATAGTTATTTCCATGTCTGGTACACTCTGAGATCCTCTATTTTTTTTATTGCAATGTGTCCTGTATAACCCAAGGATTCTTCATAAGGAGCCACCTTCCCAGAAATATGTTCACACCTCAGTATGAAGGACTATTTAGAACATGAGGAGGAATACCATACGGATGAAAATGAACGTGGGTAATTCAGTGGGTTTGGTGGGACCTGCTGTGAAGCCACATTTTAGACTATTAAATAACAGATTGTTCTATTTTTAGGAACATGGTTTTCTGTGTAATGCAAAATAAATGCCACCTTTTGCAAATGTATAGAAATAATGAATAAATACTAACCAATATCTAGCTGCACCTGCAAGAGAGTAAGGGCCTTCTGGAGGGTGAAAAATGAAGAAAGAGCTGTGAAGCTGTAGGAACTGACACGGGCTTCTTGGTGGGGGCGGGGATAGGGTGAGAAAGCGGAGGAGGTACGGGTGGGAAAAGCAGTGGTTTGGGCTTCAGAACTGGCTGAGGAATTAAGGGACTTAGGGCTTAATAACAGCAGGTAGAGGAGAGGAAACCTGGACCCCAAGAGAGTAGAAAGTTGGAACTGAGTGCCCCCTGTGCTACCCCCAGCAACAATGTAGGGGTGAACTAAAAACAGCTGCCTACTCACCCAGCGCGATGACAAACAAGTTTTTTTTTTTTTTAAAGAACAAACAAAAGCCTCTCCCTTAATTTATTAATTTATAATCATAGAGGTGCCGGTTACAAAGATAGGGTATTTAAATTTAAATTACTGGCATGGTCCAGGACACATTCCACTAAAAGAACTTAGCATCAAGTTATATGAGGCAACAAATTGATAAAATTTCAGAGATAAATGGGCAATTTCATAGTCACAGGGGGATTTTGGGGCACATCTCTTTCAGCAACTGACAGTTTAAGATGACAAAAAGTAGGGCTATAGACTTGAGTAACTCAACGAGCAAGGTTGATCAGACACCCATGTGGCAAACCCACATTCTTTTTGAAAGTACATGACGCGTACATTGAAAAACCACACATTAGGTCCAGAGGACTTCTTGATAAGCAGCAAAGAATCACACAGATCACGCTCTTGAACATACTCAACTGTCAGACTCCAGTAGTAATGATTCAGCAGATTCATTTTGATATATGGCAAAACCAATACAATATTGTAAAGTTAAAAAAAAAAAAAAAAACCTCATCTTTGGAATTTTGGAGGGAAAAAACCCTTTAAGTAATTCACGACTATAAAAGTGTCTTATTGGAGAGTCTAAGAACAAATTTTTTATTAAAAAGATTTTTTATACAGACCATTTTTAGAGTCTTTATTGAATGTGTTACAATATGGCTTCTGCTTTGGTTTTTTGACCGCACGTGGGATCTTAGCTTCCCTGGGCTGTGTGCTAAGTTGCTTCAGTCATGTCCAACTCTGCGGCCGTATGGACCACAACCTTCCAGGCTTCTCTGTCCATGGGATTCTCCAGGCAAGAGTACTGGAGAGGGTTGCCAGGCCCTTCTTCAGGGGATCTTCCTGTCCCAGGGATGGAATCTGCATTTCTTATGTCTCCTGCATTAGCAGGGGGGTTCTTTACCACTAGCACCATCTAGGAAGCCCCTTAGAGATCCCTCCCCTAGTAGGGATCAAACTCACACCTTCTGCGTTGAAAGGCAAAGTCTTAACCATTGGACTGCCAAGAAAGTCCCCAACTGTCAATATTATATGAAAGTTTGGCAAGATCACTAGCTACACAAAAGTAAATTTTTATACACTGGCAACAAGCAACTAGAAAACTTAGTTTAGAAAATATCCATGTGTAAATAGCACCCTCAAATATAAAGGTACTTCAGAATACAGCAACCAAAAGACAGAAAATTTTTATGTATGAAATTTAAAAAATTCCTCTAGACCTAAATAAATAAATAAAAAGATACTTAATACTGACGGATTTGTAGAATTGAGGTCTAAAGATGTTAATTTTCTGCAATTTATGAATTGAAATGTATTCCTCTTAAAATTCAGACTAGATTTTTTGAGGTTCACAAGTTGATTCTAATGTGTGAAAGGTAGAGCAAAGAACCAAGAATTGCCAAGACAACCAAAATCTGAGGGCTCCCTCACTCCATCACCATAGGAACACTTAAGAAAGAAGTGTTAGTTGCTCAGTCGTGTCCGAGTCTTTGCAACCCCATGGACTGCAGCCTGTGAGGCTCCTCTGTCCATGGGGTTTTCCATCAAGAATACTAACTTTAGTGTTTAAGCAATAAAGAAAGTGATATTAGCACAGGGAGCCTCCCAGGGTGACAGTGGTAAAGAAACCCCCTGCCAATGCAGGAGACATAGAGATGCAGCTTCCATTCCTAGATAGGGAAGATCCCCTGGAGTAGGAAATGGCAACCCACTCCAGTATTCTTACCCAGAAAATCCCAGGGACAGAGGAGCCCCATGTGCTACAATCCATAGGGTTGCAGAGTTGGACATGACCGAAGCAGCTTAGCATGCACGCATGCACACATTAGCACAGGGAGAGACAGAATAGAGTCAGGCCCACACACATATGGAAATTCGTATATAACAGAGATGCTATTTCAACTTCAGTGGGGAAATAAGGACTTTAAGCAAGCAGCATTGGAACAATTGGTTATCCATATGGAAAAAATAATTTAAATGCCTACATCAAACCATAGTTAAATGGATTAAAGACCTACATATGAGAAAGCATGACTTTAAAAAGTTTTGGAAGAAAATAAAAGAATGTTCTTGTGATCTCAGGGTGGAAAAAGATTTCATAACCATAACACCAGAAGCATAAACCATGAATGAATAAAACCAATAAATTTGACTACATTAAAATATTTTTTAAAGTCCTTTTGTACATTAAAGGCATCATAAAGTGAGAAATACAAAACTTAGACTTGGAGAAGCTCTTTGGCACACGCTGTACCAAGAAAGGATTTTGCCCCCAATTTATAAACAGCTCCAGTGGAAAAGGCCAAATGATATGAGGACACCCAATGGCTTTGAAAGATAAGAAATAATTTTCGTTTGTCCTAGTAATCAACGGCATGTAAGTTAAACAAAGGGGAACTAATATTTCATATTCATTAGACTGGCAAAAATGAAAAAGAATCTGATGATGCCAGGGGAGAGTATAAACGGGCACATACATTTTGGAGAACAAGATGACAATATCTGATAAAGTGGTGGAATTGCTGGACCAGACTGAAGCATCTCCAGCTCCATGCAACACTGTAAAAACTGAAGAATGGAAAGAAAGCTTAAATGCAGGTATGGGATCTACCAAGGGACAGATGTTTAATTAAGAATCTAATAGAGCTTCCCAGGTGGTCCAGTGGTTAAGAATCCACTTTGCAGTGCAGGGGACACCAGTTCCATCCCTGCTCAGGGAAGACCCCACATGCTGAGAAGCAACTAAGCCCTTGCATTGTAACCCTTGAGCCTGTTCTCTGGAGCCTGTGAGCCGCGACTACTGAGTCTGCGCGCTGCAGCTACTGGAGCCAGCGAGTGCACCTCAGCCTGCCCTCCACACGGAGAGGAAGCCTGCTCACAGCAACCAAACACAGCTCATCCAAAAGTAAATGAATATTAAAATTAGTGTGTCACTAAATACAAATACAATTAGAAAAGAGTCTATTGCATACAGATATGTTTGACTATTTTCTTTTCTGTACCTAGTTTTACATCTTTAAAAATGTCTTAATTCAAACAGTCATTTTAGTGAGGGTTAAGGGGGAAAGGCACTTACACAGAGCTTGTGTGACTGTCAGTTTGGTAGAGCCACATTCAGGGCAAATGAAAAAGTCGTGTTATGCCATTCTTTTTAACTTCTTGAGTGGACAAAGGCGGAAGAGTTAGCTAGCAGTTTGCATCGGCAGAGTGTTGGGAGAGAGGTATGTTCATGCACCACAGACGGGAGTGAAGAGTGAGGACACCCTGTGGAGGTAATTTCAGCAATACTTAACAAAGCTGTGAATTCCCTTAACCTGGTACATTGTCCTCTAGGTATTTATTCTAAGAAAATACATCACATTATATATACGTCATGAAGCAAAGTTTTATCTACACAGAAGTTCATCATAATAATCACAGAGTTGTTTTAATAATAGTGAAAGAAATAACTAATACTAACACTAGACTAGTAACCCTAGACTAAGCATGTCTAACACTGCTGCTAAGTCACTTCAGTCGTGTCCGACTTTGTGCAACCCGAGACGGCAGCCCACCAGGCTCCCCGTCCCTGGGATTCTCCAGGCAAGAACACTGGAGTGGGTTGCCGTTTCCTTCTCCAATGCATGAAAGTGAAAAGTGATGTCTAACACTAGTAGGTTCTAATTTATCATACAACTGTCAGGTGGACTATTATGCAGCGGTAACAATGATGCTGTTGGATCCTTTTAATGATGTGGAAGCTCTTGCAAATATGAAGTTAATATGAATTAGGTTACAAAACAGCATGTGGAATATCTATGCACTGAAGCAAGACTCCAAAATGTAACCAGAGGTTATTTCTGGTTGGTCAGAGGCAATCTCTATTTTATTCTGGATTTTAAAGAACTCTTTCTTATATATTTTCTCCCTCTCTGTGTGTGTATGTGTGTATAACCTTTGTTTTAATAGGGGAGGTTGTCCTTTGCTGAAATAATTTAAACAGGCCTGATGCTATGGATGACAACGCCAGCAGGCCAGGAGCGGAGCAGGGGGCGGGGAGGAGGGGGCGGCGCGGCGGCGGGGGGTTGGGGTCTAAGTATGACGGATTTGCCGGGTTCCTGGTTCACCGTGTCTCATGATCATGGAACCAGGACAAGTGCCAGGACCTGGGTTCACCGTGATGTCACCACCGGCTGGGCGATCGGGGGACTCGCTCATCCACGCAGAACCTGGTTTCGCTTCCGCGCAAAGGACCTAACAGCCCCGGCTCGCCTGGCTCCCGCCTCTGTTTGCAGGGTGTCCGGCGTGTGCGCGCGCGGCTGCCAAGCCCTGGGAGCGGCGCGTTCCACCGGGACTGCGGTCGCCGCGGTAGGGTAGAGGCCAGAGCAGCATCAGCACCAGCAACGCGGGCTGGGGGCTCCGGGGAAGTGCCTGGCCAAGGGGGGCGGGGCCGGGCCCGGGGGCGGGGCCGAGCTCGGGGGCGGGGCCGGGGCTCTCCGGGTGGCCGCCGCGGGGGCCGGGGAGGCGCACCGCCGCTTCCGCCGCCCGCGGGGATCCCCCCGGGACCGGCGCCCGGGGAAGTCCCGGGTGATCGCCGGTACAAAAGCCGGCGCCAGGGCCCCAGACCGGCAGTCCTCAGCGATGTCACGCGAGCTCCAGCTCCTGCTCCTGAGCTGCGGTAGGGCCTGCGGACGCCCGGCGCCCCCCTCCCGCCTCCCCGCAACACCCTCTTTTCTCGCTTGCTCACGCAGCTCTCTCTCCCTCTTGCAGCCTGCAGCCTGGCGCCCGCGACGCAGGAGGTGAAGGTGGCCTGTTCGGAGGATGTGGACTTGCCCTGCACTGCCCCCTGGGACCCTCTGGTCACCTACACGGTCTCCTGGGCCAAGGTAAGTGCGGCCAGGCTGGCGGGTTAGGGTTTGGTGGTTTAATTGCAGGAGGGGGAACCACCTCGCTCGGGCCGGTGACCCTCTGTGGCTGGGGGTCCGGGATATCGCCGATAACTGCATTCTGTACCGGGTCTTCGCACACGCCTCTCCCATCGCGACTAAGCTCATTCGCATCCAGGTACAGGCTGACATAGATGTCGTTCCCCTGGGGACCTCAAATCTTCTTGCCTCTAAAGGTGGCCTGAGAAGAATGATCCAGATAAGACGTTTTGGAGAGCAGAAAATCTCTTATTTGGATTAATTCTAGAGGCCACCTGTGGTTGTGGTCAGCAGGCCAGGGAGAAGGCAGCTGGTGAAGGTTTGACATTGGCCGGAGGCATGTCTCTGGATTTATTATTTCTGCTGTTTTGTGACTGCGGTGCTCATACGTTTGGGGAGAGGGGAGGGAGCAATTTGAGGGGAAGGATGACCAGATAGAAGCTGATGTAGGCTCTTTTTTTGGATGGTAGCTATCTGCCAGTCATCCCCTTTCAGGGAAACCCTTGGCCTCCTCCCCATCCCTTTCTCTTCCCTCTGAGCATTCTGAAAGTTCCAGCAAGGAGGGCTTCTGTGTGATGGTGCATTGGAGGGTCCTCGTGTGTAAGAGCAGTGTCACCTACCCTACAACAAGAGGATTGAGTCAGACTGACGCTTTTTTAAGGTTTCCTCTCAACTCTAACCTTTTCAGCTTATAAGATTGTGGTTGTGGTGGCCTTGCAAACCCAACTGTTTGCTGTCACCGGTTTATTTATATTTTTTTGCTCACCACCTTTAATGAGGTTATTGCCACAATGGCACCTCGGGTTGAAGCCCAGTGACTATGCTATCCCAGCCTTGCTTTGGTTAGCTGATTGGTCATCTTCAGTTCAGTTCAGTCTCTCAGTCGTGTCCGACTCTTTGCGACCCCATGAATCGCAGCACGCCAGGCCTCCCTGTCCATCACCAACTCCTGGTCATCTTACCTTGCCGGCAATCTTTGTGCCTTTGTAGTTTTCCACAAAACGCTGGGTTTTCTTCTGCCCGCCATAAAAGATGCTGTGAGAACCTGCACAAGTATCTAGCCATTTAACAAGGCAGCCTAGGACCATTATCTCTTTGTGTTCTCTCCTCACCGGATTGTCAGTTCCCTAGGGACAGTGCCACAGCTTTTGTGTCTCCTGCACGGCACCCAGCCTTTGCCCTGTTCATTTCAAAGGTGCTCAGTGAATTCAGGCCAACCTTTTGTGATTATGCACGGTGGAAATGGTGCTGAGGCTCGGGGGCCCTGTGTTATGTATGCAAATAGGTTTGTTATTATTCCTGCTTCATTTCCACCTTAGTCACTGTGGGATCAGAGAAGACAGCAATTCCAAAATTGTTCCCTTGTAAAAACAATAGTATTTAAACAGAAATATTGGAAAACCAGTATTATTTGGGTAGTCACCATCTGGCAAGCTCTGAGGTACATGTCTTCATGCATCAGCAGTTCCAGTGGACTTAAGAGATAAAGCCTATCACTGATGAGGAAACTGAGTCTTAGGGCTAAAGTAACCTACTCACTATTACATAGCTGGCTAAACGCTAGAGTTGGGATTTGAATCCAGCAATCTGGCTCCATAGCCTAAGTTCTTAGAGGTCTTTCTTGTTATTTCTGTTTTCTATCCTAATTCCTTAAAGAAAATGAAAGTGTCTTTGGGCTGGCCAGGCAGGGACTTGGTTATCTAAAAGGAGGAGAAAACATGAAACCATGATCCTTTCCAGACTGATTAAAAAGGGAAAACAATATTAATATCCCCAGGGGAGTAATTGCAAAGTACTTATGAAACAAGTAGATGAAATTTCAGACTGTAAAGTTCAAACAGTTGTCAAGTTAAATCTTCTTGCACGAGGTCATTTGGAATGATGTAGTAAACCAGAGCGATTAACCTCTGGCTTTTCCTTGGATGTCAGCTGGTGATGTAACCTTATAATGTATGTGCTTGTTTGTTGAACACAGTTCTTACAAACTTTACCCTGAAGGGCTCTCAAAGCTCTGCTAAGAAAAAAGACAATAGTCTCTTGGCATTGTCTTTTTTCTGTTGGTTCATGGAATAGGGTCACTGAAAAATCATGCCCAATTTATTTTTTTAAGGAAGAAACTGATGGAGTCGTGGTGGTTAGGAGAGCTGTGCTATTTCAGTAAACTAATCAGATACCTTGAAAGCGATATGCTTTGTTTTTCAAGCTCTTTTTAACAGATCTCAGCATATTCTGTAGATATTTGTTATTTTCCAGCCCAGTAATTATACTTTTTGCATCAATTGTGCTTGTACAACAAAAACCAATAGAGTGTTCTGGAAATAAAGCCAGTGGTGAAATACCAAAATTCTTTGTTTTACAGAAGATTATCTTGTCATTTTCACCCACAACTTTCTTGTAAAATGTTTCTCTGAAGCTTTAGAGGTAGCTATAAAGTGGGGAATTTAAGTCTGGTGACCACAGCCAACCTCACTGCATCATCAGTAGGGTAGTTGGTAAAACCACTTTGCACAGTTGTGGGCTGTGTGCTGGACAAGTAAGCAGAGAGTCCTTTGCAGTGTGGGTTTTCTCCATCCGCCAGATTGAATCACATTCTTGCAGGTTTTCTGCATCCCACAATTACGGTTATAATGACTCACGATTAAAAAATCCATTTACCAAAAAAAAAAAAAAAAATCCATTTACCACTCAGTTCCCTGGCACCCCGGAGCATTCTGCCACTGTCCAGTTGGCACTGATTACTTGGAATGAACAAAAGAGCCCATGTAAACCGTGTGTTTCTTATCATGTGCCTTTTACCAAAAGACTCAAAGCAGACGGTGTTTGCAACATTCGGGTGAGTTGGGAAGGAACAATGTCCATCTTATTCTCTGTGTTTCCAAGATACAAAGACAGGGGATTGGGGTTGAGGAATGCAATCTACACTTGCACGGGGCATGGGGTCAAAGGTGGAGCCAAGAGTGGACACTGGTAGCCCCATTCCAGTTAGCACAAGTCTTCTTTCTCTTCCCAACTGGGATCCAAGAATGGGACCTCCTCTCCTCCCTTCCTGTATTGTACCCTTTAAAGCAGAGTGAATGATTGAAAAGAAATAGAAAATGCAGTATATGCATCCAGCGTAGCTGTTAAGATTGTGAATAGATTGTGGTTGTTGGGAGGAGATGTTTTGAGATATTATAAGGCACATAGGCCTTGGGCCAGCCCTCTTCTACCAACGGCTGTGACCTCTGATTAGATTTCTAGCATAAGAAGATCATAGCACAATTCCGTGTCTGCCAGGAGGAAGACCATCCGTTCAGGGGCCAGTCTGTGCTTCTCGTGGGGCGGCCTGGTCCATGCTCTCTTTCACGAGGCTGCAGTAGGTCCGGAGGGGCAGGATGGCGCTGGTGCACGGAGCGTCTGGGCGTGGGTGGGGTTGGCCACTGCTAATGATGAGTGGTTACTCACGAGGGAAACACATCTCCATCTCCTATGGTTCTGGGAGCCCCCACGGCCTGTGTGGATACATATCGAAAGAGGATCTCTGAGATGAAACTCAGGTTTCATCTCTGAGTGACACTGCGGAGGAGAGGACAGACCTGCGTCACAAGACAAGTGCCCTTTTTAGATGATTTCCAAGGGAAGGGATAAAGGGGAAGTGAGACCATGATTTCAGAGGCTAGAGCAGACTTGAACTTTATCATATTTAGAAGAGCTGCAGCTGTGGCAAGTCAGGGGCTCTCCTGGGGACTAAAGGAGAGCAGGTTGATGGCTTGTATGTGGCCCCTTGGAAAGTTCCAGGATAGTCGCTCCATGGCTCTTACTCGTCCTTGATGTGTTTGTTAAGAGCCGTCCGCCGTGGGCAACGCCAGTCTCCTATTTTCTGTCTCTATAGCATCTTGTGTGATAATGAACCATAAAGCAAGGAGGCGCTAAGGAGGAGCCCACAGAGGGTCTAGGCTTGATGAACGGCCTGGGCAGGTAGCAGCGTACAGCTACCAACTCTGACGGCCCCACGCGGAGACAATGCATGCCGCTCACCGCACTTACCTGATTCTAGAATGCTGTCTGCTTTAAGATAAGACTTGAGATGTTTTAGGAGAAGAAGGAAACATTTATATATTAAATACAGAAGCACCGAAACACTGCAATGTAAAAAACAAGGCCTGTGTGAGCGTCAAAGAAAAGTTGTATCATCCCCATTGGGACCGGTATTACTTGACCTGATTGAATAACCTTTAGGTCAGACTATGAAAGGCATAAAGTTAGTTTTCAGATGTCTGTCATATTTACATTTTCATCATTTAGTTAATATTTCTATGTCCCAAGTGTGTGCCAGGTCCTGGGCCTGGCAGTGGCTGTCCTAAGACCAATCCAGAACATTGGCCAGAGGACAGAGGCCTGGACACAAGAACGCACAGGTGTTGTTTGGGGAGCTGATGGGTAACTACTAATCTGGAAGGGAGGATTATACCACAGAGGACCAACAGGTAGTACCACCAACAGGCTGGGAACGGAGGGTGAAGACCCCTGAATGCTGAATCATATGGGCTAGAAATTGGTCCATTTGGCATCAAGGAGCCTTTGACAGTTTTTAAGCAAAGAGGACAACATAATGGAAAATATGTCAGAAGAAAATCGTATTTCTTATGGTGAGAGGTAGAATATAATTCATCCTAGCAAATGAGTGTCAGAGGCAGGCTTCAGTCTTGCGCTGCAGTGAAGCTGCCGGTGGGTTAACTGTGAACCTGCAACGCGGGCCTGGGGTTTGCCTCCCCTTTCTCTCTTGGTCACCAGTCCTTTTGTCCATGTGGATCTAGGGACCAGTGAGCCAGGCTGTGGAAGAAATCCCAGCTAGATGAAAGTGATGGGGCACTGAGATTTTTGGACCCTGATGAGAAGTGTTGCTAAAAATCTTTCAGCTTGGAAGAGAGGGGTGGGAGGGAAAAGGCAGCTGAGAGTGAAATACTAAAAACTGCAAACACTCGTTTTCCATAAATAAAAGGGGGAACCCGAATCACATGGCGACTGATTATCTTAGTTCTGTATATGGGTTTGTCACTTCACAAAGAAGAGGAAGTTAGGAGAAGGTCTCAGTGACATAAGGGAAGGTTTTATGTAGGGCAGGACTAAAAAGAGATTCATTACCTTAAAAGGGGGCTTCCTCCTTCTATTAATACAACTGTTCTCCGTAAGCCCTTTCTGGAAACCCTTGGGATAACCCCAAAATTTCTACCAACAGTCCTTAGCTCAAACCAGAGCTGAATTAAAGTACTTCCCTAAGACTCTTTCCACCCTGAAGCACATTTTTGACTTTGTTTTTGCACTGAGGTATACCCGGGTAAAATTTCTCTGTGTGTTGTGTATTTTTGGTACAGATGTAAGAGCCCAAGGCTTGTGAATATCACTTGATATTTTTGTGGAGCGCCAGTTAATCTACCACACGTTCTTGTCTCAATTGTCTAAGAGAAGACAGATCCCAGAACAGGTAGTTGTCTAGGATTATTGGTCCCGATGGGGAAAGCCAAAGGGAAAAGACAGACGCTCGTTGCTGTGGGCAATTCATATTCACTTATGACCAGACTCACTGGGTCAGTTCTAGAGAACAGAGGTTCTGAGTCCAGTTAGACCCTGGTGTCTCTTCCCCTGAGGAGTGGGAGCCATGTGAGCCCAAGTGACAAAACAGCACTGGCCTTGAGGTTGGAGCCGTGTGAGGTTCTCCCTTATGTGCCGCGTTTATTTTAGGAGCAGGGCAAGGTGCACCTATCCATTAGCAATCTTTGTTGTGAAGGCTTGTAATCCTTCAAAACTGGCTTCAAGAAAAGGGAATATATCGGCTTCTATAGTTGAAACAGTTTTTTTAAATGAAAATGTAGTTCATACTTCAGTTACGGTTGATGTTGTGGGTTAGTGTCCCACAAAATGACATGTGTCAGTCCTAATCCCTGGTGTTTGTGAGTGGAACCTTATTTGGAAATAAGGTCTTTGGAGAGGTAACCAAGTTAAAATGAGGTCATGCTTGATCAGGGTGGGCCCTGAATCCAATGGCTGGTGTCATTAAAAGAAAACAGAGACAGACACAGACACAAAGGGAGAACCCCACAGGAAGATGGAGGCAGAGACTGGAGTGATGTGTTTACAGATCAAAGAATGCCAGTTTCCAGCAACACCAGAAGCTGGGAGCAAGACATGAAACAGATTCTCCCCTTCAGAGAGCGCGTGGCCCCACCAGCACCTTGATGCTGCATTTAACGGCCTCCAGAACCGTGAGGGAATACATTTCTGCTGCTTTAAGCTACCCAGTTTGGACTGACGCTAGATGTGGAGGCTCGTGACTGTCCACAGGGCTTGGTGACTTTCCGTCTCTCAACTTGCCCTTCCTTTGTGTTGGTTTTATTGTCAGCCTCCACGAGGCAGTGAGATAGTCACCGATAACTGCCGACCTGTCTGTCCTCCCAAGGTCAAGTGCCAAGGAAAAGATTGCGCCTCTTCCATCTCGACAAATGTCTGATTATGCTCAAGTGGCTTTGACTGGGTCATGGACTCATCAGAACCAGTCTCTCTGGTCACAGAGGCCAGGCTTGTGTCCAGTGTGCCTTTTCTAGAATGAGAGGTAGCACCCTTGAAGAGTATGAATTCATAGGATTCAGAATTCAGGAATGCCCCTCCAAGGTCCAGCAGGATCCCTAAGAACCTCTTGGGAGAAGGATGATTGGCATGAACAGTGAGTAACCTAACCTTCTCTTCAAATCCTAGTTCCAGAGGGGTTTGCCAGTTACAATGATGCCGTAGTAAATTCAGAATATTC
This sequence comes from Bos indicus, assembly GCF_029378745.1. Classification (NCBI taxonomy): domain Eukaryota; kingdom Metazoa; phylum Chordata; class Mammalia; order Artiodactyla; family Bovidae; genus Bos; species Bos indicus. The sequence continues at coordinate 44,703,957 of NC_091782.1, read as the reverse complement.
TGGCTATTTTGGAGACCTTGTGGATAGAAAAATAACTTGTTTCTAGAGCAGAGATTGAGACTTCTAGAACAGCTTTGCCAGAGAGGAGACGGGAAGGATCAGCAGGAAGAAATGACTGAATGGGTGGGTGGAGATAGAAAGCTATGGGATACAACCCCAGTTGCTATATCCAACATTACCACTTAGAAGCACTATTATGTTTTCTCATTCGATCCTTAAAATAACCCAGAGGGAAGTAGGTAGTTACAGGTGAGGAAAATGGGAGTCAGAGGTGAAGGGATTTCCCAGCAATGACCCAGTTATCTGATTAAGCAGCCTGGGCTTGACCTCAGGCCCTCTGATTCTGGATCGACTTACTCATTGTTTTTAAAATTTACTCATTCATTCAGTAAATAATGTTTTTTTGAATATTTCCTAAGTTCAGGAAAGTATTTAGAATGCTGAAGGAAACCTTAGCTGTGAAAAAAAAAGAGTGGTAACATTTTTAGGTGTGATTGACATTATGCTCCATGATCCACCTACGTCATCATTGGTGTCTTCACACCAACTTTGGGAGATGTTAATTACCCTTCCCCCATCTCAGGGGAGCAAATGAAGCCTGAGAGCTCTTCAGTCCCTTTCGCCAAGAGCAGAGCTAGCCGTGGGGTTTGTTTCCACATCTGCCCAAGTCCAAAGCTCTTCATTATGTTGCCTCTGCCATATTCATGGCTCTGTTAACAGCCATAAATCCAATCTGTCTGTTAGACCCAGTAAATTTCAAAGTGGAAAATCATTTTTCCAATAAAACTACACTTAGAAAAAAACGATGTTAATGCTCATACATTCTACCCTCATTATGACATCAACCTCTGAGCCAAACTATTTTGCACGTTATAAAGAGCTGTTTTTATGATGAATGGGGATTATATTGGCACTTTAATTGAGTTAGAAACCAAGGTACATGAATGTTAGTGCATGGGAAATGCAATAAAAAAAAAGCTGTTCAATGTGATTGGAATATATCAGATTAATTTAATACCACCTTTAAGTACTTAATGTCCATTCCTTTAAATATGTTTAATTAAATTGTTGGATTAAATATTTATATGCATATATGTGTGCACACATATTTTCCCCTCAAAAAATGTCTTCCTTTTCTTTTACTTTCCTATCACATTCCAAACACATCATATATGTGATAAATTCAGATTTCAAGGTTGTCAAATCAAAATTCTTTGCTGTAGGAATGGAACAAATATGGTATATGGTAATCTAGGTAATCTATGGTAATCTATGAAGTTAGCATATATTTGGGTAAAATTATGTAAACTTCTAAAGAACTTCTCACAGTAAGGATTTTGACTGAAATATTGATTCTGTTTCAGCCATATTTAGATATTTACTTGATTTGTTTCTCTCTAGTTCAAATTTATACACCAGTTTAAAAAAAAACTTAATTCACATGCCTTTAAAATTATTTCTTGTATTTGTTTGACTTCAGTCCATTTCAGTTCAGTCCCTCAGTCGTGTCCGACTCTTTGCGACTCCATGAATCACAGCACGCCAGGCCTCCCTGTCCATCACCAACTCCAAGAGTCTACTCAAACTCATGTCCATCAAGTCGGTGATGCCATCCAATCATCACATCTTCTGCCGTCCCCTTCTCCTGCCCCCAATCCCTCCCAGCATCAGGGTCTTTTCCAATGAGTCAGCTCTTTGCATGAGGTGGCCAAAGTATTGGAGTTTCAGCTTTAGCATCAATCCTTCCAATGAACACCCAGGACTGATCTCCTTTAGGATGGACTGGTTGGACCTCCTTGCAGTCCAAGGGACTCTCAAGAGTCTTCTCCAACACCACAGTTCAAAAGCATCAATTCTTCTGCGCTCAGCTTTATTCACAGTCCAACTCTGACATCCATACATGACCACTGGAAAAACCATAGCCTTGACTAGATGGACCTTTGTTGGCAAAGTATTCAGCAAATTAAAGAGAGTTTATTTTAATTTAAGGCTTAGGTCTCCTTCTTAGAGAATGAATATGGTGTTTAAATTATTTAGTCAAATTGGAGGCCTTGAGATAAGTCAAAGGTCTATAGGCCTTCTGAAAATGGGATGTCTTATATTTCACCCTTTTCTGTTTCAGTTGGAAGGAATTTGTCAGCATAAGAGTTAATGCACGGAATTTGGGTTTTAAAAACATAATTGGGGTGAATGTTTTGAGGAAATAATTTGCCCACTTCGTGCTGTGGTCCAGCCCTCGCAGAGTGTGCGCTGAATAGTCCCCATCAATTATGCCTGGCTGTGAATGAATCTGAGGGTTCCTTTTGTTATAAATTATTATTTCCTAAAACGCTTCTGCAGAGAGGCAATGAAACACTTTGGGATTTGGAATGCTGGGAGTTGTTCTTGCCAGTGGTTGGTTTTGAGCCAGCTCAAGTGTTTATAAGAACTCATAAAACCAGGCGAAGTTGAGGATGGCCCATTTGCTGTAATTCCATGTTCCTCCCCCTGAAATTCCTCTGATTCTTGAACGGTGCTGCTTCAGCCAGGGCTAAGTCACCCTATACCGCAGTGTGACGGCTGCTTGGCCGCTGTGCTGAAGCCGAGGATTTGATCTTTTGCGTGAAGTCTCTTTTGCGTGCAGTCTCTTGGGACTGCTAGCGCCTCACTTCCATCATAAGCATGTGACATTAATGTGAAAACTACAACTAAATTTTTGCAGCAGTACGCAAAAGGCAGGGCGAGTAGCACAGGCAACGTGTGTACCTACAGCTTGAAGCTAAGGGAGGGCTCTGAACAATTCCCAGGTGCACTGCGTGAATTTACAGAAGCGTCCTTTTGTTACAGTGAGTTATCAGGCGCAGAGAAGTGTTCATTACTTTGGCAGGAGAACTCAGGTTATCAGCCAGTACTTCTCTCAGTTCTCTGGGTCTTTCAAGAAGACCCAGGAAGGGGTCATTGAAAGATGACCCTGTGAAAGTTAAGATATTGTTGCCTGATCTCACTGAGGGCTGCTGCGGTTCAGTAAATCAGGATTCTGAAGGCCGCTTTGGGATTCTTTGACTTTCCTCTCCTTCTTTCATTCATGACCTCACCCTGCCTTTGCTTTGCCATTTGAAAATAACCTCTCCGGAGGTTTTGCCAGACACCTGTGGAAATGTGACCATCACTTAAACTACTGTTTTGTTATTACTGCTGATTTTTTAAAAATGAATTTTCTTCTGCAAGTAGACAGCAAGCCACTGCCAGTCAGTTCTGATCCCCACCGCACACTCGATTCAGCAGTTCCCAGCAGCCATCGTGATGAGGGGCCCATCTTCATGTAAATAAAGCACAATAGTTTATATTTCTACCAGCTTTCAGAGGGGCTCTCAGTTTTGATCTTGACTTTCAGACAGGCCTTTCTGAGTTGAGGGAGGGGTCACTGGATAGGAGAGAAGATCCCCTGATGGAGAAAACCAGAGGTAGATAATCTCAAAATGACTGTTGCAGCCAAGGTCACATCTTTTCGAATACAGGGATTTCTAGCAAAACTGAGTTCCAGTGATATTGGTTAGAAAGAGGGGCTTCCCTGGTGGCTCAGATTATAAAGACTCCACCAGCAATGCAGGAGACCAGGGCTTGATCCCTGGGTTGGGAAGGTCCCCTGGAGAAGAGAATGGCAACCTGCTCTAGTAGTCTTGCCTGGAGAATCCCACAGACAGAGGAGCCTGGGGGCTGCAGTTCATGGGGCTGCAAAGAGTCAGACATGACTGAGCGACTAACACGTTCACTTTTTGTGCTGTTAGAAAGAAATCTGAGTTGAACCCATTTGGAGGTTAATTCAGAAAAGCAAAGCAGGATGAGACAGCATCACGGGGACTGCAGAGATTAAGCTGAGTGAGTTAATTGGTTCAAACTGGCCTTTGAGGTGGGGGTGGGGGTGGGGAGTCTTGGAAGCAATTGACCCTGGATGGTCCTGGGCAGCTGACCCACCAAAAGCTGTGGTCCAGGGGAGCTCTTCGTCAAGCAGTGGGTGAGGGGAGAGGTGCAGGTACGTGATAAGGCTACACTTACTGGTTTCATCATGCCTGTAAAGAGAACTGGGCTAACTTAGACGTGTTCTAGAATCAGTCGGATGCCTACAGTTCCTTGACCACAACTCCTTCTTTTGTTTTCTTGCTTTCTCTTTGAACACCTAAATGCCCCAGTCTGTAGATCCTTGATTATTTAGGAAGGAACTTTTCAACACAGCAGAACTTTCAAGCATTGGGATTGATGTTCAGAGACTCGGCCTGAGAGAAGCTGTTAGTCTCAGCCCGGTGCTGGGAGTGAATGAAGCAGGGATTCTTGCAGGAGCGATAAATCTACCACCAGATGTCTCTGCAGGCCACTCCACAGGCGTGCTCGCTGGAGCTGGGGCCGCGGAGGCGGGAACCCGAGCTTCGCATGGACCTCACGGTGCATCCCCCGACCTAATACCTGAAGCAGAAACCAAGGAGGGGGTGTGTGTGCACACACGTGTGTGTCTCCTGTCTTGAGCTGCCTCTGCCTCTGTTCCCCGCATTCCTTGGTCATTTATTTCCCTGTGCTGATTGCCTATTGAAACTAGGAGAGGAGTTGTACGGTGCTTCCTACAGGAGATGCTCCCTATAGGAGATCAAACAGTGGCAGGTGGAGCCAGAGAGAGCAGTGGTGTCTTTTCCTAAGGGGCCTTCTGGTGTGGGCACCACTCCAGGGACCAGGAAGGAATGCCGCCAGACCCCAGGCTCCCTGCTGGTCCCCAGTCACTCAGCAAAGGCTCAGGGCTGCCCTGGAGCTCTGAAAACAGTGATTGGCTTTCCTGTTGATGTAAATCAGGTTTAGAAGCTTTAAAACGTTTCAGTGGAGGACCAATGAGCAAGTTAACTAGGCCAGTTAAAAATATACCTGGGGAGAGAGAATTGATGGTGAACATGGTGTGTACTTAATCATGGAACTAGGAGATGATGGAAAGACTCCACCAGTTTAATAACAAAGATTGTTCGGGGAAAGAAAACCAGCCAGGTTAGTGTGGGTAAACTTGGCATCTACTCCTGTCGGGCTGATCCATCCTGACTTCAGTGATTTAAGTCATAACTGCCGTTCCATGGGGACTTCCCTGATGGCTCAGCAGTAAAGAATCTGCCTGCAGTGCAGGAGCCAAGGAGACACTGGTTCGATCACTGGGTTGGGAAGGTCCCCTGGAGGAGGGCATGGCAACCCACTCCAGTATTCTTGCCTGGAGGATTCCATGGACAGAGGAGCCTGGTGGGCTACAGTCCATGGGGCCGCAAAGAGTCGGACACGACTGAAGCGATTTAGCACGCACACACGCCCTTCCACGTGTGTCTTGGTGCGACTGCCAAGTGGCCTGACACAGAGAGTTTCCACGAGGTGCTGTTATCAGCTGCCTTCCTGCCGCAGCAGAGGGCTGAGTGTGGTACATCCTGCAGGGTCATGGCTGAGCCCACATGTGCGCAGTCTCTGAAGAACAGGATGACTCTTCACGGGAGGCTTTGCTCATCTGAATCTCTGTGTTTTTTTGTCAAGTTGTCTGGCAATGACCTTAACAGATTTAGGAACATTTTCTAAATAAAACCCTGAGCTACAAAAATAAGAGTCAGTCACTGGATGAGTTGGTATCTGAAGAAAAGAAGAGAACATTGAATAGACAACAACCAGCAAGAGAATGTGATTCAGCCTGATTCATGCACTTCATCACGTAATCATTAATGACGCAAGGTTATGGTCAACAGGAACACTGCTTCACGTAGAGTGGAAGTTGGGATACAGAGAATCATAAAATGCAGTCCTGATCTTATTCCAAAAAGAGATGGAACCTTAAAGAATCCTCTTAGATTCTCTCCTCCCCCCTGCAAACATCACACATACTCACAGTATCTTCTTTTAAAACAGCCAGCTGAGGATAGATTTTATGAAAGCAAGAGGTAGAATCTTGACGTCTCAGAGGCCCAAGGGCTTGTGGGCTCTGACAGTAGAGCATGAAGCAAATCTGATTCTTGCTTTTTAAATTTATTTTATTGAAGTAAAGTTGATTTGCAGTGTTGCGTTCGTTTCTGCTGTAGAACAAAGTGAGTCAGTTATGTGTGTATACGTTCTTTTCCGTATTCTTTTCCAAGATGGTTTGTCTCAGGATATTGAATGTAATTCCCTGTGCTATACGGTAGGACCTTGTTACTTATTCATTCTCTGGGTAAAGTTTGCATCTGCTAATCCCAAGCGCCCAGTCCACCGCTCCCTACGCCGTCCCCCTTGGCAACCACGAGTTTATATACTCTCGGTCCCTGAGTCTGTATGTGATTCTTTCTTAACAGCTCACAGACGGAGGTGCAGAAAGGGTGGAGGTGACCCAGGAAGACCTGCAATCCCCTCAGCAGAGGAACTCTTCAGAGGCCCCCAGGGAAAGGCTGTACTCCCTGAGGATCCAAAACACTACGAGCTGCAACTCCGGGACCTACAGGTGCACTCTGGTGGGTCAGGAAGGGCAGAGAAACCTGACTGGCACCGTGATCCTCAAAGTGACAGGTGAGGTGGTCTACAACACCTGTTTTCTTCCTGCACCGCACAGAGCACTTTCTGTAAGTCCTGACCTTGATCCGCTCAATCCGAGTTTAATTCAGAAGCTGTGGATCACATCTGCGGCTGAAAGCTAAATTCTGCTGCAAGGGTGGCATAACTTTCTCTGCCTTCTTTTTGGTTTTTCCTTTTTGTTCTTTAAGGGATCTACCCCAGTTTGATTGGGGTGGATGCCAAATGGAGTCAAGCAACTAAATCTGACTGTTGTTTATTCATATAAGAGTCCTTTGGAGCCAATAGAAAGTTTCCAAGTCTAGTTTTTGGAAGACAGAGAAACTGGGTAGTTTTGAATTTATCAGATAGCTGTGCAATATTCTGCTCACTGGGGGCTCTCTAATCTGGCCTAAGAGAGCTGCTACATGTTTCCGCCTTTTTCAACATGAGAACAGCATTTCTTTCCCACTTTACAGCAATTGGATGTCCTCATCCCTCCACTCAGGCCAAAGAAAAAGCGTCCAACAAGAGGCTTCCCAAGTAGAAGGCACATTTTTACTCTGTGCAGTAAGACCAGGACTCAAGTGTCAAGATAAGGATTATCTCCTTGGACTTTTTTCTGTAATTTTTCTTGATGTAGTTTAAAATATGCCTTGCATCTGACTTTGGCCCAACTCTTGTTAGTGGCTGAGGCTTGAAATGACAAACATGTCGTTACAGAGACCCTGACTTTGTGTAGCAGCTATTGTCTCCTTCCACGGAGAAGCTTAAAGGAATCTGACTCAAGATCGTATTCCCACACTCATGAGAGGGCAAGCCCTGGTTAGGGGCCAGTGTTTGGGTTTTTTAAAGTTTTCTTGGCGTGAGCCATTTTCAGTCTTTATTGAATGTGCCACAGTATTGTTTCTGTTTTATGTTTTGTTTTTTTGGCCACAAGGCATGTGGGATCTCAGCTCCCCAGTCAGGGATGGAACCGTCACCCCCTGCATCGGAAGGAAAGTCTTAAACATTGGACCACCAAGGAAGTTCCTCAGTATTTGGACTTGGTTCACTATCTCGCACCAACACACACACACCCTATATGCTTCTCAGTGTCCAGGCCTATACTCCACTGCGTTTGCGTTCGTGGCACTTACGCCTGCCCTGATATAGTCTCTGCTTTGTTCCCTGCTGCCTCCTGCAGTCAGCCCGGAGTATCATTCACGTGAATGAGAAATGGAGCGATCCAGGAGGAAGAGCAGAGAGGGCGGGTGTGTGCCATGGGGAGCGGGGAGCAAAGGAGCAGAGAACAGCTGACTTGCTTTCCTATCCTCTGCAGAGGCGTTGCGGTCGCCAAATTAAGTGGTCAGGCTAGAGCCACTTGGATCTGGTTCCAGTATGAGCTCAGCTGCTCATTAACATGTGACCTTGGTCAAACCTCTGATTGAGTCTAAGCCTTGCTTTTCTCATCTTCAAAATGGGGATAACATCATCCATGACACAGGCTTGTGGTGACGATTGAACGAGGTATTGCACAGAAATGCTTGGTGCACTGCCCAGGGGTGACCGAGTGCTCAATAAATGTTAGAACTGTCAGGACAATGGCTCTCAGGTCTTGTCTTCTGGGGTCGCAGACCTCTGAACATCCATCCCCAGACCACTGCACAATGTTTGAATCCAGTTTCAGGGGTCACAGTTCTCTGGAGGGCCCCCTGTGACCCTGGGGGTGGAAGCCTCCAGTCACCTGGAGTCCACCTGCTCCTGCTCCAGCCCTCAAGCTGACTCCAGGGGCAACCTCGCTGCTCGAAACAGCATGCTGGATGCTGTTCCCCATCGAGAGAGCCTGGCTCCGCCCAGTCTGCTCCTGGGCTGAAGGCGTCCCTCCTCCTGGACTTGCCCCACCCCCGCCCCGCCGCCCAGCACTGAGGCCACAGCCTTTAACAGCCCCCTTTTGCTGTCGGCTTTGGTGGAGCGGCTTTGTTTAAAATTCAAAAAATAAATTTTTTAGAGGGATATAGTTGATTTACAATGTTGTGTTAGTTTCAGCTGTACAGCAGAGTGAATCATTATACATATACGTATATTCACTCTGTTTTTAGATTCTTTTCTCATTTAGGCCCTTACAGAGTATTGAGTCGAGTTGCCCGTGCTGTAAACCAGGTCCTTGTTAGTGACCTGTTTTCTATATAATAGCGTATATTGTTGATTGTTGTGCTCAGTTGCCTTCGACTCTTGGCAACCATATGGACTGTGGCCCTCTAAGCTCCTCCATCCATGGGGTTTTCCCGGCAGGGATACTGGAGTGGGCTGCCATTTCCTCCTCCGGCCGCTCCTCCCAACCTCAGGATAGAGCCCGAGTCTCCTGTGTCTCCTGCATTGGCAGGCGGTTCTTACCACTTGTACCGTAGTTAGTGAGTATAGTCAACCCCAGGCTTTCAAGGTGAAGGGGCTTTAACGATCCTACAAAGACGGATCAGCACCAACTTGTTCCATAATAGGAGGGCAGCTCTGCCACCTGCCTTAGAACCTCAGCCTCTCTGAGCCCTGGTTCCTTCTTCTGCAAACGGGGGACGCTCAGCCTTGCCCCTGAAGGTTCAGTGAGATGCTGGCTGTCAACCCCTTTGCATGCAGCCGGGCACAGAGTAAGCACAAGGTCCGGTGTCCCTGCCAGTATAACCCGTGTCCTTGCCTGTGGGACAGACTCGAGGGTAGGAGGGGCGACAAGGAGGACTTCAGAAAGCCAGAACAAAGCATGCTTGGTTTTTCACCTTGGTAGAAGAGTCCGTTCAGTGGCTTCATATATTACTTATTTCTTTTTGCAGGATGCTTTAAGGGACACAGAGGAGAGACTTTTAAGAACTACAGAGCTGAGATCGTCCTGCTGTTGGCTCTGGTTATTTTCTATGTAACACTCATCATTTTCACTTGCGTAAGTATCTTTTGCAAACATCTCTCATTATTAAAAGATCACCTGGGGCACCAATCTTAATGTGTTTTGTAGATGGTGCGAATCATTTAATAATAGCAAGGGACCTGTTCTCAGAACCCTGGCCTTACTGAGGTCCCCAGACAGTGAGACTCTCTACTGGAGGCTCCCAGCTTGTTCTCCATCTGGTGGTTCTGCATAGAGACGTGCGTGGAGAAAGTGAATCAGGAGGTGAAGAAAGTTTGTGAAAGGTGAAAGGATCCTCTTAGGGCACCAGCAGGCCGGGACATCCCTCACCGTTCAGTGGTCAAGACTTCACCTTCTAGTGCTTGGGGTGCAAGTTCAATCCCTAGTCGGGGAACTGAGATTCCATGTGCCTTAGGGCCAAACAAACAAAAAATAAACAGCAGAAGTATTGTAACAAATTCAATAAAAACTTAAAATGGTCCACATCAAGAAAAAAGTCTTTAAAAAAGCACCAACAGGGCTTATAGATATGCTGGAAGAAAGTGGGACCTTGCCCGTCCAATACCGGGAGAGGTGCTCTTCTTCCCATAGGTGGATGAGCAAGCCTGTCCACTCCAGTAGTGGATTTGTCTCCTTCATCTGCCCTTGAACTCTTTTCTCTTAGAGCAGGGGTCCCCAGCCTCCAGGCCATGGATTGGTAGCTCTTGTTCAGTCAGGGGTGGCAGCAGATTAAAGTGCACGAAAAATGTAATGCTCTTGAATCATCCCCAAACCATCCCCCTCACCCCACCACCTCTGGTCCACGGTCCCTGGTGCCAAAAAGGTTGGGGACCGCTGTCTTAGAGATTCCCTCTAATAACTTTGGTACTTCCTCTACGTTTTAAGCATTAACCTTGAGAAGTCAGAGGTACACAGGGCGTGGCCTGGGTGGAGGATGGCTGGCCTGTAACGTGGGTGTCCTTGACACGCCCTTGAGCTGTTGGGTGCAGACTCCAGCTGAGACTCCTCTCTGCCCCCCACGCCTCCTTGTGCATGGCTGCTCACCTGGAGTGACAGTGGTCGTTGGGGAGCAGGGTCAGCTCCAGTCCTGACCCACCAAGAAGTGATGGGTCTCGTATGCCTTAGCAGGAACAGGAAGTACTGTCGATTTGGGGACCAGGACATGGGTCACCCTGGAGCTATTCCAGGGCCGGTTCTTGTTGCTCACTGGGCCCTTCTGGTCACTTAGTGAACTCTCTGGCCCAACACTCATCTCTCTGGTTGCTATTTTAGACATGCATCCAGCATGAGTGAGCATGTGCCGTGTACAGGGCTTTATGTAAGCACTGAGGGGATGTAAAAAGGCTAAGACCTATGTCCTTCCTTCAAGAAACTTACAGCTTGGTCTTGAGAGTTATTTGCATGTGAGAAGATAATTGTTGTTTGGTTGCTCAGTTGTGCCCAACTCTTTAGCCACCCCATGGACTGTAACCCACCAGGTTCCTCTGTCCATGGGATTTCCCAGGCTAGAATACTGGAGTGGGTTGCTATTTTCCTTCTCCAGGGGATCTTCCCAACACAGGGATCGAACTTGGGTCTCCTGTGTTGGCAGGCAGATTCTTTACCATGGAGCCACCAGGAAAGCCCATAATTAGAATGACCTGGTGGTAAATTTTAAAAACGAGTGACTTTAGTGTTCTGTTGGCAAATGCCCGTTTCTATAGGCACTGACTTTCCATGCAGGAAATCCTAATGGTAGGGTCTGGAAATGACCGCAGTCTGTGACTCCTTGTTAAGGTTCAGAGATACCAGTGAAACAATGCCAGCCCACCATAGAGTGAGTGAGGTAGCCTGCCTCAAGAGGGCTCCCAGATGAGCTGCCCAGCCAGCTCCTAGTGAATGAAGTTTAAATCAAGGTGATGCATTTTTCCAATTATTCACTTCTCAACATCTCTCTTTTATTTGACTTTATTTTTCAGAAGTTTGCACGACAGCAGAGTATATTTCCAGACTTTTCTAAACCTGTCCTGGAACATGCTTTCCTCCCAGTCACCTCTCCAAATAAGCATCTGGAACCAGTGACTCTTCACAAGACAGAACTGGTGTGAGCAGGGTTTCTGCACCTTTTTTCTGAGGCCGAAGGCTCCGTGGTGTGCATCCATGTCACCCCGGACAGGAGAAGCATGAGCCCCACGTGAAGACAACATCCTTCCTGTGAAGCCCTTCGCTTGACCGAAGCATACCAGAGTGGATCCCACCCCACTGTCCGTGAGCAGGGCTTTGAGAATTCTGATGTGACCACCACGCATGGAGCCGCCTGCAGGGTGCTTTACAGTGTTGCTGCTTCATGACCTGCTTAGCGTTTTATTCAGCTATCTGGTCAACCTCTTGGACGGGGGTATTTTTTATTTTTTCCAGTCCTAGAAAAGCTGTGGCGAGATGCAGTTGGAAAAGGACCTTGGGAAATCCGAGTGCCCGGAGCTGGTCCTGTGTAGACTCTTGAGGACAGCTGTCCTCTTCCACATCTGGAGCACATCTCTGAATGTGCTGTGTTTTCTTGTCTGAGCCCAGATGTTTTGTGTCTGGGAGAAATCGACAGGCCAAGCTGTGAGACAGGGGGAAATATTTAGCAACTAATTTCCCGCCGTGAAGGCCCTTCCATTACCAAGGGGTAGGATGTGTACATAGAAATAGCAGGTCAGTGAACTGCCCCCAACTGGGCCTTTTGAATCTGGGAAAGACATCCATAAAGAGGCAAGAGCAGAGAGTGCCACATTTATTTTTATTAATTCATCTGTGTATTCTTGTCAAAAAAAGGATTTGTGGTGTTTCTCCTTTTGAAATCCGTATCTTCAGTTCAATGTCATTGTAACTGACAAGCAACGTGCTTATGGAGGGTGAGAAGAAGTCAGAGACTGCAGCAGTAGGGGAGAGAGCCATGTAGGGACCTGAGAGAAAATGCTGGAGCAATCGTGCAACCTGGGTGCTGGGGCCAGCTGTCCCCCTACCTAGCTGTCTGATTCTGGACAAGATCCCATGGTTTCTGCTTTTTCTGTTGTAAACCAAGAGGTTGTCATATGTGTTGACTGAAAAAAAAAATGTATGTGAAAATGCTTTGAAAGAGTATAAAGCACTATCCAGATTCCAGACTTCTTTTGGTCATTTTCCTTATTACTCCAGTGGTGTTCTGGGCATGAGAAAATACTTTTCATTTTTCATGTTTTCCATCGTCCCAAACAAAGAAGGCAAGAAGGGACACTTTCCCATCATCTTATGTATGAATTCCTTTGGGGAAGTGAGGCCGGTTGAGTGGTCTGTTCTTGAAACAGCAGCCAAAAGTTAACTCCAAGACGTGGACACTCAGGAGTCACCAGCCATGGGGAGAAGAGCGTTCTCAACTGTTCCACTGATGTTCTGGCAATTGGGTTTCTCTTATCAAACTTGGCCCTCTCCTCACTTACTTTCCAAAGAGAATATTGCCCACGCGATTATTAGAGAGTTAAAAGAATGCCAAGTTGACTGTTTTGGCCTCTGTCATAGTTTTCATGTGATTAAATGTGTGCATGTGAAGAGGGAGTGCTTTTCTCTTTTATATTTGAAACTACTCATAAGGTTTTGGGATGAGTGCTGGGAGGCCTGGAAACTAGTTTGAGAACCAGAACCCAAGGTGAAACTCTAGAGATGAAAGCTTGGCTGAGAACGTCCTCTGAGTGGGGGGGTGGGGTGGGATTTATGGCAGGTAGACCTCTTTGAGGAGAAGGCAATGGCACCCCACTCCAGTACTCCTGCCTGGAAAATCCCATGGACGGAGGAGCCTGATAGGCTTCAACCCATGGGGTCGCTGAGGGTTGGACATGACTGAGCGACTTCACTTTCACTTTTCCCTTTCATGCATTGGAGAAGGCAATGGCAACCCACTCCAGTGTTCTTGCCTGGAGAATCCTAGGGATGGGGGAGCCTGGTGGGCTGCCGTCTACGGGGTCACACAGAGTCGGACACAACTGAAGTGACTTAGCAGCAGACCTCTTTGAAGCAGCAGCCTCTTCCTCCCAGAGATGCTCCTGAATCCACCCCTGAGTGGCCTTGCCACCAGGCAGTACACGATCAGCTGGACCACACCCATGACCACAGGTGGGAAGGATGGGGAGGGTTTCTACTTCAGAAGGATGTGTAAAGCCAGGGGCTCAGTACCTGTGACTTGTGGAGTTTGACTCAAAATTCTCAAATCGTTCCATTACCCCCCAAATGGCAAGAACAATCTAGTGCAAGTGGTGGTAAAAGTTACAGAAGCGCTGTAGGTGAATCCACTTTGGAAAATGGCTCTTTGTGAAATGAATGCCCGTAAAATGCTTGTTAAAGCTATAGATTCCCTTTCAGTGGTATCAATTCCATCCTCAAATGCTTGACCAGAAATGCTGGGGAGACCACTGGTGTAAAGAAGAGCTCAGCATTTTTAGCTGGTTTGACGTCCAGCTTCACCAGAGGTTTTACCACCTTGGTCAGGGGAGTCAGCTCTCTAAGCCGAAGCTGGCAGTTCTTTAGAATGTGAAATAAAAAGAGAATCTGCATATTATGTGTTGTGGATTAAATAAGATAACGTACCTAAGAGCCTAGCCTTGTTCAAATAGTACCATTAGAACAAGATTAACGTTAGAACAAGACAGGAGGAAAAAACAGCAGAGAAAGTGATGAGGACAGTGAATATTTGACAAAGTACTTTTGTTGAACAGAATTGGGGCTTCCCTGGTGGCTCAGAGGTAAAGAATATACCTGCCAATGTGGGATACACAGGTTCGATCCCTGATCCTGGAAGATCCCACGTGCCGTGGAGCAGCTAAGCCTGTGCGCCACAGCTCTGGAGCCTGTGCTCTGAAGCCCAGAAGCCGCAACTACGGAGCCCACATGCAGCAGCTACTGACACAAGCGTGCCCTCGAGCCTCTGCTCCACAAGAGAAGCCACTGCAAAGACAGGGCACTGCGGCTGGAGAGTAGCTCTCACTCGCTGCAACTCGAGAAAAGCCCAAGCAGCAACGAAGATCCAGCACAGCCAAAAACAGATAAAATCTTGAAACAAGAACAGAATTGACTTGGTGGGAGAGTCATGATGCTTTCAAAGAATTAATACAAGATGAGATTAGGTGCCTAATGATCATGAGATGTGTGTAGGAGAGAGGGAGAGAAGGATCAGGGTGGGTAGGGTGGAATTTATCAAAGGGAGTGAGCTGGTTTTCCACTGATTGGAGCCCCTCAAGGTATTTCAGAGGAGGTAGATGATCCGGGACCATATTTATTCTCTGTCTTTACTGCCAGGAAGAGCTTTGTTTTCAGAGCCCTGCTTGCCTATGGAATTCGATCTATGGGTATAATCATTTCACCTCGGGATGTCCCAAGACACAAACACAGACGTGAATATTAGCTCCACATTCTCCCAAAAGAAGGCCTGTGGGTTTTGCTTTCATAATAACTCTTAGCAGATTTCATCATAGAAAATACTGTGCTGCACTCACAGAGCCCAACAGAGCCTGAGAAATTGCTACGGTTGCCACAGAGGAGATCACACGGCAGCCTGTGGACACAGTCCATAGGCTCACATGTTCGACCCCACAGTACAGTTAAGAATGGGGGTCTCAGAATAATTCAGTCTGGTTCCCGGACTGGTTCCTCACTGGCAACTTTGCATTACTTGGATAATTGTTTAACACTCTATCTTCCCTATGTAAAATAGTCAGAGGCCTAAAAATCTTAGGGTAGATGCTGTGTGGGCTTCCCAGATGGCTCAGCAGTAAAGAATTTGCCTGCTGTGCAGGAGACTCAGGAGACATTGGTTGGGAAGATCCATTCCCATTGCCTGAGTTGAGAAGATCCCCTGGAGGAGGGCATGGCAACCCACTCCAGTATTGTTGCCTGGAAAATCCCATGGACAGAGGAAACTGGTGAGCTACAGTCCATGGGGTCACAAAGAGTCAGACACGACTGAGCGTGCACCCATGCTTAATTCAACAGCAGTTGTCTTCCATAGTTTTTCGACTGATGGTTTGCCAGCCAGATTTGTCCTAACTGGTTCCTAAGATAAAATCAATCAGTTCTTTGGTCAGACACTGTATTAATTTTATTTATTATCTTTCCAAGACCAGATGTGTTTTTTTAATTTTCGCCTTTAAATTGCATAAGAAATTAAACTTCTACCCTGTGCCTTTTGTAGTGTCTCTCTGTGTGTGCTGAATGGGTGAAATTAAGCAAAAGCATCTTTGTTGAGCATGTACTCTGGCACTCTATGTAATACTCAGAAAAAGCAAGGTAGAGGCCTTTCTTTCAAGAATTTTATAATCTAGTAGAAGGAGAAATGGACTCAGAGCTATATGCAGAGATACTTGTTTTACTTAGCATTAGGGAATTATACAAAGAATAGTGGGGGCACAGAAAAGGACTGATGGTGTTCAATTCCTTCTGGAGCACCTTAAAAAGATTTATAGAGGTAATTGTGTTTGCTCTTGGCCTTGAAAGATAAGCAGGATTTTAAGTGGTAGTAACCATCAGGGTTGTGGAAATGGCAGAGGCACAATCTCTAAGGTAGAAAGGTACGGAACACACTTGAACAGAGGGTTGTATGAGGGTTTTTGTAGGTACAGGTCACCCACAGTCTAGGATAAGTAGGAAGAAGGTGATCATGAAAGATGGGCAAGTTGTCACAGAGGATTTGCACAGTGGGGCAGTATGGAATGATTCTGACTTGGGGAGCCATAGATTCATTTCTAGGACAGTAGCCAGGAAAGCAAAGTGAAGGATGAAATGAAAGAGCTGGGGGAAATGGGAAGAGGAAGACCATCCAGGAGGTCGATGGAAGTCCAAAGAAGCAGAGCATCAGCGGAAGAGAAAAGAGGAGGATGGAAACAAGCTGTTTCCTACACATTATAATCTCAATTTTCAGTCTTGTAGTTTTCTTTTACTGATCCTAGCTCTCTCTAACCCATCTATCTGATTTTTTTTTTTTTTTTTTTGCTTAGTTCTCCTTTCCTCTTTTTATATTTTTAACTAATTTTGTTGAAGTGTAGATGCTTTACAATTTGTATTAGTTTCTATCGCACAGCAGAGTGAATCAGATATACACACATCCCTCTTTTTTTGGATTTCCTCCCCTTTAGGTCAGCACAGAACATCAGGTAGAGCCCCTTGTGCCATACTGTAGTTTCTCATTAGTTACCTATTTCACGCACAGTATGAATAGTATGTGTATGTCAATCCCTCCTTTCTTTTAAAAGAATGGAATGGAAAGAAACAACCCCTTCCATCTTGTCCTCTACATAACCTGCAGAACTTTATCACCTTAGACCACAGGTAAGGCATCTATGTGTCCCAGCCACCTCGATAGCCAACGGGGCTCTGGTGCTCCTGCAATCATAGACGTTAGGATTAACCAGCTGGTTAAAGCTGGATTTAGCCATCCTTATTCGCAGGCCCGCCTCAAATTCCTTGTCCCCTCAGAATAATCCTGCTTTCCCCCTTCTATAATTTGACATCACGTTTAATCATTGGTTGGCTGACTTAGAAAACAAAGTATATCATGTGTGTTCTTTTGGTTTATTCTTCTCTGTGATATGGCAAACACTTGCTTCCTTCATTGGCCCCATGGCTTTAGACTTTTGTCCTACGGATTACGTGTTGCATGATGGTCCCTTAGCGATTTTTAAAAATAAAATCTTCCAGCAGTTGATTAACCGATCCTGCTAACCCAGCACTAAGATAAACCAAAAGACACCTTGAAGGGACCTAGTGGGCTGTGCGTGGATACGGAGGGATGAGTATGAATACGTTTTAGAGAAAAGGAAAATGGTGCCTTAAGTCATTGTTCATTGCCCCAGAGCTTGAGGAATGACACACGAGCCCCGTTCTGTCTTTCAGAGACAAGGCATTTCACTTGCAGACATCTTTTCTCGTTACCACTTCTTCATTTCATTCTCCCCACGGGATCCCAGGCAAGTGCACAGTTAGGCAACGAAGACAAGAAGGAAAACAGCCTCTAGGCGGGGTATGTTTGTTTCCATGGTTCCTGAGACGTTCAGGCGAAGGAAGGAAGTGAAACTTGGGCACTGAAAGCAAATCTACTATTCTTTTCTCCTTTCGGTGTATAAACATGCACAGAATCCCTCGGGGCAAGGGAGACAGACTTCCCTGAGTGATTTGTTCAGATTTTGCCTGACAAGGAGATATTGCTTGATTCTTCTTTATAGGAGGGGCCATTTCTTCTAAATGACCTTTTTCCCTCCCTCTTTTCCAATGGAGCCTGTTTACAATCTGCTCTTGGAGATCTCAGGACTCAGCAGAGATAAGTAGGGAGACATTCAGATGGTGAAAACCTGCAAGACATCCCACCGAGTTGGAATGTTTTTCTCAAAGGAAAAAAAAAAGTCTGCAAATGCGTATGTACTGGCCTATGCACCCTAAAGAGCCAGCTGAACAGCCCATAAACAGCTCCCATTCAGGAACAACAAAAGCCCATGCCAGAGGTCAAGGGACAGGGGGCTGAGAACTAATAATAATTTTGCACTTACACAGCAGTTTCCATCCGAAGACCTCAGAGTGCTTTGTAAACATTAATTAAATGGCCCGACAGCCCTGTGAGGTGGCTGTGTATCACTATTTCCAATTTGCAGGGAGTGGAGGGAGGAGAGGAGTGTGCATGGAGTGAAGTTGGAACCAGGCCATGCTACAGAGCACATGGATTGTGGACTCAGAAAAAAGCAGCGGGACGTTTTCCTCTGTGAATCTAAGGCTGTGGTCACGTGTCACGGTACCTGCTGAGCCAAGAAGGAGATGGCCTGGCGACAGGGCTATCCAGGGCGACCTCTCAGGGGGCTCACCTCATGAATAAGAGAGCCACCGGCATGGACTTGAGGGTGCCAGCGTGATCTCACCCACAAGCTCACGGTCATTATCACAGATGCATCCCTTCAGTGGGACCCAGGAGGCCAAGTCGCCTTCACCCAAGGTGCAGACTCTGATTGCTTGCAGATGTAGTCAAGACAGCCACTCGGAGAAGGGTTGTGATGGGTACGCAGCAGAAAATCTCATGATCAGTTACTAATGGCCTTGCGTTTGGAAAGGTAGCTGTGTGTCGAATTGCATCCCCTGAAAAAATACGTTGTTTTAAAAAAATTATTTTATTGAAGTGTAGTTGATTTACAGTGCTGTGTCAATTTCTACGTACAGAAAAGTGAGTCAGTTATGTGTCCAGATATACATATACATTATTTTTCATATTCTTTTCATGGTTTATCACAGCAGATTGAATACAGTTCGCTGTGCTATACAGCAGGAACTTGTTGTTTATCCATTCTATATTTAACAGTTTGCATCTGCTAATCCCAAACCCCCAAACCGTCCCTTCTCTACCCCAGCTTCCCCCTTGGCAACCACGTCTGTTCTCTAAGTCTTTGAGTCTGTTTCTGTTTTGTAATAAGTTCATTGTGTCATCTTTTAGATCCCACATATAAGTGATATCGTATGGTATTTGTCTTTCTCTGTTCGACTTACTTCACTTAGGATGACATCCATGTTGCTGCAAATGGCATGATTTCATTCTCTCTGGAAAGGTCTCTTTTCCATTCTTCCTGGAAAGTCCTAACCCCAGTACCCACGCCTGTGACCTTATTTGGAATCAGGGTCTTTGTAGATTTAACAAGTGAAGATGAGGTCACGCTGGATTAGAATGGCTCTAACTCCGAAGACTGTGCCCTGAGACAAGGGCAACCTGGATGCAGACATAGAGAGAGTGCCCTGTGAAGATGGAGGCAGTAATTGGGGTGATGTATCTACAAGCCAAGGAATGACCAGGCCCACCAAAGCTAGAAAGAGGCCAGGACAGAGCTGTTCATAGAGCCTTGGCAGGGAGCACAGCCCCCGCTGACACCTTGGTTTTGAACTTTTGGCCTCAAGAATTGTGAAAGAATAAATTTCTGTTCTTCTAAGACATCCGGTTTGTGGTACTTCGTTACAACAGCCTTAGGAAATGAATACGATAGTCTACAATTTGGAAGTTTCCAAATGCGGGATCATTAAAATGGTTGTTTATTTAAAAACACATCCCACCATTGTAATAAATGAAGAAAGGTTTTCTGGAGAGATTAGGCTGTGACAGGCGAGCTGAGGGCAGGATGAGAACATCCTCCTGATGGTGACAGTGACATCGTTGTGGTCCCTGACACTGCACGCTGGCGGCTCTCAGCCACTTAGACGTGTGGTGTGCCAGGCCGGTGGGAGCATGTTGAATTAGGATCATGGAAATTCTTTGATGCATCCCATGTTTTCATCCCTACAATGGTATATAGCAAGAAAATCAAGGAAGGCACATCCAGAAACCAGATCAAGTGCAGCTAAAGGCAAAAACAATCTACAAACAAATAAAAGGAAAAAAATAAGATACAAACACTGGGAAAATTAATCTGACATGGGTGAGGTTGCAGATATCTGGGGCAAGAGATTGCTGTATTTATCTTTAGTCTTGCCCTTTGCTGCTGCTGCTGCATTGCTAAGTCGTGTTCAACTGTTTTTGATCTTATGCGGCCGGTCAGACTCCTCTGTCCGTGAAATTTTCCAGGCAAGAATACTGGAAAGTGGGTTGGCGTTTCCTTCTTCAAGGGATCTTCCTGACCTAGGGGTCAAACCTGTGTCTCCTTCTTGGCAGATGGGTTCTTTACCACCGTGCCAACTAGGAAGCCTGCTCTTTGCTGGCTCCCTTTAAAAAAAGTGCAAATAGTCCTGGGAGGGGCAACACCTATAAAACAATACAATAATGAAGGGCTTTGGAGTCAGGCAGATGTGAATCAAAATCCAGGCTCTGTCATTCACAAGCTCTACAGTATTAGGAAAGTAGTTTGACCTTGAGGGGCCTTAACTTACTCATCTGCTTAGTGGGTGCATAGTTTTCATAGGTTTGCTGTGAGAATTCAATGAGTTAATAATTGTTTCAAAGCCCGCTATATAGTATGCATAGCATTACCAGTAGCATTTGTTTCTGCTCAATAAATACTCTTCCTTCCCGTGGACAGTGGATAAGGCAGAAAAGGCAAGGGGGAGAGGCGGCAGAAGAGGTTGCAGGAGGGGGCCTAGTTGAAAGATCCCGCATAACGGAGTCTGCCACTGGACTGTGGTTTGAGGAGAAGCTACCTCCTTCTCCACATGGCCTCGGGGTAGCCCAGCTCCAAGTATTCTCCTTTTCTCCTCGTCCAGGGTCCCCCAGAGCCAAGGCAGTGACATGCTGCCCACATGGGGCTGCCGTGGGCAATGGAGCTGCTTCTTCATCTGCCGTTGCTCTCTGAGCAGAGCTGTATCCGGGGAACTGGAGACGGGGAGCCCCTGGAGGCAGCCCCAGCTCTCAGCAGACTCCTTTTTCACAGGCTGGGAGCGAAGCAGAGCACAGACAGGAAGACAGAGTTGTTCCTATCAGACTGGCGGAGAAGTCAGCAACCTCACTTTCTTTGACAGTGATCTTTGAGCCCCAGTTAAATGGGTCAGCTCCTATTTACTATTTACTCAAGCAGACACAATCTTTCCAAAATGACTGTCATCTTTTTTTTTTTTTTTACTAACGTAAACAAGTATTGAGTATAACTTATTTCCTCAGGTTCCACATAATCGAAGGCATGAGTGACAGCCTTGATACAAATCTAAATATCCCACGTTGAGTTCCCCCACCAAATACGGCCGGGAACAAACACAGACCCAACCCCTGCGGGTCCTGAGTGGCCCTCCACCGCCCTTGGCCACCATCATGGTTTCCTCTTGGGGCGGCCACGCTGCTCTCACTCTGCCACCTGGTGGGCTGGCTTAGCAACTTCATCTCCTATACCCCTGGCTTTCATCACAGGAGACTGTTGCTTTGTTGCTGTTCCTGCTGCTATTGGGCTCAGGAACATGGGGAAAACCGCTCTTGTCAATAAAAGCTCCCCAAGTAAGAAGTTAGCTACTTGAAACTTCTTTCAGTTCCTAGAATTGGGGCACTTTCTATCCCTACCCAAAGTGCTGCATTCAGAAACATTTCCCCCTCCACCATTAGCCAAACCCCCCAGCAGGGCCCTTGTTTAGTCGATGAGTCATGTCTGACTCTCTGTGACCCCAAGGACTGCAGCACCCCAGGCTTCCCTGTCCCTCACTATCTCCCAGAGTTTCCTCAAATTAATGTCCATTGAGTCGGTGATGCCATCTGACCATCTCATCCTTTGTTGCCCCCTTCTCCTCCTGCCTTCAATCTTTCCCAGCATCAGGGTCTTTTTCCAACAAGTCAGCTCTTCAAGTCAGGTGGCCAAAGTATTGAAGCTGCAGCATCAGTCCTTCCAATGAATATTCAGGGTTGTTGACAAAGACCCTCTATTTGATGAAACTCTAATCAGCCTCCTCAGAGCCCTTGACTGGACTAGGGATAACCTTGGACTTCCTTCTCCATCCTTGCAGAATCCAGTTTGAGTAAGAGTCCTATGAAGTCAGTTTAGTGAAAACTCCCCAAAAGTGTCTGGCTACCCTCGATATCATGCTGATATCAGGCTGGCCTGCCTTAAGCAAGGGTTCTGTTGAGTCAGTCTTGCAAGAAGTCCCCTACCCATGATTACTCTCCTTAGTCATTTTCCAAGCATTGATCCACATCCTCCCCCTTCGATACGGATCCCCACTGTCCTTGTTAGAGTCAGAGTTTAGCCTGGTCTCTCTCCCCTACCACAAACCTCATCTTAGTAGCCTTACTGTCTCTGTGTGCATGTGCATACACCCTAACTCACTTCAGTCATGTCTGACTCTGTGCGACCCTATAGACTGCAGTCCACCAGGCTCCTCTGTCCATGGGATTCTTCCGACAAGAATACTGGAGTGGGTTGCCATGCTCTCCTCCAGCGGATCTTCCTGACCCAGGGATCAAACCTGCGTCTCTTGTGTCTCCTGCTTTGGCAGGAAGGTTCTTTACCACTAGCCCCACCTGGGAAGCTCCTTACCATCTCTAACGAGTGTCAAAAATAGTTTTTTCTTTGACACACTAGAGCTGTCCCTGCAGAAGGCATGCCGCGCTCACCCGGGCAACCCAGTTTGGGACAGACATCCTTTCTCATCTTTGAGATGCTTAATCTAAAAAAGGGCCTGACCCATCAGATTTAAAGTCTCCCAATAATCTCTCCCGAGAGGCCCACTGAAATTAGCAGTCATATAGCTTAGATTTGGGAGCACATTCGTCATTTCAAATCATCTTTCTCACTACTAGCCAATGAGTCCTGAAGCTTTGGCTTTGATAAAGAAGTCTATGTATTTTCTGCTCTGGCTCTTGGTCTCTCCCCTGATCACCCCAGCTAAAGGCAACGTTACATTCTTTGAGCTTGCATGGTCTGTTACAAATGTCCAGACGTTTCCTTCAGCCTCAGAGCCTGCATCTCCTTCCTGACCTTACAGGAGGGTTAGCTCAGGATCGCAACTGACTGGCTGTGGCCGGCTAGGCTTGCTTTTTTGGCTCTGTGGGACTAGATGGGAGCCCACCAAAAGAAGGAGAAGGCGAGATGTGCCTTCGCTCTCTCTCTCCTCCCTGCCTAGCATCATGCCGCTGGGCAGGTGATGTGCTGAACTGGCTACGTTTTCCTCCTGAAAGTCCAACCCCATTGTTCCCAAGGCCAAATGCTCGGTAAAGAGAGGGCCAGGCTAAGCCTCCAACATGATGACAGGAAGTGAAGGTAGCCCTGAGATTCTGGGCATAAAAAAAGGACCAATTAAGAGATGAGAAGAAAAGAGATGGTATGTGGCGAGTCTCTGCTGGGAACAGACACGCAGGAGGAACGTGGATGGGATCTGCGCCCGGCACTTTCCACCATTAGCTCCTCCCATGTTATAGATTAGGTAACTGAACCTCAGAGAGATTAAATAATGTCCCCAGGTCCCGGAGCTCACGAGTGGAGCCAAGATTTGGACTCGGGTCTGCAGATCTGTTTGACTTCTACGCTCCAGCTCTTTCCAGGAAACCCTATTCCTCCCAGGGGAGGGGGTGTCTGGGCTCCTGGGGACGGGGCGCAGTCCTCACTCGTCTTCTACTGGAGAAGCCTGGCGGCCATCGGTCAGCCCCCGCTCTGCTCTTCGGATCTCGTTACCATTCCTGCACTTTCCAATAACATATTCGTAATCATCTCCGAGGTGACAGAAACGGCCCCAGCCCACCGCCATCTGGAAGGGCTTAGGGCTGCCATGACCCTTGGCACGGCCTCAGGGCTCAGCCGGCACTTGCTGTGAACCCTGGATGCCTGGAATCAGATCTGCAGGCCTGTCAGGGCACGAGCAAAGCGGCACCCCCTGGGAGGGTTCCCTGAGATGGAGCCACGCAGCCATGAGCTACGGCCGATCTGTGCACAGCCCATCTGGGGAGTGGATAACCCAGCCTGACAAGTGACCTTGACAGAATTACAGCAGTAATATTTTCAGTCGGTTGAGCTAGTCTTGGCCGATTTCTCTAGAGCATTAGGTGCAAAAAGAAGTCCGCGGTTCCACATCGCTCACGCTGGCGCCGGCCGCCTCCCCTCCGCTGTTTCTAGTATTCATCCAGTGGCTTGTACAAGCCTCGTCTTTCTCTTCCCCGGTGAGAGCGAGAGTCTCCAGGCCACCTTCGCATCCGCTGGATGTGCAGTGAAGCAGTGCGGACAAGGATCCTGCCCCCAGCCCGTCGAGCCAGGCTGGCACTGAATGACCTCCTGCACCAGCCAGCCTGTCCTCCGAGGACTGAAATTGATTTTCCTTCGTTCTGTGTGTGAGCACAGCCCGAGGTACAGCTCTGTTACCACACCAGTCTCAGGTGTGCGTTTAAAGGTGAACAGTGACATTCTTGAAAAGATAAATGGGAAAAGTTCTTTAAGAACGCCCTCTGTCACCTCTGCTAGTGAACAGAATGCCTGCTTACATTTCCAAACAGTAGCTTTTAATTTCTCCATGCCAGTGTGTGTGTGTGTGTGTGTGTGTGTGTGTGTGTGTATGTGTGCATAGGGATGGGGGTGAGAGGTTTCTGAAGGTGTGAGAGAAAATGTTCAAAACTCCAAACTCCTGTCCATGTGGCCAAGTTGAGGTCTGATGTATGATTTAAGGAGGTGACCAAAAAATCAGTACTCAAAACGTTTTACTGTCATACATTAAAAAAAATCAAAATTAATGCAAAAAATCCACTGTGAGCAACATATCAAACTTTTAAATAAATAAACAGTTGACATTCTTGGTTTTTCCCTTTGTCTCAGAGTTCAAGATGACTCAACACGACACTTTATAAACTTCTGATATGATGGTCATCATGGATTTTTACGTTAATTTTCAAAATACTGATGAGGATAATTATCTTGACGACTGAGTTGTCTCTGGTCCCTTTGAGTTTTGCACGCTGGAAGAACTGCCTCTCCCAGGTCTCAGCCCCCTTCAGGCCTGGCCCAAAGCAGAGGTAGGGGTGTTTCTGAGACTAGCTGAAGGTCCTAGCTGGCATTTATATTCAGCCTCCAAACTGAGAATGAATTGTTGAACTCTTCCTCTAGATGGTGACTGTTCGAGCCCAGAATAGCATTTGGATTTTGTCATTGACTTGGTCACAGCTAAAGTCATCCCAAGTGCCAAGCAAGAGTAAAGAATAGGCTTTCTTGGAGGTAGTGTCTGTTCTGTATATACCAAGGGTGGTCCATGAACTTGCCAGGCCACGGGAGATCACAAGGAGACTCTTGGTAGATATTCAAGTTCAATTCTGCTGCTCAGTCACCTCACCAATGATGCTTGTAGAGGAACCTCAACCTCCACTCTCAAGTTGCCAGTTCATTGCTCAGTGGGGCACTCAGGCCCTTCCCCAATCCCCACCCCCAAATAATCATCACTGGTGTCCCTAGCAGCCACAAGGCTGTGTGGATATCACTTCAGTGACTGCCTTTTAAAGATATGGCCTGTTGCTTCAGGAAAAGCTGCTGCTGCTGCCCCTAAATCACTTCAGTCGTGTCCGACTCTGTGTGACCCCATAGACGGCAGCCCACCAGGCTCCCCCGTCCCTGGGATTCTCTAGGCAAGAACACTGGAGTGGGTTGCCATTTCCTTCTCCAACGCATGAAAGTGAAAAGTGAAAGGGAAGTCGCTAGCTATTTCATAATTGTAAAATTGACCTCTATTCCGCAGCTCTACTACACACTGGTGTATTTCCTGGCAAATCCATCTAACCCAAAATTAAATGACATTTCCTGGCGAGAGATGGGCAAGTGGTTGAAAATATCACAGCAAACGCTCCACTCAACTTGTAATATTCCTTTACATTCGATATCTCAGGGCTTTCCTGGGTCTCTTAGCTGGCAAGTTAAGGGAGAACATTATGGGCTCAGAGTCTGGCCATTTGAAATAAGAAGCCAGCAGGGAGAGGCTAATTGACTCTGGTTTTTAGTTTTACCTTTTCCAATGTCTCCTTCCCATCTTAAACCTGCCCTTCCTCCTCCTGTATGCTTTCTTTCAGGAGTTGACATCATCACCTATACCCAAGCACGAGGTCCCAATTTTACCTCCTTAGCCATCTAGATCCCACTGTGCTGCCAGAATGACCTGCCAGAATGTTGATGTGATCATGTCATTTTGTTCAGAACCCTTTGTAACAACTCCTCCTAGTCCCTCCTCCAGGGGATCTTTCCAACCCAGGGATCTAACACAGATCTCCAGCATTGCAGGCCGATTCTTGACCAGTTGAGCTACCAGGGAAGCCAAGTGGGTAGCCTATCCCTTCTCCAGCGGATCTCCCCAACCCAGACATTGAACCCACGTCTCCTGCATTGCAGGTGGATTCTTTACCAGCCAAGCTACTAGGGAAGCCCCCCGTAACAACTCCTCCTAGCCTAGAAGGTAAGGTTCACCGGGCCTGTTTTGGCTCTGCCCTTTTCACTCAGCTCATGGCTCACTGCTCTTCCCACTTGCAGCCCCGGCTCAGCCCTTGGGCCTTTGCACACCCTTCCCCCCCGTCCCACTCTAGTTTCCTGCCTTAGCCTACTCGCACGGCTGCCAGCCTTCTTGGAATGAGCCAGGTGGCACTGGTGTTTCAGAGTTCTGCATGTGGACCTTTACTAATCGTCCTGATGTCAGTAGGGCACCACCCCTTTGTCTTCCCTCATACCTGATAGCTCTGATTCTAGAGCCTATCACGCTCATTTTGTCCCCCACATAAGACCCCTGCACCTCCTAGTGGATGGGGATGGGGACCAATTGCCTGGCCGGACCAACTGATGAAGCAGCCTGGGGGAATCTTGCCTCTTTCATGACTGGAAGCAATCAATTATCTTGTTTTCTTTTTCCTGCCTCCCTCCTATCTTTGATGAAACTCAGAGCTTCAACTTCCCGATTGGATTCTAGAGAACAGATCATTATTTATCACTGATATCCCTTTTCGGAGGCACTTAAGATACAGCTTTCTCAGGTTGGCTAACATCTTTGTCCTGACTTCATTTTACTTATCTATAAAATGATAAAAATGTTACATCATTTTCAATTCCATCAAAGCTGTCGAATGAGCTAATCTCTCAGGTGACTCCTAAACCAGAACTATCTTACGAGGAGTCAAGGAATTTCGATTTGTGGGCATGTTGTATAATTTCTCTTTCTCTCCTAGTTGACTGTGGTCAGACACATCGGCTCCACGGGAATCTGGTACATTAATGTATACTGTTTTTAGGTTAAAGGAAAGTTTGTTTATACATAACTTTTTATGATTCCCTGTCTTTGTGGACTTCTTGATTAATTGACTGACAATGATATTGTGGGTAGTACGTTGGATAAGAGTTTGGGAAAGAAAAGTTTCATGCTGGAGAGGAGCTGAAGGACCTAGAGAGGCGTGAGTGATGTCACCGCTGGCGGAGGGAGTAACCACATTACCTGTGTCCCCTTGCTGACTTGGCAGGTGATGGCGTAAGCTTCAGGGGTAGATGTTATTGGACCAATTAAAAAAAGTCCTTAAAAAAAGCCCAAGTTTTCATGATGCTTTCCAAGAGTGGGCCGTCATTTTTATTTGCGTACACACAAGTCGCAGGAGTCTCAGATGCATTAGGACTCAATGGCTGTGACTGCTGTTGGGTGTATGGGGGATTGCCCTGGACTGCTGCTCTGGGAGTCACGTGCGGTCACTGCTGGCAACAGCCCGTCACCCGGGCAGTGCTTTCCTGCCATATGCCGGCTGGAGCGCGGGGCGGCAATGATGCTGGTAGGACACACGAGCAGCTGTGCCCCTCCACTGACGCCCCCGCCTGCCTTGGGGCTCATTTGCACATTGGGGCTCGGACACCCTAAGGCATAGAGTTGCTCTTGGTTAGTTGTTACGACCGTGTGTGAGAAATGGCCAAGTCATTTCCTTTGGACCAGAAATGGAAAAATCTTTCAAACAGAGGATGAAGTTTGCTTTGGCATTTTGATAAGTCGTTAGCCTGAAAATGTGCACTTGGCTTTCTTGCTGCTAGGCTGGAGGAAAGGAATGGTAATGCTTCGGGGTCTTTACATTCTGCTGACCAAGACCAGCCTCCTGTCCCCCAGGCCCCCTAGAACCCGAGGTCTGGCCTTGCTTCTGACCAAACGCTCCTGGCCCATCTCCTTGCCGTGGAGGTGGGGTGGAGGGGTACAGAGGAGGAGGGTGGGGCCACCCCTGAGTCTCCATTCCCTGGCAGGAGTGTTTGGCTTTGCTGGATGTTACACGTGGTCTTTTCAGCGTCACTGCTTCCTGTGGCTACACCGGCTCCATCTTTTTGCCTCCCCGACTCCTCTATGTGACTTGGCTTCACTTCTGCCTCCTGGTACCCCCCAACCCCCCGACCCCTCATGGTCCATACCAGGAAGTTCAGCGTGGACACTGCTGTCATTTCTTACTAATGCCCGAGTCCCTTCTTGACAAGCTGGTGACCCTGAAGGATTTTGTCTGTTTTGTCCTTTTTTTTTTTTTTAAATTACATGGCTCCCACATACACAGATGACCCAACTTCTGACGTGACTAAATTTCATCCCATATGGAAAGAAATGTACCAATCTTTGGACACTCAGAGCTGGGTCTGGAAGAAGCTGATATCGCTCATAATGTGTGGGTTACACAGATTTATGTGACAAGCTTCTCTGGCCAGCTACCGCCATGGAGGCCACAACTCCCAGTCCTTTCCAAACTGTAACCAAACTTATCTGCATCTCAGAGTGTCATGGACTTGAATGACGGCTGGTGCCAGAATGAGTCATGAGTTGGACTCTGCGTGAGCAGGGGAAGAAGGGGAGACAGGAAGGGCAGAGGGGGAGATGCAGAGGCCTGGTGGTGGAGGACTTGGGGGCCGACAGCTCGAGTGATGAAAAGGGAGAATTGTAAGGAAACAGAATTGATCTCTGGGACTTGGTGCTGGCATAGATCAGAGAGGAGGTGGGGAAGGACAGGGATTGGACACGCCTTCAGGTTCTGTGGGGTCCCGGTACAGAGTGTGCTGGTCACTTTGAGACTAGACTCTGCACCTCCGTTCCTTCTGCTGTTGACACCATGAAGACTGAATGGCCCACCTTCAGGGATGCACACGGGAACTTTTAGGAGCCTGTTTCCAAGTATGGAGTGGGGCAGCACTGTGAGATCATGAAGACCTGAGTTGTGTCCAGGGGTCCCTGAGATTCTTGTGGTAACTGGAGGTCGGATGTTAGAACTGTGTCAGTACAGGAGAAGGGGGGTTATTTGCCCGTG
Organism: Bos indicus; assembly: GCF_029378745.1. NCBI lineage: Eukaryota > Metazoa > Chordata > Mammalia > Artiodactyla > Bovidae > Bos > Bos indicus. The sequence goes on along the minus strand of NC_091782.1, from coordinate 44,674,894 downwards.
GAGCAGCATGAATAGAGCCTGGGTGAGTAATGCTCTAGGAAATGCAAATCAAATCCAGGCAGGCCATCCTCAGCGGCCAGGGATGTTGTATTGGCTGTACCTTTCGAACTGTGGCCTCCGAAACTCATGGAAAGTACTGCTCCGAGTCGTTGTTGCGTAGTTGCTAAGCTGGGTCCAAGGCCTGGACTGTAGCCCGCCAGGCTCCTCTGTCCATGGGATTTCCCAGGCAAGAATACTGCAGTGGGCTGCCATTCCCTTCTCCAGGGGATCTTCCCCACCCAGGGATCGACCCCATGCCTCTTACACTGGCAGGCGGATTCTTTACCGCTGAGCCACTGGGGAAGCCCACACCACCAAGAATGAGCCCTAATTTAACTGCAGACTTTGGGTACTTATGATATGCTGATGGAAGTTCCAGGTTTGAAACAAATGGACCACTCTGATGGGCAATGTTTGTAGTAAGGGCTGAGCCCATGGGGTGTTTATGGGAGATTTCTGTACCTTCCCTCAATTTTACTGAGAGCCCAAAACTGTTCTAAATAAGTAAAATCTTAATAAAAAGAAAAAAAAAAAGTGCTCTAGCAAGCAGGCCCTAGATCCCATATGACCAATAAAGAACAGACCTGGGCATTAAAACTTTAATACATAATATTTTTTCTTTCTTTTTTTTTCCCTTTTAAAATATCAGCTTACACGGTGGTTCAAATTGGTTTGAGATTATTTGAAGCTGTATGTGAACATGCAGTAGGGCCCCTCCTTCCAGATGTTGTAGCTGAGAGTTTGATTTTAATAATTCTAAATACAATATTTTATATGCAGTTCTACCATATCAAATCGTCTGTATTACACCAACCTGCCAAGATCTTTTTGAGACTGAGGTCTGATTTCCAATGTGTTATGTGTTATTCCCAGTTTTCTGGAATTTGATATTCATGCTATGCTTGTATTGACAAAAAGTGTTGAAAGATAAGGTGAGGAACAATTTTTGGTAAAATTCTGTTAGCGATCCCTTTCCAGCTTATCATCATTCCAGCCTTTGGAATAATTTTAATCAGATGGCTATGGATCACCTAAGCCAATATGCCAGGTACAGATTGTATTCCTCTTTAATGGCTAATGATCATACTGCCTGGGTCATGTCCTTACCAGCCTTCCTGTCTAAGCCACATCTCTTCTAAGGGAAATTCCTTCACTTAAACTCATACCTAGATAGCCTTGCTTTCTATCCCGTGGTTATCTTTGCTAGCTCATCCTGACTCAAAGCAGCAATCTTACCACCTTTGGCCTCCTGTGGAAAGCTGGACCAATCATGTTCTCTAATTGCAAAATGTGAACTAAGGAAAATAAAAAGAACTTTATACTTTGTGATAAATCTAGCAGTGAAGAGAATAGCCTGAGGTTGAGTTGGGGCTGAGGCAAGCCAAAACTTGCCTCTCTTTGGAGAGAGAGAGGTGATGACAAGGTTTGGAAGCTTCTTAAGTATCTTAGGTCATTCTGAGAAGCTTAGGAAAGCTATGGACTCTCTCCCCTGAGAAATATATAAATTAACACTTGGACAGCACATTGCTCACGGTTTCAGGGTGTTTATGTGTGTGTGCTAAGGTGCTTCCGTCATGTCCGACTCTTCGTGATCCCACAGTCTCTAGCCCGCCAGGCTCCTCTGTCCATGGGATTCTCCAGGCAAGAATACTGGAGTGGGTTGCCATTTCCTCCTCCGGGGGATCTTCCTGACCCAGGGATCGAACCCGCATCTCTTATGCCTCCTGTATTTGCAGGTGAGCTCTTCACCACTAGTGCCAGCTGGGAAGCCCAGGATTTTTACAGACCTTTTCAATCTTGTGGCAGTTAATCCCAGAAAAAAACGGTGATAAAATCTGGTTGGTATTGAGACAGTGAAGAGGATGTGCAGAAAAAATAAACAGGAGTGGAGAGACACAGAGGCCCTGGGATCTGCCTTGTTTGCTGGGGTCTCCAGGTCTGATTTCTAGGTCACCTGACCCTTCCATAAACTCTTGAGATTAATTGAGTGAGTCCCTGTTTCTCCAACTTAAAGTGCTTTATTTAAATAATCGGGTCATCATTCACACAGTCACGCAAGCTATAAACCCAAGTCGCATCTCGATCCCCAACCATCACTTTCCAAAGGCCTCGTGCTTCGTGTTTCTTACTGTGCTGGTAGCCCAGGGGCCAACTCAGCCATTCTCCATCATCTGTTTCCTAATATCTTTTCCTTCTTCTTTTTTGCCTGCGAGACATGTGGGATCTTAGTTCCCCAACAAACCAGGGATCAAACCAGCGCCATGGCAGTGGAAGCGCAGAGTCTTAACCACTGAACCACAGGGAAGTCCCTAATGATTTTTATGCCTCCAGCTCAGACTGTAAACCCAGGTATTCAGTCACCTACTGAACAACTCTACTTGGTCGTCCTATAGATATGGCAAATGCAGTAGTTTAAAAACACAGCTCATAGTTTTCTTGCCACCGAAAAAAGACAGAAAGCAAAAATGAAAACAAGGCATGCAAAATTCCTTGTTCTGGTCGGTGCCATCCATTCAGAGAAGCCTAAGGAGCGTCTCTGATACACTTCTCTCTCCCGGCCTCAATGGACTCAGTCATCCATCAGCTGGAAAATGAAACCCTGACCTGTCTCCATGTGTCTAATCTTGGCCACTCCAGCTTATCTTCCAGCTGTAGCCACGTGATCAGTCTCAGATACAATTCTATGACATTCACACTTAAAGTTCTCTGATGCTTCTTTGTAACCCGCACTCCCTGCAGGGCAGAGGGGCCTCCACGAAGTCTCCTGCTTCTGGTCCTTCTAGTCTGGTCTCCTGCCCCGCCCTGCACATCACCTCACGCTCCAGCCAGCTGACCTCCTTGCACTTCCCACCCAGGCTGTCCTATTTCCTGTCTCCAGACTCTGCTGGGGATTCCCTTCTCTAGCTGAAGTTTTTTTTATTTATTTTTTTTCCCATAGGCTCCTCTTTGGCTAAACTCCTTCTGGAGATCTGAAATAATAGGTATACAAACTACACAAAATTATGAACACTTTCATAAAGAAATGGAAGAGAATTGCACATCACACATTCCATGGCCAAACATCATAAAATTCCACTTAAAAATCTCTAACATATTGAACACACTCAAGGCTTACTGTCTAAGGCCCCCAGCTTTCCTCTTTTAATGGTCTCTTCATGACTCCTTTCTGCCCCAGTGACGCTTACTCTGCAGCCTCTCTGGCCACACTCACTTCACCTTTCTCTCTTATATTCATACTCAATCACTCTAGTTTCCTTTTTTAAAATAGAGACCAATATGGTTCTCATTTAGATTTTCCAAGGAGTATCCTTCAACCTAGCACTCCATCAACAGATGCAGTATTATTCTAGGAACTGGCCTTTATTGGAAAGCAGCTCAATCCCTGAGTTGGGAAGATCCCCTGAAATAGGAAATGCAACCCACTCCAGTATGCTTGCCTGGAGAATCCCATGGACAGAGGAGCCTGGCGGACTACAGTCCATGGGATCACAAAGAGTCAGACACGACTGAGCACATGTACACATCACCTTCATTGGAAAGCGGGGTGAATCTGAAATATGTGAATTTTAACTAATATGTGAATTCTCAAGGACATATACATTTTCAAATAACATTTTTTTCTGGTTTAAAAACTCATTTCTGCTCATTGAGAAAATATTAGAAATAATAAAGGAATATAAAAAGGGCTATAACAATCATCACATGCCTAACTGCACAGATGTAACGACCTCCTTCCTTCTCCCTCTTTCTCCTTGGTTTGGCTAGGATCCCCACCATAAACCGAAAGAAACTCTTCTAGGACCTCTTGGAAGGCTAAAATCAAGCCTACATTGCAAAAAAATAAATTCTGAAGAAAGTTGACTTTTTCTTTTCTTTTAATAAAAACAAGCTGTCGTAACCTGGAAACCCAGGTATTTCACTCTCTTAGGTATTCACTCTCTTAAAAAATGATTGATTGAGTTAATATTTGAATAAGTGGTTCATTCACATGGTTCAAAATTCTAGGACTATAAAAACTTAATGCGGTTTTTAACTATGTCTGCAAATTCTTTGCCATTTCTCCCATCAAAATATAGAGTCAAATTCCTCTCCCTTTGAATATAAACTTGCCTTAGAGACCCAATTCCTTGGGTATCCATCCAGAGATTTTTGTGCACTTGAAAAAATATATAAATATATATATTCTTTTCCCTTGTTTCTATGTGTTGTTTCATATTTTGATTGTTGTTCACCAATCAGTACATCTTTTATTCACAGTTGAATAATATTGTCTTGTCTGGGTACTTTCTAATGGACATTTTGGTGGTTTCCAATCTTTTGCTCTTACAATGATACAGCAAATAATCTTGTACATATATTACCTTGCATATATGTGGGTTTAACTGTAGGATAAAGGCCTGGAAATGGAACTGCTGTGTCAAAGGGTGGGCACATTTGTAATTTTAATAGACATTGCCATATTGACCTTCACAGTCTTCCAATTTATTCCTGCTCCAGTGATAAATTTTGTTTCCTTTATTTCCAACTTCACTAACCCAGTATGTTACTGGACTTTTGGATCTTTGTCAGTCTGAGCAGCAAAAAAAATTAGTATCTCAGTGCAGTTTTAATTTATATTTTTAAAATGAGTGATGCTGAACACATTTTATATTTTAAAGAGTTTTTAAAATATTTATTTGTCCATCCTATATCTACTTTTATATCCTTTGCCCATTAAATTTTTTTTTCCTTTGCTCATTTTTGAATGAAATGATGGTCTTTTAAGAAATTATTTTGAACATATGTATTAGGGGAAAAAAACCTTTGTTGTTTGTCTTTCTGACTTTGCAATTTTTACTACACGGAGAATTCGTATTTTATTTTTCCATGGTGAAATTTATTCAATGATGTTTTTTTCTTATGGCTTCTGAATCTTATGTCACACTTGGAAGAGTCTTCCCCATTCTAAAGTTACTAAATAATTCCCTGTATTTTCTTCTACCTATTTGGGGTTTGAATCTTATACATTTGGAATTTATCTGGGTGTGGGGTGTTGACTGGGCTTCCCAGGCGGTGCAGTAGTGAAGAATCTGCCTGCCAATGCAGGAGACACAAGAGACATGAGTTCTATCCCTGGGTTGGAAAGATTCCCTGGAGTAGGAAATGGCAACTCACTGGAGTATTCTTGCCTGGAAAACTCCATGGACAGAGGAGCCTGATGGCTACTGTCCATGGGGTTGCAAAGAGTTGGATATGACTGAGTGACTAACACACATAACTCGTTCTTACTTTTTTGGTCAGAGGCAATTCATACCCTTTCTACTGAAAGACAGCCATGAGTGAGCCCTAGGAGGACTCTGACTAAGTGAGTGTGCTTAGTCATGTCCTACTCTTTGAGACCCCACAGACTGTAGCCTGCCAATTTCCTCTGTCCCTGGAATTCTCCAGGCAAGAATACAGGAGCAGGTTGCCATTTCCTTCTCCAGGGATCTTCCAGACCCAGGGATCAAACCCACATCCCCTGCATGGGCAGGCTGATTCTTTAACACTGAGACACCAAGGAAGCCCCAAGTCTCTAAAGGAGAGCAGTCTTTAAGATACCCTACTCTGTGGGTGGGGACTGGGTTGAACCATAGTTTCTAGTGGATTTCTTCTGGCTGATAACTTGTAAAAAGAAAGACTGAGCCTCCTCTACATTTGAGGAGCAGAGGTGTCTCAGAAATGATGACAAAAGTTAGAAGAAAGGTTCGGAGTTTCTTTGTCATGAGTGGATGAGCTGGTTAGGGCCCAGAAAAAAAAAAAAAGGAATCTGGGGCCAAAGAACCCCAGCAGCTGGTCTACATGGGACTCCAGAGTCAAAAATCACTGCTCATTGTGAAACTACAGACTTGATGTGAGGGGATGTGAGTGTGGATTGGGGAAGCAAGGGTTACAACCACCTCAGTCACATAGACCCTTCACCGATTTTGGTATTTTTTTTAATACTCACCAATATGACAGCTGTCTCAATACAATCTAGCAAAATTGTTTTCAATGAAGTTAAAGACAACTCAGTACTTCTAGAGCCATCTTAACAGAAAAAACTGAATGAAGTAATTTGGCCAACCCAATACTTTATTTTTTTTTTTTAGTAAGAACTTTTTCACTTTTTGATTTAATTTTTTTTTTTAACACCAAAAACATTTTGTGTTGAGGTGCAGCTGATTCACACCATTGCGCTAGTTTCTGATGAACAGTGAAGGGACTCATCCATGCATATGCATGTATCCATTCTCCTCCCAACCCTGCTCCCATCCAGGCTTGGCCGGCCCAATAGTTGAAAGCCTTCTCCACAAGGCTTTCCTTCTCAACCACCGTCTTTCTCAAATTCCTTCTTTTTGTTCAGAATCCTTCTGATTGCCCTAGTGGTTGGTCTGACCGCCCATGTTGCTGCAAACAGCCTTCAGGAACAGCCAGCCTGTGCAGCTGAGCTCTTGGAGAGGTTCTTGAGTAGGGGCGTTGTCTAGTTGCCTTCCCCTTGCCAGGAGAGATGCCAGTTTCCAGGGCATTTTCCTCCCACCACTGACTCTCTTGTTTGGCTTTGCACAGAGATGTTGTGACCTCTCATCTCATTGGCTTTTGACACTCTTTCCTCTTGACCCATTTTCTGAAGAAACTTTCCATGCCCTTGGCATGTTCCGTGGCTGAAAGCAACTTCTTGGCATTCCAGAATATCTCAACCCAGATGAGAATGTTTCATTCTAACACCAGGAGGAAGGATGAAAGCACATAATTTCCTACAAAATGGATTTGTAAGAAATAAAAGCCTGTTAACACAAGACCTACAGTCTCAAAATGGAGAAAGTAGAGAGCCTGAGAAAGCTCTCTGGAACCAAAGACCTCACTGTAGTTTTGTAAGATCTAAAAGAATCACTTTAAAGAGAAATAAGAATTGCCCCATTAGGGGAAAAGCTCGACGTAGAGAGCAGTTTTAAAATATGCCTTCATTCACACATACAAGTGCAAAACCACTTGGGTTCTTCTTCCTCCAGTTGCTTTCTATTTCATTCTAACTCAACAGCTGTAAATGGCTTTGGTAAATCACACTGGTACATTTCCATTAACATGAGCAAAATTTATGTCAACTGCATTGACAACAACTGTCAGCCTTGAAAGACCCCAATCTCCTCTTGCACAGAGAACACACCTCTGTATCACACCTACAGCTTCTCATATGTACCACCACCATTTGTCTATCTTGTTTCCATTTTGTTCTCCTCCTCTGGACTCAGAAATCTCCCAGGTCATCAATCAGCTTTAGTGTCAATGAGGTGTATTCTGACTCAGTACAGGCTGTCCCCATTATTCCCTTCTCTGGCTCAGCTGCCTTTTTATTCCAGTGAATGAGGTTTTCCTTGCAAAGCAGCTACATTTGTGTGCTGCAGAGATGGGAGATAAATTGGTTTTGAAACTGCACCATTCTGCACCACTTCAGGGTAATGTCCTTTATTCCATACACAGATTTTTTTTTCCTATTGTAACATATATGAGGGCTTTTAATTCCCACACATCAGAAATTATTATCTTTGCTTTTACAGGGTTTCTAGAAAGTCATGGTATATGGCCAGCCCTCAGGCTCACATTCTGTTCTGTAGACAGAGTGAGCCACCTCTACAGTCGATCCTGATAAGAACTCAGCTAGGGTTTCTCTTACTATTTGTGGTGAAGGGCTAGTGCTTTTTTATTTTCAAAATATTAGACGGAACTTTTGTAAAATACAAAATCAGGCACTTGGATGCTGTGGTGATACCAAATTGCACATAAACGTTTCTAGGAGCTTGTTGTCACTGTCCATACTTAGCACAACTGGGTTGCCGTTGGGTCATGGACCAGCCCAGACCTGTGGACCACACTGTGGGTAGACACTGAGTTTGGGCCTGTTGGCCACACTGTTCTAAGACTCATCCTGCAAAAACGACCATGTGATGTAAGATGTGCTCTTCTCTGTTTCCTAGGGCAGACAGTTACAGACAGTGCAATGAGTATCATACAGCCATCAGCCATAAAAAGGAATGAAGTGCTGATAAATGGGACAGTATGGATCAACATTGAAAACATGCTCAGTGAAAGAAGGCAGAACGAAAGGTCAAGGATTGCGTGACTCCTTTTACGTTTGGAACAGGCAAGTCCACAGGGACAGAAAGTTTAGTGGTAGACGGGGATTGGGGAGGGGGTGGGTGAAGAAAGGGAAAAACTCAGAGATACAAAGCTTCTTTCTGGGGAGATGGCAGATTTTCACAAGATTTTCATTACAATTGACCCGTGAACAATGCAGATTTAAACTGCACATTCCTACTTATATGTGGCTATTTTTCAATAGTAAATGCTACAGTGCCACTCGCTCCACATTTGGCTGAATCCTCAGATGAGGAGGACTGTGTATAAATTATGCATGGATTAACCCCCATGGTGTTCAAGTGTCAACTGTGTCCTGAAAACTAAGTTGTGTATTTTTAAAGGGTTAAAATGGTGACTTTTTTCATTCAAATTTTTTCTCAGTACAACTTTGTCTTTGAAGTAATGCAAAGTCTTAAAGGATTGTAAGCAAATTTGAGTATTCGGATACTCTGATTGCAGTAGGAGAATGAATTGCCAGGAAACGGGCAATCGGAGTGGCTCAGGTGAGGGGTCAGAGCCGTGAGCAGGTCCGTTTTAGCCACTGACACAGCAGGCACAGTGCCCAGGGCCCAGAGCACATCTTACTGGCCTGGGAAAATGTTTAAGTTTGGTTTATCTTCTAATCAGAATTTTAAAATGAATATAATAATGATGAACATAAAATAATGAACCCAGCTTGGTTTATATTTGTCTTTGTACCAACAAAGTCATAAAACATAATTTTTAATTTTTTCTTTTTATGCCGAAGGGGACCATGAAGGTAAAAAGGCCCAGAGTCCATTGAAATCGTATCATGGCTCTGGCCATAGGGCAGAGATGAAGTGACTTGGATGAGTTCAAGAGATATTTAGAAGACAAAAACTGATTGGTTGGTGATCGGCTGTAGGGATCACACAGCTGGGCAGATGGTGGTGTTGAGTGCTGAGATGGGAGGTTGTGTGAGAAGAGTTGTATTTGGGAGAATCATGAGAAGTTCAGTTTTTGGACGTGTTTACGCTGAAACAGGGAAGCCTGAAGTGCTACAGTTCTTGGGGTCACAAAGAGTTGGACACGACTTAGTGACTGAGCAGCGAACAACTCTGAAATGAATGAAATTTCATTTCATTTCCTGGGACCTGGACAGTGTGTGTCAGTTGCAGGTAGCAGAGTTTTATTTCTATGGCCTCTGTAATGGGATCGGGAAATGGCTTTATCAAATAGCTTCTTTTGAAGTGTACTCATTGCACTAGAATTTTCGTTATCTTATTTTAATTGGCGCAATTTGAGGTCTGGGAACTGTTTGGTGAGATTCAAAGAAGTACTGTTCTTTTGCTGAAATGTGTACTCTATCAGTTTCTTCCCCAGTAGCTCAGTTGGTCAAGAAACTGTCTGCAATGCTGGAGACTCAGGTTTGATCCCTGGGTCGGGAAGATCCCCTGGAGAAGGAAATGGCAACCCAATTCAGTCTTCTTGCCTGAAAAATCCCATGGGCAGAGGAGCCTGGTGGGCTACAGTCCATGGGGTCTCAAGAGTCAGACATAACTCCCTGACTAAACTCTCAGTACTGATTACATTTTATAAGATGTAGAAAACTCCCATTAATTTAAAAATTAAAAAAAACAAGCAAACTATTATTCACCCAGTCCCCTCTTTGCACATTTAGGCAGATAATACTATGAATGTTGGCATGTAAGCAACAAATTACATTAAACAAGCCGTGCCATGTACATCTCTGTTACAAACACGTTAGGAAATGAAATTCAACAGCTGCCAAATGTACTAAGTGATCACATCAGAAGGAAGTGAATGTTGTTTTGAAGCTCGTCAAGAGAATCTACAACTGAAGTGGTAAAAAAATATGAAGATAATATGCATTTGGTGGTGACCTTAGAAATCTCTTAAATGTCTTTTGACCACATTTTCCTTTCAGTTTTCATAAAAACCTTATTTCTTCAATTACATCCCATGATATGAAGCATTTTGTGTATTAGAGAGAAATTGATGTCTTTTGCTCTTATGAAAAAAGAGCTATGACATCCAACTTTGTCTTCTTGTAATAAAATAAAACCTGACCCAACACATCGTAATAAAAGAGCAGTTGAACCAAATCGGATGATCTGCCTCTGAGAAATACACGAGTCATCATTTTGATAATCTCTTTTTTCCTGAAACATCAACAGAAGTGGGGCTTTCGTACAATTAACTCTGTGCTAAGAATCTTTTATCTTGAAATTTCTTCCAGATAGCTATGAATTTTCGAGATCAACGAGAGCTGTAAAATTTGTGTACACAGAGATCTAACCATCTCTTTTCTTCCTTTTGACTCTGATGCCTGGGGTAATGGTCAGGCCAAAAACAATTAAGCAGAATGTAGGTCATTTCACCAGGTGATAAATTTACCCATTCCTTTGGGTCCTCACTCTGAAGTTTCCGAGGCTAACGATATGGCAGGTGCTATTTTGAGCTGAGATGAAAGGAAAGAATCTTCAAAGATCATGCCTGCACAGCGCACGTTTTAGAGCACGTGGCAGAGGGGCCTGCCGGAAAGGGTTCTTGGCTTCAAGAGAAGCCTGCTGTCCTAGAAGCAGCCAGGAAACTTCGAGGCTGCATCTGGCATCACGCTTCTTTCAGAAAGGGGGAAGAGAAAATGTGGAGTGGAAGAAACTGGCTGGAAGGGCTCAACTCTTTTGTGGGGTGCCCTGGGCTGGGAGTCAAGAGTTGAATTCCAGGCCTCATCAGACCACGGAAGAGCTGTGTGGATGTGGCAAGCACTTCACTTCTCTGAACTTCTGTTTCCTCTTCCGCAAATGAGGGCATAAGTTGATTTTTTCAAATCCATGAAAAGTCTTGATGGCCTAAGAATCTGTTAATTTATCTACTCCTTGGGCTTCTCTGGTGGCTCAGACAGTAAAGAATCTGTTTGCCAATGCGGGAGATGCAGGAAATGCAGATTTGATCCCTGGGTCGGGAAGATTCCCTGGAGAAAGGAATGCCATGGCAACCCACTCCAGTATTCTTGCCTGGAGAATCCCATGGACAGAGGAGCTTGGTGGGCTCTAGTCCATGGGGTCACAAAGAGTCAGACATGACTGAAGGGACTTAACATGCTCACACGTTAGCTTCATAAAATGCAAGTAAAAGTACTTTTATTTTAAAAGGACTTTTAATTTATATTAGTAAACGTATGCAGCTGGATGATGGATGTTGCTGGCCCTCAGACTTGGAGCATCTTACGCTCCAAGTGGGTGATGGTGCGTAGAAAGCATTCTCAAGGAGGCAGTATCCATGGCGATGAAGCGCAAAAGCTTGGAAATGGAAGAACCTGGATGCATACTTGGTTTCTGCCACTTCATAGATCTGCAGTGAAAGCCAGTTACTTTGTCTCTCCAGGCTTCAGTTTTCTCATTTTTAAAATGAAGGTTAAAATGGTACTTCCCTCTAGAATGCTTATGAAGGAAAAAAAAAAGTACTTAATGCATACAAACTGGGAAACAAAGTGCCCAGCACGAAATCTGCATTGAGTATCTTCTCGTTATTATTAATAATTAGTCTCGATGTGGATTATTTCTGCCTGTAAGTGTGACACGTGACGATCAAACAGCCAAATTTGTGAGTTCAAAACCATACCCAGGAACATCTGCTTTTGCGGAAGAGCTGGGCATGAGGACGGAGCCCTAATTCTCACGTATTCCAGAAGTCTGGAGCACCTGCTCTTCTGTTTTCATGGCTTGGCATCTTCTAGCAAGCTCTCTGGCAAGCACTGCCCCATTTTATAGTAGAGGATTAAATTACCTTTCCATCCACTACAGGGCCAGAGCATGCTCTGGGGCCTTGGGCATGATTAAATATGGAAAATCTAGGACTGGAGGGACATTTTTTATTTTTCTCTCTTACCTGTGAGAAGGCACAGCAGGAGTCTCGGGGGTCTCTTCTTTTCCAGTGTGGTTTCAGACCATGGAATAATGGTGGTACAGTGACTTCTGGATGAGACCATGAGCCCCAGAATTATTTAGATTCCAAGTCGATGTGTCGTGAGTATGTGGCGGACACAGAGGCCACCCAGCTCCAGCCTCCACCTCCTGCTGCTGCCATGGTGACCGCAGACATGAAACATCTGTACTTGGTTTCTAACTCCCCTTCTGCCTAGAGATGAATCATGAAACAGTTTGAGTTTGTAGACAAGCCCAAGTCCATCTATTGGGAGCATTCTAGGAAAGCTTTACAAGAGAAACTGATGCAATCGGCACCACCATTTCCTTACTCTTTCTCTCTTAAACCCAAATTCGATGGCTGGAGTCTCAGCAACCACGTTGTGACTGTGAGGCTGAACACTGGAAATGACAAAGGAGACACTAGAAAGAGCATGATTGAACTCCTATACCAGCATTGGATAGCCTGTCTTCAGACTTCCTGTGTGAGAACTACAAACTCCCCTTGCCCTTTCTTTTTTTTTAATTTTAAAAATTTTATTTATTTGGCTGTGCCAGGTCTTAGCTCTGGCCTGCAGTCTCTTAGTTATGGTGCCTCGCTTTTTTAAAAAAAGCCAGTACTTACTGGAGTTTCTGTTATTTTGTGAATGGCACAGGGTCTAAACACATAGACTAATTCTGAAACCCCAAATCCTTACATCTGTTGGATAAGCTTATTTCCGCACGGTCTCCTGACTTCTTTTTCCCCTTCTCTTCTGCCCCAAACAGCTTCACATTCAGATTATCTTGGCACTTCTTCATCCCTCAAGGTGTCCTGTGCCGTGAGGACAATTCGTTTCCTGCAGGCACTAGGGGAAGCGTGCCTGGGGGGCAGCCTCAACCTTGCGTTTCAGTCTGGGTAAGAGTCTGCTCCTTCCAATTGGGAGGCCTTGCACGGGTCACTGAGGCTTTCTTGACCCCAGGCGCCTTCCCCCAAACACTGGCAGTTAAACAGGATATTCCTCCAGTTCCTCTCAGCTCTGACATTCCATGACTCCAAGTGCCCTCCAAGAGTTATGCTTTTCCTTAAATGTTTAAAGAAACGGCATCAAGAACACTGGCTTTTCACTTAATGACAAGTGAAGTTCTCTCCTTACCTCATACCATTCACAAAAATACATTTGGCATAATTTTTTAAAATTATAATTTGAAGAGGACTTCCCTGATGGTTCAGAGGTTAAGACTCTGATGCAGGGGGTATGGGTTTGATCCCTGGTTGGGGAATTAAGATTCTTTATGCTGTGCAGTGCTGCCCAAAATAACTAACTAAACAAACAAACTTAAGAAAAGAAAAAATGCAGGTTAAATTCTAAAAAATTATGATTCATATTAAATAGAAATATGAAAGAGTTTGTTCTTATTTTGTGGGTGAGGGAGGCCTCCAGAAAAAGGCATAGGTCAACATCCCAACTACAAAGGTCAACATCCACAAATCTAACAGCATCCAAATTAAAACCTCTGTGTTATGGGACATAATGTGTAGACTGGCGGATGGTATTTGCGTGTATGGAATAGGCAGAGATTGTATCTGAAGTATGTGAATGTGTTAATATGTACAAATCCATTTATATTGTAGAGCTTACCTCATCGATGCATTCCTTCAGTGATCACAGTTTGGCCCTTCATATTTCTCAAAGTCTGAAAGCGGTTATAATTCTATCAAGGCTGGAAATCGACGTTTTCTCAGGTTAACAAAACCTCAGTTTCCTTAAGTGTAGAAAAGTGGGTAAAATATATGTCAGTTCTCAAAAGAGGAAATAAACACAGCTAGTAAGCATCTGTGGAGAAGGAAATGGTAACCCACTCCAGTATTCTTGTCTGGGAAATCCCATGGACAGAGGAAGCTAGGGAGCTATAGTCCATGGAGTCACAAAGAGTCAGACACAAGTTAGCGACTGAACAACAACGGCAGCAAGCATATGAAATATGCTCCAGTCATTCCTATCCAGGAAACCTGAGGTCAAAACTAGCATCACACGAACATAATCTGGTGGTGAATTTAAAGAGAAATGAGAATAAACACCATGCAACTTGTATTGGTTGTATCGTCACCTTGGAGGGCGATTTGTTAGTATCTAAAAATTAAAATCTTCCTATGCATCTTTTTCTATAGCACTTTGCTTTTTCTATGACCCCAAATGCATGGATTTAGATGAACAATAGTCTTGGCCTGTGACTCATTTTCAGATTTGGTTCCAAGTACATCCTCATTCATTTATTCACGTTTACCAGGTGCCTTGAACTCCTCAAGCAGTCTAAAACCAGGACCTTGGCAAAGACTTTTACTTCATCATCACCCCCAGGATAGCACATCTCCTTTTTCGGCCCAAGGAAAGAATATCCATACTCCTGTTCCCAATTTTGTTCTCTCCAAGTTTATAGAGTTTCACCTCACCTCTATGGATTGCAAAAAGATAATGTTTTAAAATTTTCATGTTCTAAAACTTTATATAAAAAGGCACAAAATATTTTTAAGAGGATAAAAAGAAAAGAAAGAGCCTTTTCCAGGAAGTATTAATTCACAACCAAGACCAGGTCAAGTCTGAAGAGAATCTGGTTTCATAGCTACATATTTAAAGAATTGTTCTCATTTAAAAATTATTTTCCAAATATTTTAGGAACCCACTGTGGGAGACTTTTAAATTAGTGGAAAAGAATGGAACTCATGCCTCAGTGAAATTTTTATTAATTGAGAATTACTGTTGAGAATTTGGAAGAGCTTGTGTGAGATTTCAAATGGAAGAAAATTTTGAAACATTCACAAGAGTTCCATTAGAAAGTTTGAAAAGGTTTGAAAAGATGTGTTAAAAATAATTCAGAAAAAAAAATTAGGGGAAAGGGAGAGAGAATAATTAGGAGAGAAGGAAGCTTTTTATGTGGTGTGGTGATGAAACAAGCTGGTGATTAACCTGGCAGGTAGAGAGAAGACCCGCAGATGGTAATTGGGGTTGTGAGTGCTCAGGATGGTAATTCTTTCCCTTCTTCCATTCTTCTGAGGAAATAAATGCTTTATTGAAGTGGTTTCCATGAAAATCTTTACAATTTCTTGGAAGAGCTGTTGATTCAAGAGGCTTTTGTGACTACAGACAGTTTTAAAATAATTTCCGGAGGAAAGAAGTTTTTAAAGAATTAATGCCAGTTTGGTTATTTGTGTGGAAATAGGTGTTTAGCATCCCCACAGGGCATTCTGTAGCTTTAATGGCAGTGTCACGTCTTGGCCCATCGGAGGGCTGAGTTGCATCATCACAAAATAGGAACCATCTCCCTTCCAGATTGAACATCACAATGTAATTCTAGTAAGGCTACAAAAGATATAATACTGTGTGTCAGGGCTTAATAGTAAGGAGGGGGGGAAGCAAGGAAAGTCAAGCTCAATGTCCTATACTTAACATCCTAAAGGACTTGTATTTGAAGAGAGACAGACTTATTTTGGGCTTTCCAGGTGGCTCAGACGATAGAGAGTCCACCTGCCAATAGGGAAGACTTGGGTTCGATCCCTGGGTTGGGAAGATCCATTGGAGGAGGGCGTGGCAACCCACTCCACTATTCTTGCCTGGAGAATCCATGGATAGAGGAGTCTGGCAGGCTACAGTCCATGGGTCACATAAAGTCGGACACGACTGAGCAACTAACACTTTAGACTTGTTTTACTAATAGTTCACTGGAAAATGCTTCAAGTCTAACAACTCTGTGCTTCAGCCGCCTTCATCAGGAGAGAATCAGCACTCATGTTAATGAAGAACATAAAGTATTTTCCATACAGGACCTTTTAGAGTGAATATACAGTATGTATAGAATAGACCAAACACATCTGGGAAAGAGTAACATAAACCATTAAAGGACTGGATTTATGTGGTTTCATTAGCATTAGATATGTTAATAAATAATTGTAATATCACAAGATCATTGAATTAAGTCGAGTATTTTCACTGAGGAGACAGAAAGTGGATTATCATGAATTTGATTACAAATGCTACCTGAATTATGGGCACTTGGCTTACCTTTTTAGGAGCCTTATCCTAATGTCTTTTTTAAAAAAATGTGTTTATTTATTTTTGGCTGTGCTGGGTCTTGGTTGCTGTGGACGGGGCCTGCTCTCTAGTTGCGGTGTGCTGGTTTCTCACTAAAGTGGCTTCTCTTGTTGCAGAGCATGGGTTCTAGGGCATCCGGCTTCAGTTGTTGCCCCAGGCTCTGGGGCACAGGGCACAGGGGCTTAGTTGTTCTATATCAGGTGGGATCTTCCCGGATCAGAGATCGAATCCGTGTCTTCTTCATTGGCAGGCAAATTCTTTACCACTGAGCCACCAGGGAGCCCCTAATTTCCCTTTATAAAAAAAAGCAACTATGTGGTTATTCAGCTTTTCTTTTAATATTAAGTGCACACTGTCAGATTCTTTTAGGATTAAAAGCCATGGGTAGATGCCTCTCCTTTTCTTCTTTTTTAAACAATTATAGTTGCTGTAGAATGTTATATAATCGATGCCTTTCTTTTTTGTATCAGACTTCCCTCTCTTAATTCTTTAAAGAAAAAGTGAAAGTGAGTCACTCGGTCATGTCCAACTTTTTGCGACCCCATGAACTGTAGCCCAGTAGGCTCCTCTGTCTGTGGAATTTTTCAAGCAAGAATACTGGAGTGGGTTGCCATTTCCTACTCCATAATTCTTTAAGGGGCATAATATTCTTGTGTAATATCATGCCCACTTGGAGAGTGATGAATCGGGTGTCACTTTGAAGCACTCACAATGTATCATGTTAGTAGTTTGCATTAAGTTGCCAGTTAATTAAATAACCTCTGTCTTTTACTGCAAAAATCTTGAGCTTTATTAAGTTAGAAAATTTACAACCAATAGCATAATCAATAAAACATTAACAAACATGTCGCCCTGACAAACCTTTCGTATTGATTTTCACATTCTTATAAAGCCTGCCCGTAGCCTGAAATGAAACCACCACCACTGGAATGGGTGTAACAACATTAGCCAAAGAAACCATTCCACGGGGCAGTCGTGAAGCTTTTCAAATTGCTGTTGGTTCTAATTATTTGCAAGTCCCCACTCATAGATGCTTTGGGACGGCTTCACGACTGAATGAATTTTAACTCCAGGGCTCACCAGTGAAAGAACTCGTAGCAGAGATGACATTCGAATCTTGAAGGTGACTGCAGACCGAAGGAAGAACTCAAGCAATTTTCTTGCCAAGGCGAATGGCAACTTCAGGTTTGCTTTAGTTGTCTGAATTTTTCAGGAACCTATCATTATTCTTAGTCTGAAATATCCAGATGACAGCTTTCTTTCTCTATGTGCGCGTGGGGAGAAGGCTGTTTTATGGGCTAGGTGTCAGGGAGTTGGGTCTGAATAGACACTAGATTTGGGTGATGACTAAGTTGCTTCTCTTGCATGGTCTCCACGCCAGCCAGCAGGAGCCACAAACGTATTCCCAGATCTGAGCAAAGGAAGTCTGTATCATGCTGTGAAAAGGGGACTTGTAACCTGGATTCACAATTCTGAGAGTGGAAGTTGCCTGAGTTGGCTTAGGAAAGGATTCTGTCCTGTGGCTCTCCTGTATGGTATTTCAAGTAAATGGGGTGCCAAGTGGTGGGGAAGGGGGCTTCCCTGGAAGGAGAAGGACCCTCAGGTCGGGGAGGCAGCCAGTGGGTGATTAGGTGCCTCCCATATATGCATGAGAAGCTATATTGTAAGTTTGTCTCATTAGTGCTGATTCTATAGATGCATTCCACCCTGGCAAGTAGCGGAAATGATGTACCCACCAAGCTATTTAATTTCCCATTAGGAGAAAACCCCCTTGGGAGGAGGGGAAAGAACTCATGTAGAAAAATGTGTGTATTTTGTCAGATGAATTTTACAGTTGAATTCTAAAGTGCAACTCTACTCTCTCAAAGTCACAAACATTTATTCATTCATTTATTCATTCAATAAATCATGTGCTGCACTTCAACCACAGGCCAAATCCAGCCTTACATTTTTTTTTTTTTAATTGCCATTTAGGTGTTCGACAATGTTGTGTTAGTTTGTGCGGTACAGTGAAGTGAATCAAATATATATATATATATATATATATATATGTATGTATGTATGTATTTCTCCGCTTTGTCACCACAGAGTATTGAACAGAGTTCCTTGTGCTATACAGTAGGTTCTCACTGGTTATCTATTTTACACATTTTATACATAGTAGCCAATAGATGTCAATTCCAATCTCCCAATTCATCCCACCCCTCTTCACTCCTTGGTATCCATATGTTTGTGTTCCTATTTCTGCTTTTCCTGCCTTGCAATAGGTTCATCTGTACCATTTTTCTAGATTCCACAATCCATTTGAACACCTTCAACAGTTACAGGGAAATATTGTTATCTCAGCTTCTTGAAGCCCATGACTATATAGCCCACCACTCCTCCATGGAATTCTCCAGGCAAGAATGTGAGAGTGGGTAGCCACTCCCTTCTCCAGGGGATCTTCCCAACCTGGGGATCGAACCTGGGTCTCCTGCACTGCAGGCAGATTCTTTGCCATCTGAGCCACCATCTGACCTTTTGAAGCCCAGGTCAGGAATCTGGAGGTGATGATTAGCAACCTGCTCAGCTGATCTGGAGAAGCAGTGCTGGAGGCCCACTCCATCCTAACCGCTTGACCGCTAGGGAATTTCCTGGTTGCCTTTTATTAAAACTCCCTCCTGTGGCCCTTGGAGGGCTGGCCTGCGAACATAACTGTCCTACACCCCCAGTCGGCATCCTTCCCATGTCCTGTGGGCAGTAGTCATTTGTTATAGATGAGTGTAAGGAGACTATTGGAAGAAAAAAAACAAAACGGAGCTCTGTGGCGTAAAATGACTCAGTGGGCTCCCTTTTGTGTAAGCGTCAGTCTAGAGGGGATTCCCTTTAGGGCTTCACGCTACTTTCCTCAACCTCTCTCCCCATTTCCAGTGGTAACTGTGGTGAACAGAAATGCTGAGCCCAGGAACAGCAATGGATTTTTGAAATGGCTATCTTTAGTAATAGTAATAATTCCTGGTTGGGAAATTAGAAATCAAGGGACTTCGATCCAAACAAGAGCCTTTAGAGAAAATTCTGAAACACAAGTTTCCCAGAGATTAGAAAGGAGACAGAAACTTCAATGTGTCACTTGTTATTCAAAGTTGGATTATATTTTCAGCTTAGCCTTGGGATGAATGGTTCTTACCCCACCTGCCCACCGTGGCAGAGATATCTCTGTGGCCCAGTTTTATTATCTGGAAATGTGACTTTATTTGAAATTAGGGGCTTTGCAGATGTAACTAAATCAAGGATCTGAATGGTATCATCCTAGATTACCCAGGCCTGCCCTAAACCCAACCATGGGTGTCTTTATAAGAGACAGAAGCAGAGAGAAGACCCTGTGAATACAGAGACAGACTGGAAAGATGCAGACACAAGCCAAGGAACACATGGAGCCACCAGAAGCTGTAAGAGGCGAGGATGGAATCTCCTGTAGAGACTTCAGAGGGAGCAGGGCTCGCTGATGCTGTGATCTGGGACTTTCGGCCTCCAGGGGTGTGAAAGACTGCATTTTTCTCGTTTTAAACCACCCGTCTGGTAATAGTTTGTTTCATTAGAGCTCAATCATTCAGTTGTGTCCGCCTCTCTGTGGCCCCGTGGACTGTAGCCCGCCAGGCTCCTCTGTCCATGAGATTCTCCAGGCAAGAATACTGGAGTGGGTTGCCATTTCCTTCTCCTGGGAATCTTCCCGACCCAGGGGTCAAACTCGTGTCTCTGGCATCTCTTGCATTGGCAGGCAGATTCTTTACCACTAGTGCCACCTGGGAAGCCCCTGTTTCAATAGCCCTGGTACTGAAAAATGGCTACATTTGCTTAGTCACTTAGTCTCTGAACCACCCCAGAATCAGGTACTATTATTATTATAACCCATCTTATAAATAAGGATCCTGAGGCTCAAGGACACTAAGTCCTTGGCCTTCGACCTGACCGACTAGGCCCACAGTCTACGTATTGATACCTCATCATTGCATCAGGGTCCCCAAACAGACACAGGTTCCTGAGACTTGAGACCAAATGCTGCTTTCTGTAGGCTCCTCTAGTTTCTACTTCAATCCATTTTTTCAAGTGTTAAATGTGGAAAACTTGGACAACTCAGAAAAAAAGCAAAAAAGCATTGAAAATGTCCACAGTTCTACCTCCCAAAGGGACCCAGTGTTTACATAGAATTCACACACACCCAGACCACACACCCACACATAATATTTCACTTGAAAGCAATGTGTGTTAGCATTCGTCATGATTCCCAGATTTCCTAGTAAAATTTCAAAAACAACACATAGGATTACCATACCAACTGTTTATTTTGCTAACTAAGGCCACCGAAACAGCAGCAAAACAACAAACAAAGCCTACCATCCAAAAATCACCAGCATCATACAAAACAAAGGAAGTTTAACCCCACAAAAGCAAGATTATAATCTCAGAATAAAGAGTATTACTATTAATTAAATATATTTAACTTTGCGAAAAACTCAACATATTGCCCATTTTCCACACAATGCCACAGACCAGAGGAAACTCAATTGCCAACAAAGAGCAGTCTGTCATCCAGACCAGTGCATCTCAAACTTTAAAGTGAATTCTGAACATTTAAGTCTTCTTTGTGGCTCAGACAGTAAAGAATCTGCCTGCAGTGAAGGAGACCTAGGTTGGGAAGATCCCCTGGAGGAGGGCATGGCAACCCACTCCAATATTCTTGCCTGGAGAATCCCCATGGACAGAGGAGCCTGGAGGGCTACAGTCCATCGGCTTGAAAAGAGTCAGACATGACTGAGTGACTAAGCACAGCACACACGGCTTCTTTAAAATGCAGATTTTGATTGAATAGGTCTGAACAGGACCTGAGATCTGATATTTTTACATGCCCCTAGGAACTTCACTGTAGCTCATAAGGTAAAGAAGTAAAGAATCTGCTTGCAATGCTGGAGACCTGGGTTCGATTCCTAGGTCAGGAAGATCCTCTGGAGAAGGGAATGACAACCAACTCCAGTTTTCTTGCCTGGAGAGCCCCCGTGGACAGAGGAGCCTGGTGGGCTACACAGTCCATGGGGTCAAAAAGAGTCGGATACGACTGAGTGACTAAGCACACACACAGGGAATGCTGATACTGCTGATCCAGGGACCATCTCTCTCTCTCTTTTTAAATCCAGTGTTTATTTTTTAATGAATTTTATTTATTTTTTAAAAATATTTATTTATTTATTTTTGGCTGCACTGGGCCTTCGTTGCTGTGTGAGGGCTTTCTCTATGGGGGCTACTCACTGCAGTGTGCAGGCTTCTCAATGCAATGGCTTCTCTTGTTGCAGAGCACAGACTCTAAGCACGTGGGCTTCAATAACTGCAGCTCACAGGCTCTAGAGAGGGGTTCAGTAGTTGGGGTGCATAGGCATATAGTTGGGGTCCCCACAGCATGTGGAATTTTCCCAGAGCAGGGATCAAACCTGTGTTCCCTGCATTGGCAGGTGGATTCTCAACCACTGGACCCCCAGGGAAGTCACAGGGACCATCTTTTGAGCCACTGGTAGCTCAGCTGGTAAAGAATACACCTGCAATGTGGGAGACCTGGGTGTGATCCCTGGGTTGGGAAGATCCCCTGGAGAAAGAAACAGCAGCCCACTCTGGTGTTCTGGCCTGGAGAATTCCGTGGATGATATAGTCCATGGGGTTGCAAGGAGTTGGACACAACTGAGTGACTTTCACTTCACTTGCTCAGAACCTGTTGTGAACATTTTGGCTTATCAAGAAACATTGTTCTACAAAATGACTTTTAATGGTTCCATTTATACCTAGCGACCTGAATGTATTTCAGTATAATCAGCCGATCTCTTATGGATTATCTGTGTTGCTTTTTCATTTTCTTCTCTCTCTCCCTCCTGTCATAAATGGTCTGTGATGGACATTCTTTATCTGCATATCTGTGCACTTGTCTGATTAGTTCTTTAGGAAATGTTC
The DNA here is from genome assembly GCF_029378745.1 of Bos indicus. Taxonomy (NCBI): domain Eukaryota; kingdom Metazoa; phylum Chordata; class Mammalia; order Artiodactyla; family Bovidae; genus Bos; species Bos indicus. The sequence goes on along the minus strand of NC_091782.1, from coordinate 44,652,768 downwards.
TAGAAATGGAGCTGCTGGTTCAAAGGAAAAGCACATTTGACATGTCTATTTTTTAGGGTGTTTAGCATGTTTTCCTTTCATCCTAACCCAGCTCCCGAAGACCAGAAATTATTCGTCCAGTCTCAATGGCATGTTGCACTCTGTAGGAAGCCCTTCCTGACACCTAAATCAGGGTGTAGGGCCTCCCCTTGCCTGCTCTGCCCCCTGGACCTCTCCCATCCTGGCAACTACCTCGAGGCCCTGGGATCGCCCTGGACAATCCGGGAGTGCTAAGCTTCCTGAGCTGGTGGCTGAGTCTGTCCTGGCCTCAAAAATGAATGTCAGGACTTCCCTGGTGGTAGAGTGGATAAGAATCTGCCTGCAAGTGTAGGGGACATAGGTTCGATCCCTGGTCTGGGAAGTTTCCGCATGCAACTAAACCCATGGACCACAGCTACTGAGCCTGCTCTCTGGGTTCTGTTCTCCTCAACAAGAGAAGCCACGGCAATAGAAGCCCACGCACCACTCCGAAGAGTAGCCCCGCTCACCACAACGAGAGAAAGCCCACGCATAGCAACGGAGACCAGCCCAACCAAAAAACCAAATTGGTTAATTTAAAAGAATAGCCTAGGATGAAAGCAGGCATTAAATATGTATTTTTACAATGCATGTTGAATGAATGAATAAAAAAGAGTTTCTAATAGCCCTATAGCTAAATGGCTATTGCATGACTAATTAGCATCAATCATCAACTTGAATGACCCAGTTATATATAAAAAAGGCAAAATAAGAGAATTTCTAATAATTTGTTAGGTCTCTTCATATCGAGAACTTTAACACTGGCCTAGAAAAAAAGCCGAGGAAATTATAGTATCTGAAGCAATTAATGGACTTGGGCTGTGAGACCATCAAGTTTAATTCATATGTTCCTTCCTTAAAGCAAGCATTACATATACTAACCTCTAGAAGGTTTGGGAGAAGGATGGAGTATTCTAGTATACATGGTCTTAACCCTCTCTCATATATGGCCCAGCTTTGACCTCTAGAGGAAGTTCCCTAAAATACTGTGGAGAACAGAAAGGCCTGGGGAATCACAGGCCCTTCAGCTGGAATTCTGTCAGGGGAGAAACAGACCCTCGTTCTCTCTGGGATGAGACTCTGCCAAAGGTGGCAGAGTGGCCCCCAAAGGTGGCTGGGGGTTCCTTCCACTCTGGTATTCCGTGGGCATCAGCGGACGCTCCTGTCATAATAGTCAGAGGACATCTAAGTGAATAGGTCTTTGGAAGAGGAAAGAAAAAACTGAAATTCAGAAGTCAAGGAATTTCAGTATGTCCTGGTCTTTAATAAAAGTGAAACAAGACATTTGGGAGCAGCAAGATGACCCTCTCCTCCTCCCAGGACATTAAAGGCGGGTGGCCCTTTCGCTTATCGTTGTGTTTTGCGTTGCCCTGTCCCAACTGTAAACACGTCCGTAACTCAATGCTGGGTTGTCCAGATGCACAACGCATGCCAGTTGGTAGCAAGGAAGGGTGAGTGTATTTCTGATGGCTTGTCACCAGGGATGACAAATACATGATATGAACACTGCAGCCTACCCCGCCACCCCCCCCAACTGCTGCCCTCCCAGGCCGGCCCAATCCTTGTGGACATCGCCAACTGGTCACCATGCTTTCTAAACCTACCCCAGATCCTGGCCTTGCACTCCAGGCAGCTGGGGAGTACCACTCCAGGAGGGACCAGGTGTATTGAAATCTGTGGGAATGTCTCCCCATCCCCCTCTCCACCCACCCAAACGATAAAACGTAGCCTTGAGCATGGGATGTATTAGGCAAGAACTGTTGACTGAACGTAGGTATAACAACACAGGCACAACCTCTGACTCCTTCTCAACATGGCCCTTCAAACAGTCACTGCATTTTGATTGGATTTGGCATGCGAGACAAACCCATTTGCTATTCCTGCTTTAAGGAAACACGGTAAGAGGCTGCCAACACAGAACATATTTAATCGTCTTTGCACAAGTGTGTGTTGGGTACATGCATAATGTGTATGCAAATACAGTTTGCTTAGAACATGTAATTCTCTCCCCTCCCTCCCTAAATACACAATTCCATGAGAACCGCACCTGCGACTGCTTATTGGAACGGGAAGGGGTCCAACTTATGTTCTCAAATTTGTAACACTTGCCTGTGAGTTTCTAAAACGTGGTTCCTGTAATAAACTATACTGCCTGGCAGAAAGGTACAAAATATTTGTATCTGGGCCCCAAAACGTTTTCGTTGGCTTCCGCAACCTGAGCTGATTAGAGCCGTGTTTGTGGACATCGCTCTTTTCTTTCTCCACGTCCCAGGTTACTGTCTTACCTGTCTCTCCCCATGGGCCCCATTTCATTAGACTGAAAAGAATGAGACGCAATCTGTAGTAAAGTAGACGTTGGCAAATTTCATGATCTGTTAACATTTCCAGGAAAATCAATGGGAAAAGTAGAACAGGAAAGAAAGGCAGAATTCGTACATTTTGTTTTGTCTTCCAGGGTCTCTCAGTGCTGCTCAGCTTCATGGCAGGTTAGGGGATGCACTATTTACTTACCATGAAACATTTGGAAAAGATGTTGAACTCCTGGTATAAGGACCATTTCAGGGAAATTCCTGGTGGTCCAGCAGTTAAGACTCTGTGCTTCTACTACAGGGGGGCATGGGTTCCATCCCTGGTCGGGGAATTGAGATGCCCTCTACATTTGGTGATATGGCCAAAAAAATTTTAAAAAAAAGATAATTTCACAATGGACCTCCCTCCAATCCCATTCCCCATTTCTTTTTCTAAAAAAAAAAAAAAAGCATTAATTTAGAAATGTTCAGTGCCTAATCAATCAAGTGGAAAACTGTTTTGTTGTTGTTTAGTCTCTAAGTTGTTATCTGACCTTTTGTGAGCTCAGGGACTGTAGCCTGCCAGGCGCCTCTGTCCAAGGGATTTCCTAGGCGAGAATACTGGAGCTAGTTGCCATTTCCTCCTCCAGCGGATCTTCCTGACTCAGGGATGGAACCCACGTCTCCTTCACTGGCAGGCGGATTCTTTACCACTGAGCCACCAGGGAAGCCCAAAGTCTCTGACCTTCACTTTATCCTTTCCCTTACACACCCCTCAGAAATCCTGGGCTCAGGGGAAGAGGTCCTAAAATGAATTCATTCCATTATTTTCCGAAGCTTTTATTGAGCTTACAAATCCCTGAATTTGTGGCCTCTTTTGCTCAGGAATGGAAGGCAAACTTCTTTCCTTGGCCAAAAAGGAAACGTAGCAGGCAATATATTTGGGATAGATAAATTACGGTTTGATTCAGTTAGGACCGTGACACTGGAGTATTAAAAGAGCCTTGACTAGGTAAAATTTGGACCCCAAAATTGTGGTGAGGTTAAGACTACCCTATGCAAAATGCAAAACACTCAATTGATTACAGTTTTGGAAAATATCATAGGAAACAAAATTTAAACGTTCTTTAAACACTATTGGAGTTGATAGCATTTCTTCTGGTGAAATTTTCTCAGTTCAACTTTTGGTAGCATTTGATGATGAGTTCAATTGATCAAAATGGAGAAAAAGCTAATGACCCACTCGGGAACAAAAATAGCTCCTTAATGAAAGAAATGGAGTTAAGAAATTAGAATGTTGGCTGATGTGCCTTTTGGAAATTATAAATTTGCAAAATCCCCTGATATAGTTTTTACATGCATTATGCTCAGTCACGTCTGACTCCTTGCAGTGCCATGGACTGTAGCCTGCCAGGCTCCTCTGTGCATCGAATTTCCTGGGCTGCTGCTGCTAAGTCGCTTCAGTCGTGTCTGACTCTGTGGGACCCCATAGACGGCAGCCCATCAGGCTCCCCTGTCCCTGGGATTCTCAAGGCAAGAACACTGGAGTGGGTTGCCATTTTCTTCTCCAGTGCATGAAAGTGAAAAGTGAAAGTGAAGTTGCTCAGTCGTGTCCGACTCTTAGTGACCCCAAGGACTGCAGCCTACCAGGCTCCTCCGCCCATGGGATTTTCCAGGCAAGAGTACTGGAGGGGGCTGCCATTGCCTTCTCTTATTTCCTGGGCAGGAATACTGGAATGGGTTGCTATGCCTTCCTCCAGGGACTCTTCCTGATCCAGGGATCGAATCTGCATCTCCTGCATTGGCAGGTGGATTTTTTTTTTTTTTTTTTTTAACCACTGAGCAATCTGGGAAGCCCTGATGTAGTCATTATCTGGAGTAAAATTATCGCTCAATCTGACCCTGGAGACGTGATTAGGAGGCACTGGTAGAAGAGCTGAAATTCTGCTTATTCTTCGAAGGGTAGATTTGGTTGCTGTGAACAGTATGAGCTGGTGGCTGGATAGTGTCTGAGTCAACTTTGGGGTGGTCTCCTCACAGTTTGTTGACTGTTGGCTTCCCTTCTCTCCAGTTTTCAGACATGGGGCTCCTGGGAGCAGTCATCCTCAGGTCAGACATTTGGAGAAGGTTCACATCCAAGGAAAACATGAATTTTCTGAGCCAGTTTGATAGATGATCAGTCTGGAAAGAGCTCTTGTGTTACCAATGGGTAGAGATGAAGCTGAGAGGGTCATGGTGCCCAGAGCAGGGAGAGGATTCGAGCTGGGACCAAGAGACTTAGAGACAGGCTGAGTTTGCACAAGCTGAGGACCAGCCAACTGTACTCAAGGTGGGTGATGGGCGACTGAGCACGGTTCTCTCATTTCATCCCTCCAACTACACGGTCACCAGCCAATGAAAGATTTGGGAGTTATGGCGAGTGGCACAACCAGTCTTCAGGGATCAAGGCCTTCTTATCTGGTCTTGCCTAAATCCCCAGTGACCAGAAAGCATAGTAGGTTCCCAATGCTGGATGCTGTTGTTTGCCGGAAAGAGCACAGTTCTGGTGAGCACAGACCCTGCTTCCCTGTTTAAAAGTGGAGAGTCCCTGGGTCCACTACTTAAATTTGCAAAACTTCAATTTTTTTTTCTTCCAAACAATGAAAAGATAAGAACTCCCCTCTAGGAGTTATTCTGAGGACGAAACAGCACCAAGTGAATAAAATACCTACCACAGTCCGTCAATAAATGTCCATTACTTTTATTATGCATTAACTGAAGGAGTCACAATCATAAAAATGAATCTGTACTATGTCCTAGGCATTGTCCTAAGGAGGTAGATATGTGTTATTCGCTCAGTCATGTCCAACTCTTTGAGACCCCATGGGGTTGCCAAGTTCCTCTGTGCACAAAATTCTCCAGGCAAGAACACTGGAGTGGGTTGATATGATGACTCCTCATTTAATAAATAGAGGAATGGAGTCTCAGCGACATACAGGAATTTAGAGGGCTGTAACGGGGACTGTGCTTGAGAAGAGAAACTGCATATTCTGTAATAGCCCGAGGAGACCGAGAAGACGCTGGCCTTCAACTTTCTTCTTGACGAGACCCAGGTCCTCTTTTCCCCTCGGCTCGCCAGCCAGCATTCACCTAGGGACTGGGTGGAGGATCCAATGAGCTGCCTGAAGCTGGTGCTAACCAAGGATTTATGAAAGATTTTACTGCTATTTCCAACTGAGAACTTTTCTTCAATCATTTATGGAAAACATAAAAGCCAGTGGGAATCAAATAGTATGAAACAAGGTCGGAACCACTCTTGCAGATGCTGTGCACAGCTGTTTTTTGCTTAAGCAGTGGGAGGAAGAAAGAAGGATCTTCGTTTGCTATTTGGGTCAGAAACAGGACCGTAAAATCTCTCCTCCATTATTCATCTTGTCCCAAACAGAAGGTCAAATTTCAGACCCTCAATCTTTCTCGTTAGTCTTCTTCTTTTATTTTATATCTCGTGGGACTAGTCTGGTAAAATACTAAAGATTCTATTCCATAAAGGGAAAAAAAAATCTCTCTGGGGTAGTGGATATGGAAATTCCAGAAACACAATGGGATGCACGGAGGTCTTCCTTACGTGCCAAAATGCAGACAGTTCTTTCTTCCAACTTTGTTTCGTAGAGCCAGTGAGTCTTAGCCCTGGGAACAAAGAGAAAAGGGGGAATGATCCTGATCTTGATTTTCCTAACTCATGTGCAGGCTGAAAGCTTTCTTAAAAAAAAAAAAAAAAGTTGATGGCCCTTTCACCCAAGGGACTTTGGAGGGGGTTGAGACGATTCAGCCAGCCTGCTCGCTCTTCCCTCCTCGTGACCTGTGGATAGAACTCCCCTGGGGACTCAGCGCAGAGAAAGCATCTGTCCATCCACATTGAGTCTCCGAGTGTCCAGGAGAGCCTGACGCCCTCTGCCAGCACCAGAACTTTCTTAGGCTGTCTGCAATCTGCGTGTGAGCGCAGAAAAGACCACATGCAGGGTTGATATCAGATTGGCGCCTGTTTTGGTGTGCTCACATGCTGGTCCTTACACGAATCCCATTCCTCCTTTGGGGGATACGTGTACCCTGGAGCAGGAGAGAGGGAGAGCTGAGGCTGGCTGCCTGAAGCAGGTGTGGGGGCAGTGGGGTGAAGTGGGAAGGCATGGTGGGCATCGCCTGCTGAGAGGAGGCTGTGCTGGCTGATCCCAGGGATCCAGCCTCCTGGAAGCAGAGGGGAAGCCTGGGTTTCTATTCTGATTGGCATCCTGCTGAAGGGTCTGGGAGAGAGGCCCTTGAGACAGAAGAGTGATTGTCTAAAAAGGATGCAAGCATTTGCTTTTAAAGTGAGAGAGAAAGGGAGGAACTTAAAATGCCCTCGGTTCTGCTCATGGGAAAGCATTCTGGGAGGGAGTGATGCTGATCAGAAAGCAAGCTTGCAGGGGAGGACCATATTAGAGGCTTCCTCTTGGGTTTTTGGGAATGTTTGTGAGTAATCAAAAAAGAGATGCTGGAAAGAAAAAGCAAGAGAGGGAGAGATAGGTAAATGAGTCCTTTGATTAAGTATATATGCTCAGTTGCGTCTGACTCTTTGCGACCCCATGGACTGTAGCCCACCAAGCTCCTCTGTTCATGGGATTTCCCAGGCAAGAACACTGGAGTGGGTTGCCATTTCCTACTCCAGGGGATCTTCGCGACCCAGGGATCAAACCTGTGTCTCTTGCATCTCCTGCACTGGCAGGCGGATTCTTTACCACTGTGTCACCTGGGAAGCCCTTTGATTAGTCTGGCGATTCTCAGACTCCAGCAGCCTTAGAATGGGGGGGATGTGGGGGAAGGCAGGAAGGTCACCATTTAAGTGCATTTTCCCAGGACCTCTAAGACTGCAGTGCCACCAGTCCAGGGGAGGGTTTGAGACATTCACCCTTGTGATCATGATGTGAGTACTCGGCAGATTGGACTCTGAGATCAGAGTCGGGGTAGTTTAGGAGACAGGGGCATGGAATCAAGAATCTCTGGAAAATTCCTCGAAGGCTCCCAGAATGCCTGAGGTGGGGTGGAGCTGAAAGCGCAGCAGCTGCCGAGGAGGCAGCGCCGTGTCTCGCTAGACCAGACCGTGGAGCTTGTGAAGATCTGCACAGCCGAGGGTGGGCCCGAGGACAGTGCACGGAGGGTGGGGAGCGGCATGTGTGAGAAAGCTGCTCTGGTCGCCCCTGTGATGTGCGGATCATTTAACGGTTTGCAAATAATTTAACATCCCTCTCCAGTCAGGGTTCCCAGGGTAACCTGTCTCCGTTCCCACCACGGAGAAGCTGTGCTGTCCAATTGCTCATGGGCCGGGAGCCCACTGTACTTGAATCCTCCGGCCAGAGGTTTGCTGGAAGTGACATCGAAGTAATTACAGCTTAAGAACTAACTGTAATTATTAATTATAATCCTAACAACAATTAAGGCCATGCATAATTCTTTCTGTGGACTGCCTTTTGCCTGTGGAGCTCATTTCTCAAACGTCTCATTAGTCTTACGATAGTCTTTTTTGCTATATATTTTTCTTCCAAAGTCAGTTTTCTGTTAAAATCAAAAAAGAACTATAGTAAGAAATATACTTCTTTTTAGTCAAGAGGCAGCAATGCTCAAATTTTCTTTCTGGATACTGTGCTTATTTCCCTTTTTCTACTAAGATATTTCAATCTTTTATTGTATTGAATTGAGATTTGACTTTTTTTTTTTTTCAGATAAAATTAGTGGGTTTCCCTGATGGCTCGGATGATAAAGAATCTGCCTGCAATGCAAGAGATGAGGGTTTGATCCCTGGCTCAGAAAGATCCCGTGGAGAAGGAAATCGCAACCTACTCCAGTATTCTTGCCTGGGAAATCCCATGAGCAGAGGAGTCTCGTGGGCTACATACAGTCCATGGGGTCACAAAAGAGTCGGACATGACTTAACAACTAAACAACCAAAAGTAGTGAAATAAAAACACAGAAACTCATCATATGTTTAAGTGCTAGAATAAGCATAAGTTAAAATGGAATTCTTGATTTTTACCATGGATAGAATTCAGAATACTATCAAAGTTAAAAAGAGGCCCAAAATACTACATCCAGGAGAAAATGAATAACAATAGGTTATGCTTATGATTTTATTCAACAGTTTAATCTTTACACACAAACACAAAACTACCTGAGAGGAAGCTGGTTTCTTAAAAGCAAAAGAGGTGAATATTATAATAAGCTCCCTTAACACGTCCCTGCTCATCACACGGAATCTTTCCCCCGTCTCATTTAGCCTCCCCTAACATCAAGCAAGGGGCTTGAAGTCACATTGCAGCTCCCAACCGCTGTGCTTAAATTGCTTCTAGAAACACAGAACCCCTCCGTGGCTGTTGCAGATTTAGCTCTGGGCTGGGGAGAAAGTGGGGAGAAGTCATTTGCATCACAAAACTCTAGCTGTCTATTCCCATTAGAAGAAACACTTGGTGTTTTAGTGCAAATTATTTTAAAAGGGCAGATAACTTATGGATGCAGAAAGGGCAATCCACAAAGATGTATGCAGTTTTGTTCAGTTGAATGTCCTCAGGGCAAAAACATCAAGGATAACAAGTGTTCTAAATACAAACAGACACAATCATCAAATATGACACCCATGATTAAAATACCTTTTTCAAGGGTCTTCTGCACGTAGGGGAGAAGCTGCCTTGTTAATATCAAGGCCCATCATTTCCTAGACTCAGAGGTAGGTGAAAGTAATGGTATCTCATCTTCCTTGACTGTATTCTGGGAAGGTTGTGAAATTCTGGGGCTTTAATTAGACTAGCCGAGAATCACCGAGCTGGTTAGTGAGGGTTGTGGCTCTGGCTTTGTAGCAGGGCAGATTGGGTTTTGAATCCAGGTCTGAGGCTTACACACTATCTTCTCTGAAGTCTCGGAGGCTTCATCTGAAAATGAGAAATTAAGTTGTTGAAAGGTTTAAACACAACAAAACGACTAGAAACCCAGAGGTAAAGTGCTTAGTGTAGTACCTGACGCAGAAAGGAAAAAAAGTGTGTTACCATGTTTTCCTTCCCCTAGTGCCTGATTATAGAAAACACTGAAGCTTCCCTGGTAGCAGGAGACACGGGTTTGATTCCTGGGTTGGGAAGATCCCTTGGAGGAGATGGCAACCAGCTCCAGTATTATTGCCTGGGAAATCCCATGGACAGAGGAGCCTGGCAGGCTACAGTTCATGGGGTCGCAAAGAATCAAACATGGCTGAGCTACTAACACATTCTTAGCAGAGACTGAGAGTGGAAAATACCTTGTATGTGATGGGAAGAGATTTTTATGGTTTCAAAGAAACTGCACCAAAATATGGGTAGCTTTAGATAGTAAGAGGGATGTGGAATCTCAGAACTGTCTGTTTGTGAATGGCACTGATATAATAATTGTTCATTGATAGGGTTTAGGTACACCTCCTTTATCCGAGTATAAGAGTTGACAGCTTTTGAGCACTTACTTGGTGTCAGATGTCATTCTAAGTGTTTTATAGGTATTGTTTCATTTAATTATCATGACATCTTCATAAGTAGGCTTATGAAGGTTTCCTGACCCAGATGCCGCAGGTCAGGAAACATAGGAACAGAGAAGTTAAGTAACTTGTCCAAGGTCACACCATTAGCAAATAGTGGACTCAGAATTTTAATTCATGCACGGATTACGGAGTCTACACTCTTGGCCACTATGCTGTGGGTTTTGTTTATTTATTTTTAAAGACCCTGATGCTGGGAACAATTGAGGGCAAGAGGAGAAGGGGGCAACAGAGGATGAGATGGTTGGATGGCATCACCGACTCAATGGATGTGAGTTTGAGCAAACTCCAGGAGGTTGTGAAGGACAGGGAAGCCAGGCATTCTGCAGTTCACGGGGTTACAGAGAGTCAGACACAACTTAGTGACTGAATAACAACAACAAAATCCCTCAGAGCATCATATCTGGTGCTTTGTATCTAGTGAGCACTGAATATTAAAATAAATATACAGAGAGAAATAATATCTAAATATTTATTTAAAATATGTGGTATTTATATTTAAATATTTAAATAAGATATTTGCTTGTAAAGTGGGGGAGAAAGAAAGGATTGACTTGTTTTTATTGACATTTAGAAAAATGAAGTTCAGGAGGCTGCCTAGCTAGAAGGCAGATGGCATCTTACCAAAGACCAACGGGATAACAATATTTATGCAGCCCTATGGGCCGTGAGCAAGTGACTGCATGCAAGGTTTAATTCTTCAATTCAGATCCAGAAAAATACCAGCAGCAAAGCATGCTGATAAAGAATCTCTCTCAAACACTACGTGCAAAATGACCTAGAAAGTTAAGATCAGCGTCATCACTTAAATCTTGTGAAATTATCGCGTTTTAGTGGAAAGACCACAAGGTCTGGGTCTGACTACACCTAAATCAGATACCTAATTCCATCTCTGTTAACAGCTTCATGGCTTTGGCTACATTACATGGTCTCTCTGAGCCTTCTTTTGTCGAATTTGAAAAAGTGGTGAAAACTGCTCAGTCGTGTCCAACTCTTTGCCACCCCATGGACTGTAGCCCACCAGGCTCCTCTGTCCAGGGGGTTCTCCAGGCAAAACTCCTGGAGTGGGTTGCCATTCCCTACTCCAGGGGATCTTCCAAACCCAGGGGTCAAAACCAGGTCTTCTGTATTGCAGGCAGATTCTTTACCATCTGAGGCACCAAGGGACAGACACGAGGAGGTAATAAAAATAATACTTGCTCCAAGCTTTCTCAGATGAGATAAAATAAATGAAAGTGATAGTTTCTCAGTCATGTCTGACTCTTTGCGACTCCATGGACTGTAGCCCACCAGGCTCTTCTATCTATGGAATTCTCCAGGCAAGAATATTGGAGGGAAGCTATTGCTTAATGATGAACACTGGAGAAATGTAGATTATTAAAGTAACATTAGCTACAGACAACCCCCACATACCTAGGATATAATGCAATAAATTTTTTTTTTCAAAATGAGTCTTTCCTACTCCTCAGGTAACTCCACTCTATGTGGAAATTTAGAGACCCAAGCTCCATCCTGTGTCTCCTCCATCTCCGTAAGTTGGCTGTGGACAAGAAAGAGTATGGTGAAACTCCTGCAGGAGATTTCTACGGAGTCTATGACCACAGCCAAGTGCAGGGGACACGGAAATGGAGTCTATCGGCGTGTCCAGGGACCAGTGGAAACGGTTCTGGTAATCAGCTAGCAATCCCAGCCCCCATCTTTTCACAAGGGTGTTGTTAAGAGCGAATGAGTGAAAGCATAGGAGAGGGCTTTGTCCATCATAAAACACCACAGAAATCATTCTATAGCCTGATGTCTATGTGATAGATGTTGAAACATAGGAAAATTCCAAATGATGAAAATTTAAAGCCCTCATCTAATTTTTTTTTTTTTCTAAATACCTAAATAGTTCACTGAAGCACATGGCATGTGATGATGGTTCCACCAGGTAAGTAACCTCATGGTGATTCAGCATGGGCAGGTAGTGTGGGTAGTAATGGGAAGATAATTGTACTGGAGGCCATTAATCTTGTGAGAAGCTCACACACCTCGGAGAACAACAGCCAGTGACTGCTGTGCAGCAGACTCAGCAGATAGAGTGAGAGAGAAATTTGGGAAGAAAAATAAAGCAAGAGTCAACCAGTGATACAGATAGCTCTTTGCAAAAGAGTTGTTGCTTCAACACTGTCTGAAGGCAAGAGACGTTGCCATTCCTCAGTGGACAACCAGCATAGATTTCTCACTGAGAAAAATTTCATATATTTTTCATTATTTCATGTATTTTTCATTATAACATGTTTCTTTTTTATTTGTTTAGGATATTTTAAGGTAGCAAGTATGCATTGGCCAGTCTAATTTTCCAGGAAAGGATTGGAAAATGACACATATTCATTTTGTTTCCATCTTTAAATATTTTTTTAGCATATTATTCTTGTTTCAAGGAAACCCAGATGCATTCAATGGATGCCGAAGGATGACAGGTTTTTAATATATTCTTTGGTGGAGTCAAATGATATGTGTATATTATATAGTTTTCTAGGGTATATTCTTTTTAACTCTCTTTTCTTACCTTTATGTCTTGTTTTATGTGCCATTCTTTACTTAGTAAAACATTTTTTTTCAACTATTGTACTCTTTGGAGCTAATAGGTCTAAATTCTGGGAATAAAGCTAATATTAGAATGTATTATCTTAAGGGCCTTCTGTGACTACTTGATCTAACATAGTACACCATCTTCACTCTCCTTTGTTGCTTTATTTTTCTTCTTAGCCTAGTATATATTTATATGTTTATTGCTAGTCTACAACTGGGCTTCCCTGGTGGCTCAGTGGTAAAGAATCTGCCTGCCAATGCAGAAGGTAAGGGTTCGAGCTCTAGGTTGGGAAGATCCCTTGGAGAAAGAAATAACCCACTCCAGTATTCTTGCCTGGAAAATTCCATGGGCAGAGGCGACTGGCGAGCTATAGCCCCTGGGGTGGCAAAAGAGTCAGATTCAACTAAACAGTAAGCTTATTCCTATCATACCTATAATATATATATGTACATGTGAGGGAAGACTTGGATGTCTTGCTCCCTGTATCCTTGGCCCCTGGTCCCTGGAATAGTGTCTGGTACCTCCAAGGTGCTCAATAATATTGGCTAAATAAATGTATGTACATAAGAAAATTAGATCTTGGCCTTTCCAGATCAACGATCTTTTTTTCTCTTAACATAGGCATTTTGTGGTTTAAAAAACCAAGGTATTCCTCAGAAAATCTAGACCAAGATATTGGTAATGTCTGGGAGTGAGAGGAGAATGGGAGCGAATAACTAAGTTTGTGGATGGCATTGATATAATAATTGTTCACACCCAAAGCTTCTGGACCTCCCTTTCGTTTGTCTAATTGAGCTGAGTTCATGGCTATTGAGCACTGACAGTGACAGGTGCCATTCCAGTCCTTTATGTGTTGTTTCATTTAATCCTCATGAAATCTTAGTGAGAAAACATCTGAGAAGAATGACTTGGCCCTGCCCAACCGCCTCTGTTTATGTTAGCCCCGCTAAAACACACAATTCAGCTGAGTAAACTGGAAGATACCACTGGCTTCACGAGGAGATTCACAGTCAGGTGCTGCCTGCCTCCCGCGTGCCTGTGCTTTCTCGCGGTATATCATTTACTTTGCACAACAGTCCTTTGAAGTATTGTTGTTCCCGTCTCTCAGATGAAGAAACTGGGCCTCTAGGGAACTGGCAGGGACTAGAGGAGCTCGGTCTGAAGGCCGCAGAGCAGAACTCTCTCTGGGACCCCCTGCAGCTTTCCCCAGGGGAGTGCCAGGTTGGAATTTTCAAGTATTTTGGAAATATATGAAAGGCCCCCCTCAGCTCAGAGCATTTCTCAGTCTTGTTCCTTGCTTTGTAAGCCCTTGTCACCCTGTTCCCCTGCATGCACACACAGACACACTCAGAGACCCAGACACACACACACACACACATGCAGACTCAGACACACAGAGACACACATAGACCCAGACACACAGAAGCAAACAGAGACACATAGAGACTCGGACACACAGAGACACACAAACACACACACACAGTCACACACACAGACACACAGATACAGATATACACACACAGAAACATGCAAACCCAGAGACAGATAGACAGACACACACACACTGCTCCTCCTCTCCGTCTCTGGCACTAGCCTCCCCAGCCCTTGCTGACTCCCACCTCTGACTTCTTCCTTGGTTTGTCTTCTCCCACTTGAACACCTTTTGCAGCGCATCCGCTGGCCTCCAGTCCCAGAAATGAGCACTCGTCCTTCTAAACATTTTCCAAGCACTTGGCTGTTAGTAATCAGAAGACATGTCACAGAAAGCCCCTGGTTCACAAAGATAGCCTAGAGTAAGGCCAGCACTTCAGAAGACCCTCCTAGCTGAGGAAGTCTCCCAATTTTTCCCTGAGGAGGAAGCTGGTCTCTGATGGGGCTGGACTTTCCAAAGAGGAGCAGGACCTGGAATGCTGTAGGAAATTCTTGCCACTGTTAGCGGGGCTGGAATCTTCTGGGATGGAGTTGGTGTAGCCTCCCCTTTCTTCCGTCTTACAGGACATCACTATTAGGGCCTTTTCAGGCCCCCAGCTGCTCTATGAATGAGGGAGGCAGCTCTGGTCGAGACGCCAGAGAGCAGGGACGCAGCTGCCAGATGAGATAGACAGGAAGTCCACGGCCGTGCCCAGAAGGGACTTCTCAAGAATCAGTCCTATTTATACATAATTTAAATATATATATATACTTCCCTGATAGCTCAGTTGGTAAAGAATCCACATGCAATGCAGGAGACCCCAGTTCAATTCCTGGGTTGGGAAGATCTGCTGGAGAAGGGAACAGCTACTCACTCCAGTATTCTTGGGCTTCCCTGGTAGCTCAGCTGGTAAAGAATCTGCCTGCAATGTGGAGATCTGGGTTTGATCCCTAGGTTGGGAAGATCCCCTGGAGAAGGGAACAGCTACTGGCTCCAGTATTCTGGCCTGGAGAATTCCATGGACTGTATAGTTCATGGGATCCCGAAGAGTCGGACACAACTGAGTGACTTTTACACTCACACACTATGTATATAAGGATTTTAGATTTTTTTTTTATATTGACCATTTTAAAAATCTTTATTGAATTTGCTACAATATTGCTACTGTTTTATGTTTTGGACTTTGGGCCTTGAGGCATGTGAGGTCTTAGCTCCCCAGCCGGGGATCAAACCTGTACCCTCTTCACTGGAAGGCAAAGTCTTAACCACTGGATCACCAGGGAAGCACCCCCGTCCCCATTAATATTTAGCTATAAAGTCTGCTTAGAAAGAACATCCTTATTTAAGCCTGTTTGTCCACGTAGAAAAGCCTTATACACCACCGTTTAACATTTTGACACTGGTATAAACCACACCGGCACTTGCCTCCTCTGTCTCTGGCTCCAGTTTCATGAGACGTGGCCCGTTGTGAGCTGTGGTATAAGAGGAGCTCACAGGCCCTGGGATCAGATAAACATGCTGTAGGTTTCAGCTCTCCAGCTTAAGTCACTTTATCTCCATAAGCCCCAGTTTCCACCTTTGTACAACTAAGGTAAAGGCATCTTCACCAGGTTGTTCAAGATTAAAGAGGGTGATTTGTATAAAAGTACAAAGAATATATATTCCTGACCCCTTGCCACGGTTGTTGTTACAATCACGTGCATGCTAAGTCGCTTCAGTCGTGCCTGACTCTTTGTGACCCTATGGATTATAGCCCCCCAGGCTCCTTTGTCCATGGGATTCTCCAGGCAGGTATACTGGAGTGGGTTGCCATTTCCTTCTCCAGGGGATCTTCCCAATCCAGGGATCAAACCCTTGTCTCTTACGTCTTCTGTTTACTGGCAGGCGGGTTCTTTACCACTAGCGCCATCTGGAACATGCATTACAAACATACAGGGCAATATTAAAGTAACCAGCAGTTTTCTAGTAATCATGTATGGATGTGACAGTTGGACTATAAAGAAAGCTGAGCGCCGAAGAATTGATGCTTTTGAACTGTGGTGTTGGAGAAGACTCTTGCAAGTCCCTTGGACTGCAAGGAAGTCCAACCAGTCCATACTAAAGGAAATCAGTCCTGAATATTCATTGGAAGGATTGATGCTAAAGCTGAAACTCCAATACTTTGGCCACCTGATGCGAAGAACTGACTCATTTGAAAAAAACCTGATGCAGGGAAAGATTGAAGGTGGGAGGAGAAGGATTGGATGGCATCACCGACGCAATGGACATGAGTCTGAGTAAGCTCTGGGAGTTGGTGATGTACAGGGAGGCCTGGCATGCTGCAGTCCATGGGGTCACACAGAGTCAGACATGACTGAGCAACTGAACTGAACCGAGCAGTCACAAGCAGAGAGACGCAGCTAAACAACAATCCTGCAAGTCCACATGAACGCAGAGTCGCTGATGTTCCTCTTTCCCTTTGCATTTCCACTGAGGACCATTTTCGGCATAGACCAAAAATGGAGGAAGACCACAAATTCTGGTACTTTTTACAGGGCAGACACACAATTCACTCTAGCCATCCTGATTCCAGTATTCAAACAGGGATAAGAACTTCTCTCTCTTGAATAGTTGAATCAGAGGCAAGTTCTAAAAGATGAAATAGTGTCCTGGCCAGGCTGGTACAGTAACATAGAGAAGATGACAAAGTCCAGCTGAAGGATGGCTTCTATGTAAAAATTCCTCCTCTTCCAGGCTAGGAATCCAGGGAGTCATGAAGATTAACTGTAGTGAAGATAAGGACAAGCATCGTGTGTGAATCATCCACCTGCAGGCTCATGCCTCCCCCTGAAGGCTCCCCTTTCCCAGTGCCTGGGATCTGGGAGGGGCTCCAATGTTCCCTTTGAAATAATGAACACTTTCCCAGGTCAGCCCTTTTGGTTATGGTCACTTCCACTGCTCTCTTGCATTTCATCGTGGGCTTTTCCTGGGGGGTCTGGCTTTGCTATGGGTACACTTCTTGACCTAGACTCCTATCATGACAAACGGAAGCATAAGAGCACTGTCCGTACATGCTAAGTTGCTTCAGTCGTGTCCAACTCTGTAATCCTATGGGCTGAAGCCTACCAGGCTCCTCTGTCCATGGGATTCCCCAGGCAAGAATACTGGGGTGGGTTTCCAAGCCCTCCTCCAGGGGATCTTCCCAACCCAGGGATTGAACCTGCATCTCTTATGTCTCCTGCATTGGCAGGTGGGTTCTTTAGCACTGGCACCACCTGGGAAACCCTGTAAGAGCTCTGTAAGCAGCCTCTTTTGTAACTGGGCTGGAAAATGGGTCTCTTCTCCCTGGAGGTACCGTTCTTTATTAAACTCCTCACTCTTGCTGAATTTTTTTAGCTGTCCTTTCTTTTGAGGAAAATACTCGTGACTGATTCAGAGGACAATAAATGGGTCTACTCAATGTCACATCTCATAGAATCCCAGTGCACCAATCTTCAATGTGCGCTCCAGGCTGGAACCTGGAATCCACCCAGGGAATTTCCTGGGAACCAGGCAGCAGCCTTTGCCGCTTTTCACGTGCTTGCTTCCAGGGTCCCTGGCTCAGCCTCCAGTCCCTAGAGTCCCCTTTACCATTCCTCCCGGTGGATCCAGTGTTCTCATATGACAAAGACTCCTGGCTTTTGTTCGTGAGACTTGAGCAAAGACATAATTTTAAAGCTGGAAGGAGTCTTGGAAAGACATCATTTAATTGTGCTCCCTCACTATACACAGAACTAGAGAGGTGAAGTAATTTGTTTGAGAGTTCACATCCAGTTAGGGGCAGAGCTAGAATCAATGCTCGGTCTCCTCACATGGAAATCGGAGTTCTTTCCACAGGAGTATTCTCTCATCCCTCAAGTGGGATTCCCCAAATGGTAATTATCACCTCAGGGAGCTGGTAGGGGGTTTGCATAATACCTATGTGGTCAGCAAAAATGTGGGCCAGTCTTCAAGCCACTAAAAATAGATCGGGAAAGAAGTACATCTTTGTCTGCGAAATTGAATTTATAGGAGGAAGTGTAATTTACATCCACAATACAGATCAAGATTAATCTAATAAAAACAAGTAAAGGAGAATTAGCTCTTCCACTGTTATTCTTGAGCATATGCATAGCTGCTCCCTTATTCTTGGTAATGAATGAGATTATTTTTTATTGTGTCTGACAGCCTCAGTATTTCAAAACAAAACGTGCAGTTTCTGGAGGCTGACATTTCTCAACTGATTATTTTCTACTTAATTCATTAAATACATGCTAAAAATTTGTGTATTAAAAAAATTGTACTTATCTTGTATGAAGCTTTTTTTTTTTTTTAGACTTGGGATAACTGGATTAACCCAAGGGATCCCAAGGGAAAGGAAGCCTTGGTGGACCCCACCCAACAGTGAGTTTTTAAGAGCAGGGGCTGTGTTTCATCATCTATGGAGCATCACTGCCCCTTCTTGTATAAATTGCTATTTTTCATTTTTAACATCATGGAAACCCAAACATTCCCCCGAGGTCGGTGGAGAAGCCATGGGATCCTTTTATTCCAAGGACCCTAAGCCTTTGGTCACAAGGCAAGTGGGGGCTGATGCTTTGTCTGATGGAGCATATGTATGTTTGGCAGGGTGTCCATGCAGGAGCAGTGACCCAAGGGCAACCAAACTGGGCAGCCCTGTCCCCCATCCTGGACGCCCAGCTTCCTGAGAAGGAGGCTTCCACTGCTATTTCTTAGCTCTACTTGGCTCCATCATGGCATTGTGTTCCTTAAACACCCAACGGGGGATGTAGGCACCAGGCTTAGTCTAAGGGGCATGTGAAGGGAGATGACAGGAAGGTCCTCTTCAGGCATCACTGGGCTCCTCTTGTCCCTCCCAACTCAGCCATTTCTGGGCAGCTGTGGCCTCCTGGATTCTGAGTGCTGGGGCAAGTTCACCAGACAGAAGTGTACTCTCAACCCTCAGAGGCCTGGGCGTGCCGACCCCCAGCTCTTCCCTCTCCCCCGGTTGTCTCCAGCACCCACTTATGGGTGCCTCTCTGAAATTAAGATGGCATTAACCAGTGTAGAGCTGATCGCTACTGGCAGCTCTGAGAAAGTCAAAGTGAAAATCTGATATACATTAAAGATCAGGTGCCCCCCTTCCCGGATGAACTCTAAGGCAGTTCTGTGCCATGAAACTGTGGCCGCATCTTGGGATCTGGGGCCAAAGTAGGTTCCGATGCTGGATCTGTCACTCACTGTGTGACCTTGGACAAGTTTCAAAACCTGTCTCAGTCCAGTTTCCTTATCTGGAATATGGGGAAAATAATAATACACACATCACAGGGTTGTTACAAGGGATATCTGATAAAGAAGGCAAAGTGCTTGTCTCAGGAAACATTAACGACGATTATAGTTGAGCTTTGTGATACGGAATATGACTCAACTCAGCCTCCCTCATCTTTCAGATAAACAAACGGGAGCTCAGAGATATGGGTTATGTTCTGATTGCCACACAGCTAGAGATAAGGAGAGTTAAGATGGGCTCTTTGGCCTTGAGAAAACTCAGTTCAGTGCTTTTGTAACATGTTTCCCTCAAACTTTGAAACAAGAAAAAAATCAAGTGAAAAAAATAATCCATGTTTTTTGAAATATTTCTGGCACAATCTTATTTTATTTGTTGCTTAGAGCGGTGGGTGGTCTTCTCTCTGACACCTGATGATGTGAAAGTCTGTGCTTAATACATAATTAAGTTGACTAGCTGGAGGAGGCTAAAGTTGGATGGCTGGGGAAAAGTTAACATGAAACATAATGTACTGTTTCCTCCAGAACAGACAGTTAAGGATAGTAAGTCTCTAAGGCTGATGCTTTTATTTATTTTTACCTGAAATGTGTTGCTGTCCTGAGATAAACAAGGAAAATTAAAAAATATATATATATAAAGCCTTTACAGTGAAAGTGAAACTATACCCATTTGTGTGGACTGTGAGATTAACCTAAAAGAGCTGCCTGCAGACAGCATCATGGGATTAGGGGTCACAAGGAAGGTGGCCCATGCGCATCAGTTGGGTACCATATTGTTTACCGCTTGGAACAAAATCCCCTCTGCTCCCACTCTTTAAGCACAGCTTCAAACCAATTACTCAGGTCCAAAGTTTACTTCCGATTCCAGCCTGAACAAACCAGGGCTGAGCCCATCAAGTTTTATTGCAGTCAATACATCTCCCTTCCAGAAGCAACTGGTCACAGCCATTCCCAACACAAAGCTGCTTGGGCCACCCTTTCTTCTTTTTTATAGTCTGTTTCCAGACACTCGGTGACCCATAAAGTTAACTTATAACCAAGTCACAGCCATGACCAGAGCTGTTGTTCTTCTGTCTAGCCCTAAAGTTCCCTGGCTTCCCAGGCAGGGCCTGTTGCTTTTTCCCAGGACGTGCACTCTTGGAGGCAATGAATCAAACTGTATGTCTCTTGTGGGGTCGCTCCTTTTAATCCCGCCCCAGGTCCTGGGTCCTTAGCCCAGACTGTTTGCTTGAAACCTTCCCCAAGCCCTGGGATTTTCTGGTTTGCCTTCATCAATGCCCATGCTGCGTTCAGCGCCTAGCAGGACACTTATTAATGGAGCTGTGGATCCTGCTTGGTGAGCCGAGGTCAAGGCACGCTGTGAGCTCCAACCACCTGCGCAAACACAGCAGTGATCCAGTGGATACTTCTAGCTCGATGTCCTGATGGTGTCATTTACAACCCAATTTGTCTTCTTCCCCACCCTCCTCCCCTTCCTCTCCAAATAGGGTGAGTATATGTACCGAGGAGAGTGTGATGGAGCGACCTGGCTTGTAGGCAGGGTGGAATTTGAAACTTACTGAATTTAGAGAAACTTATTAGGGCATAGAGCCCAGAAACGATCATGTGCAACCCTGTGATTACGAGGCCACCGCACTTCTTAACTTTATTGGAGAGGTAAGTTTCCTTGACTTGATCAAGGCTGGGGAGCTACCCAGGATCGGGTTCGAACATCTATCTTCTCACCCCCAGTGAGAAGCTTTTTTCTCATTACAGGATACTGTATTCCATTAAAATCTAATTTCATTTTGTGACAGAAAGATTGGATTCACAAATAGGAAGACTGTAATGAAATGTATTGTTTTCTGTGAAGCTTGTGTCTATCTCCTGTATTAATTAATGAACGAAGAAAACTGGAGTTTTCTTTTCCAATATTGGAACATTTTGATTTATAGAATTTTAGGACTGGAAGGTACTTTAAACATAATCATCTAGTTCAGTGGGTTTCACACTATGCTCAGTGGGGTCACACACAGGTGGCTCAAGGGTCTTCTAAGGATGGGGGAAGAGGTATATAGGATTCTTAGCTTTCTCCCTCAAGGCCACCGGAGCAAGCCTAGTCTTTGTCTGTTTTACATGTTGGGGTTTTAGGTTAGATTTTATCTCAAAAGCAGAATTCACTTCTAAAGAAAGTATGTAAAATGTAAATCGAGTTCAAACCTCTCAAATTGCAGATGAGAAAACCAAGGCCTTGAATCTTGACCCCATGGAGTTGCAAAGCAAGAATGACCCCACTCTCAGGATGAGGGATGTAAGATTCAAAGTTTAAGAGATTTGTAGAAAGGAATGGATTTCATCAAGTGGCAGAACCAGGCTGGAACTAGGTATATGGTATATATTTTTATTCCTAGTCCATGACTTTTCCTATCACATCACATTGTTTAATAATACTGACATGTGGGTGACCTTATTGATTCATGATTTAAGAGGTCCCCCAAAGAATATGGGGCTGACATAGAGGAGTTTTAGGGAGCAGCAACCAGTCAGCATGGGCCTACTCCTGGACCATGGAAACAGGCACATCCCTCCTCACTTCTTTTCCTCCTGAGTCTATTTCCTTATGCAGGTTCCCTGCTGCAGTGCCGTATCCCCAGTACCTAAACAAAGGCTTGGCACTTAGTTCGAGCTCCATTAATGTTTGTCAAATCTTCTTGACATCTTCAAAACCCTTTCCTGGTCAAGGACTTGAGAATATGATGGATTAAAAAAATCAAATACTGTATCAAATTTATATACACCTAATCATCAAATATAGTAGGTTTATTTCCACACACAGAATAGTGCACAAGCCCTGTTCACTGAGTGAATCAACAAACTCAGCTGGCAGCATTATAGAAGAAAATATGACTCAGAGTGGATGTCCTTCTCAGAGCCGCCCAGGAACTGCCCCCACAGAGTCTGGGCATCAGGCAAAGTTCCTGGTGGCAGCTGGCCTCACGGGCCTCTGTTCCTGGCAGAGGGAAGTGCACCATCCTGTCCATAAGCTTCTAGGCAGGTGTTCAACTGCCCTCTGGGGTAGCCTGACCCTGAATGAGCTTAAATAGAAACCAATAAAACCTGGGATCAGAAAGTTCTTATACCTTACCCAAAGTGGTTAGCATTTGTAGTAGGTTATTAAAGAGTGCTCTTTGATATCTTTGCCTAGGTTACTTTAAGAATAGGAATGGCTAGATTCTGCTGGTTTCAAGATATTCTCCTCTCTCTAATACCACCTCACAACAGTATCACAGTCTGTTGTCTTTCTTTCAAAGTGCCTTGAGGCAGGGCAAAGGATTAGATGCCCTTCTGAGGCCATCTACACCCTGGATTCATTTCAGAGAAAGAAAACACCAGGTGAACTCCCAAACAACAATGAAGTAAAAGATCTTCCAGGAGAACATTACAAAGCAACAAGAGACACACACACAGAGAAAGAGATGCCCTATTGGAGAAATCAAGCGTGTGCCTGACCATGAAACCAGAAAAGCAAGAATCTGATGGAAACCATGCTTGTCTCTGTTGGTCCTGGGTTCGCCCATGCCCTGGAATAGACCTCTGACATTCTGTGTTGTGGTCTTCTCTGTATGCAGGGGTGGGCTGGTTTATGTCAGCATGGTGGGATTACCATAAAAGTCATTAGATGTACTTCTGGATGTGGCTTTTCCACTTACAGTAATTAAAACCAACTACTAAGTTGACTTTTTGTTTTGACCTAATTCGTGACTTTCCTCTGCTTCTGTCTCTTAAGGGGCTAAGTCTTCGGCTCCGTGAGGGCCTAAGGGCCGTGCCTGTCTTCTCTACCTGCTACAGGGTTGCCAGCACGGACAGGCCAAGGCCAGGAACTTCATTATTCTTTTTGTCTTAATCTCCTTCTGTGGATCCAAGTGGCCGTTTCAGCCCCAAGGGTTTGGCAAGGCAACAAGTAGGTGGGGCGGGGAGAGGGAACCCGAACCCAGGCTCGGGGCGGGGCTCCTGCCGCCTGCTTCCCACCCCGCCGCCGCCCACTGCCCCCTCCGGGGTCACTACTTCGGGTCCAGAGAGTGGGAAAGTCCTATTTTAAAGCTCTCTGCTATTTTTCCGTCTTTCGCCCGCCCCTCCGCCGCCAGGGGCTCCCTGCACGAGAGGCGCACCCATTTAGGGAGCCTTTTCGCGTCCCGATCCGGCTCCGGAGCGCAAGGATGCCCCTACTCCCGCCCGGCCCCTGCCGCGGGCGCCGAGCACACGCAGCACCTGACTCGCGCTCCCATTGGCTGCTGCCTGTTGCTAACCCACGTGATCGGCGCCGGCGCGCCCCGCCCTCGGCCCCGCCCCCGCCCCCGCCCCCGCGGGCTCCCGCGGCTCGGCTCCGCGGCGCGTTCCTGCGGGGGTGGCGTGGGCCGCGCCGGGCTTCGAGCTCTCGGCCGCCCGCCCCTGCAGACTGCAAGTCTCCGCGCGGCGCCCGGGCGGGCGGCCGGTGTCCACAAGGTGGCAGTGCCGCGCTGCTGGTGTCCTGACCGGGGGTCCGCACGCGCCGCGCCGGGCGGCCGGAGTCCGCACTTCCCTCCTGCCAAAGTTTTAATGAACCTATAGACACACCCGGACCTGGGTCACCCCCAGGGCTGGCTGGCCGCGCCCCTCAGATCTGGGGGCTCCCCTGGGAGAGATGCATGCCCCGATGGCGTCTTTGTCCCAACTCAGGGAATCAGAACTTGGGGTCTGTCAGTGCAGCAGGTATGTTGATGTTTTCAGCAGTTTTTTTTTTTTTCTTTCTTTCTTTCCTTTGAGGGCCATTCTGAGAATCCATTCGGAAAGAAACAAACACTTGGACAATTACTGTCTGTCTTCTTGAGAATACCTCCTTTCCCCCTCCTCCCCCGAAGCAATCTGCAGCTTCCTTTTTTTTTTTTTTTTCTTTTGGTAAAAGGTCTACACCACCACCGTTTCGGAGGATCTCTCCACGCAGCGGCGTCCTGGAATCCTAACCCGCTCAAGTGGAGAACATCCCGGGAACGTCCTGGTCCCGAGGCTTGTCCCCGGCTGCCCTTAATTCCAGACTCAGAGAGAGATAAGCTCCTCTGACCTCGTTTGACCCCGCTGCAGGCGCCGGGTGTCCTCTTTCAGCGTGTGCGGGTTGGAGGGTCGACTTTTCTCCCTGCTCACTGGAATTTTATTTTTCCCCCTCTGTTCACTTTCCTCCTTGGCTTGTGGCTGTGCTCACGCCCCCTACCATAGTCTAACCCCGCCCTCCCCCCCACCTGCACACACACCCACAAACACACACACATACACACGGACATGCTTCCCGCTCTTTTTTTTTTTTTTTATTCTGAGGGCTGTCTGGGAAAGAGAGAGGCCAGAGGAGGTGAAGGCAAGAAAGGGACTGGGTTGCACATTCCCACTTATGGAGAAAGGAGGGAGAAACACCCCCTTGGCTTCCCATTGCCTACACCACCCAGCCCAGTTCCATGCCCCAGTAGTCAAGCCCTTCCCTTGGGCTCCCTAAGCTGTCCTCCAGGGAATTTCCCACAATGCTCCTAGTCTGCTCCAGCCTAGCAACGGTCCACCTGTGACAGGACTCCAGAGGGGGAACTCCTGTTCACAGATGTTGGGGTTTCTACCCATGCTCAAACATGGAACAACAGATGTGCCGACTGAATGCCGCCTGCGGTCTCCAGTGAGGTGCAGGTCATCTCTGCAGGAGTGCTGGACAGACAAGGCCATCTCTCACCTCCAGGCTGTGTGACAGGAGGCTAAGGACTCAGGAAAGGCCAGTAGGGAGCATTTTTTAGAAAAATGCTCACCTGTTATGCTTTCCCACCTCTCTTAAAATAGGGGAGCAGGGCTTCAGAGAACTACCTGGAGAGCTTCGCAGATGTCTCCTGGAGTCGGGGGCGGGGGGCCACAGGGCCCAAGGTGGCTTCAGAGTAGAGAGACTGTTTACAGTGGCGAGAGAAAGAGCTGGCAAGGCACACATACAGGCCAGTCTTCCTGTTGGCAAAGTGGGCCTACCTCCCCAGGCAAGGGAGGGGCACAGTCAACAGTGGAAACAAGGATCTGTGGGGGAAGGGTGGCCCGCCAGCAGAACCCTTGGGAGGGGAACTCCAACCATCAGAAGAACCCATGGAAGGACCCCACCAGGGAAAGAGCCAACATCTGTACGCCGGCCTGAACTCCAGTTATCCCCAAGCCTCCTTGAAGAACTAAGGCCCCGAGAGACCTGAACCACCAGCCAGTGATTGGAGGGTCTGAGAGGAAGAGATAAACTCTGATCAGATCGTTCTCCCAAGCATAAATCCCCAGCTTCCAATTGGTAGAAGGAGAAAAAGTGCTGATTTAAATGAAAGAGACAGGTTTTTAATTTTGATTGGGCTAAACTTTTTAATATTGGGGACTGATAATACTGACGTCAGAAAACATTTACATCATCTTTACTGTTTTACGTGTATTCACTCATTTAATCCTCAACAACAGCCTTGAGGGATAGTCTTACTGTCCCTGTTTCATAGAAGAGGAGCCTGAGGTCTGGAGAAGTTAAGGAAATGGTGCAAGGCCCACAGTTAGTAAACGGCAGAACCGGGATTTGAATCTGGACTTCAGAGTCTAAGTGTAGAACCCAAGTGCCCCCCATCTCTGAGTCTTTATTCCTATTCTTGACCAAACCTCACTCGACTTCAAGGCTCAGCTCTGCCTGTTCTGGTCTAAGAACCCTCCTTGGCTGGGCCAGCTGAAGGGGCCTCTCTGCTCTCAGGAGTCTGGTCATGGCTGTGGAGATGCCAGTGCCCTAAGAAAAGATGGGGCATCGTCTGAGGAATCGCCTTCAGAACCCGAGGCACATCTGTTCAGACCTCGATGCTGACAGCTGTTTTTGAAGGTGAATATGATGCTTGGAACCATCCAGAAGTCACCTGGAGTCCAGTGAAAAAGCCAACCATCAAGGTAAGAGAAACCATTTTTGCTAAAGGGAAATAGGATACACTCTGGACTTCAGTGTCTGGATCAGTCTGGTTTGCTTCTGTGACTTGAATACTGGATCTAAACGTAATTCCAGAAGAGAAAATTCTCCAAAGAGGTGAGACCTGGCAGCCTTACTGAAGAGCATGTGCTCTGAGGAATATGGGCAGAGTGCAACTCATTGGGAAGTACAGGTTGTTTTTCTAAATATATATATATATATATATATATTCTAATCATGCTCATCACCTTATCCCCAACTTTTATTATATTCTTTCTGTACAACTGGATTATGAAATGTGAGGACAGAGACTGCATCTTTTACTTCTTTCTGTTTCCTGTCACACCAAGTGTGTAAGGTGCAAAATGAGTATGTTAGGCTCATAAGGAGCCTTGTATGTTGGGGAAATTTTCTTTTTTAAAAAAAGTTTTAATTAATTTCTTTTTGGCTGTGTTGGGTCTTCGTTGCTGCGAGTGGGCTTTTCTCTGGTTGGGCGAGCAGGGGCTGCCCTGTAGTCGTGCTGCGCAGGCTTCTCATCGTGGCGGCTTCTCTTGCTGCAGAGCACAGGCCCCAGGGTGCACAGGCCTCAGTGCTTGTGGCTCCCGGGCTCTCGAGCACAGGCTCAATATTTGTGGTGCACAGGCTTAGTTGCCTCACAGCATTGGGAATCTTCCCAGATCAGGAAGATCAATGCAGGAAATCCATGTTTCCTGCATTGGTGGCGGATTCTTTGTCACCCAACCACCAGGGAGGCCCTGGGAAATTTTCTATTTGAGTAGAATTAAAAAGGGTGTCCGAGTTGCAGATGAGCTGGTGTGCAAGGTTGCAGGAAATGGACACAATAGAAACGTTTGAGACTTACTTGGCCTCCTTGAGTAGAGTATCTCTTGGGGGCAGAGTTTATTTAGTAGAACCACAGGAGATATAACTATCTATCTATCTATCTATCTATCTATAGATATACCTGTATCTCTAGATATAACTAGAGAGGAATGTCTAATGGGCAGATAGGTCTTTATCTTTTAGGCCAGTGTTTTTTTTAGTTAGAAAGGGTAGGGGAGCCAGAACCAGGAAACTCCCTGCTCACCACCGCACCTTGTGTTTGACCATGGACTTGCAACCTTATGGTCAGCTGTGACCTGACAGCATATTGTAGCCCGCTGTCCTGTCTCAGGGTGCTTTGAGAAATTGTAAGGAACTAAACAGTTAGTCAAAGCTATGGTTTTTCCAGTGGTCATGTATGGATGTGAGAGTTGGACTATAAAGAAATCTGAGCGCCGAGGAATTGATGCTTTTGAAGTGTGGTGTTGGAGAGGACTCTTGAGATTCCCTTGGACTGCAAGGAGGTCCAACCAGTCCATCCTAAAGGAAGTCAGTCCTGAATATTCATTGGAAGGACTGATGTTGAAGCTGAAACTCCAATACTTTGGCCACCTGATGCGAAGAACTGGCTTATTAGAAAGACCCTGCTGCTAGGAAAGATTGAAGGCAAGAGGAGAAGGGGACGACAGAGGATGAGATGGTTGGATGGCATCACCGATTCAATGGATATGAGTTTGAGTAAGCTCCAGGAGTTGGTGACGGACAGGGAAGTCTGGAGTGCTGCAGTCCATTGGATCGCAAAGGGGATACAACTGAGCGACTGAATTGAACTGAACTGAACTGAACTAAACGAGAAGAAATTCCCTGAGTTGTTGGTATCATTCCCCCTTGCATAAAACTGAGCCACTGTGCAGAAAGCCAGTTTCTTTAGCATGGAGGTCGTTGGCATCTATGACTGTTGGCACGTTGCTATCTTCCTTACTGTCCTGAGCCATTTGTCTGTGAGGAATGGACATCTGAAGTCGCTGAGGAAAGATCAGAAGTTACTTCGTGGTAACCTCTGATTTATTTTAGAGGTTTCCGCTGTAGGTATTACTGTGTGGGTTTTTAATGGAAAAGAATAATCAAGACCAGTCTGCTCAAAGAGCTTATGGAAAATATATGAAATTTAGAGTGTAAAAACCAGATTTAATTGTTAAACCTATTTTTAAAAAGCCAGCAAAGGAAAGCAAGAAAAACGACCCCAATGGCTCATTATGTAACATCCAGATGTTTGGCTTGGAACAGGCCAGATGAGGAGGTGATTTTTTCTCTCTTCATCTGCTTGCTTTGGCCTCACTGGAGAGGCAGTGCGAGACATTGTATAAGAAGCTTGCTTGAGTGGACTTGTCCCCACTCTCCACTTGCCCTTCGAGAGACCCGTGAGCCTTCAGCTGCGTTTTTAAGCTCTGACGTGGCACATTCTTAATGAACACATTCCTTAGACCCAGCGTGGGCTTGAGACGCTTCTGGAAATCATCTCATGATGACTCCAGGTGGACCAGGCAGCGAGTGGAAAATATTTTTCCTTCTCATTCAGGTGTTGTGGACTCAAGGAGACCTGAGGTTTTTTGATCTTAAACATGTGGCTCTAACAAAATATTTAAATGTGCCCGTGGGCTTGGAAAAAGTGACAGCTGCTCTTCAGCATTATAGAGAGATGTCCATGTTTCCGCTGGCTTTGTTTGTCAGCATGGATGTTTGCTTTTGCCAGAAATGCCAGCGAAGGGCAACAAGCACCGTTCTGCTCGAATGAGAAAAGCAGGACCTGATTAGCAGACAGGTTTGTTGAAAAAGCATTTCTGCTGCACACTAATCTCTACATATCCTGTCGGGAAATCCTCTCAATCCCATACCTGATAAATAAATCTGGCAAGTGAGTAAACACTCTGAAAGTCTCTTACTGATAGATAATTCCACCTGTGATGTGGGTTCTGCCGGCCTCTGAGCCGGGGCAGCGTTGTGTACCTTTCAGGCTGACCTGGAACAAAGCTTGTCCAGGAAAAGATGTCTGTGTGTCCTCCCTGCCCAGCACTGAGCCCTTGGCTTCAGCCTTTCACAGGAACCAAGGGGGTGTGTGGGGCTCACGTTGACGTCCTGGATTACAGATGCTATTATCTGGTGCTTTTGTTGAACTTGAGTGCTCCGCCAGGCGTCGTGTAATTCTCCAGATCAGAAATACTATGCTCTGTGTTCTTCTGGTTTTCCACTCAGGGCCAGGGTAGGGGGTCCTGAAGCTGTTACAGAACTCCTTTTCAGAAGTTTACATTCAGTCTGCACAAACACCCTCCCTTCTTGAAAGCCCGCACGGTCTCCCCACCCTCCTGCAGGGGTCTCGGAATGCTGTTCCACAGCAGTGCTCCATGATGACGTGATGTGATTTTCCTGAAGGTTCTTGAGGGCACAGGCCATGTCTTTTCATCAGTGAAGGTCGGTGCCTGGTATGCTCATTATTAATTAGTTATTAGTAATTAATTAATGCTGAATGAGTGAACGGCAGTCCTTGGTTAAGTTTGAGGGCGCGTGTGTGTGAGACATTGCCAGAGAATGACACTTAGGTCTTTTAAGTTAGTGGGTGTGTGCTTAGTCACCCAGTTGTGTCTGACTCTTTGGTACCCCATGGACTGCAGCATTCTAGGTGCCCCTGTCCTCTGCGATCTCCTGGAGTTTGCTCCAGTTCATCTCCAGTGAGTCGGTGATGCTATCTAACCATCTCATCCTCTGCTGTCCCCTTCTCCTGCCCTCAATCTTTCCCAGCATCAGGGTCTTTTCCAGTGAGTCAGCTCTTTGTATCAGATGGCCAAAGTATTGGAGCTTCACCTTCAGCAACAGTCCTTTCAGTGAATATTCTGGGTTGATATCCTTTAGGATTAGCTGGTTTGAGCTCTTTGCATTCAGTTCAGTTCAGTTCAATCTCTCAGTTGTATCTGACTCTTTCTGACCCCAAGGACTGCAGCACACCAGGCTTCCCTGTCCATCACCAACTCCCAGAGTTTACTCAAACTCACATCCATTGAGTTGGTGATGCCATCCAACCATCTCATCCTCTGTTGTCCCCTTCTCCTCCTGCCTTCAATCTTTCCCAGCATCAGGGTCTTTTCAAATGAGTCAGCTCTTCCCATCAGGTGGCCAAAGTATTGGAGTTTGAGCTTCAACATCAGTCCTTCCAATGAACACCCAGGACTAATCTCCTTTAGGGTGGACTGGTTGGATCTCCTTGCAGTCCAAGGGGCTCTCAAGAGTCTTCTCCAACACGACAGTTGAAAAGCATCAATTCTTTGATGCTCAGCTTTCTTTATAGTCCAACTCTCACATCCATACATGACTACTAGAAAAACCATAGCCTCAACTAGACAGACCTTTGTTGGCAAAGTAATGTCTCTGTTTTTTAATATGCTGTCTAGGTTGATCATAACTTTTCTTCCAAGGAGTAAGCGTCTTTTAATTTCATGGCTGCAGTCACCTTCTGCCCTGATTTTGGAGCCCCCCAAAATACAGTCTGACACTGTTTCCACTGTTTCCCCATCTATTTGCCATGAAGTGATGGGACCAGATGCCACGATCTTAGTTTTCTGAATGTTGAGCTTTAAGCCAACTTTTTCACTCTCCTCTTTCACTTTCATCAATAGACTCTTTAGTTCTTCACTTTCTGCCATAAGGGTGGTGTTATCTGCATATCTGAGGTTATTGATATTTCTCCTGGCAATCTTGATTCCAGCTTGTGCCCAGTGTTTCTCATGATGTACTCTGCATATAAGTTAAATAAGCAGGGTGACAATATACAGCCTTGACGTAATCCTTTTCCTATTTGGAACCAGTCTGTTGTTCCATGTCCAGTTCTAACTGTTGCTTCCTGACCTGCATACCGGTTTCTCAAGAGGCAGGTCAGGTGGTCTGGTATTCCCATCTCTTTCAGAATTTTCCACAGTTTATTGTGATCCACACAGTCAAAAGCTTTAGCATAGTCAATAAAGCAGAAATAGATGTTTTTCTGGAACTCTCTTGCTTTTTCTATGATCCAGCAGATGTTGGCAATTTGATCTGTGGTTCCTCTTCCTTTTCTAAAACCAGCTTAAACATCTGGAAGCTCTTGGTTCACATATTGCTGAAGCCTGGCTTGGAGAATTTTGAGCATTACTTTACTAGCGTGTGAGATGAGTGCAATTGTGCGGTAGTTTGAGCATTCTTTGGCATTGCCTTTCTTTGGGCCATCCAAGGGACTCTCAAAAATCTTCTCCAGCACCACAGTTTTAAAGCATCAATTCTTCTGCACTCAGCCCTCTTTATGGACCAACTATCACATCTGTACATGACTACTGGAAAAACCATAGCTTTGTCGGCAAAGTGATGTCTCTGCTTTTTAATGCACTCTCTAGGTTTGTCATAGCTTTCCTTCCAAGGAACAACAGTCTTTCAGTTTCATGGCTGCAGTTGCCATCTACGATGATTTTGGTGCCCAAGAAAAAAAAAATCTGTCCACGGAGAACCCCATGGACAGTATTCAGTACATTAGAAAGTCTGTAAATCCAGTCAATACTGAAGAGGAAGAGAAGCAGCCTTCACTTCTTGGAGGGGAACTTTCTAAACATATTTTAAATCCATCGCAGAGCTGTTGCTTTAATTCAACAGGTATACTTTGAGTACTAGCTGGCTTTTCCATGTGTGCGTGTGAAATATGTAAATCCTGCTTGCTCTGTACCCTGGAAGAAGTCCTCATCGAGTTGCGCAATGTGAGAAACAGGTTGTCTGAAAAGCAGGACCTGGGGTTCTGAATGCTCGACCTCGTACCTTCACTTTGAAACCACTTTTGTTTTCTCTGTCTGCAGCATGGTGAAGCTTCTCACAGAAATCCATTTGCAGCCTCTTCAACAAGAATAACAGTAGCACTCACTGTGAGCCATGCCAAGAGTTCCACAAATAATGTCTCAACAGATTCTCACAACCACCCTGTGAGCTCGGTGTTCTCATCATCATGGCTGTTTGACTGATGGGGACGCAGAGGGCTGACGTGGTTTGCCTGAAGTCACCTAGTCAGTAAATGGTAACACTGGGATTTGAACCCAGGCAGTCTGGCTCCCGAGTCTGGGCTCTTTCTTTCCTACTCTGTTAGAGGGTCATCTCTTTCCACGCAGTGGGCTTTTCTCTCTACCCAAGACCCCTGCAGTTAAGTTTGTATGTATACTATACAGCTTCTATTTTATATGAGACCATTTCAAAAGCATTCTGCCTGCCAATGCAGGCAGATGCAGCAGATGCAGATTCGATCCCTGGGTTGGGAAGATACCCTGGAGTAGGAAATGGCAACCCGCTCCAATATTCTTTCCTGGAAAATTCCAAGGACAGAGGAGACTGGTGGGCTACCGTCCATGGGATTGCAGAGAGTCGGACACGACTGAGCGTGCATGCAGTGCCATACCTCGTTCTTGGTTTGGGAACTCATCCCTTTTTCTTCCTCTTCAGGTCTGGGAGTAATAATAGCTCCTCCACTACGGTAGGCAGAATAATGACCTTCCCTTCTCCCAGAGATGTCTGTCCTAATGCCTGGGACCTGTGAATATGACAGAAGGGGCTTTGCGGATGTAATTAAGGATTTGAAATGGGGAGATTATCCTAGATTATCCAGGTGTGGCCCATATACATGGATCCTTATACATGAGTCAGATCCGATAGAGATTTGAGAAAGCTGTGCTGCTGGCTTGGAAGATGGAGAAAGTGACTGTTAGCAAAGGGAAGGGGGCAGCCTCAAGAGCTGGAAAGGACTGGGAACCAGATTCTCCCCTAGAGATTCCAGGAGCACAGCCCTTCCCGCGCCTTGGTTTTAGCCCAATAAGAACCACTCTGCCTTCCAGAACTCTGTAATAATAATACAATTGTGTTGTTTCAAGCTCCCCACCTCTCCCCCCCAAATTCCACAGAGTTGCTGAAAATCCACCCTGCTGTTTTACATAATACAATAACGGAGAAAGATACTACAAAACTATGTCTTATTAGAGGTTATATAATTGAGCATATGTGCAAGTTCCAGGCTGTGGGATACAAGAAATTCATTGTGAGAACTTAGAACCTCATTGGGAAGCAACGGTGCACACATATACAACAAGCAGCAAGTCTTTATTTAAGGGCAAATATGAGCAGGACCTTCCCTGGTGGCTCAGACGGTGGATCCAGGAGATGCAGGAGATGCAGATTTGATCCCTGGGTCGGGAAGATACCCTGGAGTAGGAAATGGCAACCTGTTCCTGTATTCTTGCCTGGAGAATCCCCACGGACAGAGGAGCCTGGTGGGCTGCAGTCCATGGGGTCACAAAGAGTCAGACATGACTGAGCGACTCAGCACAGGACCAAGAGTGAACCCTGGGAAGGTATGCACCCAGGTTGGGTCAGGGGCGCTGGTGTAGCTGAGCATGTTCTGGAACTCTGCCGTTATCTTATCATGTCTCAAAGACCACACATGTGCGTGGGCTAAGTCGATTCAATTGTGTCAGACTCTTTGTGACCCTATGAACCTTAGCCCTCCAGGCTCCTCTGTCCGTGGAATTCTCCAGGCAAGAATACTGGAGTGAGTTCCCGTGCCCTCCTCCAAGGGATCTTCCTGACCCAGGGCTCTAACCCCTGTCTTTTAACATCTCCTGCATTGGCAGGCAGGTTCTTTACCACTAGCACCACTTGGGAAGCCCAGAAGAGCATATAGGAAGCAAGAAAATAATCTTGCTGATACACAGACTCAGACACACAGCTTTCTAGAAGGTGTCAAACAGTTCTCTGCTTTCCCCATTGGAAGTGGAAGTGAAGTGAAAGTCACTCAGTCCTGTCCGACTCTTTGTGACCCCACGGATTATATGGTCCATGGAATTCTCCAGGCCAGAATACTGGAGTGGGTAGCCTTTCCCTTCTCCAGTGGATCTTCCTGACCCAGGAATTGAACCAGGGTCTCCTGCATTGCAGGTGGATTCTTTACCAACTGAGCTCTCAGAGAAGCCTTTTCCCATTGGTAGCCCTTTAATTGACTTAGAGCAGCCTCTGCTGAGTTCCCACTTTCTCTGCTCTCCCCACCTTTCTGTGTTATGCCTGCACCCTCTCCTCAGGGTCTGTGTCATCCTACCAGTCCCTGGAATGGTCCAGAGGTGGAGAGCCTCCAAGATCTATCTGGACAGATGGTGGGGATTCTTACAGACCTTGGTCCCTCACCAAGCACCCTTGCATTCAACGGAAGTTCGCCAGTCTTCAAGACAAACATCCAGAAGATGACCGAGCTCCCTCTCATCCTAATTACAGTTCATCTCCCACAGCCCAGCTCTCACCCACCTGAGTGTGAAGGACGAGGACAATCAAGCAGATTCCAGGGTCTGATGGACTCTGAAGAAGGGCTGGGAATGTGAAGGTGGGGATGGGTATTAAGAGCATTCCAGGCTGGGAGAAAGCATTTCCAGAGGCCAGGAGGGAGGGACAGACAGCCCTGTGCTAGAGGAAAAACAGCAAGGAGGTGGACTCACCTGGGGTGGAAAAAAATGAAAAAAACTGCCTGGGGCAAGAGGGATGACGTTTTGGTGCTGGGAGAACTGTGGTGAGGAATGTATGTTTGGGGAACCCTTCAAGGGAATGACAGGATTCCTCCTTTTTCAGCCCGGTTTTGGACATCATTTACTTCTGCCTGCAATAATGAGGTTTTTTAGTCACTTGGTTGTGTCTGACTCTTCTGTGACCCATGGACTGTAGCCCACCAGTCTCCCCTTTCCATCAATTTCCCAGGCAAGAATACTAGAGTGGGTTGCCATTTCCTTCTCCAGGTGATCGAACCTACGTCTCCTGCATTGGCAGGCGGGTTCTTTACCCCTGAGTCACCAGGGAAGCTGAAGCTCCACTACTCTGGCCACCTGGTTTGAAGAACTGACTCATTGAAAAAGAGCCTGCTGCTGGGAAAGATTGAAGGCAAAAGGAGAAGGGGACGACAGAGGATGAGATGGTTGGATGGCATCACCCACTCAGTGGGCATGAATCTGAGCAAACTCTGGGAGATGGTGAAGGACAGGGAAGCCTGACGTGCTGCAGTCCATGGAGTCGCAAAGAGTTGGACACAACTGAGCGACTTCACTTTCCTTTAGCAACTGAAAACAACAACAACAAGCCATGAGGGGTGGCTGCTGGAGGGAAAATTCCCCCTGCTCCCATTCTGCTTCCTGCAGAGCTCAGAGCACTGACCTGGACACTGTGCTACAGAAACCCCAAGAGTGATTGGCCAGGCCTTGGAAATAATTAACACGCTTACTAGTCAGAGTCACGTCCTCTTACCAGGTATGTCCCAGGGTGGGCGGCCCGGCTATTTGTCACATTTTCCGGGAGGTTGGCTGGAGCCTCCACCTGCTGGGAAGCTCGAGACTGATCATGCAGGTGTCTGACCGAGTTAGCATTGATCCCCAGCCCGGCTGTTGCATTGCACTCCGCGCAAGCAACGCGTTTCTGTTTCTCTAGTATATTAGAGCTGAGTCCTGTGCTCCCTGCTCTGTGCATATCACACAGAAATGATTTCAAGCCTGTTCTTTGCATGTGTAGAGACTGCCTTTTTGCAGGCGAGTATTTCATGAGGTCTTTTCCGACATGCTGTTTCCGTGCTGTTCCTCTCCGATATATCACGGCATTTCTGTGGTTCCCGGCACCGAGGGGGAGAAGATGTTGTCTTGGTGGCGATATCTCATCCAGAATTCCTATCACTTTTGTAAGTGGGAAGGGGGATAATCACACCTACTATAAATATTCTAGGTCCTTACTAAAATATTTTTTCATTGAGAGTGGTATTTGATATACGACGTTTCCTTCTTGGATTCCTGCCAGTGAGTTTTAGGGGATTACCCAAAGGATTTTGTTATGAGCTGAGCCACTTACAGACTGCTCCTATGGATAGGGGCTCAAGGGATGGAATGTGGCTGCGGGGAAACCCAGAAATGAGCAAAGAACTTTGGGAAATTGTCCTGGTCGGTATTGCAATGAGAGGAGAGAGCCTGCCAGGTACGATTGGCTTTATTAGGAAAAACGGTTTACTGCTTAAATGGTGAATTTCTGCTCTTTTGCTTCCTGTTCTGCCACATGGTTTGCATAGCGAGGCGACGCCAGTTTCCATCTACAAGCTTGGGTCCTGGGATCAGATGGCTGGGATTCGAAACCCAAGCACCAAGTTATTTAAATCCCAAAGCCTTCGCTTTATAATCTGGAAATGATAATAATAATAACAGCAACAGCAGCAATTGTATCTAACTCAGAGGACTATTTTAAAAATTAAATAATAACGAGTCACGTGATACATTTAGTGTCTGGCTTATAGCATAACAAGGAGGTCAGAATGCCATTGTCTTCCGTTGTCAGTAACAGTATTATTTTTATATTGTTTTAATGAACTGGAAGGTTCAGAGTACATAAAAGATAATACTGATGATGGGAAAATTTTAGAAAAAAAGTACGAGTTTTGGATAATAATCAGGAATGAAGTATTTACATAGACCCTTACAGGCATCATCACTGTGTTTCTCTCTGTAGAGATTTGCTGCCAGCTCACAGAAGAAGTCCTTCCACATTCTTTGGGCTTGCACACATGTGGGAGTGTGTGTGTGTGCATGTGCGTGTCTGTACATATGTATATTGCTTCATGGAATACTCCTTTGCAAAATGTAGAGGGAAGCATTGTGGGCTGTGAAGGAGACCATCACAGAAAAAAAGAGATTTCTCTTGTGTCCTTTCAAATGGACCACTGCCCACTGAAGCACCTTTTTCTTCTCTCTGAAGCCAAGTAAAGGCATCGGGGCCTATCGTCTTTCAACAGCACTCTTTCTTCTTCTTCTGTTTGGATTTCTCTAAGCACGCTTCCCCAGGCGTCTGGAAAATTAAATGAAAGAAATAAAATAATTCATCTTTTTTTCCCCCTTGGAGTGAGGACCTGCAGAAATAAAGGAAGCCGAGATACTTACAATAGGATCCATGTAGGTTTCAGGGAACAAAGAGAGACAACAATCACATGGATGGCTTAAAAGAGCTACACCTCAGGGTAGACCCGTTATGCAAGAGAAATGAAGCTGGTGGTAACTCCAGCCACTTAAAGAAGGAGTCCATCGTCTTACAAAGGAAGATGCGCGTGTGCTCTTGTGTGTGTGCTCAGTTGTGTCTGAGTCTTTTCGCCCCCATGGACTGTAGCCAGCCCGCCAGGCTCCTCTGCCCATGGAATTTTCCAGGCACAAATACTGGAGTGGGTTGCCATTTCCTATTCGAGGGTATTTTCCTGACCCAGGGATTGAAACTTGGCGTCTCTTGCATCTTTTTCACTGGCAGGTGGATCCTTTACCGCTGAGCTGCCTGGGAAGCTCCTGCAAAGGGAGATACTCACTGTCATAAAAAGGTTTGCCTTCTGGTTAGGGATCTCTCACTTGGGTGATACAGACAGTACTAGACAGCACCCTGGGGGAATTGAATTGGGAAGGGACAGTAAAGAAACAAAGAGGAAACAAATTGGGAAACAAAGAGTATTCCTGATGTTAATTGGGGCTAGCACCTCTGACTCAGGAGGTGGTTTGTAGGGGCCCCGGTCAGGCCTCTTCAGAGCGGGCATGGCGGTGAGCTGCAGGCAGGGTTTTGAGAAAATCTGAGCAATGGTGGAGAGGGCTTCCCCGACCCTGTTCTCTGCTTTGCTGTCAATCCTGAGAGGTGATAAGCACGTGGGCTGCTGGGCGCGTGATGCTTAGAAACACCCTTCCTCAGGGGAGCCCCAGCTATTCAGGCGGCGTCTCTTATGCTTTGGAAAATCAAAACAAGTGAAGAATCAGGAATGTTCTGGGAAGAAGAAACAGGGATTGCATAGTCTGTAACCTAGGAAAGATTTTTATGTGTTTGGGGAACTGAAAGACCAGTAGGGAGAGAGAAGAGAGAGCAAAGGAGGGGAGCGGCTGGTCGTGGGGGAGAGAGCTGGGCTGCGGGCTGGTGGATGCGGGTCGTGGGAGGGAGCTTAGATTTTTATTGTCAGTGTGTAGGTAACCCAGGGCCTTTGAGCTGGGGAATTGCAAAGGATGTGATATGTACTCACTCAACCTTTAGGAAGATGGCTAAGAAATTTCCGGACACTCTCTGAAATGATAAGCTATTGAAAGTCCTTATCGAAGTTTAGCCCAGGATCTGCGGGGTAGGCTGGGGTACAAGAGACCCGTCCATCTGCTTGTAGTATCCCGTCCACTGGCCGCACAGCATCCCAGATGTCTCTCTTCAGCACCTTCTGGTGTCTACAGGCCTTTATTCAAAATTGAGCTTCTCACTGTTTTCAAGAGGACGAGGCAATAGTCTATATTCCTGGCCCCTGGATATTGAAGAGGAAGGTCACAAAATGAAATTTCACCTTGGAGATTTTTCTAAATTAGAAAGCTCTCCCAAATGTAACTAAACTGGAGAGAATGGAGTGATCTCTTTAAGAAATCTTCAAAATGCCAGTAAAGTTTTCTCCAGGTTGTGTTTCTCCAAATCAAGCTGTAACAATTTGTAGGACTTCTGGTGGCTCAGGGGTGAAGAATCCACCTGCAATGCAGGAGATGTGGGTTCGATCCCTGGGTTGGGAAGATCCGCTGCAGAAGGAAGAAACGGCAACCCACTCCAGTATTCTTGCCTGGGAAATCCCCTGGACAGAGGTGCCTGGTGGGCTACAGTCCATGGGTTTGCAAGAGTCAGACACGACTTAGCAACTAAACCACGACCACCAATGATGTGTAAGAAAATGACAGACCCTACTCTAAGGCTTCAGCTATTTGAAACGGGTAAAATACAGGTATATATATCAGTCAGCTGAAGTTTAGTTATGCTGCAGGAACAAAGAACCCCAACTCTATGTTCACAAAGACAAGGTCCTTTCCTCCCTAAGTTACAGTTTGCAGGCCACCTGGACTCTGTTCTGTGCCGTTTTTATCCCAGAACCTCGGCCGAAGGAGCAGGCCTGCCTGGAACACAACAGCTTCACTGCGGAGGGAAGAGCGGTGGCGAGACGACCCATCAGCTCTGAAGGCTCCTGGCCGAGATGGCACAGGCTGTGCCATCTCTCACATTTCATTGCCCAAAGGGAATCAAATGGTCAAGCCCAATGTTAGCAGGAACAGAAGAATAATTGTTCTGTAGAAACTGGTCTGCAGAGAAGGGCAGTGAATATTACGAACAAATAATACGGCATGTAACAATGCAATATTTTGCTCTCTCCATTTCTTTGAACCAAATTTCAAGGGGAAAATTCAGTGACAGTCTTTTATTAATAGAACTGAAAACTTTCAGATACTGCAATTCAGAATGTGATCCAGTCCCTGAAAATTAGCATCACACGCATTCCTTTTGAAGGATAACTTGTGAAAGTCTGAAACGTGCAGTTTGGAAGTGATTAGCCCAATTTTACTAGAAGAAAAGAGCATTTAATAAAGCAGAGTTCTCAGTTTCTAATCTCATCTTGTACCAATTCCTCAAACATTTGAGACCAACTGCTAGGGGCACTTTTATACAGAGAAAAGAAAAAAGGAATCTTGTATTTCTTTCTTCAAGTTAGGGTGAATGGGATGAAAAGACTATATTGTTCACATAATTTTAGTCAGTGTTATGTCCACTTAAGAAAATCTGTATTGTGTGGTTAGGAGTAGGAAACTATATTCATCAAGGAGGAAGAGAAATGCCAGCCTAGGTAAGTCAAGGAGAAAACTGAAAGTAGCTCAGTCGTGTCTGACTCGTTGCGACCCCATGGACTGTAGCCCTCCAGGCTCCTCTGTCCCTGGGATTCTCCAGGCAAGAATCCTGGAGTGGGTTGCCATTTCCTTCTCTAGGGGATCTTCCTGATCCAGGGATCGAACCCAGGTCTCCTGCATTGCTGGGGGATTCTTTACTGTCTGAGCCACCAGGGCTGTAAGGACAGTATAAGCCAAACATCAAATATGTCAGTTCTAATAGAGGATTCACCCGTTCTTGCCTGGACTATTGCAGTGGCCCCAACTGGCCTCTTTGTTTCTGCCCTGGCCACACTGACGTCTTTTTATTCTCCACACAGCTGTCAGAGTGGGTCTTCTGGAACTTAGAGTATATCATGTTATGCTCAGAATCTGCACAGAACCTTTGAAGGAGGCTTCCAGCTCGCTCTGAACCATATCCAGAGTTCTCTCCATGGTTGGTGGGACCCTGAGTAATATGCCGTCCGGACAAGCTTTCTGACCTCATCTCCCAGCACTCGCCCCTCCCCGACTCTGCTGCAGTCACACTGACCTCCTCCACCTTCCTCTCACTTGACAAAGCTCTGTGTCTCAGGACCTTTGCACTGACTGTTCTATTAGTTAGGACACTCTTGACTTCAAAAACCCACATTCCCAATACGTTTGCTTTATCAGGGGGCCTTCCCTGACCATGCTACCTAATACAGCACCCAGACCTTCTCTGCCTACTTCTCCTGCTTTAGTTTTCCTCCTTTGCATGTGTCACTCCCTGACGTCGTATCCACGGTCATTCTCCACCTCCTTTTACTAGATTATAATCTCCAAGAGATTGGGTTCTTCATTTCACTCACTGTTATATCCCTGATGTTAAGAACAGTGATTGGCACATAGTAGGTGCATAATAAAATTTGTTGGATGAATGAAATAAACCATTGTTATTATTCCTGATTTCATGAGATG
Organism: Bos indicus; assembly: GCF_029378745.1. Taxonomy (NCBI): domain Eukaryota; kingdom Metazoa; phylum Chordata; class Mammalia; order Artiodactyla; family Bovidae; genus Bos; species Bos indicus. The sequence goes on along the minus strand of NC_091782.1, from coordinate 44,612,125 downwards.
CATGTAAATACTAACATGCTGTTAATACAGAGACTAGTATTAACAGAAATGTGTTTCTGTACATAAATTCATTCCATAAAACTCTGATGAAAAACCCTACACATTAAATGTTTCACAAGAGAATTGGTCTCTTTTAAAACATCCCATAATTTTCTCTGCTTCTGTTAATTTTCTTTCTTTCTTTTATTTTTTGGCTGCATGGTGTGACATGTGGGATCTTAGTTCCCTGACCAGGGATCAGACCTGTACCCACGGTGTTGGAAGCACAGACCACAGTGGTCTAACCACTGGCCAACCAGGGAAGTCTCTAGAAATTCTCAGTGTTTACAGTACTGTGAAGCATAGCAGGTGATCACAGAACCCTTAGTAACAGGCCAGCTGAAAAACTCATCAGATATGTTCGCACATGAAGGATGAACTGTCCTTTGTAAGCTGGACATAGTGGATTATAGTTATAGCAGCAATGATGAGAGTGAGAAGAATAGCAAGAGTAGGGGTGATGAGAAAACAGAAGTAAGCCTGGAGCCTAATCAGGCTGATGAGACAACTATCAAGATGACTAAATGGAAGTAATAAACAGACCGCCAGGCTCAGAGCCGTCTGGTTACGAGTCAGCCCACACGCTAGTGATCAGGACTTCCATAATCTTGGAAGATTGCCTTCCGAATTCTCCTGTTCTTCTGTCTCCATGAAGACAGCTGCAACCAAAATGATGACGCATGGTGAGTCCTTACTGTGTACTCACTGAAAGAAGGCGTAATGGAAAGAGTGAGCTGGATTTCCTCTGGAGGTTGGATGGACCCTCCACAATGATGATGAGTGATTAAGACACTTTAATGGTTCGGAGTGGGGATGGCTGATTATGACCCCAGAGCTTGAAGCTTATTGAAATACCACCCCCAAAAGGAGAGCCTCACCCAGCGAGATGAGTGTTGTTGTTATTTTTATTCAGTTGCTAAGTCGTGTCTGACTCTTTGCAACCCCATAGACTGTCGCATGCCAGGCTCTTGTGTCCTCTCCTGTCACCTAGAGTTTTTTGCTCAGATTCATGTCTATTGAATCTGTGATACTATCTAACCATCTCATCTTCTGTCATTCCCTTCTCTTGCTGCCTTCAGTCTTTCCCAGCATCAGGGTCTTTTCCAGTGAGTTGGCCCTTCGCATCAGGTGGCCAAAGTATTGGAGCTTCAGCATCAACTCTTCCAATGAATATTCAGGGTTGATTTCCTTTAGGATTGACTGGTTTTATCTCCTTGTTGTTTAGGGGACTCTCAAGAGTCTTCTCCAACACCACAGTTGGAAAGCATCAATTCTTTGGCACTCAGCCTTCTTTATGGTCCAACTCTCACATCCATACATGAATACTGGAAAAACTATAGCTTTGACTATATGCACCTTTGTCAGCAAAGTGATGTCTCTGCTTTTTAATATACTGTCTAGGTCGTCATAGCTTTCCTTCCCAGGAACACAGGTTCTTTAATTTTATGGCTGTGTCACCATTTGCAGTGACTTTGGATCCCAAGAAAATAAAATCTGTCACTGCTTCCATAATTTGGCCTCGAAGAAGGGGGTCCAGCAGGCATTTGTGGCCTTCTCTCCTAAGGTAGAGCGCAGGCTTTATCTTTGGCTGGAGATGGTTGCCCAAGCCTGTATCATATCCATGCTTCTTCCCCAGCTGTGAGCTGACAAAGCCATGTCTACACAGGCCAGCCAGGCTGCCGGGTTGGGTAGCTCGGGGCTGCTGGACCCTGGCCATAGGGGGCAAGTCCATCACCGCCCTCATCCTTCTCAGAAAGCGTGGCAGCAAGGTGCTTGTTGTAAAAGTCAGAGGAAGGGAATTCACGCCTGTAGAATTTGTAATCTAACTCCAGGCGCATAGCGGGTGCCCCATAGACATCATACCTACTGTTGCCTAGAAACAAACTTTCTCGCTTAGTATCAGCATCCTTGTTTTAGAGGCAAAGGAGTCACCTCTCAGACAAAGTAAGTAGCTGCCCCACCACTCAGGACCTGGGCAGGAAATTCACGACCCACTCAAAAAGCTTAACCAGAACAGGATTTCAGGAGGGCTGCTATTTACTGAGGTGTGGGCAGGGGGCAAGCGATGGCGCCTCTGGGGCTGAGTGGGAAGCCGTGACTGGCCCCAAGCCTGCAGGGGGCCGGGTGTCATCAGAGGCTGTGAGTGTGGGGCGGAGGGCAGTGGACGGGAGCTGGTCCTGTCCAGGGATGCAGCGTGGCCCCATCAAACCGTGTCCTCAGCGTCGAAGCAGGGAGAAGCGAGGGGAATGAATACTTCTGCTTCTCTGTGTTCCTGTCCTGTCACCGCCCTTCACCCCCTCCCTCCCTTCTGCTCTCTGGTGCTCCTTTCTCCATCCCTCCTCCCCGCCTTCTCCTCTCTCTCCCCCCTTCTGTTTCTCTTTCCCCTTCTCCTTTCCCTCCACCCTACTTTCCTTCTACCCTTCCCTCCTTCCCTTCCTCTGCTGGAACCCACCAGGCCTTGAGACATCACTGAATAAGACCCAACTCCCTCTGCACGGTATTCACTGCAGCATCAGGCTATTAGGGAGCTTGTTCCATTAAGGACACTCTGTGTTTTCAAGCCCCAAGCGCAATTTACTTTAGAATTTTATTTTTCAAAAGGGGCTCCCATCTGCGAACGCCTTAAAGATCCCTCAGGCAGGAAGGCAACCCGAGTTTGCAGCTCCTTCTCTGAGGGCCACGTGTATCCGCAGCTGCCCCTACTCAGCTGCCCGAGCCCCAGGCCTTTGCTGCTGTTGTTCCTTTATTTAGTTTTAAATATGTTTTCCACCGTGCCTCTGACCCAACAGGACCTGTGTCTTTCTGCTCTCTCATTTTGGAGCTCTCCAACACCCATGAGTTTTCTTGAGGAAAGTGGGGTGTGTGGGACCAAGCCCAGTGACCAGGTGCCCCCTGTCTGGGCCAGGAAAGACCTCCCCAGGTGGGATCTGGGGAGGGCTCAGGCTTTCCTGCTATGGACCAGGGCAAAGCGCTGGTGCCTTTCTCTGCACCCCCGTTTATAAAACGGAGATAATGACCCCTTTTCCTTTTAACCGGAGTGCGGGGAGGCTTTGGTGCATTTCTAAAGGACTTGGAGCCCCCCATTTGGTAAGTGGAGAGTGCTGGGCATGCCGTGGTTCTCAGCATTCACAGAGAAACGCCTTCACTTAAGTTTGCTCTGCGCCCTCGCCATCTCCCCGGTGTTATTGACTAAAGTACTCTCCAAGAAGAATTTCTTCGAGACTCCCATGTTGACATCCTTCCTACTAGTGTTTCGAGAGCCAGGCTTGCTAGCTGTTTGTTCCTTTGGATGAAAGCCTGCGATCACTCTATTAAGCACTTTCCCTTCAGTGGGAAGAAAGAAGAGAGGGTAGGGAGTGGGGGAAGGGAGCAGGAATCCAATAACTGCTCCCCAAAGTAGACAGTAGGCCTTTGCTTCTCAGGGTTCCCCCTGCTTCAGCCCTCGTGTGCTTTGAGAAATTAAATCTGGAGCAGGTATACCTACTGCAACGGGGACTGGGCTTTTCCATAGGATGGGTTGGTGTGAGAAGCCTTCCGGTGCTGGGGAGGCATGATAGTACATTGGCCGGGGTGGATTCGAGTTGCAGTGACTCAGTCTCTCTCTGTCTGTGTCTCTACCTCTGTCCTCTTTCCAGCAAAAGCATCTGGCCCTCAGACTTTCCTTCTGTAATCCTCTGACCCTGTTTCCCCACATCAATTGCCTTGTTGCCGGAGAAACCAGCAAACGAAGGAAATTTGAGGACCACGAACACATCTTATATGCTCTATAGGGAGGAGGAACCAGTGTCTGTGTGCAGGGGAGCCTAGACTTCTGGGCACATCAGACAAAGCAACAGCACCTTCTTCTGGCATCTCTGGGGCATCCTTGGCAGGCAGCCTGGGGAGGTGGAGCGAGTACTACCCTCTGATTCAAGAATCAGAACTCACAGGTTCTTTCATCCGGGCCTCATCTTGAGCAGCCTTGTGACTTTGGACTAGTCCCTAAACATCTCTAGCCTCAAATACCAATATGTCACAGGATTTTTGTAAACATCATTCATTGATTTAGCAAGTATATGTTGAGTGCTTGTGTGCCAGGCACTGAGCAAATGTTAGGGCTGTCAGTCTTTGCTTCCAATATGTTTCTGGTCTACAGGAGAAAGTGAAAGTGAAAGTTGGTCAGTCGTGTCCAACTCTTTGTGACCCCATGGACCGTAGCCCGCCAGTCTCCTCTGTCCATTGGATTCTCCAGGCCAGAATACTGGAGTGGGTAGCCATTCCCTTCTCCAGGGGATCCTCCCAACTCAGGGATCAAACCCAGGTGTCCTGCATTGCAGGCAGATTCTTTACCATCTGAGCCACCAGGGAAGCCCAAGAATACTGGAGTGGGTAGCCTATCCCTTGTCCAGTGGATCTTCCTAAGCCAGGAATTGAACCAGGGTCTCCTGCATTTCAGGTGGATTCTTTACCAGCTGAGGTTTATGGGAAAAGTGGATGTGAAATAGATCAAGACAATCATGTCTGATGAGCAAGCACAGTGGGCTACCATAGGGAAGAGAGACGAGTCAGGGGAGGGGCACCCCGCCCCGTCTTGGATGGTGATGGAAGGCTGCCTGGAGGAGGCCACAACCGAAGTGAGAACTGATTGGTGGAATAAGTTGGCAAGGAAAGGGGGTGCAAAGACCCAAGAGGGCATTGCCCATCATTTTGGAATGGCTGCAGTGGAGAGAGAGAGGAAGAGCAGCCAGGTTAAGGGGAACCATCGGCAGTGGGGGTGTTGATGGGTGACTGCCCAGAGACTTTGGCAGCAATAATGCAGGGATGGTGTTAAGAGGTTCAAGCATCATCTGGGGCAGTAAAGAGCCACTGAAGACCTTTAAGTGAAGGGATGGCATAATCAGATCTGTACTATAGGAAAGGTGCTTTCACTGCAGTGTGGAGCTGAAACAGAGAGGGTGTGTGGGATATTTTCCATTTGTTGCTCCAAACCTGCCTGCTGCCTCTCTCCATCCTTCTCTGTGTTCCAGTAGGCTGACAGTTTTGGGAATGCAACAGAGGGCTTCTCTGCCCGCTGATTTGCAGATGAGTCCAGACCACAGAGGGCAGGAGCAGGGGATGGGAAGGGGGACGGAGTTGGAAACTGGGGCGTCTGTTCCCCAGCTCCCTCCCTGCTGTGGCCTCATATGGGCTGAGGCTGTGCTCCCTCCTGCAGTCTCTGCTCCCCTCCTGCAGCCCCAGTCCTGCCTGGCTGCCCTTTCCCCTCTTCGTGCTCTCTCTCTGGGTTATACATAGTGACAGCTCCCTTCAGGTCCAGGTGCCTAAGGCTCCCCTTGTTGCTAGCCCCAGGGGACATCACCATCCCTTGTGGGTTTCCATCAACCCTGCCAAGACCCTTTGTAAATAGGGATTCTTCAAGGACCCGTGGCAGGGTGCCATCTGCTGGGCTCTGGCCCTGGCACAAGGGATTGTGGCTGGAACAGTGCAACGTGAAGCTGTTAACATGTGCCCAGGCCAAAATGAGAGTGGGGAAGAGTCAGGAGGGAGTCAGTGGAGTCCAAGGTTACTTTTGAGATAAAAGCAACAGGACTTAGATGTAGGGATGAGGGTGGGAAGCTGTGATTGACCTCTAGGTCCTGGCTTTTAACTGGGAGGATGGTGGTGATGTTCACTGAAATGCCAGGAGGGTTGGAGTAGATTGGTTTGGGGTAGAAAGAGATACTGAGAGTCCTTAAAGTGGAAATTCTCCATAGGCACTTGGTTGTAAAAATCTATGTTTCAGAAGAGGAATCTGGGCTGGAGATTCATTAGCATAGACACAGTAGATGCCATAAAAGAAAGTCTAATGACCCAGGCAGAATGCAGAGAGTGGGAAGAGAAGGAAAACCAGGCAGCTGCCCTGAGGAAGGGACACTCGGAAGGCTGATGCACTGGAGGCTGAGAATCCACCGTCTGGGGCAACAGGAGTGGAGTTAGAAAGCTATAGAGACGAGCAACCTTCATCAGTCATTCTTCCATGTGTATGAAAGATGATGTGATTGACAGCCTCCTCATCCAATCAAAGCTTTCCTCTCTGGTTAGAAACCTTTTCCTTTATTGAGCCCCTTGATGAGAAAGGGGAGTTCAAGATAGTCTTGTGTGTGAAGTGTGAAAGTCTCAGTCATGTCTGACTCTTTGCAACCCCATGGACTATACAGTCCATGGAATTCTCTAGGCCAGAATACTGGAGTGGGTAGCCTTTCCCTTCCCCATGGGATCTTCCCAACCCAGGGATTGAACCCAGGTCTCCCACATTGCAGGCACAGCTGAGCCACAAGGAAAGCCCAAGAATACTGGAGTGGGTAGCCTATCCCTTCTCCAGAAGATCTTCCCAACCCAGGAATTGAACCGGGATCTCCTGCATTGTAGGTGGATTCTTTACCAACTGAGGTATTATGGAAGCACCCAAGGTAGCCTTTCAACTCCATAAACATCGGTTGACTGTTTACTATATGTGAATCTCAGAAACTCCTCTAAAACCAAGTGACCCCTGGGAACACCTGATGCTCAGGGCTCATGTCTCCTATTAAAGATGTGGTAGGGACTTCCCTGGCTATCCAGTCGATAAGAATCTGCCTTGCAATGCAGGGGACGTGGGTTCAATCCCTGGTCAGGGAGCTGGGATCCCAGATGCCACGGAGCAACTAAGCCTGAACACCATAGCTACTGAGCCCATGTGCTCCAGAGTCCAAGTGCCACAATGAGAGAGCCCTGAGCTGCAACTACCGAGACCAGGCACCACAGCTAGAGTCTGAGCATAGCAACGGAACATCTGTATGACATAACGAAGATTCCACAGCTAAGTGGAAGTGCCACAGCTAAGAGCCAACACAGAGGGAAAAAAAGTTGTGGCAAAATGAACATAATATAAAATTATATAAATATAAAATTTGCCACCTTTATCATGTTTAAGATTCAGTAGTGTTAAGTATCCAAAATCACTGCAGATGGTGACTGCAGCCATGCAATTAAAAGAAGCTTACTCCTTGGAAGGAAAGTTACCACCAACCTAGACAGCATATTAAAAAGCAGAGACATTATTTTGTCAACAAAGGTCTGTCTAGTCAAGGCTATGGTTTTTCCAGTAGTCATGTATGGATGTGAGAGGTGGATTATAAAGAAAGCTGAGTGCTGAAGAATTGATGCTTTTGAACTGTGGTGTTGGAGAAGACTCTTGAGAGTCCCTTGGACTGCAAGGAGATCCAACCAGTCCATCCTAAAGGAGATCAGTCCTGGGTGTTCATTGGTAGGACTGATGTTGAAGCTGAAACTCCAGTACTTTGGCCACCTGATGGAAAGAGCTGACTCATTTGAAAAGACCCTGATGCTGGGTAAGATTGAAGGCAGGAGGAGAAGGGGATGACAGCGGATGAGATGGTTGGATGGCATCACCGACTCAATGGACATGGGTGTGGGTGGACTCCAGGAGTTAGTGATGGACAGGGAGGCCCGGCGTGCTGCGGTTTATGGGGTTACAAAGCCTCGGACACGACTGAGCGACTGAACTGAACTGAGTGTTAAGTATTGAACTTCCTGGTAGCTCAGCTGATAAAGAATCTGCCTGCAGTGCAGAAGACCCCAGTTCGATTCCTGGGTTGTGAAGATACCCTGGAGAAGGGATAGGCTATGCACTCCAGTATTCTTGGGCTTCCCTGGTGGCTCAGTCAGTAAAGAATCTGCATACAATGCAGGAGACCTGGGTTCGATCCCTGGGCTGGGAAGATCCCGTGGAGGAAGGCATGGCAACCAACTCCAGTATTCTTGCCTAGAGAATCCCCATGGACAGAGCCTTGCGGATGAGGTACTGTCCATAGGGTTGCAAAGAGACAGACATGACTAAGCAACTCAGAACAGCACAGTGTGAAGTATTAATATGTTCACATTGTTGTATAATGGAGAAGGCAATGGCAACCCACTCCAGTACTCTCGCCTGGAAAATCCCATGGACAGGGGAGCCTGGTAGGCTGCAGTCTATGGGGTCTCTAACAGTCAGACACAACTGAGCAACTTCACTTTCAACTTTCACTTTCATGCATTGGAGAAGGAAATGGCAACCCATTCCAGTGTTCTTGCCTGGAGAATCCCCGGGTCGGGGAGCCTGGTGGGCTGCTGTCTATGGGGTCGCACAGAGTTGGATACGACTGAAGTGACTTAGCAGCAGCAGCAGCATTGTTGTATAATCAATCTCCAGAACCCCTTTAACCTGCAAAGCAGAAACTCTACCCATTAAACAATAGCTTCCTCCCCCGCAGCTCCTGGAAAGTACCATTCTACCTTCTGTCTCTACGAATTTGACTGCAGACAGACTGCAGAGATATTGTGGGTTTGGTTACAGACCTCTGTGATAAAGCAAGTCACATGAATGTTTTGCTTTCCCAATGCATATAAAAGCTATGTTTATGTTGTACTGTAGTCTATTAAGTGTGCAATAGCATTATATCTAAAAAAAAACTATGTATACAATTTACTTTAAAAATGCTTTATTGCTAGTCCCTTCACTGTTCACCTGAAACCATCACAACATTGTTAATTGGCTATACACCAATACAAAATTAAAAGTTTAAAGTTTGAGATAACAAAGAAAAATACTTCATTGCTAAAAAAAAGTGTTAACTACCATCTGAGCCTTCAGTGAGTGATAATGTTAATATCACAGATCACTGATGACAGATCATAGAACAAATATAATAATAATGAAAAAGTTTGAAATAGTAGGAGAATTACCAGAATGTGGCGCAGAGACAGGAACTAAGCAAATGCTGTTGGAAAAATGGAACCAGTAGACTTGCTGGATGCAGGGTGGCCACAAACCTTCAGTTTGCAAAAAAAAAAAAAAAAGAGAAATGCAATAAAGAGCAATAAAACAAGGTATGCCTATATTCTAGATTCCTCCTAGAGTACAGTATTTGTACAGTAAGGGGTTTCCTACTTACGAACGTTCAAGTTGAGAAGTTTCAAAGATGTGACCGTGGGTTTGCAAGTCCAGTCAGGTAAGTTATTAATCATTCATGTGTCTGGCATACACTGTCAAATTCGGGCATGCTCTACGAGTGGCTGTGCTTTGCGGCACTTACTGCCCAGTGCTGTATAGAGTACAGTAGTGCAGTGCCTTTATTTCAAGCCCAGGATATCCAGAAGCAAGGGAAAAAGCAGCAGTGTATAGCCGACTGTGCTAGGCTAACTTTGTTTAACTTACAAACAAATTGATGAGCTCTCAGAACAGAAGTCGTTTGTATGCACTGTAAGTTGTGGCTTATTTCACATAGTATAATGTTCTTAAGAGCTTCCCAGGTGGCTCAGTGGGTAAAGAATCCACCTGCAATGCAGGGAGGGGGAATCCCCTGGAGGAGGGCTTGGCAACCCACTCCAGTATTCTTGCCTGGAGAGTCCCACGGATAGAGGAACCTAGTGGGCTATAGTCCATAGGGTCTAAAAGAGTCAGACACGACTGAGTGACTAACACGCACGCACAGTGTCCTCAGAGTTCATCCCTGATGTAGTCTATGTCAAAATGTCCTCTTTTTTTTTAAGCTGAATAATATCCCTTTGTATGGATAGACAACATTTTGGCTTTTCATTCATCTGTCAGTGGACACTGGGTTTGCTTCCATATTTCTGTTGTTGTGAGCAATGCTGTTATGAACATGAGTGTAAAAATCTGTTAGAGTTCCTGTTTTCAGTTCTTTGGGGTTTATCCCTGGAAGTGAAATGCCTTAGGATTTTTTTTTTTTGCATTTAACAAAATACTAATTTGTCTTAATGAACGTTTAAATCTGTGATTGAAGAATAGTGAAGAATGGAGGGTTTTAGTCTATTTTTGACTTATGCAACGTGCATTACTTTTCCATCCTGTGTTACTTGGCATCTCTGAAACCTCCCAGAGGCTTCCAGGAGAGATTTCTGGAGCACTGGGATATTCCTCTGGAACACTCGTCTCCTCCTCCAGGCTTGTACTTCCTTATTCATTGCCTGAGTCGGTGGCCCCAGGGAGCTACTACTTGTGTGACTGTCGTGTTTCCTTAGCATAGTGTCAGGGTTTGTGCCCGCTGTGGTGTGCATCAGGATTTCCTTGCTTTTTAAGATGGTATGTCCGTCTCCTCTGTTACATCGTGGGGCGTTTCTCAGTTCACTAAGGCCTTTTATACCCAGCAGGGGAGGGGGTAGTTATTATTCCTGGATTGCAGCTGAGGAAACAAGCCCCGTGGCTTCGGGACCACACAGAGACCAGCACACAGGCTCTCGGTGTCTGGTCCATGGTGCTTTCGCTGGAGCACAGCTGTTATGGGCAGAGCCCTCTGGGCGTGCACTTGGCAAAGTGGACGCTGGAGGTGGAGAGGGGACAGGAGGCCCCCAGATAGAGAGAACAGGTCCAGGGACAAGTCGGTGACAAGACAGGAGTGGAGAAAAGGCCGGGGGTGGCGGAGGGCCTGGCAGCAGGCCTTCTGTCTGTAGGGCAGGGGCTCATTTTGCTCTGGGACACAGGAAAGGGGGTGAGCCAGGTGGCCCTGGGAGCAGGGGGACCGGTCAGCCCTAAGGTGACTCCCCAAAGTTAACATCAGTGATGAGAGCAGCCAGGCAGGAGACAGGGTGATGAGGGCAGGTGTGACCATGCAGTGCCTACTGTGGGCACATCACCTCGAGGTGCCATCACTGTTTAGTCGCTCAGTCGTATCCAACTCTTGTGACCCCATGAACCACAGCCTGCCAGGCTCCTCTGTCCATGGGATTCTCCAGGCAAGAATACTGGAATTCCTTCTCCAGGGGATCTTCCTGACCCAGGGATCGAACCTATGTCTCTTGCATCTCCTGCATTGGCAGGAGGATTCTTTATCACTGATGTTACTGCTAAGTCACTTCAGTCATGTCCTATTCTGTGCGACCCCATAGACAACAGCCCACCAGGCTTCCCCATCCCTGGGATTCTCCAGGCAAGAACACTGGAGTGGGTTGCCATTTCCTTCTCCAATGCATGAAAGTGAAAAGTGAAAGTGAAGTTGCTCAGTCGTGTCCGACTCTGTGCGAGCCCATGGACTGCCGCCTACCAGGCTCCTCTGTCCATGGGATTTTCCAGGCAAGAGTACTGGAGTGGGGTGCCATTGTCTTCTCCGTATCACTGGTGTTAGAAGCTCCCTAAATAAACTGAGTGAACTGCGGCCTTCTGGGAGAGTTCTCCTTGGAGCATCTTGCAGCTTGGTGGGGAGAGTAATCGCCTCTCCCTTAGGGTTCACGTCCAGACCATCAGACAGTCCTGCGTAAGAACAGACCTTTTGTGCTTGGAGAACACACACGTCGTGAACATTGGCCGCCTTTTTGGATGCCCCTGGCCATCAAGCCTACGAGCAGTAGCTCTTCTGTCCCCGAAACAGCTGAATAAACCCTGTGGCCGACACTAAATCATAACCTCTGGGACCTGGGCTTGGCCAGTGGAGGAAATGAGCAGAGGGTTGCTGCCTCTGGGTTCCCAGTAGGAAACGGCTTCATATACTTTGCTGCTCAGTTTCCCGTTCGGAGACTGTTCCAGAACGTTTGCTATTTGTCATGGCGTGCAGGTGGGTTATCCTGGTTAATCATATCTTCTGGTTAAAGGTGACCTATTAGTTCTCATTCGTGGAGCATGACTTTTCAAGAGCATTAGTATGCAACAAAATACTCTGAACTGTAAATTACAAGGAACATAATCCAATCTATTTTATAAGCTACTGACACCACTTGTATTTCCTTAGGAACCTGATTATGAACCTCGTGCACCAAAGATTTGGTAAAACAGGCAAAAGAATGCTGGATAAACAGCTTCTAATGAACTTCCCAAGTCTTGATTCTGTCATATGTTAATTTCCATAAAAGGAACAGAGCTTGTTGGAAGGTGATTAAGATTCAATTAGCTCATAGAAGAGAGTGACCTTAGAGGCAACTTAAGCCAGCTCTGCACCCAGCATGGAATGCCCCTCTCCAAACTTTCTGATGGTTATTTTTTTCCTGCCTTTTCTCAGAAAAACCTTGCTACCGAGGGGTTCACAATGCCATTCCATTTGTGAGTGTACTACTGGAAAATCCCTGTTGATTCTCCCCTCTGAAGCCATAGAGAATCAGTCCCATCTCTCTGTTTGACAGTTCTTCCTTTGCCCATGACTGGGACATTTGAATGCCCCTTTCCCAGTTTCCTTTTAGCTAAGCCTGTCACCCCCATTTCCTGCAGTCTTCCTCAGTATTTGCAGAGCATCCTCTGAATACTCGTTTGTCTTGGAGGCTCTGGAGAAAGCTATGAGAGTAGACATGCCAAATGCCGTGGGACCGTCCCCTCCCTCCTCCTGCGTCGTGTGCTTCTGTGACCATGCCCAGGAGCTCTGCCACTCTCCAAGGTCACTCTCTCTGGGCTCAAATCCTGGGTCTGCTACTTTCTACTTTGTGACCCTGGGCAAGCAGATAATCTCTGTAATGCTATCGAAGGGGAGAAATTGTAGTATCAACCTCACAACCTCACAGATCTATGGCAGTTGAGAATCACATGTACAGAATAAATACCTCGACCTGCAACTTGTTGTTTGGTCACTAAGTCGTGTCTCACTCTTTGTGACTTCATGGATTGCAGCACGCCAAGCTCCTCTGTCCTCGACTATCTCCTGGAGTTTGCTCAAATTCATGTCCATTGAGTCCACGTGCAACTTATTTACTGAGACTTAGTAAATACTCAATAACTATATCTGCTTGGAAGACACTGATCTGGATGGCTGGACTCACATCCCAGTTCAGATTCAAATTCTGACACTATCACCTCTGAAACAAAGAGCCTTCAGTAAGTGGCTAAAACTCTCTGTCCCTCAATTTCCTTACCTGCCAAAGGGAAGTAGAAGACTTTTATGAATGTTAACTGAGCTGTTATATGTAAGATGCTTGGAACAGAGCCTGGAAAGTACGAAGGGCCATATACGTGAGATACCAGACCACCTTACCTGCCTCCTGAGAAATCTGTATGCAGATCAAGACGCAACAGTTAGAACCGGACATGGAACAACAGACTGGTTCCAAATTGGGGAAGGAGTATCTCAAGGCTATTTATTGTCACGCTGCTTATTTAACTTATATGCAGAGTACATCATGAGAAACGCTGGACTGGATGAAGCACAAGCTGGAATCAAGATTGCTGGGAGAAATATCAATAACCTCAGATATGCAGATGACACCACCCTTATGGCAGAAAGTGAAGAGGAACTAAAGAGCCTCTTGATGAAAGTGAAAGAGGAGAGTGAAAAAGCTGGCTTTAAACTCAGCATTCAAAAAACAAAGATCATGGCATCCGGTTCCATCCCTTCATGGCAAATAGATGGGGAAACAATGGAAACAGTGACAGGCTTTATTTTGGGGGGCTCCAGAAATCACTGCAGATGGTGACTGCAGCCATGAAATAAAAGACACTTACTCCTTGGAAGAAAAGCTATTACCAAACTAGACAGCATATTAAAAAGCAGAGATGGGACTTCCCTGGTAGTTCAGTGGTTGAAGGGGCATGGGTTCGAACCCTGGTTGGAGAAGTAAGATCTCACATGCTGCATGTCCAATAAATAAATAAAATAAAACAAACAAACACAAAAAGCAGAGTTAACTTTGCTGATAAAGGTCCATCTAGTCAAAGCTGTGGTTTTTCCAGTAGTCATGTAGGGATGTGAGAGTTGGACTATAAAGAAAGCTGAGTGCCAAAGAATTGATGCCTTTGAACTGTGGTGTTGGAGAAGACTCTTGAGAGTCCCTTGGACTGCAAAGAGATCCAACCAGTCAGTCCTAAAGGAAATCAGTCCTGAATACTCATTGGAAGGACTGATGCTGAAGCTGAAACTCCAGTACTTTGGCCACTTGATTAGAAGCACTGACTCACTGGAAAAGACCCTGATGCTGGGAAAGATTGAAGGCAGGAGGAGAAGGGGACAACAGAGGGTGAGATGGTTGGATGGCATCACCAACTCAATGGACATGAGTTTGAGCAAGCTGCAGGAGTTGGTGATGGACAGGGAGGCCTGGCGTGCCACGGTTCATGGGGTCACAGGGAGTCGGACACGACTGAGCAACTGAACTGAACTGAACTGAGTATTATTACTATAGATTGAAAAGGCATCTTATCTTTTAAGAGAGTCACATCAGAAGCTGGCCCACGTTGGAGCCCTGGGTACCGACATGCCAGGTCCCACAGTTCTCACCGTCTGATGGTCTGTGTATCCACAGTGATCACTACTTACACTTTTGTATCTCGGAGTACTCCTTTAGCAGATCATCCTGAGGATGACAAGTGCTTCAAAAATCCCTGGTGTTTGCAGTCACGTCTGTCTTTCCGCTGAATATCTGGAATCTGCTTTCTTAGTTTCCAGATCACTTAACTACATACTCTGTCTCTAAACACTGCTTGAGGATTGCCTCTTCTGAAAACTCCTTGGATCCTTCTAGGTGGAATCCCATCCCCTCCCAGCACGCTACACCTCCAGCATTCCGGAGGCAGCGCACTGCCCATGTGTGTTCAATAACCTTATTCCCTGTGAGACCATAAGGCCTTCAAGACTGGGCTGTACTAATTGATTTTTCTGTATTTATTGGGTTCAGGCACATTTAGAGTAAAGCCTGATTTCTTCATGCTTTTGTCCTACTGCCAGTTGGCAAGAAATTCTTCCCTTTTTAGAGGCACTTAGCATAGGGTAGGGGCTTAAAAAATGTTTCTGGAGTAAATGCTATGCTTAACCTGGCCCAGAAGCCCCATCTGTGAGAAAAGGGATAACGTGGAGAAACTTGTTTAAACTGCAAAGAATTTCCAAATGGTTATTACCCTTACTTCTAAAGCAGCAAAATTACTTTTCCAAGAGCTTTTTTTCCCCCTATATCCCAACTGACCTTTCTCTGAAGAAAAATCAGAATTAAGTCTGGAAGGGAAAGCATCCTTCTTTATTTTTCATTCTTATTACAGTTTAGAGACTCAATTGTTTATTAAATAAAATACAAACTTCTACTTTGTTTTTAATAAAATGAGGCTTACCCCAGATGTCCAGATGGTTGAGAGATTTCCACCGCTTCTGTGTATTGCCTTTAGGCCAGTTTTATCACTGAGGGAAAGCACTAGATTATTTCTTCCCACTGTTGCCCTTCTGCTGGTTCCCAACTCCAGCTTCTCCATATGATGATTTTAGCCTGATTTTACCTGTAATGGAAATATTAGGCAAAGGCACCACAAACAAAATAAAAAACAAACAATTGGGGGAGATACCTGCAGGGTATATTACATATAAAATGTCAGTGTCATTTTGTTAGTAAGAGAAAAACAACCCCAATCTAGAAATGGGCAAAAAATAGGAACAGGCAATCTACAGAATTGGGCTTCCCTTGTGGCTCAGCTGGTAAAGAATCTGCCTGCAATGCGGGAGACCTGGGTTTGATCCCTGGGTTAGGAAGATCCCCTGGAGAAGGGAAAGGCTACCCACTCCAGTATTCTGGCCTGGAGAAGTCCATGGGGTCACAAAGAGTCGGACACGACTGAGTGACTTTCACTTTCAATCTACAGAAGAAATATGAATGTTTCATACATATTTAAAGACCGCTTTACTTCACTAGTGATCAAAGAAGTTAAAATGTAAACTGTAATATATTTTTCACCAATCAGATGGACAAGATTGAAAAGAATGAAAATAACCAGTATTAGCACGGAGTCGTGGGAACAGAATCCTCAAGAAGTATTAAAGGGAAGCTTTATGAAGCAACTTAGCAGTATTCATTGAGAACTTTAAAATATTCATACTGATAATGATAATCACTTTCAAAATGTATTCCTAAGGAATAAAACCAACCATTGTACAGAGATATATATGAAAGGACAGCCATTGTAGTATTTTATAATAGCAAAAATATTTGAAACAACATAAATTTCCATCAAGTAAAGACCAGATAAATGAATGGTGAAACACATCCATACAATACAGTAGTGCAGATCCGGTTCAAAGGATGAGGTGGAGGTTCACAATACTCATTTAAGGGGAAGTGAGGAACTTTCCTGAGGGCCCAGTGGTTAAGACTCCGTGCTTCCAATGCAGGGGACATGGGTTTGATCCCTGGCCAGGGAACTAACAGCCTGTATGCCATTACAGCCAGTCAAAAAACAAAACAAAGAACCTTAAAGAAAATGATATAGTACAGTATAGCATCCTTATTTTATAAGAAACAAAAAGAAAGCTGAAAATACAGTTATTTTCTATTTTATACACTTCTGTACTTGGATATCTTAACATACGTGAATTTAACAAAAAGCACTTGTACCTGAATCCTTGATGTATATTGGGAGTGATTTGGAGGTTGGTGGATAGGCATTAATATCCCCAAATACTTCAAGCTTGAGAGGTTTAGGGGAAGCCTAAGCTCACTACTTCACTGGTGCCTCAGACAGTAAAGAATCTGCCTGCAGTGCGGGAGATCTGGGTTCAATCCCTGGGTTGGGAAGATCCCTGGGAGAAGGGAGTGGAAATGCACTCCAGTATTCTGGCCTGAAGAATCCCGTGGACGGGGAACAGGTTACGGTCCACGGGGGCACAAAGAGCTGGACTTGACTGATGCTTTCACTCTTTCAGGCCCACTACAGATGGTCCTAGCCCTTTACCGTTATGGGCACATGTGTCAATGGGCTAAATCTTAATACAGAGCAGTGTCTGGGCATCCATGAAACAAGTGTTGTCGAATATAGTAAGGGGATTTTTATTTCCTCAAATCTGCCTTGACCAATCCATCTTCTCTGCCTCCCCTTCCCAGCCACCAGTCCTGTATCTTTAATTCCTTCCAACCATCTCGGGCATCCCACAAAACACAGCGTGGCAACAGCTTATCAGGCTCCTCTCCAAACAAAGGATCCTTTCCTACTCATTTCTTCTTAGATCCTTCCAATCCCCTTGGACTTTTCTGGGGGTCCCCGCCATGTGTGGCCACAGAACACTTGCAGTGTGGCTGATCTGTGATGTGGTCTGTTAACACATGCTGAATTTGAAAAGACTTAGTCTGAAAAAAACCCAGAAGGTAAAATATTAATGATATTGGGACATAGTGGGTTAAATTTTAAAATTATCAAAATAGTAATATTATATATCTGTTTATTTTTTACTTTCTTAATGTGGCTCCTATATATAGAATGCATTGCATTTTAATTGTATGAAAGTACTTTAGACTTTGCTTTCAAATTATGATGCTGGAAAGGACTCTTACGAGTCCCTTGGGCTGCATGGAGATCAAACCAGTCAGTCCTAAAGGAAATCAACTCTGAGTATTCATTGGAAGGACTGTTGCTGAATCTGAAGCTCCAATAGTTTGGCCACCTGGTGCGAAGAGCCAACTCATTGGAAGAGACCTGATGCTGGGAAAGATTGAGAGGGTAGGGGGAGAAGGGGGCAACAGAGGATGAGATGGTTAGATAGCATCACCGACTCAATGGACATGAATTTGAGCAAACTCCAGGAGCTAGCGTGTTGCAGTCCTTGGAGTTGCAGAGTCAAACACGACATAGTGATTGAACAACAACAACTCTAGAATTTGCAATCCTGGAGTTATTCTTTGTGTTTTGCTCTGTGGTTCCATACCAAATCTGTCAACAAGCCCTGGTACCCAGTCTCTTGTCCTTTCATCCTTCCCCTTCCTTTCCTGAGTCCTAAATCCAGATGAGCCCTCTCCCTGTAACAGCACCCCTGCATCCGCTTGCTTCCAGAGACTGTACCCCAGGCCCCACTCAGCCACCGGCAAACAAACTAGATAACCTGAATAACTGGGAGTTAACCTTGTTAACATCCCCCCCTACCCCGGGATTTAAAAGAAAACAAATAACAGAATAAACTCTGTGAATAACTGCTTTGTATAAGAAGAACTCTAATGTACTAGAAATGAAATAACCAGCCACTCACTTAATTTTATATGTTGCCATCAACATAAACCAGCGTTCGCAGCCACACAAATGAAAGGCTCCTTGAGAGCGTAGCAGGGAGCCCTTTTCAAGCTCCAGAGGAAGGAAATGAAGTCCCTGACCTTCTAAACCACAAAAAGATACACAAATTCTCTTCTCAGTTTGGTTTTAGCTCAGTCTTTGAGACACAGCCTTCAAGGGCCAGGCTTTCTTTCAAGAAGGCGTTATGTGTAACACACACATTTCTGATCCAGGACTCTGCGCTTTGGAGATCATGAATTGAAGAAAAACAATTTCAGGGAAAATCTAATAACCCCTTCTCCACCCAGGGAAAGAATCAGCAGTGAGAAGGTAAGAGTGGAAATGGCCATTAGATAAGTTAGATCCTGGCAGTGCCTCGGAATGACTGAGGCGAGGACTGCTGTTGTTTTAATCACTAAGTCGTGTCTGCCTCTTGTGACCGCATGGACTATTCCCACCAGGCTCCTCTGTCCATGGGATTCTCCAGGCAAGAATACTGGAGTTGGGGTTGCTATTCCCTTCTCCAGGGGATCTTCCCAACCCAGGGATTGAATCCTCATCTCTTGCATCTCCTGCGTTGGCAGGCAAATTCCTTACCACTGAGCCACCAGGGAAGCCCAAGACTTTTACTCTCTTCATCCATTTCCTGCCTTTCCAGGGCAATCACCAGCACACGTGAGGGGCGCCGACAAGAAGTGAACGCATCTGGGTTTGGGCAGAGCCTGGAGACCCCAGCCCGGGTCAGAGCGCCTGCCCTCCCACCAGCCATGCTCCTCTTCTGAGCAGCTGTCCACTTCTGAGCCCCTGGGCCTGCCCCTCAGGCAAGGCCAAAGGCCACTCAGGACCTGTGCAAAGAGCATTCTATCCAGGTCCCAAAGCTCCTGGCTAAACCCCCCAGTCTATGGCCACTTCAGAAAGAAAGGCAAGCCTCCCAGCTGCCGGGCACAGTTCTCTGTGGGATTCCCAACAGACAACACAGAGGAACTAGATGGATTCCACAGGTTATGAACCCAAACTGATCTCTTCCCCATTTTCAAGCTCACACCTCATCAAAGTGTCCCTCTGACCGGTCCAGCTGACTGGGCTTGGAGAGCAAGGCTGTTGTCAGGACCTTAGCTCTTCTTTCCAACAGTGAACACCAAGGCAGCAAGGACCTCGTGGAACTCTGGAGGAGAAAGCACAGGGGTTCCCTTTGCTGCATCACAAACGTGGATATCCCCCCCGCCACCCCCCACACACATGCACACAGACATATACAGACACACAATACAAACACACACACACAACACACACAGATGCACACACGCATACAGACACACAACACACACATATACATACAACACACACACACACACGCTCAACGTTGACAGGGACCCGTGAGACTTGCACCGGTGGGAAGTTACACAGAAGCTGAGGCACAGTGAGCCCGATGGGCGTGTGGTGATGAGGGATGTCCAATGCCAGCCTTGGTGCTGCTAGCTGATTTCTGGAAGCCTTGTATTTTCCTTCTTTTTCTCTTAGGCACCAACTGGTGGAGCCAATTCCTCTGTCTCAGGGACTGGCTCTGTGAGTCACTGCCCATCTGCCAGCAGCAAGAAGAAGGAAGGGAGCCTCTCCCAGAACCCGGGGTACCTGCCCTGATTTGCTGTGAGGATGCAGGAGTTTTCAGTGGCCCCCGGGAGGACAAGCCATCCCAGGCCTGCCCTACACTTGTCCCCTCCTGCCGCCCTGATAAAGGACAGTGTATTCTCTGTGACTGGTCCCTATTGAGACCGGCTCGAGCTCCTTAGGCTGAGGCAAATGCATTTCAGATGCCATTGCATTGGCACTGATTCTATCATACTGACTGTGGTACTCGGGAGGTTTTTAGACTGTACTAAAATCAATCCGGGGCTTCCCTGGTGGCTCAGTGGTAAAGAACCTGCCTGCCAATGCAGTAGATGCAGGAGATGTGGGTTCGATCCCTAGGTCAGGAAGGTCCCCTGGAGAAGTAAATGGCACTCCACTCCAGTATTCCTGCCTGGAGAATCGCGTGGACAGAGGAGCCTGGCGGGCTATAGTCCATGGTGTTGCAAAGAGTCACTCAAAACTTAGCCACTAAACAACAACAACAAGAATCAACCAGACCTGGAGCTCTCGCTGCTGAAGAACAAAGAAAGGCTTCTTCTAGCAGAACAGTCTTAGCTCCATTTCACAGATGAGCAAACGGAGGCTCAGAGAGAATGTTAGCCAGAAGAAGCCAAGTTATGCTTTCATAACCACCTCACAATCGAGGTGGTTCGAGACACCAGCATGCAGGCCCGGGTGGTTCTCCAGGGCGCCTGTCCTCCACGTGGTGACTCAGAGACCCAGCTGCTTGGATCTCTGGACTATTGGATCTGTCTCATCGTGAGGCTCCTAAATGCACCCCAGCAGGGCAGTGAGAGCCTGGGGCGACTCAGAGAGGAATTTCGCTGCCTCAGGCCACATGTTACTGCAAGTCTGATGGCCCTGCGAAAGTGCTGGGGAGGGCAACTTCTTGTTGTCAGCGGAGGAGAGGCATTGGTGGGCAAGCACTGATGCCCATCAGAGGGAGGTCTAGGAGCCCTCCCCATCCCTGTTCATCTAGTGTCTGTACCCCGCTTCTGCCTGCCTGTGTCATTCTTGTCTCTCTTGTACACTGGCTCCTTTGAATTTTGTAATCTGGGTATTGAAAATGAGGAGACCAGCAGTACTCAATGTTGGTGTGTGGATCCAACCAATGAAGCATCCAATCTCTCTCTCTCCCTCTAATCTCCCAAATTCCCAGGGAGAGAATGGCCCACTTTGGGTTACCTGTCCTCTCTAGATACCTGTACCTGGTGCCGAGGGCTATATGATAGGAATTTGATAGTTGCTGCTGCAACTTCGTAGATGGAACGTGGGTAAGGGGTCATTAGAGATTGTTGGGATGAGGGTTCTGACCCAAGTCTGTCTGCCTTCGGAGCCCTTTTACATGTATTTACACACACAGCCTCCTGGATATGTGAAGTCAAATAATCGGGAGAACGAGTCCCTGTATGTACAAAACCATGGATACTGCCAAAAACTGTATCTCCAGATGTCCTGTGGTACGCATGCGCTAGCCTAAAACTAAAGCACACAGTAATGGATTTAACAGATTCCCCAGGGTGTCAGGTGTGGTGTAGCCATCCCAGTGCGATGTGATAAAAGCACATTTCTTTTCTTCTCAGGGTCTAGGCATCTGAATCTGCTCTCCAATGCAGTAGCCACTGGTCATGTGTGTTTATTTGACTTTATTATTTTTAAAATTATCTATGTGTTTGTTTGGCTGCATCAGGTCTTAGCCGCAGCCCTCAGGATCCTTCCTGGCAGCTCGGGGGCTTCTCTCTAGTTGTGGCACAGACTCCAGAGTGTGCGGGCTCAGGAGTTGTAGTGCATGGGCTTAGTTGCCGCAAGGCACGTAGGATCTTAGTTCCTCTACCGGGGATCGAGCCTGCATCCCCTGCACTGGAAGGCAGAGTCTTAACCAGTGGACCACCTGGGAAGTCCCCACTTATCTGACTTTAAATTCTTTAAAATTAACATTTCAGCCCCTCAGTCACACGAGCCACATTTCAGGCACTCAGTCGCCTCGTGTGGCCGGCCAGTGGGGACCACAGGACAGCTCAGATGTAGAGCATCTCCATTGCCCAGTACATCGTGTGGGACAGCAGTGGCCTAGACCTCAAACTCAAGAGTCTCTATGCAGAAGAAGGATATTCTGAAATATGGGGGGGAAATTAAAACATATTAGAATGAATTAAGAAGTTTCACACTAAAAGAAAATGAGTTGGCTTAATAATGAAAACTAAACCAAACTAGGATACCAAACGAAGAGATGGCAGGAGAGGCGAAAGAAGTAGGATGTCATTGCCCACGAGAGGAATGTTTTGAACATAACAAAGTGGGGGTTGAACCACATTAATTCTGCTCCTAAAAAACCACATTAATAATGCTCCACATTAATTCTGGCCTCGCATGGGTAGAGTCCCACCGCATCCCTCAGGAGTGAACCACACAGGTGGGCTGCACTCTCCCACAAAGGCAGCTTACCCTCTCCGTAGCTCTCGCATGTCTTCACCCTCTTCTCCTCTCTCCTTTCTCTGCCAGCGCTTTCACCCTGTCTGTACTTTGGGCTGCAAAACCTTTACCCTCCTTCCGCCCTCAACTTCCTTCAATGTTTAAGCCAAGTCGGAGAGCTAACTGTGATCCTTTTCCAAAGGGGACATTACCATCCAAATAGCTGTGAAGGCAAGGCCAGATCGAAGGGTCTTGATTATCCACTGTGGAGTGCTGCTCTAAAAGATGCTGTTTTCCCTTTCATAGGATGCAGAGCTGAGTGTTTATAGGGTGCCAATGAACACAGAAAGTAGAGGGACAGTGTCAAAGTGTGGAATGAGAGTTAAAAGGTGTTAGTCAACCAAACCAAAGCAGTATGTCTATGGTCAAAAAGAGTGAAAGCCATAGTAAGTTAAAGAATATATCAAAGAGCTTTTGATACACAGATGTATCTTGTGAATTTCCAGGAGGATGTAAGAATGTCACACTTGTAAACTTATTTCCTCCAGCTCCCTTCAGTTTGGCAGGGTTTTCTCACTAGATGCAACATTCAGGCCCAAAGTACAAAGGTTGGTTTTCATGAGTGACTTGACCCTGAGCGTAGTTTCAAAAGAATGCTTGTTCCAGAAGAGTTTGAGATTTGAGAATATCACTGTAATAAGACCATCCCCACGTTGACCATGAAGAGAACGTCTTGGTTGAGCATCTGTTCTTTTGGAGTCGGAGACAAAAGTTGCTTTCTAGACACTTGGTATATTTGGCTGACAGAACCGTTTAGAAGTAAAGAAAACAAGGAAAAGGAAAAGAGAGATATAAAGTATGAAACCACAGAGGGGGAAAAAAAAACCTAACTCTTAATTTGGCCTAGGCTTGGCTTCAAGCATTTAAATTGTCATGTCTAATGATATGATGGATAACTCCTTTAGAGAGTGGGTGGCAGTTGTTAAGGAAATAGTATAAGCAGTGTGTAGCAATCCTTGGGGATGAGGTAGTTATTTTTCCTAGCCACATCTAGGCTGGCAGGGTCATAGCCTGTCTTTTTCCCCAAACTGCTCCCTAATGCACATAGTTTGGTCAGGTTGATCCACAGATGACATGGTATTTGGCTGCTGGACGGCACATCTCAGTGCTTCATTTTCTTTCCAATCTGTCTTGACTGCATGGTTTTTGATACAAAGGGAAGACGTGCAATATTTCTGCATTTCTTTTTCAGATTGTGAATTGATGAACAAGCCAAGTTCTGAGGCTTTTGACTACATTTGTCTCAAGAAATGTAGTAGGTGGAAAAAAAAAAACTCTGTAATGACTATTTCTAATAGTTAAATATGTAATTCTAGTATGATTTGGCTCAAAATTAAAAACATTCCTACAATGAACAGTATTTGAGTGAAAACAGAAGCTACCACACAAAAGTACAGCTGTCAGGAAATACCAGATTTCAGTCACGTATGAATCCGGCTTCATGCTGTGTTGGCGTCAGCAAAATTGCCTAGGAGACCACACATATCAGAAAATAAGGAGATAAACAGCAAATAGCTGAAAGAAATAATTGGAGCTCAGTTTTAAATAAAAATACAAATAGGTAATGAGATGGGAAAAAAAAGCATTTGACAAAATTCAACAACCATTTATAGATTAAAAATTCTCAGTAAAAAAACAAAAAGCCTCTTAAATCTGAAAAAGGGCAGAGATAAAAATCCTTCTGCTAACTTAATACTTAATGAAGAACTATTGAACACATTCTATTTAAGATAAGAAATAGGACAAAAGCATCTGCTTTCATCTCCTATATTCAACAGGTACTGAAGGTCCTAGCCACGGTAATAAGGCAAGAAAAAGAAAAGACATAAAGATTGGAAAAGAAGAAGTGACTGGTTCTTAGATACAAATGATTGTACACGTGGAAAATCCTAAGGGATCTACAAAATAATGCTAGAAATAGCAAATAATTATCACATTTGCAAGGTACAAGTCAATGTATAAAAATTGATTTTATTTTTATATACTAATAGCAAATAAATTAAAATGAAATAAAAATAATTCACAGTAGTACCAACACATAAAATACTTGGCAATAGATTAAACAAAATTATAAAAGATATATGCTAAGAGATATTTAAGAAGACAGATTATTAAGAGGTACATCATATTCAAGGACTTTCTTTCTTGAATCAAGAATTAAATGTTGTTAAGATGTCAGCTGTCTATACATAGATTCAGTGCATTCCCAATCAAAATCTCAGGCTTTTTTTTTTTTTAATAAAAAGTGACAAACTGGTCCTCAAATTTTTATGTCAATGCAAGTGACCTAGAATATAAAAATAAACTTTAAAAAAAGAGCAAAGTTGGAGGACTAAAATCATCTGACTTCACAATATATTGTAAAGCTACAGTAATTAATATATTGGCATTATAGTAGACAAATAGATCAATGGAAAATAGAATAGAGTACAGAAACTGACCCACACATATACAGCAAATAAATCTGTGGTGTTAGAAATTACAATGGTGATTGCTCGCAAGGTAGGAAAATAGAAATTTCTTGTGTGATAGAAATACTCTTATCTTCACCGGGTGGTAATTATGCAGGTGTATAGGTTTGCCAAAACTCACTGATGCACACTTATGATCTATACCTTTTACTGTGTATAAAATGTACCTTTAAAAAATTAGCTATTGACTCTGAACACCTGCTTTCTAACCCTTGCTTAAAAATATTGGATTTTCATTGGTGGTGCTGCTCGTGATCTTGTGGCTTGAAAAGGAAACTATGAAGAACAAAGATCAGGTTGTGTGTAAAACTGAACTTCCCATTATGCAGAGGAGTCCCTTGTGCAAATGAGTCTTGGTTCATTGTAGACATATCACATTATGCGTAGAGAGAGGAAAGTGACTTGATAATTACTCTGCCATTGGAGCCAGTCAAGAGCTAAGACTTTGGGTTCAGGCAGATTGGGGTTTGAACCCAGGCTCCAGTGTCCCCTGGCCATTTGACTTTAAATTACTGAAATTGGGTAAATTACTGAAAAAACCATATTAAAAAGCAGAGACATCACTTTGCCAGCAAAGGTCCATATAGCCAAAGCCATGGTTTTTCCAGTAGTCGTGTCCAGATGTGAGAGTTGGAATATAAAGAAGAGTGAGCACTGAAGAACTTATGCTTTCAAATCATGGTGCTGGAGAAGATTCTTGAGAGTCCCTTGGATAGCAAGGAGATCAAACCAGTAAGTCCTAAAGGAAATCAACTCTGAATATTCATTGGAAGAACTGATGCTGAAGCTCCAGTACTTTGGCCACTTGATATGAAGAGCTGACTCGTTGGAAAAGACCCTGATACTGGAAAAGATTGAAGGCAAAAGGAGAAGGGGGCAGCAGAGGAAGAGATGGTTAGCATCTCTGATTCAACAGACATGAATTTGAGCAAACTTCAGGAGGTAGTGGAGGACAGAGGAGCCTGGTGTGCTGCAGTCCCTAAGGTCACAAAGAGTCAGGCACGACTTAGTGACTGAACAGCAACAACAAATTACTGGACTTCTTATCCCTTAGTTCTTCACCTCATTAAGCAAGGAGCATAATGCTTACCTCATAGAGTTATTAAGAGAGTGGATAGGAAAATACATGCATGTTATTAGCACACGTACTGTACACGCTTAACTATATTAAGAATAAAATGAGAGTTGCTTTTATTAGACATTAATACATTAGACAATAATGTGTTAGATCATACTCCAGAGAATTTTGGAATTTTACTTAGAAATGTGTGTGAAAGCTCCCAGAAACATTTCCTTGGATGTTTTTCCCACTAAATAAAAATGTTAGCTTATGATGAAGAAAAAGAAATGGGTCCCCTGGACTCACATCTCTCACCCTTCCAAAAGATTATTTTCACTTCCCACTCCCATCTTTGTCTCCCATTCTCACCTCATTCTTACCTCCCAAAGAGAGGAGAGGTTCTCAGATTCCAATTTCACACAATCAAGATGCAGCACTCTATCTTATGTATCATTGAGATCTGGTTACTTCACGATGGCTTCAGGCCTTACACGGGAAAGCTGGGAACCTTAGTATCCATTCACAGAGCAGGTGAAACGTGCCCGTCTCAGGTGGTTTTGGGTGTCAGGGCCAGTGCCAATCTGATGACACTCAAGGTGCACGAACACAGCCAATCAAAGAAGTTCCTACGAAGGAGATACGCTTCCAGGATTCGAGCTGTGTCCTGAGCTATCCTGTGTCCTCCTCTGACCCTCTCCCCAAGACAGGAGTTGGACAGCAGCTTGTTTAATTACCACCTTTCATGGCTCAGGGATCTGTGTGACGCTGCAGAGGTTGCTTACTTTTCCAGATTGCAGTCAGACGGACCTGGGAGTGGAGCTGCCCAGCGCTCACAGCTCTCCCACATGACCGAGACCAGCCCAGCTGCCAGACTGGCCTTTTTACTTGGGTCCCAATTCAGGCCAGGTTTGGCGCACTGCTGACATAGCAGGCATTGCCCTGTGGTCTCCTTTGTCTTCTCCTAATGACCCCAGCACGTCCTGTCTGGGCTACTCACTGACGCATGCACAGAACAGACCTCAGCACTTGAGCTCTCTGAGGTCAAGCAGACCTGAGTTCAAGTCCTGCCTTTCTGACCACGTGACCTTGGGCCAGTGCAGACCTCTCGGTCTCTGTTTCAATTGAATCAGTCTAATAACAGCACTTGTCTTTGTCTTCCTAAAGTTTTGATGAGATAACGTATGTCAAATGCTTACCAAAGGCCTAGGACTTATTGCGTATCAACCACTGTTCTTACTGTATTCACTAATTACAAGAATTCTTTGTATTGTTCTCCAGTTGTTCCCTATAGGTAAAACCTTGAGTCCCCGTTTATGTGAGGGTGAAGCAGTTTGCATGTTCTTTTTATTGGTATATACCCTGCTGTACCTTGGGTGGTTTGGGAGTTAGGAGCACCATCAGTAACAGCTGAATCAGTGACTATCGGTGATTTGATCCACCTCCTGACAGGATATGCCTTCTGGGCTTTTCCATATATAATTTGTGTATATACAATGAGCAGGTGATCTGACCTCATTGCCCTTATACTGCAGTGCTCTTCCCCAAAGCCTTTTTTGGAGACATGTTCTCTACAAGCAGGTGAAATATTGAGATGTGTGGCTGGTTCATATTACACGTGTATTTTTAAAAAGTTATGGTACATGGAACTCTGCTCAATGTTACGTGGTAGCCTGGGTGAGAGAGGAGTTAGTACAGACACGTGTATATGTATGGCCAAGTCCCTTCACCGTTTGCCTGGAACTATCACAACATTATTAATCGATTATATCCCAATACAAAATAAGAAGTAAGAAAAATAAATAAAAATAAAAATACGGCTTTTCAGTAAGCCCAGCTAAAACCTGGTGGGGTATCAGTTGCTGTCTTCCTTTTTGAAAGAGGACAAGGGCTCAAGGCGTTACTTAGCAGATTGCAAAGACTTGTTTTTTAATCCTCGTAACTAGTTCAGTTACAGTGTATTCATCACAGTGAAAACGATGCTCAGCGCCCCTGGAGGGAACACAGGGAATTGGTGACAGGAAGGTGCAGGCCAGCTGGATCCATGCAAGAAGCGTCCTCAGGTGACCCAGGCTTTTTCATGAGGAAACAAGAGTGTCATCAGTGCTGAAAACCCCGGAAGGTGACACGATTCTTGCCAGGTTATGAAATGACTGGAGTGGAGGCCTCAGGGAGAGTTCCCAGGGCTGCTGGTGAATAGTAATGCTTGTCCTGTCCAAGACCCGCCGTGAACCTGCTCCTGCACACAGAGAAGGGCTCCCGTGAGCAGGGTCAAGGCAAGCCAGTGTGCCCGAGCAGAGCTTCCTGTTTCACTGCTGTCAAATGAGAACAAAGCCATGACCCCACAGCCTGCCAGCCCTGCCAGTGCTGCTTGTAACCCTGCGGAGACATGCTTGGGGCCATTTCTGCAGGCTTTTCACATCGTTTTGTAAGGGGCTGGCGTGAGGGTGAAGGGACAGAGTGTACAGCCACTTCTCTGCCATCTCTTCCACATCACGGGCCCCCGGGGACATGCCAGAGACCAAGACAGAGAACCCCAAGTGACAAACAGAATGCCAGGCGATTCCCAGAACCTGTTTTCTTCTGTCCAACCCTCACCCGGGTCTTGAAGACAGAACGGTTCCTGAGCACCCTTGTCTATTCGAATTCTCCAGGGTTTCAGTTGTCACTTTTCACTAGAGCCTCTTGTATTAAGTATGAGGCTAAATTAAAAAGTGAGATAGGCAAGAGTGTATAGTGTTTTAATGTCTTTTTTTGCATTCAGTAACAATTTCATTTCTATTCTGAGCCCCCATTCAGCCAAGTGGTAAAAACCTACCCTTGGTCCAGTCAGGGTCCTCCACCTCAAGGCTGCATCTGTTCTCTGGGAGGCATGCGGTGCTGAAATGGGGGGTCTGGGAGCAGGAGGGCTGGCTTAGCCTGGGTCTTATCTCTCGCCTCTGCTGAGAGGCCCTTCTTCCTCCTGTGGTCTCTTTTGGGACTCCTTTGCTTCTGATACCGAAACCTCTTAGGGTTCTCTCTCTGTCTCTCTCCCTTTCCTTCCCATTTCCCTGCCGCTCTCCTCTTCCTTTCCCCCCCCTCCTTCCCCTCCTGCTCCCTCCCTCCCTTTCTCCTCCCTTCCCCTCTCCCCTTCCTTTCCCCTCCCTCCTTCCCCTCCCGCTCCCTCCCTCCCTTTCTCCTCCCTTCCCCTCTCCCCTTCCCTTCCCCTCTCCCCTTCCTTTCTCCTCTCCCCTTCCTTTCTCCTCCCCTTCCTTTCTCCTCCCCTTCCCCTCCCCTTCTCCCCTCCCCCTTGCCTTCCCCCTCCTTCCCTCCCTCCTTTTCCCCTCCCTCCCCTTCCCCTCCCCCCTTCTTCCCTCTCCCCCACCCCACCCCC
Organism: Bos indicus; assembly: GCF_029378745.1. Taxonomy (NCBI): domain Eukaryota; kingdom Metazoa; phylum Chordata; class Mammalia; order Artiodactyla; family Bovidae; genus Bos; species Bos indicus. The sequence continues at coordinate 44,583,143 of NC_091782.1, read as the reverse complement.
TTTCTGCCCTCTCCACCACTCTTAGGAGCACTGAAAACATATCACCTGTGTGATCCACACTCAAGGAGGACTTCTGAGCTGCCTCAGGCCCACCCACGAAGACACACTTCACAGACACTTTTTCCATCCTCACCCTGCCGGGCATGGTGGAATCGGGCGGAAGAGGAGGTGGGAGCTGCAGGTCGTGGGGCTTGGCCCAGGGGCACCGTCGTCTCAGGAACTCAGGGGCTTCTGTCACTCCTTACTCTTCCTTTCTGACTTGGCTGGGTGAAACTCAACAGCATCTCAGCTTTCTTTCCTTCCCTTTCAGCTTTTTTCTTCCTCATTCTTCCAGCCCAGAGAATCTTTGTTTCGCCCCAGGGTGGAGAAACCTTGCTTCTATATCAAGTATTTTTAGTGCCCCCGCGTCCAAGCTTGTACTGACTTTCCCTCCCTCTGTGGTCTGGTGCAGTACTGTTATTAACTCGGACAAATGGGACCCCTGCCCAGGCCCTGTGCCTCAAGGAACCCCATGCTTTGCAGTGTCTTCTCTGAACTTTTCTAAATCTTCCTCTGGCCCCGAAAGGCACATAGGCCCATCTCCGTTTCTCTCCTTTGGACCACTGTCTGACCCTTTCCTCCAGATGCCAGATGTCTACCAGATGCCCAAGGGGCCCTAGACCTTGTACCTATAAGATCAGCCAAGGGCCCCAGGGCTTGGCTCTTTATAGAAGAGTAGGTTGGTGATGAGATCACTTCCACTGGATGGAGCAGTGATTCTTTGTCAGAATTGTATGAGGTTGGACCCTTATTCCAGTGCTGCTGCTGCTGCTGCTAAGTCGCTTCAGTCGTGTCCGACTCTGTGTGACCCCATAGACAGCAGCCCACCAGGCTCCCCCGTCCCTGGGATTCTCCAGGCAAGAACATTGGAGTGGGGTGCCATTTCCTTCTCCAATGTATGAAAGTGAAAAGTGAAAGTGAAGTCGCTCAGTCTCGTCCAACGCTTAGCGACCCCATGGACTGCAGCCCACCAGGCTCCTCCGTCCATGGGACTTTCCAGGCAAGAGTACTGGAGTGGGGTGCCATTGCCTTCTCCGATTCCAGTGCTACTGACAGGATAATTTAGGGTAGCTCCAACTGTTTTTACAGACAGTTCCCTATCCCCTGCAAAAATATCTGCCTGGCACCCTTCATACCATAGGGGAACTTTGTTCTTATATCTCTTTCCTTCACTCAGGCTGTAAGCATAAAATATCAGGCTAATTCTAGAATAAAGGGAATAGTCACAGGGTAACAGAAAACATAGGGAAGAATTACCTCAGCAAATCTACTCTAATATTATGCTGCCATTCTCATGAAAAGTAGCATGCTAATAGTAGATACTTTTTTGAGATTCAGAAGTTGAGTTCTATATTTAGTTCTAGCCCTGACTCTGCTACTAACTAGCTGTGTGATCTTGGGCAAGGCACTTAGGTTCTCTAGGCCTGTTTCTGTCATTGAAATGAAGTGAATGGATGAGTGGATGGATGGGTGAGTGGGTGGATGGGTGGATGGATAGATGGATGAGTACATGAATGGATGAATGGGTGTGTGGGACCAAGGATGGGTAGATGGATAGACAGTTGAGTACCTGGATGCATGAATGGATGAATGGGTGGGTGGGTAAGTGGGTGGGAAGATGGATAGATGGATTGAGAACCTGAATGAATGGATGAATGAATGGGTGGGTCCAAAGATGGGTGGATGCATGAACAGATGGATGGGTCTGTGAGAATACCTGCCAGACAGACTGAGAAGAGGAAGGAGGAGAGCCGGTGGCTGTCCAGACACTCAGTCTCTATCCAACTCCTGCAGATTTACCGTTTTCCTGGCCATCGTCCTTGCTCCTGCTTTGTTTCAAGAGCAGTTTGAGGTAGTTGAAAAGATTTCACCAAGAGTCAGAAAACCTGAATTTTTCTTCTACACACTTGTGGTGCACTCAGTGACCCTTGGGCAATTCAGAAAGTCTGCACCAATTTCCTAATCAGTAATACAAAGTTAATGCGCCTCTCCTGTCTGTCCTCTATAGTTTTCTGGGCATCAGATATGATAATGGCTGTGGAAGATGCTCCGCCGTCAGGAAGCCCTCATACAGGGTCATATTCTGTGAGATGTTTACTGGGATTGCTCTCCTCTCCTTACTCCCCTTTACAGCCGCCCAAGGCTGGGCTTCAGTAACCCATACACGGCTTACTGAAAACAGGGTTCCAGGGGATTTCACAGCCCTGGAAAGAAACAGAGTAAGAGAAATCACAAGCTGAGGCTGTGTTACCCTGTGTCCGGGAAAAGGACTTTTTTTTTGTCCTTTTTTGTTAAAAATGCTGCAGCCAGAAGGTGTACAGTTATTCCAGGGAGAGTAAAAACCAGGGGTTTATCTTTTTGTGTATGTGCGCTTATCCACCTGAACTAAATGAGGCAGTGGAAAATTTCCTGTGATAGGCTGGACCGGCATCTAAGCATTTGTGGGATGAATCAACTTATCTATGGAGACACGACAGTGCTGAAAGGTGAAGGGTGAAGTTGTCCTCTTGTTAAACGTGCATATTAAGTTTGTAAGAGAACTGTCACACCTCATCCCTTTACCCAGAGCCAGGCACTCTTGGTGACTTCTTAAATAATCCTTATTTTGTAACATCATAAAATCTTAGCCTCCAGAGAGAGTTAAGTGATCTAATCTAGCCTTCTCCTTAGTTTAATGGTTTCAAAGCATGTCCTTGGACCAGCTGCCTCAGAGCATCATCTGGGAGCTCATTAGACATGCAGTTTCTCGGGACTTGCCTGGTGGCCCAGTGCTCCCAGTGCTCCCAGTGCTCCCAGTGCTCCCAGTGCAGGGGACTGGAGTTCAACCCCTGGTCAGGGGACTAGATCCCACATGCCGCGACTGAGTTCCAATTTGATGTTGTTGTTGTTATTTAGTCACTAAGTCATGTTTGACTCTTTGCTACCCCGTGGACTACTGGAAAAACCATAGCTTTAACTATATGAACATTGGTCGGCAAAGTGTTGTCTCTGCTTTTTAATATGTTATCTAGGTTTGTCATAGCTTTCCTTCCAAGGGGCAAGTGTCTTTTAATTTCACCCTATGACTAAAGATCCCAAGTGCCACATCTAAGACCTGGCACAGCCAAATAAATATTAAATAAATATTAAAAAAAGAAGAAGAATGCAATTTCTTGGACTCCTCCTCAGACTTAGTGAATTAGCAACTATTGCTGGGAAGGATCCTAGAGATCTGTGAACAAACCTTCCAAGTGATTCCGATGGACCTGAAATCTGAGACCCAAGGTCCTAATTCATTACCTCCCTAAATGGCATACCTGAAGGATAACAGTGAGAGACTATTTTTTTGGGCTCCAAAATCGCTGCAGATGGTGACTGCAGCCAGGAAATTAAAAGATGCTTGCTCCTTGGATGAAAAGGAGACCAACTTAGACAGCATATTAAAAAGCAAGACATTACTTTGCCAACAAAAGTCCATCTAGTCAAGGCTATGGTTTTTCCAGTAGTCATGTACAGATATGACAGTTGGACTATAAAGAAAGCTGAGCGCTGAAGAATTGATGCTTTTGAACTGTGGTATTGAAGAAGACTCTTGAGAGTCCCTTGGACTGCAAGGAGATCAAACCAGTCAATCCTAAAGGAAACCAGTCCTGAATATTCATTGGAAGGACTGATGCTGAAGCTGAAACTCCAATCCTTTGGCCACCTGATGCAAAGAACTGACTCATTTGAAAAGACCCTGATGCTGGGAAAGATTGAAGGCGGGAGGAGAAGGGGACGACAGAGGATGAGATGGTTGGATGGCATCACCGACTCGATGGACATGAGTTTGAGTTAGCTCTGGGAGTTGGTGACGGACAGGGAATCCTGGCGTATTGCAGTCCATGGGGTTGCAAAGAATCGGAAACGACTGAGCGACTGAACTGAACTGAACTGAAGGATAATCTCTGTGGCCTCTACCTGTATATTTCTGGCTATAGAGAGCTCACTGGTTCGTGAAGCTTTTGGTGAGAAGCCCTGACAATTAGATATTTCCTCAGTTGTAGTGAGATATTTCTGACTATTTGACTCTTCCACCTGCTGGCATTGTCTCTATGCCCTGAATGCAATTCAGAGTTAGAGCTGACTGGAGTTCACTGGTAACCGGGCTGATTATTCGCATGGTAGGAGTCGGGGAAGGTGAATACAAGAGGATCAACTGGGAGGGGGGCCAGTGGTTTCCATTTTCCTTTCAACCAAATAAAACAGCAAGATTAAGGGCTGTCCCAGCATTTGTGAGATTATGATAAATATCAGTATTAATAACAATAGTGACAGTAATAATTACCCACGGCTGGATTTGGATGCAGGTCAAGAAACCATCCAAATCAAATTACATTTAAGAAAAATGTGCGTGTTTGGTTCTGGGAACGTTTTCAAAGAGGAAGAAAAATTGATGCTATGAAAAAACATTTCACCTTCTAGTGGGGATAACTGCTCCTTCCCATTCTGAGGAAGTTGTAAAAGAAAGGAATGTCCCAGCAGGATAGAAATATTTAATGGTGAGTTCCCAACCCCCTCTGACTACAGAGAGAGGTGTGTACAGTCATTGAGGCTGGAGGGGGAAATGAACCTTTGCTTGCTTGCTCTTCCATCTCGAATGCTTTGAGTTTTTTGGTTTTGCCTGGTTGCCCATCAATCTCAAATGCTTTGAGTTGGATACCCTTGTTTGGCCAGATTTTGTGAGAGATTTTTTTCTGTTTGTTTCTGATGGGCGCTTGGCACCCAGAGAGGCCAGAGAGAAAGAAAAGAAAGAAAGTGAAGTTACTCAGTCGTGTCAGACTCTTTTCAACCCCATGGACTAGAGCCGACCAGGCTCCTCCATCCTGGAATTTTCCAGGCAAGAATACTGGGGTGGGTTGCCATTTCCTTTTCCAGGGGATCTTCCCAACCCAGGGATCAAACCTAGGTCTCCAGCATTGCGGGCAGATGCTTTACCATCTGAGCCACCAGGGAGGCCCCAGGGCCAGAAAGAGTATGATAGTTTTGGAATCCTCTGGGAGGCAGGGAGGCTGGTAGGGTGGAGGCTCTTTGCCTGAGGGTGAGGCCATGCCCAACAGCTGGGCCTTCCTCCATCTATTGTTGGTCTCTTCTCACTCCAGCGTCTCCCCTCTTAGGACAGACAGCAGCGCAGCTTTAAGCCCTGCCAGGACGCTCTCACAAATGATTTTTCCTCCCCCCAATTTGAGCCTGGAGAGTGTTTACTTCCTGTCAACCCCCAGGGACCTGCTGATTTTTCCCATTACTGCAAATTGCTGCTCTCGGGTGCTTTGCATTTGTTATTAAGATGCAATCAGGGTTTTCTAACTGATTAACAGCCTCACCCCGCGGGCCCCCCTGACCCTCACACCTGACTTGGAGGCAATGACAGTGGAAAACAGAGTCCCTGGGCTGCCGGGTTGTCTGTTCTGTCTGGGGCTAATGGGTTGGGGGCAGGCAGCTGGTGGGCGCTCACGGAGGGCAGCGGGGAGGAGAGAAGAGGCGCCTCCGTGGATGCTGTGCTTGCTCGGAAGGGGCCTGGTGCCTTTCAAGTGCCCGGGAATTGCGGCGGGTGTTGGGCTGTGTGACAGGCCTCTGGAATGATGACGGCTGATGGCTGCGACGGCCTGCCCAATGAGGCAGAGGCCGGCCTGAGCCGGGCCTTCCGGACGGGTAAACACAGAGCATCTCTTAAGGCTGAGTGGCAGGATGATGAGCACATGGGTGACGGCCTGCCGGGAATCGTATGTCAGTCAGCAGCTCCGAGACTGCACCCACAGCTGCCACCCAGACGCCCCAGCCTCCGTCGCCCCACCTGAGGACCCCCTCTCCTTCCCCACCCACGGCCTCAAAGCTGCCCCGCCCCTTCCTTGGTCCTGTCCGTGCTCAGAGCCAATGAAATGCACATAAGACACGTATCCACACACATGCAGTGGCTTCTGAGCACACACACAAAGCCACATCCTGGTGCAAAGCTCGCTCTCATGACCCTTTCTCTACCTGCCTGCCTGGTGCTTTTTTTTTTAAGTGTCTTCCTGGTGGCTCAGACGGTAAAGAATCCACCTGCAATGCAGCAGACCTGGGTTCCATCCCTGGGTTGGGGAGATCCCCTGGAGGAGGGCCTGGCAACCCACTACTCCAATATTCTTGTCTGGAGAATCCCCATGGACAGAGGAGCCAGGCGGGCTACAGTCCATGCGGTCGCAGAGTTGGACACGACTGAGCAACTAAGCATAGCACAGCCTTTTCATTAAACAGGTGTCTTCGCCCTTGCCCTCACTGAAGGTTCATTGTCGCCTAAGGAAAAAAAAAAAGCCTCGAAGATTGTGGACGCAGAAATCTTACTGAAGTCTTACTGAATCGCTGAGAAGTGAAAGGGTGAGAGGCCTGGGGGAGAAGCCCAGCATCGCGGGTGTCATGGGGCCAAGCAAAACCTTCCCAACTTGATTACAGGTGAGCAGAGCTGAAGGTCCTTACATGCTGCTCCACACGGGGCAGAGCCGAGCGGGGAGTCTTGTAGCCAGTGGGGTCCTGGTCCTACGTCACCTGGTTTTTCATTAGATCTATTGATTGCGTTGCAGAGAGCAAGAGGGTGTAGGGGGCTAAAGGAGAATGAGAGGGAGGCTGGATCTTCATATCACTGCACGTGCCCAGGCTTCCTAGGTGGTGCAGTGATGAAGAATCCGCCGCCAAGGCAGGAGATGCGGGAGACGATCCCTGGGTCAGGAAGATCCTCTGGAGGAGGAAATGGACACCTACTCCAGTATTCTTGCCTAAATAATCCCACGGGCAGAGAAGCCTGGAGGGCTACAGTCCATGGGGTTGCAGAGTTGGATGCCTGCACACACGTGCCCAGACTCGAAAACAGATGGACAAGACCAAGTTCCATCCCTTGTTATATAAGCTCTAAAGTGACAATAATAAATCTTCATCAGGTTGTTCTGAGGCGAACACAGGGTTATATACCAAGTCCACTTTTTTCTTTCTTTTTCTTTTGTTTGGGGAAGTGGGTAGTTAAGGCAACATTTAAAAACATAAAATTATTATTTGTTGTTGTTCAGTCACTCAGTCGTGTCCGACTCTTTGCAGCCCCGTGGACTGCAGCATGCCAGGCTTCCTTGTCCTTCACCATCTCCCGAAGCTTGCTCAAACTCATGTCCATTGAACCGGTGATGACATCCAACCATAAAGACTAAGATGAAACCTTTTTAAAGACCAGGAGGGATTATGGCTGTCTTATCCTCCCGTGGATAAAAGGTTCCGGTATTAAATTCCAGAGTTACATTATCTCATCCTCCTGACTAATTATATTAGTTTTTCCTGCACTCTGCATAGACAGCCAAAAGCTGATAGAAAGGCACAGATGTGGGGGCTTTCCCGGTGGCCCAGTGGTTAAGAATCTGCCTGCCAATGCAGGGCACATGAGTTCAGTCCCTGGTCTGTGAAGATTCCACATGCTGTGGGGCATCTAAGTCCATGTGCCATATCTACCAATCCCCTGCTCTAGAGCCGAAGCTCTGCAATGTGAGAAGCCACCACAGTCAGAAGCCTGTGCACCACAATGAAAGAAGCCCATAGCAGCAACGAAGACCCAAAGCAGCCAAAAATAAATTTTAAAAAAGTCAAAGACTTGATCCAAGATCCTCCCTGAGTGTTCAGGAAACCCTCCTGGATATAGCTTTCAAAGCAGGTTGTAGGAGCAAGGAAAGAGTGATCGGAACGGGCACTGCATCCGGGACTAGGAGGCAGCTCAGAATACGTTTAAGGAGAAGGACAGAGGGTGAGAATTGGGTGATGCAGAGAGAAACTCTATAAGGAAGAGCTCTCTAAGGAGGGTACATGGTTAAACAGTCTACAAATAGGCCACAGACACTGTTCACTTAGGGCAGCTGCATCTCTCAAGTCTTTTCCAGGCTGTGGAGCAGAGGGAAAAGCCCTAGCATGCATGGAAGTAGAGTCCCAATTTATAATTAGAATCCCACAAGAAGATGATGAAACTGAAGCAAAATTTGATGAGATGACAGCTAAGAATTTTCCTAAACTGAAAAAGAGACCAGCCATAGATTCTAGAAGCATATAAACCCCAATGGGATAAATACAAGATATAGATATATTATCTAGATATATTATGATCTGAAACGTGACTGTGAAAACTAAAGGTAGAAATCGTAAAAGTAGCCAGATTTTAAAAAAAAATTTTATTATTTTAAAACATGCAACACTAACCCCAGACTTCTCAACAGCAGGAATGGAAAAAAGGGACATCATTACATATTCTCCTTACATTAAAGGAAAATCAATGATATGATGAATTTTTTTATTCCAATACATTTGATAGATTATAAAAACACATCTTATCAAAATAAATGCAGAGAGAAATAGGAATTCCAGTATCTATTAAAATTGAATCCATTATTAAAAACCTTGCCCTCAGGACAACTCCAGGTCCAGTTTGGAAAATTTTTCCAAACTTTAATAAATAAATGATCTTGGATGACTCTTCCAGAGAATAAGAAAACAAAAGACATTTTAAAACTTGTTTTATAAAGTCAGATGTAAGGAAATGGCTACCCACTCCATTACTCTTGCCTGCAGAATTCCATGGACAGAGGAACCTTGCAGGCTACATCCATGGAGTCTCAAAGAGTCAGACGCAACTGAGCTACTAACGCTTTCACTATAATTTGAAATAATACAAGGACATCACAAGTCAGAAAAATTAAAGATGAATCTCTTTCATGACTGTAGATTTAAAATTCTTAATTAAAATATTTGCAAGTCAAATCCAGTGATGTATAAAAAGTACAAATCAGAACCAATTTGGGTTAATTCCAGAGATATAGGAATGGTTTAATAATCGAAAGACTGCAATTATAATTGAACACATTAATAGTATAAAGGAGAATGATAAATTAGACATAGGATAATATAGGCAATTTAGAATAATAAAAACAGAATAAAGGAGATGTGGCCATCTCTGTAAATGTAGAAGCATTGGATACAATTCAGTATGCATTCTGAATAAAATTCTTCCTTCTCAAAATAAATACAGAAGTCATTCTCTTAATCTGATAAAGGGCATCTTCAAAAAAATCTACTGCAAACATCATACTTAAAGGTAAAATAATGAAAGCCATCCCTTGAGATTAGGAATGAGAAAAGATACCAGAGTCACCTTCTTTAGTGTTTTATTTGAATTACTCGCAAGAAAAAAGAGATAAAAGCAATGAGGTTTCAAAAGGAAGATACAATATTATTGCTATTGTAGATGACATGATGGTGCATTTAGAAAAATACAAAAGAATTTATAGAAAAATAATTAGAATTATTAAGTAAGTTCAGCCACGCCACTGAATACAATACCAATATACAATAATCAGTTTATTCCTACATACAGTATTTCCTCTTTATCTGCAGCAGATATGTTCCAAGACTCCCAGTGGATGTCAGAACCTTAGACAGTACCAAGCCCTATATGGACTATATTTTTTTCTGATACAGGCAGCATATACGGCGTGGATACACTAGAAAAAATGATGATTCTAGGTCCTCAGCAGGATGGATAGGAACAGTGAAAGATTCCATCATGCTACTCAGAATAGTACACAATTTAAAAGTTAGGAATTATTTCTAGAATTTACCATTTAATATTTTCAGAATATGGTTGACTGCAGGTTACTGAAACTACAGAAGTTAAACTTTGGGTATGATGGTACAGCAACAATTGTAAAGGAAATAACATCCATACTATTTATAATAGCATCCCCAAATCATCAAGTTCTAAAATAAATACAATGAAAAATGTGCAAGAAAACATTATGAGAGAAATCAAACAAGATCTAAATAAAAGAAGAATAGGCTACATTCATAGATTAGAAGATTCAGTGATACAAAGACACCAACAGATCAAGATACTCAAGAAATTAAATATCTAGGATATTTAAGATGTATGTTTTGCTTTTTCTCTTTTTTGGGAAAGCAACAGGTTGATTGTAAAATTTGTATGAAAATTCAAAGGATAATAGTCAACTACTCTTTTAATACAAAAATAAAAGTGGAGAGTTTATTATATAAAGAAGTATTGTAAAGCTGCAGACAGTTAAGGGAGCTTACTGTTCATACAAAATAGAAATATCAAGTAGTATATCAGAAGAAAATATTAAAAATGTACTCATTTATATAAAGTCATACTTGATGACAAAGTTAACACAGTAGTGCATTGGTTAAAAGATTTTTTTTTTCATAATGGTCTGAGTCAATTAGATAGCCATATGTCAAAAGTCTTGATTCTTCTCTTACATGGTATAAAAGATATCAGTTCCAGGAAAATTACAGATCTAAAGGTGAAAGCTAAAGTAATTCGACTTCTAAAAGTGCAAACAAATGACTTCAGGCAATTTGCAACACTAGTTCATCAGACACCCAGATTCTAGCTCCTGCTTTGGGCCTATGTGGATCCCTGGTACATGATGGGTCACTTAGAAATGCTTTGGGCTGCAGGTAATAGAAATCCAAAATGGTACCTTAGGCCCATAGGTATTTGCTTTTTCACTTAAGACATCTGGCGGGAGCTGGAGGCTGGTGTTGGTTCAACCACTCAACTGAATCTTTGGGGAGCCACGTGTTTCCTCTGTTCACTCTGACATCCTGAGGTGTTGAGTTTTGTCCCTTGTCCTTGCCATCCTGAAGCTGTAAGATGACTTTTGCAGCTCATAGCATCAAAACACTTACAGGGCAGAAACAAGGGGAAGAGATAGCTTGCTTGCTTACTAAGTTGCTTCTGTCATGTCTGACTCTGTGCGACCCTATGGGCTGTAGCCCACCAGACTCCTGTGTCCATGGGGGTCTCCAACAAGAATACTGGAATGGGTTGTCATGCCCTCCTCCAGGGGATCATCCCAACCCAGGGATCGAACCCACATCTCTTATGTCTCTGGCTTGGCAGGTGAATTCTTTACCACTGGCGCCACCTGGGAAGCCCATAAGACAGCTTACCTGTCTCATGCAAGCCTTCCCATAACCCAGCTTCGTTCTCATCCTCAGCAAACTTCCTTGGCCAAGACAAGTCACACTGACACCCTTAGATACAAAGGACACTGGAAAGTAAGTAGTAGTTGGTAGTTCAGGATAGCTCTTGCATAGCCAGCCAACAACGGCAGGAGGCAATCGCTCAGAGTAAGAAACAATACCAAAGCTGTTGTATGATCCACCTACAAGTCTGCATAACCAAGAGTGGGTTTACCTGTTCAACTTGTCTATCTTTGGGGACAGATGTGTACTTGACTAATCTTTCTTATGCAGCCTTTGAAACTGCTTGATTTTCCTGTGTTTGCTGTGAAAATTAGGTTTTTCCTTTGGTAAATATAATGATTTCCTAATAAAAGTGCTAAATTATTTCATTGAGTGGTGACTCCAGACACTCCTCCCTGCTACTCGTTTGAACATCAGAGTCAATTCCCCCAGTGTCATCCTAGACAGTTTGACGGAGGAAAGGAATGAGAAACCTCTGTTCAATCAAGTATCTGATTAATACAGGTGCGGTATGCAAATTGCTGACTTTCTAAAGATTCTAGTAAGATAAAAAACATGCTTACAACCATTCTTACAGTGTCATTCTCTTTTTTCTGAATCTCTTAACATCTTCTCTGAACACTACCTGTTTTGCGTGTTAGGATGATATATTTTCAAGACTGTTTTTATTTTTTCCTTCTTTTTCCCCTACCCTAATTGCTTCCCCCCCTGTCTTCTGTGCTTCTCTGGCACTCTTTGCTGACTGTCTAATGTGGGTGAAGCACAAATCCAGCTGAGAAAATGACAGGTTGGGAAATGTTTACATGAGTGTTAAATCTAATCACAATATATGCCCTGATCTGGACATGGCACCTCCCCGTGAACAATAGATATTTATATACAAGATGTTTTTACGACCTAGTTCTTCTATCATTGCTGGTTGAATATTTCCAATCCTCTTGCAGCAAATGCAGTGTCAGGGATTCCAGATTACCCTTCCCAATGTAGTGAGAGGAGAGACACTGACAAGCTATTTCTGTCTTTGTGTCTACCTGTATTTTGTGTGTGCATATATACAGCGTGTATTGTAAATTGTTGCTATTTTAATGATTCCTTCAGTCAAAACAGTCCATGACCCTGCTTGCAGCTCTCGGCAAGTTAAAGGTGTGATGTAGTGAAATGCTAAAGGTTTAAGGGAAAACCAAGGATAGAAGAGATGGTTTAAAAAAGTGTAGGATGTGCTAAGTAAGGGAGGAAAGGCAAAGAGCCTGCATACAGGGTTTTAGGGCACAGCTAAGAGAGAAAATTACGGAGAAGGCAATGGCAACCCACTCCAGTACTCTTGCCTGGAAAATCCCATGGACAGAGGAGCCTGGTAGGCTGCAGTCCATGGGGTCACTAAGAGTCAGATGCGACTGAGCGACTTCACTTTCACTGTTCACTTTCATGCATTGGAGAAGGAAATGGCAACCCACTACAGTGTTCTTGCCTGGAGAATCCCAGGGATGGGGGAGCCTGGTGGGCTGCCGTCTATGGGGTCACACAGAGTCGGACACGACTGAAGCGACTTAGCAGCAGCAGCAAGAGAGAAAATTAGACTTTTAAGGTCAGGGTCTGAGAGGTGGGCAGCCTGACTGATGAATCAGGTGGCTGAGGAATCAGAACTCCCCAAACCAAGGGGTTCTGCCTGCAGCCAAGCACCATCTCCTGCATGAAACACCCACCTGAAGCTGAGCTCAAATCTCAGTGGTGACATACAAGAAACAGCCAAGAATGGGGAGCGGGGAGGCAGTTAAAGACAGTGCAAGGCTGCTGGCAAGAAACTGCTAGTACACACAGCATCTTTTAAAAAAGTTTTCACAGACACAGTTTAATTGGAGCTTTAGGTTTTTTGCTTTTGTTTTTTGCAAAATGTGTCTTTTTACTCGTTTGCATTTTTAACAATGGCTTTATTGAGATACAGTTCCTATATCATATAATTTATCTGTTTGAAGTGTACAAATCAATGATTTTTGGTGTATTACATTATTAATCTTTTCAAATCATGATGAAATGTATCATGGGCCTACATTCAAACTTGACTCTGCTTTGCTCAAGACCGGTTCACCCAACAAACATCTTCTGCAGGTCAGCTCTTGGCAGGACACTGTTTGTCTCCGCACAGAGCAGGAAGCGGCCTGCCTTTCCAGCCTGTTGTTTTCCTTTCCCTGCCCCTGCGGTGGGTGTGGCCGAGTGGATAGGCATCTGGTTTTTTCCCCAGACCGCAGGCTTCGGAAGATTCCACCCCGGCGGATGGTGACTCCACTGTCTTTGGAGCTTGTCACCACTTGTGGCTTTTCCTCCTGCCCCTCGGGGGCGGCAAGCCGCCTTTGATCAAAAGCAGCTCCTCGTGTGGGGAGAGCTGCAGGCAGGGGCGGTGTGTGCGGACGGACGCACCCACGTCGGCGAGCTGGGTGCTGGGCCCTTTGGAGCTCAGGTTCTCGGTGTGTTCTGTCTGCCCTCTACTCGGCTGGCAGCGGCTGTCTGCGGATCTGGCTCAGCCTGCCTGCTGGGCTCTTGCGCAGAAGAAGGGGGGAGGCAGTCATCCCCTCGGGGCCCCCTGCCCCTCTGCTCTCCTTGCCCAGCAAATGTGGAGCAAGGTCTTTTAGGACACCTTACGGACAATCCTGCCAACCACCCATTCCTGAGACCAGAGTATAGCGTTAGATCACAGTGGGCTTCCCAGCTGGCACCAGTGGTGGAGAATCCACTTGCCAATGTGCCACGGGGCTTCCCAGGTGGCACTGATGATAACCTGCCTGCCAGTGCAGGAGACGTAAGAGATGCGGGTTTGATTCCTAAATAGGGAAGGTCCCCTGGAGGAGGAAATGGCAACCCGCTCCAGTATTCTTGCCTGGAAAATTCCATGGACAGAGGAGCCTGGCCGCATCCATGGGGCTGCAAAAGAGTCAGGCATGGTTGAGCCTCACTTACTAGGTCACAGTGTGATAACACAATGATTAGGATAAGGAAGATCCCAGAGCAGGAGTCGGGCTAGGAAACAGATTCTACAGGGGATCTGTGGACCTTTTGAATTTTGGATTCAACAGCTACTGAACTGGTTGAAGAGCCTCACTCCTTCCTGTTGGCATAATGAGGTGTTTAAAGACCAATGCCTCAGCCCCTTTATCACAAGGGATATTGGATAATACAGCAGGTCCTCTACATGTGAATGAGTTCCATTCTGAGAGAGTGTCCATACATCCAATTTGTTCCCAAGTTAGCCTAGGTGCCCAGCTAACACAGTCGGCTACACAATACTGTACTGTAACAGGTTTACAATACTTTTCACACAAATAATACATTTAAAAAACATTTAAAAAATACAGAAAACATTTTTAAAAATTAAAAAAAAAAACATTTTAATCTTACAATACAGTACCTTGAAAAGTACAGCAGTCAGTACAACAGCTGGCCTACAGGGACACGTTGACGTCTTTGAAAGCTCGAAACTTGAAGGTTCGTACGTAGGGCACTTACCGTAGGTCAAATTTTCAAATTATTCCGTGCCACCTCAATTGTGAAGTTCAAGCAAAGCTAGAAACTGGCAGTGAACTGGATTTCTAGTTCTTACACATTTTTTTTTCACCTCCTTAGTAGGTTGGAAGTGTGAAAGTGTTAGTCAGTCAGTCGTGTCTCACTCTTTGCGACCCTATGGACTGCAGCCTGCCAAGCTCCTCTGTCCGTGGAATTCTCCAGGCAAGAATACTGGAGTGGGTTACCGTTCCTTTCTTCAGGGGATCTTCCCAACCCAGGGATCCAACCCAGGTCTCCTGCACTGGAGGCAGATTCTTCACCATCTGAGCCATCAGGGAAGCCTAGTAGGTTGGAAGGATCATTCAAAATCTTTGATAGGATCATCCCATTTAGCCAATTTGTGATAAAGAGGGCAAAAGCTGGAGACAGGGAAATTATTGCCACCAGTAAGATTTGGGTGCTACATGCCTGACCTTGCTCATCTGGACGCAGTGGGAACCACACTTCCTTCTCAGGGAGGTGACATCAGGCGCAAGCACAGCCCATAGGACTCTAACCTCCTGGAGGATGGGACTCCCTTGCGCTGGCCGCAGATCCTTCTAGACAACCCACCGTCCTCCCTTCCATTCCTCCCTCAAATCACAGGTGGGGCCCTTATCTCCTGGATCAGGACCTGGAGTTTGCTGGGATCCTTCTAATCTCTTCCACATTTCCCCCACTTGGTGGAAGTAGCCGGTTCCAAGAATAAATGACTTCCACACAAAGCCACACCCGGGTGAGGAACCAAAATGAAAGGGGCAAGAAAATGAAAAGATGCAAAGGGTGGGAGGGGAGAGTGAGGGGGTTGCAGGAACAGGATGGACACCCTCGCTCGAAGGGATTAGCGCTCAGGCAGCCCGACTCCTGCGTGCCAAATACCTCTTGCTGTGCTTCTGAGTGGAAAATGCGAAGAACACTATGCTGCAACTCACAGGGCCTTTGAGAAGCTATGCATGACACTCAGAATAGGCCAAGTTTTGCTTTCCGACCAGAGGAGCCTTTTCTGGCCCACAGGGCCATGATAGCCGGCAGAGACGGCAAACCCTCCATGGCCGTGACCTCTAGCTCTGCCCCTCTGTCCCTGTTGAGTGCATTCTGTGTGCTTAAAAAGGCCACGCCTATTTCTACAAGGAAGGTGAATACAAGGTGTGCGGATAATGAATTATCTATCAATAGGATCTTACATCCGACAGCCTGTTAGCAAAAACGTACCTTTAGGTCTCCATCAAACCACTCAGCTGGATGACTGAGATGTTCTGACTTGACATTGACAGAGTCAGGCTGAGACTTGAATGAAGCATCCGGTGCACTCCCATCTGTTCTTAACTCATTTCTAATTTGGGTTAATCATGCCGTCCTCCAGTCTCGAGCCAGAGAAACCTGGAAGAATCCATAGCTCTCTTCTCTTTCTCACCCCCACCTCCACCCAGGTGGCCACCCTGGCCCACCTCCCTTCCTCCATTCAGGTCCCATCTGTCCACCTTCTTCACTGCTCTCCTCACCTTGATGAAGGAAGCCACATTTCCTGGCTTCTAATCTTTCCTTGCTTTGGTTTAACCTCAAATAGGAAAAGGAGTACATCAAGGCTGTATATTGACACCCTGGTTATTTAACTTATATGCAAAGTACATCATGAGAAACACTGGGCTGGAAGAAGCACAAGCTGGAATCAAGATTGCCGGGAGAAATATCAATAACCAGACCACCTGATCTGCCTCTTGAGAAATTTGTATGCAGGTCAGGAAGCAACAGTTAGAACTGGACATGGAACAACAGACTGGCTCCAAATAGGAAAAGGAGTACGTCAAGGCTGTATATTGTCACCCTGCTTATTTAACTTATATGCAGAGTACATCATGAGAAACGCTGGACTGGAAGAAGCACAAGCTGGAATCAAGATTGCCGGGAGAAATATCAATAACCTCATATATGCAGATGACACCACCCTTATGGCAGAAAGTGAAGAGGAAGTAAAAAGCCTCTTGATGAAAGTGAAAGAGGAGAGTGAAAAAGTTGGCTTAAAGCTCAACATTCAGAAAACGAAGATCATCGCATGCTGTCCCATCACTTCATGGCAAATAGATGGGGAAACAGTGGAAACAGTGTCAGACTTTATTTTGGGGGGCTCCAAAATCACTGCAGATGATGACTGCAGCCATGAAATTAAAAGACGCTTACTCCTTGGAAGGAAAGTTATGACCAACCTAGATAGCATGTTCAAAAACAGAGACATTACTTTGCCAACAAAGGTCCGTCTAGTCAAGGCTATGGTTTTTCCTGTGGTCGTGTATGGATGTGAGATTTGGACTGTGAAGAAGGCTGAGCACCAAAGAATTGATGCTTCTGAACTGTGGTGTTGGAGAAGACTCTTGAGAGTCCCTTGGACTGCAAGGAGATCCAACCAGTCCATTCTGAAGGAGATCAGCCCTGGGATTTCTTTGGGAGGAATGATGCTGAAGATGAAACTCCAGTACTTTGGCCACCTCATGCGAAGAGTTGATTCATTGGAAAAGATTCTGATGCTGGGAGGGATTGGGGGCAGGAGGAGAAGGGGACGACAGAGGATGAGATGGCTGGATGGCATCACTGACTCGATGGACGTGAATCTGAGTGAACTCCGGGAGTTGGTGATGGACAGGGAGGCCTGGCGTGCTGCGATTCATGGGGTTGCAAAGAGTCGGACACGACTGAGCGACTGAACTGACTGACTGACTCCTTGGAAGGAAAGTTACGACCAACCTAGACAGCATATTAAAAAGCAGAGACATTACTTTGCCAACAACGGTCCATCTAGTCAAGGCTATGGTTTTTCCAGTGGTCATGTATGGATGTGAGAGTTGGACTGTGAAGAAAGCTGAGCAACAAAGAACTGATGCTTTTGAACTGTGGTGTTGGAGAAGACTCTTGAGAGTCCCTTGGACTGCAAGGAGATCCAACCAGTCCATCCTAAAGGAGATCAGTCCTGGGTGTTCATTGGAAGGACTGATGCTAAAGCTGAAACTCCAATCCTTTGGCCACCTCATGCGAAGAGTTGACTCATTGGAAAAGACCCTGATGCTGGGAGGGATTAGGGGCAGGAGGAGAAGGGGATGACAGAGGATGAGATGGCTGGATGGCATCACTGACTCAATGGACATGAGTTTGAGTAAACTCCGGGAGCTGGTGATGGACAGGGAGGCCTGGCATGCTGCAGTTCTTGGGGTGGCAAAGAGTCAGACAAGACTGAGTAACTGAACTGAACTGAACTTGGATTCTGCCAAATCTGGCTTCCTTTCCCCAGATCCAATCACATCGCTCCCATCTCCCCACCTCTACTGGATCCTCCTTGACACCAGAGAAAACTGCCAAGATGGAGGTGAGGGGGTGGGAGTTGGGGGGTTGTGGTGGGTGTTAGCCTGTCCTGGGGGTGCCCTGGGGCCTGAATGGGCTGTTGCTTTGAGCCTTGATGAGTCCCTTTATTCAACCAAGCGGCAACTTTGATTAAGCTCGTATTATGCTCAGGCAGCGTTCCAGGCCCTTTAGATAACCTTGCTGGACGCAAAGCTCACCCTGGCCCTCCTGAACTTAGTTCACTGTGGACCCGCTTCCATGACAGTCAAGCACGTGGGCAGAGGGATTGGGGCCAGGGTCCTCCCGGGAAAGGCCGCAAAGAGCTGAGCAGGCCCTCGTGGTGTCAGCGATGGGGTGAAGAAGTACAGCTGAGCACATCTTACATGTGTTGACCCAGTGCTCACTGAACAGAACGCAAGCTTTCAGTATCTAAGGAGTTACTGTAATTAACAAGCAATAGAGAAAATGATATTCTTTATTCCTGACCCTGTGTTCATTTATCCTGTGTCATAGTCCTTCTTCCACTCCTGATTCAGTGCACAGTTTTACCTTTGGAAGAGCTGGGGCAGAAGTACTAAGTCACAGGCTTTCTCTTCAGATTTAGAAACAACAGAAGACGTGTCAGTTAGCTGTATTACTTATAAAATAATTCTTGTTCACCTTTTACGCTCACAACATTTAAAAGATGCAGAGATATCCCATTAACACATACAGGTTAGCCATCCTATATCCCTTACCCTTAAATGTCTTCAGAATGTAAAAAGCATACTTCCCTCCCATCTTCCCACCCCTCATGCTAAACAGTTTTGATTTCAAACCTAAACCTTGAGACATAAAGTCCTCAAATTATGAGCAACATGAGTTTCTGTAATTGATTTCTTCTCTCAGGTCATTCAATGCATCCACTAGAAATACGATTAATTAGATCTGCATGCATAATGACACATACCCATTTGACAAAATCTAATACTGTGTTAAGCTGCTTGGACCTTTGGTTCGGTTTTGAAAAGAAGTTATCATTTCCCACTGCTCAGCCCATCGTGTTTCCCACAGTAGAAGCTGAAAATGGATGTACCGATTAATTGTTGGGTCACTGTTTATGTGTAGGTGAGAGAGATTCCAGCCCATCAGTCAGTGAGTTTGCTTTCACCTCTTATGTAAGAATCATGGCTCTAGGCTCTCTGAGTCAGCTCAGGCTGCTATAATAAATTACCATAGACCCGATGGTTTAAACAACAGACATTTCTTTCTTGCAGTTATGGAGGCTGGGAAGTCTAAGGTCAGGGTGCCAGCCGATTTGGTTCCTGGTGAGAATCTTCTTCTTGGTTATGGTCCCAAATGACCTTTCCTTGGTGAGAGTGTAGGTACAGAGAGAGGGTGAGACCTCTTGTCTCATCCTCTTTTTAATAAGCCACTAAACCCCATCACGGGGGACCCATCCTCATGACCTCATCTAAGCCTAGTGATCTCCCAAAGACCTCACCTCCAGATACTGTCACATTGTGGGTTAGAGCTTCAACATATGAATTTTGCAGGGTTGACACAGGCCAAAGGTAAATGAAGCAGTGAGATCCTCTGGGACTCACGGTTCATAGATAAACATACAAGCAAATGCAGCATTTAGGAAACAAAAAGAACCGTAAGCAAAGTGCCCTGGAGAATTGGGAAGGGAATAATGGCTCTTTATGAGCAGAGGAGCTAGAAGGATCTGTCACGTTCAGAGAAGGGCTCCAGCTGATGATGACAATGGTGGCTTGTCTCCTCTGACCACCTTCTCCAAGGCTGTTGGACAGCTGCTGCTCCCATTTTTGCTGTCACACCTGGCTTCACTGACCACTCCTCTTGGGATGTGGTTCTGGCCAGTGAATCCAGCCTCTGCAAGCTACACTTTTCCTGTTGCCTTCTTTGAGAAGCCAAAACCAGCTTCCCAGAGACAGTAAAGGAAGCTCCACTGAGGTACCCGACCTAATATGGCAGCCAAGGTTGCTCTTCCTGGCTGTATTCCAACTGGTGTCTATGGGAGGGGCTCTCTCTGGCCCCCTTCAGGTTTCTGGGCAGTCCTCTGGGTGTGCCAGAGATGTGCTGGGGTACAGGGGGAGTAGCAGGGTATGGCCAGGTCTCGGGTAGAAGCGGGACCCCTACCTCTGCTGGGTGGAAGCCACAGCTCAGCACAGAGAAGCCCTAGGGATGGTGGCTCTCCTGCAGCCCAAGTTCTAGGCGCATACCAGGGGCCAATCTAAAGGGCTAAGCGAGTAAATGAACATGGGAGTCTGTGGGAGCCAGAATGCTCCATTTCAGATCCTCAAATGGGATCCATGTCTCTATGTGAAATGCAAAAAGTGAACAACAGAAACACCGCTCTGAAAATCCATCTTGCTGAAAACTCAAGTTCACGGAATAGAACAAGGATGATTACCCACACGTCTCTCCTTTTTATCCTTGGCAATGGCAGGGCCTGCTTATCCATCTTCTTGCCCCCGTTTCTTCACAAAGCCTTGGAATCCTTCATTGAACAGGACACCTGCTGGCACCTCCTGGTGTCCCAGGGTTCCCTGGGGCTCACACGCAAGTTAGGTCCTCACCATCATCATCCCTTTGCTGTGAGACAACCTTGTTTCCTTCTGCTGAGTTTTGGTGCACACCAACCCCAAGTGCTAAGTACCTTCACCATTCTAATTGACGTGAGGACCGTCAGTGCTTCCAGAAGTTTCCTGCCACCTTCACTTAAAGGACTTTTGTCAATAACTATGGCTCTTTGAGCAAATCACTTAGTCCCAGAATTCACATCTTGGGACGAAGGGGTAGAATTAGGTAATTTCTAAACATCTCACCAAGTGAAGAGAAGAATACGAGCACCAGCTCGGACTCCTCCTATACACATCGAATCTGGTGGAAAGTAAATTGAAAGGAAATGGGAAAAAGAGACAGCACGTATTGGATTTCTCATTAGCCCCACTGCCTGGTTCTCATTAGTGAGCCTTCTGGGTTATGGGCACAAGGGCCAGGACTTATTTTCATGGCTGAGTAGCACATGTGAAATGTAGGCTATTTCTAATCCATATTATATGAGCTCCACACTTTGCTATCTCCTAAAGTAATGGGCAGCGCTCAAGGAAAACCCCACCAGAATGACGGGCTAATCCTTGAGGGGGAAAATATTGCTGTTCTGCATAAGCTTTTGCTCTCTGCTTAATTAATCCCTAAAACTTTCAGGCCTTAATGAGAATAATTAGACTTGACAGTACTGAGCTTAATGCCCAACTACAGACAACAAAAAGCGTGTTCAGTCTGTAAGCTTCCCAGAGCTCACTGAAAGACAGGTTAATGTTATTTACAGCAGCCCCAGTGAGAGGCCGGATGAGGGTTCAGACTTGAAATGTGGCTGGAGCTCCCTGGGGACCATTTCTCTGAGGAGCAGGGTACTGGAGCCCCCTCCTTTGTGGTTTTCACTCCCTAACAAAACCGTGGTCTAGACACGACCTGGCTAGAAATTCCCATATTACCACCCCGGCCAGACCACATTTATCATCACCTTGAGTGTGATGCTAGTGCAAGCTTCCAGGCCTCTCCTGTTCAAATAATGAATCGAGGGAGCCAGACCACTGCACTCCAGTGTCTGCCAGCTTCTGGAAATACCTCATCTTCCAGAAAAGTATTCATTTGTCAGCAGAGGGATAATGTTAAAACCTTAAAGACAAATCAGACGGAAGGCAGGGATAGGAGAAGCAGGCAGGGGATGGCCTGGGAGAGACAGCTGCTTCAGTTCAGAGCAGCTTCTCTGATTTCTTAGCCTCACGCCAGCCTCTCTGGCTTCTCCAAGTTTAAAAGGTTTAGGTCTCTGTTTGAAAGAGTTTGGGTTCGCCCTTCCCAGAGGGAGCGTCTAGAAGCATTCCTCGGGCATCACAGGATTGACCAGGTTTATTTGTCTGTGTCTGTGGGGGGCTCCCCAGAGACGGATGGAACGACCAGGCAGGTTCTCGGGTTTTTCGGTGGTGATGCTGTCGGAACTGAGTGCACAGACTCAGAGAAGGGATGGCGGGCCCTTCCCACCTAGTGGGGTGACATCTGGGTCCCCAGGAGTGGGGGTGGATTTCTGCACGTTCAGTTGGCGGTAATTCCTGCAGGAGACAGGAGGGTGGTGAGCAAAGCTTCCTAAGCCATTCTCTAGGTTTACACCAAGAGTTATAACGTCCATTTGGAGAAAGGTCGTTCTCGGAATCAAAAAACAACAGCTAAGCAAAACGCCTGGTGCTTCTCAGTTTCAAAATAATAGGAACTTCAGGGTTCTTGTAGATCTAAAGAGATGAAAGCAAAGAGATGCAGCATGTTATTAGAAAACCAACATGTGACCCTTTTAACAACAGGCATTAACACAATACACACACACACACACACACACCCCAACATGAGGACAGGAACTTTGACCCTGTAAGTGGCACTGGGCTAGCGACTTTGTTTTTAATTTTCAATCAAGGATCTAAAACAGACTTCAAAGGGCATTTAAGCTGACAGTTTTATTTTCTCCTTGAGGAAGAGGAAAGATGAATAAGCGTAAAGCCAGATCATTCTCAAAATAATTGCAGCCCTGACATATCTAAATGAGTTTGTAAAAGAAAATACAGTGGCAATTGATCTTATTAATTAGAGATGTACCAGGATCGTAATACCCACTTATCCACAGACTGCCTGCAGCTACAAAAATAAAATAAAATTAACCACTTTCTCCTGGGGAACACAATTTCTTTCCCTCCCTGTCATAGAAAGTCAGTTGGAAAAACCCCCTTGTTCCTGCCTTTCTCCCTCCGCAGTGGGGAACAGCCGTGAACAGTTGGGATTGGTTTCTTCTCTGTCTGCAGAGCCTGGGGTTTACATTGGATTCGCGATGCCTTGCATAGCCCAGTGGCTTGTCACAATTGATTGAATGTGTAATCTGACACACAAACAAACAAAATGTGCTACAAGAAAATGAGAGAGTTGTTTTTTTCTCAGCTTGTACATGTCATTTACCTGTGAGAGATGGCAGCAGGAGCCCAGGGCAGGCGGGTCCACCTCTATCAATTGCTCATTCTGTCTCTGCAACAGCCCCCGCCCCTCGTGGCCCTATGTCTACTATCAATCGCTTAACATATGGAATAGACTCAATGGAACAGCGCAAGGATAAACTGTTGAGTGACAGTTACCTCCGAGAGTGGCCCAGCCCTGAAATACAGGAGACGAATCTTCAGGTTGACTGCATGGAATGCTTATATAAACGAAATATTCCCTGGATTGTTGCAGAAGAGAGAGAGGAAGGAGAAAGGTAGATGAGCAATGAATTCCCCAGGAGGAGCACCTGGTGCTCCCCTGGGGATTTCAGTGTGTGTGTGTGTGTGTGTGTGTGTGTGTGTGTGTGTGTGTGTGTACTTGCGTGTGTGTGTCTGGAGCAGACATGGATACAACTAGGAGGGCAGGCACTCAGTTCCTACAGTTGTAAGATGGGTGGGAGCTAAGACCTAGCGTTCACGGAGATGGGCACCCTGGTGGGACTCAAGCCTGTCCTTTCTTGAACTTATGCTAAGACACAGCAGGGGGCCAGAGGTGGTCCTGTAGGGAGAAGTGTGGTGTCCTTTGAAAACAAAGCACAGTGAGAGTTTTGATACTGAGAGTGGCTACATCATCCTTTATCTTCCTACCCCTCTAGAACTGACAAATGCATGGCCCACAGGCTCTGTGCCCATATTGGCATCACCTCCGCAAAGCCAAACAAATACACAAACAAAAAGGTAAAAATCTTTCAAAAGCAAAATACACTCTTAATGTCACGACAGCTGTGATTCGACTTTATAGGACTAATAGGATTAAATTGGTTATGAAATTCTGAATGATTTAAAGGAAGGCCTGGCAGCATCTACTGGACCTAGGGATGTCAAGACTATTTATTTTTACCTTTGCCTTATGTCCTGGAAACTGGGTTCTGATTTAGGTGTGACAAAAACATGAGACCACATGTCCCCTGGGTAGGGACTCACCAATGCTGACTTCCAGATTGACCGGGGTGAATGCCGATTTGAGAGATGCTGTCTGGATGCCTGGGAAGTCCGTGGAAAAATACAGACCCTGAGAGCAAGGCTCCAGTTCTGCCTGGAGGAGTCGACAGGTCCCACTCAGGGAAAGAAAAAGAATGCTCCCAACAGATCAAAGCCCTCCGTCTCTTAAAATGGAAATGAACATTTTAAAAAGGCCTCTCTCAAGGGAGAAATATCCAGTAAATCAGAGCTTTTGAAAGACAACTGGGGCCTGTGCTGGTTTTTGAATAACTTGCCATTTAATAAATGTTCTATTTTTGACCCTTTAGGGAAATACACAACCCCATCTGAAACTCACAGGCCAAAATAATTTAACTTTTTTTTAAAAAAAAAAAAAAACCTCATTTTTATAAATTTTCGTGATGGAGACAAATGATCTGAAAGCTTTCTTTTTATGGTTCCATGATGAGGCGAGGTCATTTAACAAGAGGGAAGTGCTTTCTTGTGCATACCAAGTCCGACTTGGGGAGTTTTTGGCAAGTTAAGTCCAGCGCCCTGGGTCTCAGGATCCCTGAAGAGAAGCCAGGGCGTGGAGCATTGAGGATCTGTTTTTGGGTTTCCTTTGCAAGATCCTAATGATCATGTAAAGTACCAATAGACCCATTATATTTTGTCTCTTCGAAGACGTGTGTGTACAAACACAGAGAATTTGAAACTCAAGGCTATATTTCATGCATCTCCAGTCCTGGTGAAAACGAAGTACTCCGTGTGTGTTTGGAGTGCTGCTGGGTGTTTTTCTCTTCTTTCCTGATCCCTACAGCACCGGATACACAGTGCACGCAATATGCTCTTGCTGTCTCGTAAACTCTTACCTGTCCTTGCCCATCTTTGGATTGGGGCATAGAGGACCCGGGAAAGTAGCATCTTACTTACTACAGCCTTAATTTGTTAAAAATCACAGAGGCAGGCTCACTTCACCTTTGTTTCAGGCATAGAGTCTCATTTTCATGAGTGGGTGCAGCTAACATATTTATTCACATCCCTTCACCGCCATCCTTCTCTGCTGACTCTTGAGAGCAACCGTCCCCACGGCATCCAGCTGGCATTCCCACTAATCCAACTCAGATTCAGGGGTTGAGAGAATTCAGGATCTCAGGAATGACTCAAAGACCACATGCAGTTCGGTTTTGCATGTTTTGTTTGAGTACCGGCCAGCAAAGACCGTGGCCTCACATCATTTTTCTGCCGGGTGTGGAAGAGTGCCATAGAAAGATGATTCATGAGAAGAAATTGTCGAGTTTCTGCCTGGAACGGAGTGGAAAAAACTTGGTTGAAAAAAATCCCAGACATGCACACAAAAGACACATAGAACCAAATTTATGTCTTGAGCTTTGGGAATCTACATTCATTATTTTCTCACTTGATTTGAAAAAGGGTGAAAATTGGGCCACAAAGCTCTTGTTGGGTTATAAATAAGATTTTTGATTATACATTAGAGTCTGGGCCACAATAGTAGCCAATATTTGCTTTGTGTTCCTCAGTTCATAAAGTGCTTTTCCAATATAGTTAACTCTCACGTTAGCCCTGAATATGACCATTGTTCTTTTACCAACAGTACCTGATGAGAAAAATGGAATCTTTAAGAGAAGTTACGTGAACAGTAACAATATGAGCATTTTAACCCAAGCCTTCTGCATCCTGGGACCTTTTGTTTTAGCCTCAGGGTGACATACTGGAATCTGATGCCAATTCTGCAACACCAGCTGGGTGTCCACAGTTTAGTTCAGTCGCTCAGTCACGTCCAACTCTTTGTGACCCCATATCCTGCAGCATGCCAGTCTTTCCTGTCCATCACCAACTCCTGGAGCTTATTCAAACTCATGTCCATCGAGTTGATGATGCCATCCAACCATCTCATCCTCTGTTGTCCCCTTCTCCTTCTCCTTCAATCTTTACCAGCATCAGGGTCTTTTCCAAGGAGTCAGTTCTTCACATCAGGTGGCCAAAGTTTTGAAGTTTCAGCTTCAGCATCAGTCCTTCCAATGAATATTCAGGACTGATTTCCTTTAGGACTGAGGCTGGATCTCCTTGCAGTCGAAGGGACTCTCAAGAGTCTTCTCCAACACCACAGTTCAAAAGCATCAATTCTTCAGCACTCAGCTTTCTTTATAGTCCAACTCTCACATCCATAAATGACTACTGGAAAAATCATAGCCCTCAACTAGACAGACCTTTGTTGGCAAAGTAATGTCTCTGCTTTTTAATATGCTGTCTAGGTTGGTCATAGCTTTTCTTCCAATGAGCAAGCATCTTTTAATTTCATGGCTGCAGTCACCATCTGCAGTGATTTTGGAGCCCAAGAAAATAAAGTCTGTCACTGTTTCCATTGTTTCCCCATCTATTTGCCATGAAGTGATGGGACCAGATGCCATGATCTTAGTTTGCTGGATGTTGAGTTTTAAGTCAGCTTTTTCACTCTCCTCTTTCACTTTCATCAAGAGGGTCTTTAGTTTTTCACTTTCTTCCATAAAGGTGGTATCATCTGCGTATCTGAGGTTATTGATATTTCACCCTGCTCAGCTGGGTGTCCACAATTTAGTTCAACTCTGATGTTAACTAACCAGAGTTTGCATCAGATCCCGTAAGTGAAAGGGCAAGATCTCTAACAAGACCACCCTTATACACACACCAGCCACAAGTGAGGTCCCCAGGCTACCCACATTTCTACCATCTTGGGTATAAATTCAGTGGTTTCTATGATTCCTTCTGATTCAGCAGTTCAGTAGAATGACTCACCAAACTCAGGGAAGCACTATACTTACAATTACCGTTTTATTACAAAACAGGCAAACGAACATCCAAGATGAACACACACATAGGCCCAAGTCCTGGGGAGTGAGAGGGTGTGACTCAGCTCCTACGCTTTCTCCTCCTGGAATCCAGGTGTGTTTGCCAACCAGGAAGCTCTCACGGCCTCCTTGCTTCATTTGTTAGTATTATTATTATTATTTTTTTTTGTAGTCAAGGTTTCATCATGTGGACATGGTTGATTCAATCACTGACCAGTGACTGAACTCAATCCCAATCCCTCTCCCATTCCCAGAGGTCAGAGGAGGGGGCTGAAATCCCAACCTTGTAATCTTGTGGTTGGTTTTTCTGACCTTAGTCTGGATGCTGAAATTGTCTCCTGGCCCTACCCTGAGTCATCTCGTTAGCATAAACTCAGGTGTGGCTTCCTAGGTGGGGCTAGTGGTAAAGAATCCACCTGCCAGTGCAGGAGATGAAAGAGATGAGGGTTCGATCCCTGGGTCAGGAAGATCCCCTGGAGAAGGGAAGGGCAACCCACTCCAGTATTCTTGCCTGAAAAATTCCATGGACGGAGGAGCCTGGTGGGACAGTCCATGGGATTGGGGTTGCAAAGAGTGAGACACAACTGAGTACACAAACACATACACACACAGGTGTGGTTAAAAAAAAAAAAGGTCTCATTATGAATTTAAAGGGATACGCCTAAAGTTTATACTTTAGAAGGATAACTCAGGATAGCCCAAGATCTTCTGAAGCTCTGTGCCAGACCAGAGACAAAGACCACCTACGTTCTTTATTATATCACAGCAGTCTGGAGTAGGAAGGTTCCAACTAGGACCACCGATGATACCTACCTCCCACCCCTGGAGCTGCAGGTGGCCCCCAACCATCAGAGATGGGTCTGGTTCTGGGAATGGGAGAGAAAGTGGAGATTGAGTTCAGTCACTGGTCAATACTTCAAAGTGAGCAGTCTTCTTTTGTATGTAGAGTCTGAGCTGTTTGGTTTCTGTGTATCTGTAACTTAATTTATTTATTTTTGACCCTTCTGCATCTTCACTCTGTGAGGGCGGCGAGTGGGAGCTCCTCTCTAGTCGCGGTGGGTGGGCTTCTCACTGCGGTGACTTCTCTTGTGGACCGCGGCTCTAGAGGACAGGCTCAGTAGTTGTGGTGCTCGGGCTTAGTTGCTCCTTGGTTCATGGGATCTTCCCGGATCAGGGATTGAACCCGTGTCTCCTGCCCTGGTAGGTGGATTCCTTACCACTGAGCCACCAGGGAAGCCCTGAGCTATTTCTTTAAAAAGCCCATTACACTATTTTTTAGTCCTATCTGATATCCTCCCCTTTGCAGTCGCCCTCTTTTCTCCTGAGAGCCAGACTAACAGGGGCTACATCTCAACAGCAGCAGGTCCCAAGGAGATGAGGAATAATCGCCAGACAACAACTCCCATTCTGCCCACTACTTCCTTCAGCATGACTTCTGGAATAAGTATGCAGAGCCATTTCCTTATTCTCCTGACTTCTAACAGCCCTTTCTCAACCTCGTATTTTCGCCAGTGTTAACTTGTGAGGGAAAGCTTGCACCTCATTTTGTGTGACTTACGAATTGCCACACGTCAAATGGACATGTTTGATTCAGTAGCATACATTTCAATGTTTAAAATATGAGGCGTGTTCGAGAGATGCCATTTCACTTAGCAGTCAGTGCTAACATCATTTTTTGAAATGCTCCCCATTTCCGTGATGTAGCCAAAGCTTTATTTATCATCAGATTTGCATTTTGTGATGTATTCTTGAGCCAGCCAAACTCATCTAAAAGCGAGCTCATTTAATGCAAAGTAGATTTAAATGTGACTGCTTTAAAACGGACCACCCTGTTTAAATGCTCCTCCGGATGTAATTAGAAGAAACTTGAGTTCCATAGGCAGAAAAAAAAAAAAAAAGGCAAGCTAAATGAGCTCCTTCTCCCTGGGTAATTTCTGACCACGCACCAATAAAACTGCTTATCAAGAAATGATTTATTTTAAATGTAACTTTCCCACAAACAGTGTAATAGGAGGTAGTTTAGGAATGACAACTGTGTTCGAATAGACATCCAAAATGAAAAAAATCACGATTTTTCCCACTTTCAGTATCCCTTGTCTCTTCAGACAGAGAGAAAGAGAAGGGGAAAGGAGGAAAGAGGGAAAGAGAGAAAAAAATAAACACATGATGCAAAAAAAGAGAAAAAAGGAGAAGAAAAAATAGTAGGGTTATGAGACAGTCTAAACTCCAAATATTCAGGAACATCTTATTATCTCATGAGTGAACTAAGATTGTGTTTCTTAACTCCACTTACATCCCAGCCGCAATGACTGATGGAAATATTATTTGGGAGCTCTTCACATAATACATCACCATCCAAGTAGGATCTGGTAGTATGAGCATGCTTGTCAAATCTCCCATCCCATACACTGAACCTCAGAACAGTACTGCCGTCTCCCGAGTCCTGGTGGATCCAAGCTGGGTGCCAGCCATTAAAAATAAAAGCCCGTTAAACTTTCAGGACATACTTGCACATTTTTGGGAGCCGCCAAGCTTTCAAGAGTTGAGCCAGTTCAGTGGTGATATCACCAGACCAGCGTCGCCTAGGCAATGAAAGTAGTTGCCATGGAAACCCCAGTGCTGCGCCCATCAACAGCTTTACAATTTTGACAGTTCAGAAAGTGACTATTTAGGAATTTCAATTAGAGCAGAAATATACACATTTAAGTGAACAAAATGCTTTAAAAGTCTATAGAAAATAATTTAGATTTATTTTTTTCAAATCAGAAAGCAGACCCTGAAATACATTGTGTGTGTGGAAGTGAATTTCAGGAATAATGTAAAAGGCACTCTGTAAAGAAGAAAAGATGTTAAAGTTCTTTTATCCCCCTTCCTTCCTTGGAAAGGAAATAGGCACCAAGAATAAATAAGTTGTGAAAAATGATCAGCGGATTTTTTTTTTAAACAGGGTAGCCACAATATGCCGTGCTTGTTAAGTCAGAACTCGTGCATACTATTAAGAAATATTTTAGAATTTTATATCTGCCAGTTCCTTATATTTGTTCAGTTCTGGCAGGGTATTCTTTTTCACAACTCTGCTGTGAGAGTTAGAACTCTTCTTTCCCTTTTATGTTAAGGGAAATTGAGGCTCGCCAGGGTGGGAGATGGTTTGCAAGCAGGGGAGTGCTTGAGATTCCAAATCAGGATGAAGCTCCAAGTGCTTTGGGCTCTGGTTGCTCTTTAATTCATGGGCAACGAAAACTGCCCAAATGTAAACAGTGATGTCGACACATCCTTCAAACAGGAAGCCATTTAAGAATAACACTCAAACCATAACGAAAGAAACAGGTCCTGTAATGAATAATAGCATTCATAGTTAATAGTTAACTATTAATAGTATTAATTTGCACTGGTTAATACTAATATACCAGGATCATTGCTAAGGACAGCTATGCTAATTATTCTTGGTTTGCCCCCTCCATTAGATGGGGGCCCCAGAGGCTGACCCCATGGGCAGCATCACCTGGTCCTGTCTGTCCTCCGCTTCTGATTGGTTCAGGTGATGGAGACACAGGCAGGAGATCAGAGGTGGAAGGAGAGAAAGGTTGGTGTGTCTCCTCCCATTCCTGTGTCTTTGACAACTCCCACCTTGGACCCTCGCTCTCCGTAGTCATGTTGCCATCTCTCATTGACTCCTGAAACCACCACCTCTGTAAATAGTACCGACATTCAGTAACTCTAGTTAAACGTTTTTACCATCTGCGTCCTGCCCAGATCTGACTTTTAAAATAGCAAACATTTATATAAACGCTTACTCTGTCTTTACCACTATTCTAAATGCTTTGTGTGCGTTAACTCTAATCTTTGCAATAACCCTATAAGGTAGGTGCTATTACTATGCCCGTTTTCCAGATGAAAGGTTAAGGTGGGAGCTATTGCAGTGCTTTTCAAATGTATTATTTCCTTGGGCCTCATGTGTCACTTGTTGGGTGGGAGTTTGAAGTTAGAAGGGGAACTCGAGGGCACTCCTGCCTCCTTGCCCAGTGGATTTTCTTTCTTCTCCCCATTGTGTCGTGTATCTCTGGTTTTTTCCAAAGGGAGGCGTGGGATTCCATGATATTATTTTAATCCTCAGCTCTGGCTTTCTGCCAGATGCCCTCACTTGGTGAACAGGGCTTCAGATAGAAGAGAGAGGAAGAGCCTCGTGGCCTCCTTTGGTTCCTAGGTGCTTGCTCAGGGTTGTAGTTGGAGTAGAATATGTGAATACAGGTTTGCTTAGCCCTGGTAAAGTGATTGTCAGGTCCCCTGTGATGTTTTTAATCAGACAACCAGAACTACTTTAGGGTGAGGAGAATAGGGAAGAGGGAGGGGGAGGTTCCACATGAAAACTTATTCAAAGGTTTTAAAAAGTTCCCCTACTGAGGACTTACCCAGGGAGCCCACCAATAACATCGTCTCCTCGCCCCACCCCCACCCCACGTTCTCTCCATCTCCACCGCAGGCTGCAGGTTACCCTTCTGGGACATTTCTTTCTGTTTCTTTCCCAAGGGTTTCTTGTTGTTCCTTTAAATTAGATGTTACCTTTTGGGAGAAGCCAGGGGGCAGAGCTGTCCTTCTGTAGGTTGTGATTTGTCCTGGGTCCATTGCTCCATGTGGGTGGCCCTGGCCACTTTTATCAGTAATGAGAGGGACGCTCTGCACAGCTCCTCAGGGTCAGTTACCATCCTGGACATTGAAACAATCAAAATTCCTAGCCTTAGAAGATCTTGACGGACAGGAGGCATCTCACGCACTGCGGTTCTTCCAGAATGTAGCCAGATACACCTGTCATATAGACGTGCTTAACAGATACTTGATGTATTAATGAGTGAAAAAGTGGATCAATCTTCTATTTATAAATACATGCTTGTGGACAGAAATGAGCCACAACGTACTGAAGAGGAAGATGTTGAGACAGGGGTCAGTTGCCTACTTCAGAGCAGGGCTTCCTGACTGCGGAGGAAGGGCTGGACTGGGCAAGGGCTTCCTTCTGCCTCTGCAGGACATCCAGGGACTTGGAGGTGGGGGCTTGCAGGTCAAGCTGGGAGGTAAAGGTGGGAAAAGCTCATTCACAGCCCTCTGCTTTTCTTTCCAAATGGCTTGGAGCTGCCAGCCTGGATCAGGATTCCAGAATCAATGATATAGGATTGAAAGGGGGAGACGTGCTCAGTCTCTCAGTCATGTTCAACTCTTTGTGACCCCATGGACTGCATCCCACCGGACTCTTCTGTCCATGGAATTTCCCAAGCAAGAATATTGGAGTGGGTTGCCATTTCCTTCTCCAGGGGATCTTCCTGACCCAGGGATTGAACCCGTGTCTCCTGCATCTCCCACATAGGCCAACAGGTTCTTTACCACCGTGTGCATGCTCAGCTGCTTCAGTCACGTCTGACTCTTTGTGATCCCAAGGACTGTAGCCTGCCAGGCTCCTCTGTCCAGGCAAGAATACTGGAGTGGGTTGCCATGCCCTGCTCCAGGGGATCTT
Organism: Bos indicus; assembly: GCF_029378745.1. NCBI lineage: Eukaryota > Metazoa > Chordata > Mammalia > Artiodactyla > Bovidae > Bos > Bos indicus. The sequence goes on along the minus strand of NC_091782.1, from coordinate 44,550,855 downwards.
CCAGATCCAAGGATCAAGCCCCTGTCTCCTGTGTCTCCTGCACTGCAGGCAGATTCTTTACTGCTGAGCCACTGGGAAGCCTGAAAGAAGGATAGGCCACTTCTAAGACAGAGGGGTACCGCCTGAGGCATGTGGCAGCTTCGGGTTACAATCGTTGAGATGTGTCCAAGGTCAAGCCCCAAGTTACAGCTCTGAGATCAGCCCTCCACTTCTTTTCACACTCTCATTTCTCCAGTGAAGAAGTCACATTAGGTGACCTTACTTCGTGACCAGCGTCACCCCAGACCTGTCTCATTCATTTTGATGATGGTAACAGGAAGCTAGAGGCTCAGTCTCTCTGAGGCTTGTTATGCACGGTGATGACTTCACAGAATGCGATAGGCCCCCTCCAGCCTCAGCCATGGCTGGTTAATGACCAGGACGTCTTAGAGTGGGGATGGACCAGGCTCATGGCTTCAAAGCTCAGCCCCATCTGAAGGGCTGGAGGATCTCTTCCCATCATGGAGAGAGGTTATGTTGACCCTAAGGAATCCTGGTGAGGGAGTAGAATAGGGGGTCAACCCTGCTTTGTTTTTTCTTCCTTCAGCAAAAGCTTTCCCTTAGAATCAGAAATTTGGAGAAAAAAAAAAAAAATATATATATATATACACATCAAGAAAAGGAGAGAATAAATACAGCATTACTTTGGTATTCATGATGGTCACACAGAGCTCAGCACTGCCTGTATCTCTGCCATCAGACTCCAGACAATCTTCATGTTCTTCTCCAGTGCGTCTTTCCAATATAGACTCTATCCTTTCTGTTTTCAACTGAGATGAGAATAAATTATCAGTTAATCTTTACTTTTAAGCAGTTTTGAGGCTTTGGGACTTAAACAGCTTTAGGACTTTTGGTTTAAAATAAGACCTTAGGACATTTTCTGCTTTTAAACAACTTGCTTCTTGGGTGGCTCAGACTGTAAAGAATATGCCTGCAATGTGGGAGACCCTGGTTTGATCCCTGGGTCAGGAAGATCCCCTAGAGAAGGGAATGGCTACCTACTCCAGTATTCTTGCCTGGAAAATTGCAAGGACACAGGCACGTGGTGGGCTACAGCCTGTGGGGTCACAAAGAGGCTGGAAGGACTGAGTGATTAATACTTTCACTTTACGTTATTTAAAGCATCTTCACCTTCTTATGTTTATCGTCTCAAATGTTTACAATTCTGTAATGCATTTAAATGTTCCTTTATTCCCAAAGCACCTTCCGATTCTGGTTCAAGCTCACACCAGAGTCCCTGGGATGTGAGTCAGCTGAGGTACCAATCTCATCACTGTGATGCAGAGACCAAACCACAGACCCGGTGCCACCAGCCTCCCTAGTGGTGGAGCAGGATTTGAACATCAGTATAGAGAAGGAAATGGCAACCCACTCCAGTACTCTTGCCTGGAAAATTCCATGGACTGAGGAGCCTGGTAGGCCAAAGTCCATGGGGTCACAAGCAGTTGGACATGACTGAGTGACTTCACTTGCTTGTTATGTGTGACTCCAAAGTGTGTGCTCTTTAATTCACCATGCTGCGCTGAAAATTTAAATCTCCTTTTGGAGCATCTGGTAGACCGTATTTGTTAGTGTCAGTGCAACCCTAGTCAACCAGCATTCCTTCTGTCATTACCAGGGAACGGGCTCTATGTTAGGTCAGGGAACATGGAACTGGGTAACTGAAGTCTACTCAAGGAAACAGACACTCCAAGGAGTAGTTAGCAATAAGTCGTCTTCATTCTTCACCTAATTTAATTGTGCTAAGAGCTTTCAGAGCCCATATTAGAAATATCCATGGGATCTAGACTATCTATCGCCCAGTGGGAGGTCAAGGAAATGTTTATGAAACAGAAGCAAAGAATTTCCTTGGCCTTGGCTAATTTCATCAAGGTTTATAGCCCACCTTCAGATAGGATGTGACAGTGATTACAGATCTCTCTGGAGGAGCAGTGACATTAGTAAAATCATTGTGGGATTTTTCTTCTCTTGTGGGTGGCTTTGGGGACTTCTGCCAGATGAGTTTCCAGAACCTTCCACCCTTCTTTCTGCAACCTCTTTGTTCTAGAGTAAGACCTGCCTCAGAGCTGAATTTCTTTTTAATTTTTATATTGGAAAAGTTTTTAATATACTTGTAAATAAACAAAGAGAATAATGTTACCCTATGTCCTCGTCCTCCATTCCCCAGTTTCAATCTGGTACCGATGTGGTACCACTCTTGTTTCATTTCTCTCTCCCCCTCCACTTCAGTACTTTTGTTTACTTAACATGATCTCATTTTGCTCCTAAATACTTAGAGGAGGTTAACATTTCAGGCAGTAGTTAGACTCCAGACAGAGCCCTTACCCTGCCTGCACAAGGTTCTTGAGTCCGCAGTCTCATTCTGCCTGAGCTTGAAGGAACTTTGTTTCTAGGGAACTTTCATTATGGTCCCAACTGTTTAGTTAAATGACGTCTATTAACAAGTGTTGATTTTCACAATTCTTTCTCAATAGTTCTTACTATTTTTGCTTTGAGTATCTAGTGTTTTACACCTCCGCTTAAGGACAAGCCTGAATAGTTTCATTTGCTTTGAGAGAAAAGCAAAAGGAACCAGTCAACATCATGAATGAATGGAAGGAAAAAACAGTCAGAAATGCGTAACTGAAAGTCATTGAGTAAAGATGGGCACAATTTAAAAAACAGAGGGAACTTTCCCAAACATTGAGATAAACAGATACTGTTCACTGAACAGTGTGTACAGAGTTGCCTGCCAACCATTGTTAGTGTTGAATCACCAGTTTTTAGTACCAAAAATAACTTTGAGAGACTGAACTAACACTCTTACCATTTCATGGATCCAGAGATAGTGAGTCATTTTCTTAAGGTCACACAGCTTGCTTTCTGAAGCTAACAACCTGAGCACCTAACCACTGTCCCACACCACCTCCAAATTCTGATGATAATGTCATGGGATGAAGACCTTTAGAGAACTTGGCAAGAGGGGAACCTGACCCTAACACCTTTTCTGCTGATGTTTTCTTCAAGGAAAAGAGTTGCTTTCTTTGTAACCAATGCATCCCAGGTCAGCACTACATCATAGCACAGAACCACCTGTGGTATAAGGAAGTCATCATTTTCAAGGAAAAAGACCTCTCCGTGGCATGGTTAGCTCAGATGTGAGAGTGGGGCTGTGATGATGTTGAAAAGCTCTCTCTACCTCAAGAAGGCAGGGCTTGTTGTTCAGTGGCTCCGTCATGTCCAACTCTTTGTGACCCCGTGGACTACAGCATATCAGATTTCCTGTCCTTCACTATCTCCTGGAGTTTGCTCAAACTTGTGTCCATTGAGTCGGCTGATAAACTGCGACTCCTCTTCCACTGGTGGTAGAAAAATAATACCAGGCATGTGTCTACCTGATGGTAGGTAAGGTGTAGCATCCAGAAAGGTAAAAGAAAAAAAGACTCACTTAGCGTAAAAAAATCCAAGGATACGCGTGTGTGAACACCCTCAGCTATAAGAAATCATCTTTGCGAGCTCTGCAGCCCTGACTCATTTCTTGTGCTTTCATGTTTGAACAGCGCTCATGTTGATGACAGGAACGAGTGGTTATCGTCAAGAATTAACTTTCATTTATCCGTATAGGTATAGGGGGCCCTGGATAGTCCCTGAAGCAGATACAAGAGAGGGAACCACTCTCTGCTCTTCCACGCGTGGGGTACTAGATGCCACAATTGGAGAAGAGAGGAAAATCGCTCCCTATAATATGGGTTGTTGAACATTATGGGCTACCTCGGAATGAGTTAAGTTCTCTTCTGTGACTGACCATAATTCACTCCTGCAACTCCTCTCCAAGGTCTCTATTTTTGAAATGACTAGAAATGCAGAGATGGGCCCTCCTGGAACCTGTCACGGAGCCCCTCCCTGAATGAACTCACGTCCCCAAGGGCCAAAGGTGCTGCCTGTGACCTGTTCCAGGCAATACGCTTTATCCTAAAATAAAAAAAGGAAGGCCTCGAATATTCTTGGCTTGCCATCTCCTGGGTAATTAAAGGGAGAGAGTAAATCACACGCTGGAAACCAGCCCTGAGTGCTTAAGTGCATGTCAGTCACCAAGACTGGCGTGTGCACAGTGGAGGGGACCTGGGGTTTGCATTACACACAACACCCCGTGAGATCATTAGGACTCCTTCAAGTCCATGGCTTTCTGGGCAGCCACAGCCCCTCCCGGCTGCCCAAGTAAAATGCAATCAGATTCGACTGGGAGCAAATTAGGGAGGCAAAATAAAGCATGTTACTGAAAACCAGCAAGGAACTCTACTGTCTGCTATTAGAAAAATTAGAGACCATTTAACAACACGAGACCATTTTGTGTTGGAAATAAAAGAGGCCTTGAATGGAGGGGCCAGGCCAGAGCTGAGGGCCGGCGTCCAGGTGAGATCAAATAGGGATCAAGCGGCTGGCTCCGGACTGAGCTGGGTTCACGTAAGTCCTTATTAGCTGATGAGCAGAGACTGCCCGGCAAACCAGATGTGTCAAAGTTGGCCAGGCACCAACTTTCCAAATCCATGACATGTTTTCTCAGTAGACTTCCTTGTATAATTTCCCATGTAAGAGGAAAAATAGCCCTGGCAGCAGGTTCCAAAAGACTGGCACTACCTCAATTTCAGTCCTTTAAAACTTGGGCTTCTAACAGGGCATCCAGAACTGAAGTCCTGGCCAGCCTTTTTTCTTTTTTTTTCATATGTTTTTCTTCCCCACTTCCCTTTAGACCTCATAGTCACACCTCATATATTAAGATGCTAATTTGTTTAACATCTAGGTGCTGAGCATGAAGGCAGCAGTGAACACTGAGGGATTGGGGAGCTACTGGGGAGCGCTAAGTGCGGGTGGGGCCCCCCTGCAAAGAGAGAAAAGTACACAGATGATTCTCATTTCCTAATAGGCATTCTGCCTGAAAACCTGTACAAAGACCTGAAATATGTATTGCTCTAAAGACTGCGAATGTTTAAAATGTCATCTTAAATTAGTAAGTGTCTTTAAATCTTCACTCTTTTGTCACGTTTTAGTAATGTTTATTACACACCATAAATCTTATTCATATCCACATAAATCGAGCCCCCCAGCCACAAGGGAGACACGTGCTTCTACTGGCTGATTCTGAAATCCTACAGCGGTGGATGACATCAAATATTATGACTGAAAGAAAGGAGTTCTCCAGAGCAAACTGGCTTGGGGAGAAGGAATAACTACCTTCTGCCTCCACTGGGGAGAAAAACTGTCATATCTCTAAAAGTCTGTTTAGTGATTTTAGAAGTTTGAATAAATGGTCACATTGCTAACTCGAGTTTAAGTTGTTTTAAATAAGCCTGCATTCAGGTTGATTTCAGGAAGGACAATATAGTGAATTAAGTTGAACAGGGAAAAAAAAAACAAAACCAACTTGATAAGATAGTAACCCCCTCCCTCCGAAAGAGCAGATTTAAAAGGTTGAGTGTTGTCTGCCGTGTAACTTGAGTGTGTGTAAGGGTGGTGCTAGTGGTCAAGAACCCACCTGGCAATGCAGGAAACTGGAAGAGATGCAGTTTCGATTCCTGGGTCAGGAAGATCCACTGGAAGAGGGCATGGCAACCGACCCCAGGATTTTTGCCTGGAGAATCTTGTGGCCAGAGGAGCCTGGTGGGCTATAGCCCATAGGGTTGCAAAGAGTCGGACACGGCTCAGTGAAATACTAAACCCTGAAGGAGAAAGGGAAGCCCTTCATCACCAGGGAGGAGACGAAGGTCAGGGAATCCTGGCGAGCTGCAGTCGATGGGGTCATCAGGAGTCGGACACAATTTAGCGACTGAACAACAGCAAGGGGAAAGGGTGGAGGAGGGAAAGGCTTCTGTTTAGAAGACATAGATTTGTGGGTTTCAGAGACCAGTAAAACCTTTGTAAATTCCAGGGACTGACATAAGATTGACAACTTTTTATTTTTTCCAAATAAGAAAATTTAAAATATTACTATTATTTTGCATACTGTAGATAGTAGGGATCCTTTTTTTTACTAAGAGTTTTTAAAATTGAGTAAGTTTAGTTTTAGTTTTATTTTCTCATTTTATCATGAATTAGCAGTGAAATGCAAACAATTGTTCTGGAATTGCTGCCGGTTCCAGGGAGACCTGTTTTCCATCCCAGTGAGATCTCAGTCTTGGAGGAAGACGCTGCCCACCCTGCACCTTGGTCTCCTGAGCCTGCTGACTGCTCGGTCCCCCAGTCAGAGGAATGTGCAGCTTGAAGGCCTGGGTGTAGGATGCATGCATGCTCAGTCACTAAGTCGTGTCCGACTCTTTGCGCGACCCTGTGGACTGTAGCCTACCAGGCTCCTCTGTCCACGGGATTTCCCAGGCAAGGACACTGGAATGGGTTGCCATTTCCTCCTCCAGAGGATCTTCCCCACCACCCAGGGATTGAACCCGCATCTCTTGCATCTCCTGAATTGGCAGTCAGATTCTTTACCGCTGATGGGTGTAGGGTACACTGACCTACAGCTTTGTTTCACCAGGGAGGTCAGAAGTGGCCTGGTGGGAAATAATGGTCAGCTGAGGTGCTCTGGACTAATCCAAGTCCCCCGTGTGTGGGCACGTGTGCTAAGTCGCTTTGGTCGTGCCAGCTCTTTACCATCCTACAAGCTGTAGCCTGCCAGACGCCTCTGTCCAAGGGATTCTCCAGGCAAGAATAGTGGAGTGGGTTGCCATGCCCTCCTCCAGTGATCATCCCGACCCAGGGATCGAACCCGCGTCTCTTACATCTCCTGTGTGGGCAGGGTGCTTTACCACTAGTGCCACCCGGGAAGCCCTCTTCTAGAAATGCGGTATCTTAAGTCTTAACCCCCTGACCAGGAACTGAATCAGCAATCCCTGCTTTGGAAGACGAAGTCTTAACCACTGAACCACCAGGGAGGTCTTGGGAACCTGTAGTTTTTAAAAATAAGACTCCCTGCATGCTTCTGAAGCCCAGTTTGCAGACCATAGGTGGAGGGCTCACTCCGTCCTGGGCTATCTCCCATCCCAGACAGACTCGGTATCTTGTCCCTTATAACACAGAGCAAGTACGAGATGGCATTTCTCCCCTAATAACTGTCCCTTCCAACCCCCATGTCCACCCTGGCACCAGCACCAACACACACACACACACGTACACACGCACACACATGCACACATATGCCATTCCCTCCCACCCCATTATGAATGCTTCGGGCAGGGAAATGACTTACTTCTGTTAGCTTCCACATCTAATGTCATGCCAGGCACATAACAGGGGCTAGCTACATAAATATTTATGTGATGTCTATCAGTCAATAAGTCCTTTCCAACTCTAAAATTCTGCATTTCTCTCTTTCCCACTGATAAGCAGTCAGATAAGGTAACAGAAAATTTAGACGCACAGAGAATGATAAATGGGGAGGTAGGAGGCCTGGTGTCACGGGAGGATCTGAGTGTGTGTACAGCCTGTACCACTGCAGTGACGGGACCACGAGCCACACGCTTAATTCCTGAGCCTCGGAAGGCTCGGTTGTCAAGCGTTCTGTCAAGGCCACGTGCTTTCTGTGATCCCTTTTCAGCCCTAGAATTCAATGATAAATAAATGAATGTACTTTTCTTTTGAAAATGAGAAACTGGCTTACATGTTACTTAATACTTTTAAGTATGAAAGATAACTCTTTAAGTATCTTAAGTATTAAAATACATCTCAATATGGAAATTCTACAACGTTAGGGAATGCACCATTCTAGCCCAAAGAGCTGGCCCCAAATTTAACTCTATGATTATTGTGAGTCTGCGTGCTTAGTCACTCAGTCGTGTTCGACGCTCTGCAACCCCGTGGGCTGTAGCCCACCAGGCTCCTCTGTCCATGGGATTCTCCAGGCCAGAATACTGGCGTATGTTGCCATTTCCTACTCCAGGTGATCATCCTGACCCAGGGATCGAACTCAGGTCTCCCCCATTGCAGGCGAGTTCTTTACTGTCTGAGCCGCCAGGAAAGCCCCTATTTTAAAGGTTTAGGGGTTTTCTTCCCCTCTCTTTCCACTAGCACAGTCCGGTCCCCCACTGATGAGGTAGTTAACAGAGAAATCCTACCTAAGACTTTACCTGAGTTCTTATGAAAAGTCTTTTTAAAAAAAAATAGATTTTGTCACCCATATTGCCAGCTGTCACTAAGTCAGCTGACAACCTAAAAAAAGACAAAGGAAATAGTAAAAACACAAGTCAAAAAATTAAAAGCCTAAACACCCATCATTTTAAAATAAGAAATTTTAAGTCTCCCTAGCATGCAACATCTACCCACACATTGCCTTCACTTAGTGGGGTATTTTCAGCATAAACTGAAGTTAACGTAGATTGGTGTCAACTACTACCTGTCAGAAGATGCTGGAAAGCCATGTCACCATGAGAAATGGACCAGGAGAAATAAATGACCTCCAAAATGATCATCTACAAATATTGACACACATCGCCAGGGTTCTATTAATACATAAACATGGCACAGATCTAAACCTCAGGGCCCGCACATTTATGTATCCTGGTTGATCTGCTTTTCATAAATCTGCTTAGCACTAATGACTAGGATGCATTTTTAATAAATTAATTTTGAATAGATGGTGCTCTAGAGGGAAGCTGGGACGTGCCTGCATGTCATTAATAGTTAAAAATGGAAGCATCCATTTAGGAGGAGATCTGCAGCTGTTGAAGTAAGAGTCCAACCACACTGACCTCCTGACAGATGACCCTGATCACACTGTGAGCTCTGGAGCCCTTCAGACCGTGCGGTGTGTTTTCACGGATGTGGCCATTTTGGACAAATGACCTGCTGTGTTTAGAGTATATGTTTTAAGCTGTTGCTCCTGTAGTCGCGCCAACCACAACGGTCTTATCCAGGCACCTTGTTCGTGTGTGTTTCCTGTTGCCAGCGTGCAAAGCAGCCAGTGGAGTGTGAGAACGTGATAGGAAGCTTTAACGGGCAGAAAGAGGATCGGGTCCACGTGCCTGCTTTATCCGACTGACCTAGAAAGAACCACGTCTGCGTCAGGGCCCATGGGTTAATCCCTACAATCCCAAATGCTCAAATATAACGATTACATGAAAGTTGACCTTTTTCTAGGTCACCAGTGGCTAAAACTGGGTGATCCAAGAGCCAGAAGTAGTTAAAAGACTTGGTGGGTGCCTGCGATGGCTCTGTGACAGGGTGTCCTGAGTGCAAGACCTCACAGGGTCTCATTGTGACCAAAGGAAGATAAACTCCCAGGAACTTCCCTGGCTGTTCCATGGTGAGAACTCCACACTTCCACTGCAGGGGGCATGGGTTCAATCCCTGGTCCAGGGAACTAAGATCCCGCAGGGCACCTGATCATCACTGGGCCAGGACTGAGCACCCCTTTACTCACATACTGTCCTCTAAGTACAACCCTGAGCGAGGACCCAGGAGCCCAAAGAGGTCACGAAGCCCTTCTTCTCTCTGCCCCCAGAAGCCTGTTCTCCAAGTGAGGGCATCTGGCAGAAGGCCAGAGCTGAGGATCAAAATAATATCGTGGATCCCAGATAAACTGCCAGCAGGCAGAGCAGTTTCTACTTTCTGGGCTTCTGAACACGCAGTGCCGATCGGACTGACTGGCACTTAACAGGTATATACTGGATACAGTTGTGTTCAAGAAGTGATCGAAGGCATGGATTCTAGGGTTTCTGCAATGAGCAGATTATCTTCCTTCTCTGCATTTTCTTTATCACCCAGCGTCTTACTGTCTGTCCCCTTCTTTGCAGTGATCTATCTTCTTAGATAAGGGGCTTCCCCAGTGGGAACCCACCTACAATATAGGAGCCTCAGGAGATACAGTGTTGACCACTGGGTTGGGAAGATTCCCCTGGAGGAGGGCACGGATCCACTCCAGTATTCTTGCCTGGAGAATCCCATGGACAGAAGAGCCTGGCGGGTTCCAGTTCATAGGGTCACAAAGAGTCAGGCACGACTGAAGTGACTTAGCACACATGCACGCATCTTCTTGGATAACTTGAGCTGGTGAGATGATTCCCATCTCCCTTCCATAAATCAGAGAGTATTGTTTCCCCTACATTCACCAAACTCTAAGGGATATCCAGGGAACATTTTCTGCATAAAGATGCAGGCCTTGTAGTATCACCATCCTCCCTGTATTGAAAATTAATGACTATTTCATAAAATATTGAGACCTAAGACCAGCACTTAAAACACGACCATCCATTTCCCTTCCCGTAAAACCACTCCCACTTAGATAACTGCCAGACTTCGGTAATATTGTGAAATAAACCTGCAAACACTCTGCGATCAGAGTGACACTGCGTGAGCGGCTTTCACGTGGCGTGCTGGTGGCTGGGTGGTTACAGCGCCATTAGCATGAGTTAATGACTAAGGCTTCCCTTCACTGTCACATTGCTCTCCTGTTATTAGCCGAAACCTGAACTTTAGCTTAATTGCAGAGACCAACCCGCCCCTGGCAGAGGAGGGCACACTCTCCAATGTTGTGATTGCGTTCAAAGTGCTAATTGAGGGGGACCCTGACAGATAACATGCCCGGCAAAGGCATGGCAGAGAGCAGTAGGTGAGGCTCTGGGAATACGGATTCCAAGATGAAAAACCGTATCTTCAAAAGCCCCGAGGATTTGCTTTTCCTCTCCTCGGCTCAGCCCAGCACACGGAACCAGATTTGCCAAGTACAAGAGGATCTGACACATCTGGCTTCTCGAATTTAACTTTAGTTTCTCACCAACTTTTCTGATTTTGGAATTGATCATTTCACTGACTCTGGGTAACCCCCCTTCCCTGTAAATTCCAAACAGCTCTCCTGAAGCCTCTGTTTCTCTCTCCAGAGATTTTACTTTCTTTAGCACTGAAATGATTGGAGAATCAGAAATATGTGAAAAGAGAAAGACACAGGTTTTTGTATCTGTGATTTTAAACTTCTGATTTTTGAATTTTGTTAAAATCCTTTCGTACTTGCAAAAGGTCCTTTGGCTCTGGAATATTTAGGATCTGTTTACCCTTCTGTATTTAATTTATACAACTTCATTACTGACTGGGTATTATTTCTTTATACGCCCATTTCTTCATCTTCGAAATGTTTCTAATCCTACCCAATGTCCATCTGCTGCCTGTATCAATTAGGATTACTTTGGCTGCAAGTGATAAGTCAACAGCCCAACTGGATTAAGCTGAAAAGGGATTCTTGACTCGCATAATTGAAAAGTCCAGGGAAAGGGCTGGTTTCAGACAAACAATGATTCAGGAGCTTAAATGTGACGGGCACTTGTTTCTCTCCTACTCTTGGTTATTAGCTTCATTTTTACTCAGCATTCCTCATGGGGTCAGCAAATTGAGGCTGTAACCCCCAGCGCAGTTCTCTATTCCTCTTACCCGAGGGAGAAAAGAAATTGGGCTTCCTACACTTGAATCTTATTGACCTGCACTGGCCAGATGTGGGTCATGTGCTCCCAACCCCGAACCAATCACTGTGGACAGAGTGTGGGCAGAATACGCTGATTGGATGGTCCTAGGTCATCACGTGCTTCGCTCTTGGAGCGGGAGGTAGAGCCTTCTTTACAAAAGCAGTATGAACTAAGAGTCTTGGGGAACCGGAGTACTCTAAGCAAACTCTGGGTGATGTTGCCTCAAGATGGGAACAGTATTCGATAAATACTGGGTGGCATAAACAAACATTCACTGAACTGTCACCAGAAAAGGACCACTAGTTGAAATTAGCAAAGCACTTCAAATCTCTTGAATTCAAAAAGCAGTACGAATTCACAAGCTGCAGCCAATTTTCTGTTTTATATCCTGACACGGGGAGATAGAATTAGCGCTCTGTATGAACTAAGTGTTATTTGGCATTTATCTGAGTGAGAGCATCTTGATTCAGTTGATACAATGTGACCTAAACTAAGTTCAAAACTGAGACTATGCTCCTGCCAGATTGAGGTCCCCCTTTGCAATCTCATATTAACAGCATGGGCTATTGTAAGAAACGAGTTTGCGGTAATGAATTGATCCACATTGCCTAGTCTTCTGTTTTTTCTTGCCTACTATGGACTTTGGGAAGGAGTCAATTAGAGAAGTCCTTTAGCCAGTATCGTAATGAGTAATGGGGGCATTTACGTGATTGCTAATGGCGGAGTTTACATGAAGCCTCAAAGCATGAGTGGTGGTGTCTGGCAGCCGCACATTATGGCTGTGATTATCACTATAAATTAAGTTTATGTTGATATAATTAGCAGTTAAAAGCTAAAGTAATATTTATACTGATACAAGTTCTATCGAAGCCATACTAGTGCAAACAGACTGGGAATGTTGATACGGCGGGACTACGTTGATCTTGGAAGGCAGGGTGTTTTTGCAAGTGAGGTATCCTGTTGGTTTATAGTTGACCAAACCGCTTTGCAGTTTTAGAGGCCATAACTCTCTCGGCCAAATGATCCCAGTTGAGGGGAAACACAGCTCACCTTGGTAGCTCTGGCCTTGAACCACCCAAGCCAGAAAGAGAGAGAGAGGAAGCCCGCTGAGAGGGGAGGTGATATCCAGGCATGAGGTCAGTAATGATGACGACAGGGTCTCGCCAGTATCCTTGGGATCAGATGTTCCAAAGGCCACCAGCGAGAAGGAGGAGGGGTGGTTTCATCATAAGAATATGGTCTTCCTTGAGAAAGTCTGGTTGGGGCCAAGGGCTGTGGTCATGTTGACTCCCTGTTCTGCCTTGGCGGATCCGAGGAGTGCAGTATCTCAGGGTCACCAGCATCAGGATAAGGCCAGGTGCTCCTGACTCCAGGTCCTCAGGTGCACTACCTAAGGGCTCCAGACCACTCTGGTTTCTTCTCCGCACATATTTGGCATGTACTGTCCCTAATCCATCAGACTCTCCCCAACATCGATGGGGTTGTCTCTACTTTAGAAGTAAGGCTACAGAGTGAAGAGTCAGTGACTTTCAAATGCTCACTGCTAGTAAGTGGTGAGCGGAGAAGGCAATGGCACCCCACTCCAGTACTCTTGCCTGGAAAATCCCATGGACGGAGGAGCCTGGTAGGCTGCGGTCCATGGGATTGCTAAGAGTTGGACATGCCTGAGCGACTTCACTTTCACTTTTCACTTTCATGCATTGGAGAAGGAAATGGCAACCCACTCCAGTGTTCTTGCCTGGAGAATCCCAGGGACTGGGAATCCTGGTGGGCTGCTGTCTATGGGGTTTCACAGAGTCGGACACGACTGAAGCGACTTAGCAGCAGCAGTAAGTGGTCAGACGGAAAGCAATCTGAGGCCGGCTACCTTTGAAGCCCCTGAAGTATTCATCTGCTCAGCAACTATTTGTTCATTTAACACATATTTTTGAGGACTTTCATCTGCTGGGCACTTTTCTGGGAGCTGTATATACATCAGTGACCTGACCAGGTAAAGCTCTCTGACCCATGGAAGCCTGTCTTTCAGATCTCCCTTGGGAAGTGCGTGGTCTATGAGGAGTCCTGGAAAATCCAGCACCAGCTTGCTCAGAGCCCTCACCCATCAGTCTGCTGGGGTGGCATACCCTCTCAAGGTGGTCATGGTGGTCTCCTGTCTCTCTTTGCCTGAAAACGCTGGATGGAGGTGTTGGTTACTCAGCACTTTGAGTCCTAAAAGGGAGGCAGGCAGTTGGTGGCTCTTGCAAATTGAGGAAAGCAAGAAACGGTGGTGGCAACTAGTTTCGATCTCCTCTCCAGGCAATAACAGTTGTTGTGCCTCTGGTGGGGGAGAGAGAGAGGTGCCAGGTGGCCTCACACCTGAATGCAGTCTTGTCCCCTCTGTCTGCTTAGGTGACCCCTAGAACCAGCATCCCGTGACAACCTCCCGGGTGCGAGGTGACTTTTATACAGCATCTTATTTGATCCTCACAGCAGCCCCTGTGTGGACATTATGTTTCTAGTTTTCTCAGCGAGGGAGCTGAGGGGCAGCTGTGAACCTGTCCATGCAGGTTCTAGTTGCTGGGCTGGGATCCAGACCCCGGCCTGTCTCACATGCAGGCAGGCTGCCTTCTGACCCTCCTTGCTCTGGCAGGCACCCAGGGGAAGAGGGGAGGGCAGCTGCCTGGCCTCCTCCTCCTCTGAGCACCCTCCCCACGGAGCTCCCTCCCCACCGAGCTCCCTCCCCACTGAGCTCCCTCCGCACTGAGCTCCCTCCATGGAGCTCCCTCTCCACCAAGCTCCCTCCCTACAGAGCCCCCTCCCTACAGAGCTCCCTCCCCACCAAGCTCCCTCCCCATGGAGCACCCTCCCCACCGAGCTCCCTCCCCACGGAGCACCATCCCGATGGAACACACTCCCCACTGAGCTCCCTCCCCATGGAGCTCCCTCCCCACGGAGCACCCTCCCCACGGAGCTTCCTCTCCACCGAGCTCCCTCTCTACAGAGCTCCCTCCCCACAGAGCTCCCTCCCCACAGAGCTCCCTCCCCACTGAGCACCCTCCCCACGGAGCACGCTCCCCACAGAGCTCCCTCCCCACTGAGCACCCTCCCCACTGAGCACCCTCCCCACGGAGCACCCTCCCCACAGAGCTCCCTCCCCACTGAGCACCCTCCCCACGGAGCACCCTCCCCACAGAGCTCCCTCTCCACTGAGCTCCCTCCCCACTGAGCTCCCTCCCCATGGAGCACCCTCCCCATGGAGCACCCTCCCCATGGAGCTCCCTCTCTACTAAGCTTCCTCCCTACAGAGCTCCCTCCCTTCAGAGCTCCCTCCCCACCGAGCTCCCTCCACCACGGAGCACCCTCCCCACCGAGCACCTTCCCCACGGAGCTCCCTCCCCATGGAGCACCCTCCACCACGGAGCACCCTCCCCACCGAGCACCCTCCCCACTGAGCTCCCTCCCCATGGAGCACCCTCCCCACGGGGCTCCCTCTCTACTGAGCTCCCTCCCTACAGAGCTCCCTCCCCACAGAGCTCCCTCCCCACAGAGCTCCCTCCCCTCCAAGCTCCCTCCCTACTGAGTTCCCTTGGGATACAAGAGGGAACTCCTGCCATTGAGGCAGCTTCTCTCAAAGGGACACGGGTGGCAGACTTTCCACAGGAAGCAGAGATTGGAGAGATGAAACCTGCAAGAAGGTTTCCCTTTTTTGCTTTTAAAAAGCTGTGTGGAGACTTGTTTTTGTTGTTTAGTCACTACATCATGCCCAACTCTTTGGGACCCCATGGACTATAGCCTGCCAGGCTCCTCTGTCCATGGGATTCTCCAGGCAAGAATACTGGAGTGGGTTGCCATGCCCTCCTGCAGGGGATCTTCCTGACCCAGGGATCGAACCCACATCTCCTGCATTGTAGGTAGATTCTTTACCACTGAGCCACCAGGGAAGTCCTATAGGGGAACTGGTGGTCTCTAAAATTATATGGAAAAGGTCCACCCACCAAGACAGAGGGAGTTAAAAAGAGCCATCTCGGGTGTTCAAGAATAACTAAGAAAATTAACTGGGGGGAGGTGTTTACTTTTCATGTTTTGAGGTTTGGCCAAACCAGCGATGTCTGCAGGAGGGCTTCGATGTTGGAGGTTTTGGTGTTGAGACCGAGAAACTTCTCTGCTCCCTCTCCAGGGCGATCCCTGGGGCTGGAGTGGGAGGGTCTGTTCATTCATGGCCTCCATGAATCTGGGAAGAAGGAGGTCTTCCAGGCCCCACTGGAACACTGCCCAGGCAATATTTGTTGATGTCATTTTCTCCTAATTAGACTTCTTTTAAAAACAAGACTGTTTGTAAGTGAATAACAAGGACCTCTCTAGGAGAGTGGGTGGTCGTCCTGGGGAATGATGGTGAGGGGAGGGGGGCTCAAGTCCAGTGAGGCATGCCACCCGCTTTGTGTCCCTCCATCTGCCAAGAGTAACACCTGCGTTTCCTACAGGAGGATTAGAAACTCCTGGAAGACTGTGGACACCCCAACTCCCGAGACTGTCAGCTACTGCTAATTCCCTCCTGGGCTGGTCTCGTCTGGTCCTCCTGAACACGTTGACAACCTCTGTCTCTTTGATCAAAGAGAGATGTGCTCCTGTGTGGTCGGAAGAGCTTGGGTTGAAAGGGGCCGCCGGGTCCCAGGCCCTGCTGTGCCACCATTGGGGTGGTGGGGTGGGCTGTGGACAGGCCACCTCGTGCTTCTGGAAACCAGCTGAGTTCTCTCCAAAGTCCTTTCTCTGCAGTTCTAACAGCCACAATGTTTTGTTTGTTGGCTGTTGGTTGGTTTGGGTTGGTTTTGTTTTGCTGACGACTGTCGTGCTGGGTCTTCGTTGTGGCATGAGGGCTTAGTTGCTCTGCTGCACCTGGGATCTTAGTTCCTCAACCAGGGATCAAACCGGTGTCCCCTGTGTTGGAAGCTGGATTCTTAACCACTGGACCACCAGGGATGTCTCAGCTGCAATGTTAAGTACCAGGTGCAAGCAGGCACACGGGTCTGCCGTGTGCCATCACACTCACACGCACCAACATGCACACGCTTCTTTTTAGTGCCCAGGTCAGTGACAGTTTTCTTCAAGGTAAAAAGCAAAAGGTCAGCCTATCCTTCCCTTGAGATCTGCTCGGGCCACCCTTAGCCGTCTCTGGGGCAGTGAAAGGGGCGGAGGCTGGGGCTTGCTGGCCTGGAGTGTGGTGTCGGGGCTACCCCTGCTGTTTGTGTTAGGGGCCCAGCCTCTCCACCTCTCGGGGCTTCTCAGTGAAAGTAGGGCTGGCCGTGCTTCCTGGCTCATGGGCTTCGGTTGGGAGTCACCGCGTTACTACAGATGAAGCCCCTAGAGCGGGGCTTGGCATCTGCCCCTAGAAAGAAAGCACTGTTAGCCCCTCACCAAGCTGTCTTCAGGTAAACCTCTGGCTTCACTTCTGCTGGGATTTCTTTCCTTCTTGTCTCAGCTCTTGGTCCTGCCAACTTAGGCTTAGAAATGTACTGACAACCATCTCTGGAAGTTCCTAGCCAAAGTTCCTTCCCAGAAGTCATATTTTTCAGTTTCAGATCAGATCAGTTCAGTTCAGTCGCTCAGCCGTGTCCGACTGTTTGCAACCCCATGAATTGCAGCATGCCAGGCCTCCCTGTCCATCACCAACTCCCGGAGTTCACCCAGACTCACGTCCATCAAGTCAGTGATGCCATCCAGCCATCTCATCCTCTGTCGTCCCCTTCTCCTCCTGCCCCCAATCCCTCCCAGCATCAGGGTCTTTTCCAATGAATCAACTCTTCGCAAGAGGTGGCCAAAGTACTGGAGTTTCAGCTTTAGCATCATTCCTTCCAAAGAAATCCCAGGGCTGATCTCCTTCAGAATGGACTGGTTGGATCTCTTTTTCAGTTTCGACCACAGACAAAAACTGATCAGTCCAAACCTCACCCCACTGAAAACACGGGGAAAACACAGACATCTGAAGCACACCCTCTGGTGTTGGGGTGATTTATCATTGGGATCTGGGCCCTCCTCCCTCCAATAATAATACAGAAGGAAAGGGATGATGGCTGGCTGGAGTGTCAGAGGAAGAAGTTTCTACTAACGGTGGCCTTGAGATGAGAGTGCTACCCTGTTAGCAAAGCTGGGGGACACTAACCCACCTCCAGAAATCTCCCAGAGGAAGTGCTGGGACAGGCCCTATCTGCCTGCAGCTTTGTCCTTTAGCTCATCACTGGTCAGTTCATTAGGGCTGAGCCGCAGAGAGAGCTCGGCTTTAATATCCTGAAAGAGGAAGGGTGCCTAGCAGTTTCTTTCCAGGTTAGATTTGTGCTCCTTGACTGTCGTTTGCAGTTGTTTCAGTCTGGTGGGCTGCAGTCCATGGGGTCACTGAGGGTCGGACACGACTGAGTGACATCACTTTCACTTTTCACTTTCATGCATTGGAGAAGGAAATGGCAGCCCACTCCAGTGTTCTTGCCTGGAGAATCCCAGGGATGGGGGAGCCTGGTGGGCTGCCATCTATGGGTCACGCAGAGTCAGACACGACTGAAGCGACTTAGCAGCAACAGCAGCAGCTAGGGGGAAAAATTATACTAATCGTGAAATATTTGACAGAATTTTCTGTTAGCTTACAAACAAATTGGAATAAATTTGAACCTCGTTTTATATTTTATACACACTCCAAAATAAAATCCCTCCCACAAATTGCTTATATGCTGAGGTCCTGGATTCCAGTAAGGCTTAATTTATTTTAACACACAAATAGTAAATCCTTCCAAAGGGGGGTGTTGGAAATGGAAATACTAATGGGTCCTTTCACAGTGATGCACTGCCAGGCGCCAATCCCTGGGGGAGCCGGTGCCCCGTGTGAGTATGACGGGGTGGGAAGGGGTTGCTGAGCTCAGATGCAGTGCTTGGGCCCAGGGGTGTCACGTGAGTGCAGGAATCAGCAGCATGAAGCTGGGCATCCCGGGCTCATCGCAAACAATGTGTTGTGAAAATGTGGACGGACGTTGTCATGGTGTTTATGGCATGTGCTCACACTGCGTGCCTCCCAGGGGGGGTTCTTACTCTCTGCTTAGTCCGTGGAGCACTGTTAATATCACTTAGAGTCATAGGAGGTTAGATGTGGGTCAGATATGAAAGGCCATCTCATTTCTAAAAGCTTGGCCACAGCGGGGCCTGGGGGTCCAAGGGGACAGCGCAGCAGCTCTGAGCTCTCTGGCTCTCACACCTGCTCACACTCACTCTTGCTCACACTCACGAAAGGGCATGTAGTCTCACCCCTGTCACATCCGAAGGCCCCGTCTGTCAGCTGCTCCCCAACCAGGAACTGCCGTTTTCTTCCTCTCTGGGGACCCCCATTGGTGACGGTCTCTGCCCGGAGGGCTCCACCCCACTGCCATTGCCAAGCCTCCCAGGCAATGCCCCCATCGCCCAATGCCCCCAGGGGGGTGGGAGCTGAGCTGCTGCAGGGGGGGCCTCACAACCCTCCCCCTCCTGTCATCTAGGAACGTGTGTGCAGGGCCTGTACCCACTGCCACTTCTGCAGGGCGGCCCCTTCTGCTTAATTCCCGCTGCACTGGCATCGCAACCACACCCCTAATGCCTCTCCAGCCCATGGGCACCTGCTAACCTCCTTCCTCCTCCTTAGCTCCAAACAAAATCTAAGCAAGTCAGATTCTGCAAATCAGATCATTTTGGAGTTAGACTTGTTAAACTCTTCATTCAGGTTAAAAAAGGCCTTCCTGGGAATATCAGTAAGGAGTCCAATGTTCAGAGAGATTGAATTGTGATCTTAAGAGATCTTTGGTATCAGGAACATTAGCATTTTTTGGATTGTTTCTGGCTGGATCTCCCTACCCCTTTCCCCAAGGGCGTGCGGTGCAGTGGATGGGAATTCAGAACCTATGGCTCCTCCAGGGTCTGCTCTCTCCTCCGGATCTCAGGTTGACTGACACGTGGCTTGGAGAGTGGAATCTCTCGACCCCCTGTGGTGATGCCTCTCCGTGTACCCACGCACACCTCCTATATCCCCTGACTGCTCCATTCCTCCCTGCATGCGAAGGAAGGGGCATCTGAAATGCCTGCTCTCTGAGTATCTATGACTGGATTCTCACCAGGTTCCGATCAACCCACGGATAGGAAAACATGTCACAAGTGATGATGAAGAAGAGAGATTGTCCTGAAGGACAGTTGCTGGCCTAACAGAAGTCTGATGCTGGGTGGACCCTACACACGGGTTGAACTGAACCCGAGGATGGAGGTGGGGAGGATGACAGATACGGCTTCACATTGCAGCATCGCGGCTCAGGCAGGTCACTTCTCTGAGCATCAGTTTTACCACCTGTAAAGTGGGGCCTCTGCTCCAGCATCATCACAGGCATCAGAAGATAGAGGGCCCACACCGGCACATCCACGTTCACAGCAGCATATTTGCAATAGTCAAAAGGTAGAGGCAACCCAAATATCCATCAGTGGGTGAATGGATAACAAAACGTGGTGTGTCCATACAATGGAATAGCATTCAGCCTTAGTAGAGAAGGCCATTCTTACCCACGGTACAGCATGCAGGAAACTTGAGGACATTATGCCGAGTGCAGCAAGCTAGTTGCCAAAGGACACATGCTGTGTGATTCCAGTTACATGAAGCCCTTAGAGTAGTCAGATTATAGAGACAGAAAGTAAAATGGTGCTTGCCAGGGCTGAGTAGGGGAGAAAGGGGACTTATTATTCAATGAGTGTGAAGTTTCAGTTTTGCAAGATGAAAAGAGTTCTGGAGATGGATGGTGAGGGATGCACAGTGGGAATATAGTAAGTGCCACAGAAAAATGTACATACAATGAAAATTTGGGGGCATCTATATTTGACCACAATTAAAAAAAAAAAAGACATGTAGCGCTCTTAGCATGTTGCTTGGCACACGGGCTGATGCTCAGCAGATGGCCATCATCTTCAGGGGAGTGGACGCTTACATCTGGCTCCACCGGGAACCAGCTGGGATAATTTATGTTCCTTCTTTGTGTGGCATTTGCTCCATTTGTAAAAGATCGCTTCCATGTCTCCCTTCTTTTCCTCTGTGAGACCCAAAGGAAATTTAGGGGATATTCAGGAAATATTTAGTGTAATAGAAACAAGAATGGAAATGGGGCTAAAATACATTAAGCACTTTCTCAATTTGCTTTCTGGAAAGAGTGCTGTGTGTGCCCCCCGCCTTACCCCCAGCCAGAGATCTTCTCTTTACCCAGAAACCAAAAACGACAGGTAACATCTGGACCACCTGTTCATTCTTGGCTCGGAATCTGCAGACACCCCTCTGCCCACGGAGGCCACTTTCCCCCAGAACGTCCACTGAAAGCAAGAAAACATTTTCTTCTGCCTGAAAAAACGTAGCCCTGGCCTGATCCTCCTTCCAAACGGTCACTAAGAAAGCAGAATACGTGGATCACTAACAGAGCCTCAATTCATCACTCCCAGAGCCTGAAGCGTTTTATGCTCACTCTGCGGGCATAATCAGGGGAGTGATTCTGAACCTTGTTAATCAGAAAGGGCCCTTTAAAAATGTCATGCTGTCAATATAAAACTTGGCTAAATTGCATTATAAATGCCAGATTCAGTCAACTAACACATTTAACACCATTTCTTAAGTACAGTTTAGATTTTATCCGTGCCAGGGAGAATGAGAAAAATACCTCAGGAGAGCCAACGCCCGTGGATTCCTTGGGCTAAGCTCAGTGCCCCCGGAGAGGGATTATAAATATTTCATTCCAAATCTGAGCTGCCCTTCTCCTGCACTATTGTCAATAAGGTGTCCCCCGCCCCCTGAAAGTTGCTGGTTTTACAATTGAATGATTCTCACAGCTAAGAAGGTTACCAGGGGTGAGAGCCTTAGAACCGTTTTTTCCATCAGAGGAGAATTCCCATAGCTGTTGTTTTATGCCCGAGAGGAAGGGTTTCTTGTGAGTCTAAGAATTGTATGCACACCTCCATGGGAAGAACGTGACAGTCGCTCAGTCGTGTCCGACTCTTTGTGACCCCGTGGACTATACAGTCCATGGAATTCTCCAGGCCAGAATACTGGAGTGGGTAGCCTTTCCCTTCTCCAGGGAATCTTCCCAACCAGGGATCGAACCCAGGTCTCTCACATTGCAGGCGGATTCTTTACCAGCTGAGCCACCAAGGAAGCATGGGAGGAAAAGTCTTCCTTATTGATATCTGTGGAGTCCAAGATAGCTCTCCAAGCAGAAACTAGCTTGTTTGGGGGAAGAGCCATCATCACATAGAAATGAGATCTAACCCCTGCTCTCCCCCCAGCCTCCTACCAAATATAGCTGAGTTGGGAGGCAGACTCTGTGAGGGCTTCAGTTGACCCCAGAAAGGGCTTGGAGGTGGAGGGACCCTTCAGCCTTGTCCCAGGTTGTGGCAAGGCATGTGTGTGTGTACGCCTGCATTAGCTGATCCTTGGATGACGGCTGCCCTGAGCTCTAGCGAGGGCTTCTGGCCGGGGCTGTCAGGGACAGTACTCCCGGTGCTGGGGGTAAGTCCTTCAGTCCTGGAGGGGGGCTGGGCGGCACGCTACAGTGTCCACTACGGAAAGAAAGATGGCCAGAGAGAGCATGATTGACGACCTCTGCCTGATCCCATGGCATAAAGTATGCCTCAGAGTTTGTGTCAACTCGAGATCAGAGAGCTGGGCTTCCATATTTCCTCCTCTGTCCATCTTTGGCTGAAGGCTCCCCCGGGAAGGGGAGGTTTGGATTTAAACTCTTGGACCCTTCAGGCTCTCTGCATGTGTATGAGCCTGGGCTCATGGAAAGCAGTTCCAGTAGCCCCCCAGAGGACTCAGAAGAGAGTCACAGGTGCAGGACATTAAAAGAAAATGGACCCGGAGGCAGGAGATGGGCCCCAAGGGACCTTGAAGGGTCCCTGTGGTCTGGCCGAGACACCCACTCTGTCCGCTGCAGCTTCTGTAGGTCTGAAGGGATTTCTCAGGCTGGATAAAGGCAGGAAGTCAGAAGAGAGATGGGGTCACGAGGTAGAGGCCCTGCATCTGCCAGGAGAGTCCTGAGGCTCAGGGGCCTGAAGGTTGGGAGATGGAATCTGTTTCACCGTCTGGGGAGCCTGGTGGGGAAGGCAGCCTCTGAAGTAGAGACGGCTGAGTACAGAGATCTAGGTGGGGTCTGCAGCCTCTGGAGTGGCAGCAAAGAACCTCATGGACCTGGGAGAGGCAGGGAGGTGGCTGGAGTTTCCTCGAGTTTTCAGCATCCCTGCATGAGTAGGAGTGAAATAGCCAGTGAATGAGAGAAGACAGAAAAATGGAGTGATGTGGAGGCTGTGGCCAAATGTGTGGATGGGTCTCTGGGGACCAGGCCGGCACTGGGCATCTCAGTTGATGCCAGTGTGAAGACAGGGCAACAGGGAACCCATGCCCTGCCTGGTATCCTGGTAGAACATTGTCACTCTAGAGTTAACATGGGGAAAGGGAAACCCTGAACTGATCGAGACTATGTCCCAAGTACCTGGACATTTAGAGATTCGCAATAGAAATAGATTTAAAGAAAATGAAAAAAAAATTAAATATCTACATGCATTTATGGGCAGTTTGTTGCTGCCACATGTAATGATGAACAAGATCTCTTAGAAGCCTCTAAATGATATAGTGTGCGGATGCTTCAGACGACAGGTGTGTGTAACGCCCGTTTTAGCTCAACGTAATTACTCTTTTGTTGACGGGTTTCTCTCCTTACATGAAGAAGGAATTATGCTGTCAGTGAGGACTGAATCAACTGACCGAGGGACAGAAGATGACGCAAGTGAAACCCGGGGCCCCAAGGGAGAGAGCACAACTTTGTGGACAATGCTGTATTTGTCTGCAGTTTTGATATCATAACCCATGTGCCCAACGCAGCACTGCGTGGTCATGCACACATGCACACGCTTCTTCTGAGCCTGTTATTTCTTTCTCTTTCTTCCTTCTTCATGCTACAGTGAGTTGGAAGAACAAAAAAGCTGAAGGATACATGTTAGCTTAGAGCTGCGCACGTGTGTGTGTGTGTGCGCGCGCGCTCCTTTTTTCACCAGGGGTCTCAGAGCTGGTTTCCTGCTTGGAGCTTTTCTTGTCTGTTTCAAAGCCCCCTTCACAAGCTTAACGCTGACAAGGCGAACAATAGAAAGTGAGCCGGAGCTTGGAAATGAACAGAAAGAAAGGACTGACTTTGGGCTACTCTGGTGGGGTAAATGGACTATAAAATGCAATTTTAAATTAAATAGGTGCTTTATGGGCAACACAATATTGATTTTGCTTCCACAGGCAGAGGCTGAAGAATTGCGTGCAATCTGTATGTGTGTGCGACAATTTAGGAAGTATGTAAGTAGGCGTTTTAATTTAACTTAACTGCCCAGGAAGGACTTAATGATTAATATCTTTGGTTTTCAACTCTTGTTGGCGCGGAGGTAATGACTCTTCCCCCTTTTGACCTGTATGCTTGTAGAACCTTTGTCAACTCTTTTAAAAAAAAGTCCCTCCCCTCTTCCCCACGCTGGTGAGGGTAACTTCACCCACCGTTTAGAACCAGGAAGATATTGGTATCCTTCTATCATCTTGCCACCAGCATCCCTTCCATGTTTCCAGAAAACAAAAATAAAAGGTACAGGATAACATAGAGGGGACCCTAGGGGTCTTCTTCCAAAATGCTGTTTGAAAAGTATCTTCAGTAACAATATAAAAAGAGAGTTTGGACTCTGACGTACTGAGCAGAGCTGAGAGAGGAGGGATGTTTGACTTCACTGCCCTGGGTGTTACTGCCTGTCTATACCTTTTGAGAGCTCCTTTCAAATCAGTCAGTCCTAAAGGAAGTCAACCCTGAATATTAATTGGGAAGACTGATGCTAAAGCTGCAGTTCCAATACTTTGGCCACCTGATGAAGAGCCAACTCATTGGGAAAGACCCTGATGGTGGGAAAGATTGAAGGCAGAATAAGGGGGAAGCAGAAGATGAGATGGTTAGATAGCATCCCTGACTCAGTGGACATGAATTTGAGCAAACTCTGGGAGACAGTGGAGGACAGAGGAGCCTGGCGTGCTGCAGTCCGTGGGTTCACAAAGAGTCGGACACGACTTAATGATTCAACTATTATAGCAGCGTACCTTTTAAACCCTTTTAGCAAGTCTTACACAGCTCCAAACTTAGGGTCTAATATTTCCTAGAATGTTCTGTGAAGCAGAAGAATGAATGAACTCATTTTCACCAAGAATTCAATACATTTGAAGTTAAAAGAAAAGAAAAATCCTTGGAAGATATCTTTTAATCACTGGCAGGGCGGGAGAAGGAAGAAGCGACGTCCTCGTTTCATGCTGCCTGTAAGGAAGAATTTTGTGTATTAAAGTCTTAATCTCTACACCCCTTGCTGTAGCCATTCCTTTTCTAGAACTTTATCTTAATGAACAAATTGGGGAAAAGCAAAAAAAAAGGTATGCATTTGGATTCACTGCAGTGTAATTTATAATGGCCACAAACTGAAAGTAAGTTTTGAAAAAATAGAGTGCACTATTTTTCAATAGTGCACTATTTTTGTGGCACTGAGATTCTACTGAGGCAAGAGGCAGAAGCCAAGACCAGCCAGCCTAAGCAAAGGAGGAAGTTTGATGATATAAAGATAAATGTGTCCCATGGAAGTGAGTTTAGGAACACATCTGGGCAGACCTGCCTTTGACATCTGTAGCTTAGGGCAAGAGGACAAACGCAGGTCCCCATTCCAGTTCTCTCAGTATTTAAACGTTATAACCAAGCTGTGCATATAATGTTTACACTGTTAAATAGAATGTTCTGTTTTCCTACTTTGACAAATATACCTTCACAACAGTCTGGGGAACCAGACTTCTCAGAGTTTTATGCCAGAAAATTCAGCACATGGAGAGCCAAACTCTCATCCCAGGCCCCTTACCCCTGGCCCTGACCTCTGTTCACCTCCTGGTCTGCAGGATTCTGCTGACCATCACACGTGCGGACTCACCAGCCCACCCATTCAGGTCCACCCTCCTCCCCACAAAGAACTCCCCTAGCCTTGTCTTTTGATCTAGGAGTATGTGTGCCAGCAAGGTGAAATGGCTTTAAAGGATGGACCCAGGGTGGGGTCCACAGTCAGTGAATCAGTTCAGACACTCAGTCGTGTCTGACTCTTTGCAATCCCATAGACTTCAGCATGCCAGGCCTCCCTGTCCATCACCAACTCCCAGAGTTTATTAAACTCATGTCCATTGAGTCGATGAAGCCATCCAACAATCTCATCTTCTGTCGTCCCCTTCTCCTCGCGCCTTCAATCTTTCCCAGCATCAGGGTCTTTGCAGATGAGTCAGTTCCTCGCATCAGGTGGCCAAAGTATTGGAATTTTAGCTTCACATCAGCCCACAAGTGGGCTTGGGCCATTTGGGCTGGAAGTTTAGGGACCTTGCTTTTCTGGAGTTTGGTTAAAAGAAGGAAGTTTGGGTTTCAAATGGACACATCCTTTAGCCCTCATGGGGAGAGCTTGACCAGAAGGAGGGCACAGCAAGGATCCTCACATGGGGGCTCCAAGGAAGGGGCTCAAGACAGGAGCTTCCTGGGCTTCCCTAGAAAGAAGCTAGGGGAGTTTCTAGCTAGCAGTGGCTCAGTGGTAAAGGATCCACATGCCAGTGCGGGAGACTCAGGTTCAGCCTCTGATCTGGGAATATCCCGCATGCTGCAACTCCAGGAGCCCGCATGCTGTAGAGCCCGTGCTCTGCAACAGAAGTCACGGCAATGAGGTGCCCGTGCACTGCAATTAGAGAGGAGCGCCTGCTCGCCACAACTAGAGAAAAGCCCACACAGCAATGAAGACCCAGTGCAGCCAAAATAAATAAATAACTAAATAAAAATTTAAAAAGAGATTCAAGACGGGGACCCCCACTTGCCTGAGCCAAAGACCAGTAATTCAGTTGGTCCTCAGGAAAGTCTGGTATTAGTTTCTTCTGGCTTTCATAGCAAAGTACCCACAAACCATAAGGCTTAAAACTCTCACAGCTCTGGGACCCAAAGTCTGAAACCAAGGTGTAAGCAGGGCCTCACTCCCTTCAGAGGCTCTAGTGCAGAATCATTCTTGCCTTTCCAGCTTGGTGGCCCCAAGGGGTAGGTGCCCCTTGGCTTATGGCAGCGTAACTCTAATCTGCCCTCTGTCTTCACATGGCTTTCTCCTCTGTCCCTGGGCTCCACCTCCTCTTATAAGGACACCCCTTATTGGATTGAGTGCCCACCTTAAATCGAAAATATTTCATCTAGAGATCCTTAATTACATTCACAAAGACTTTCTTGTGAGGCTGTATTTTGAGGTTCCAAGTGGATATGAATTTTAAAGAGACAACACTAATCAACCCACTGTAGGAGCCCGGGAATGAAAAATCACAGAAAACCTGTGAAATCACTCTCCTTCTGCCTCCCGTCCCTGCTTTTTCATCTGTGTCTTAGTCAACTGTTTACTTCTGCCTCTCCTTCCTCATGGGAAGTTATGGCCACCCCTCAGCCATAAAAAATGTGCATAACAACACAAAAAACTGAGAAGCTATAGGTCCTGATTCCACGTTCCTCGGAGAGCGATTCTTCCTGGCTGAGGTTGGATCCTGGGTCCCCTCCAGGCTGACAAATGTTGACCTGAGGAATAGAGCCAAAGCCACATCAATGCTGTGGAGCAAAGGCCATTAATTTCTGGGTTGGCTTATGGACTGAAGGGACATTCAGTGTCTAATAAATAAAGAATTGATTAAATTATAGCCCAGCCATAGGAAGGAAGACCGTATGACTATCCAAAATTGTATTTTAGAATAAAGGCTAATGGCAAGATAATGCGCTGATAATTAGGTGAGAAAAACAAGTTATGAAACAGTACATGTATAATATTGTACCCATGTAGTTAATAAACATATACAGACACACACACATAGAAATGAGGACAGAAGAATGTAAACTGAGTATTTATAAAACTGTCACTAGGCGGTAGATTATACGTGGATTTTTTTCTTTTTTTCCCCCACAATTTACTGTTAAATTGTTTAATTACTAATATGTCTAAAGAAGGATTTCTAACAAAAAAAAAGGAAAGAATTATTAATAGTGGAACTTACAAAATAAGGGAAAGTTTGGAGTAATAAGCCTGGGGCTATCTATTGGGATATTTACCTAACACACAAAGATTTCTCTTTTTATGGACTTTAGCTGCCACCATTACTATAAACTCTGGCTCTAAAGGAGTAGCAGGATTCTCCAGCTTGGACCAGGAATGCAGGACAAGTCAGTCTGCAGAGAGGAGAGATGATAATGGGGCTGATGTCAGAACAGGGACAGAAATGAAAACAGGATCTGGGCCGCACTTCAGTCTGAATTAAACTCTCCCCAAGATCTGTTGACATTTCTGCTCTTGGGTTTGTTCTGATGCTTCTTTGTATTTATAGTAAATGTCTTTTTGTATTTAAACTAGATGCGTTGATTTCTGTTGCTGGCAAAGAGTTTTGACCAATACAAGATCTTTCTGAATCATAACCCACAAGTGACCATGGCCTTATACACTCAGTTCTCAGAAGAATTCAGTGAGTAAAGGCTTCAGATATGAGATCTGGTCTCTTGGATAAGGTTATGCCCTTGGGTGCTGAAGGTCCAAGCAGATGAGTAAGAGAAAAGTAATAAAATACAAGAGGTTGATGCGAAGGAAGGGACTGAGCAGGAGGCAGATCAAGGAGAGAGGCCGGGGAGGGTGAGAAGGAAGCCACGTGATGAGAGTTCTAGAGTCTAGGATGCAGAAGGCCCCCCATCGCTGACCTTTGGTGATCAATTCACAGTCAGCTTGCCTTTTATGAAAGGTGGATGAGTACCGAAATTAGTTGAGTTGAACTTTGTGGCTTTCAAGTCAGCCCGCATACCATCCAACTCCTGGGTATCCAAGTTCCTTCCACTGGTCACAGCAACCATCTGAACCATACTGGGTCTCTGGGAGAGATTGTTATTTCTTAACACCACTCTCAGTACAATGAAAAACTTCAGACTGGGCAGCTGTGGGCCACCTGATGCAAAGAGCTGACTCATTGGAAAAGACCCTGATGCTGGGAAAGATTGAAGGCAAGAGGAGAAAGGGAAGATGGAGGATGAGGGTTGGATGCCATCACTGACGCAGTGGACAAGAGTCTGAGCAAACTCTGGGAGATGGTGATGGACAGGGAAGCTGGTGTGCTGCAGTCCATGGGGTCGCAAAAAGTTGGACATTACTTAGCAGCTGAACAACGACAAATTCTAGTTTAAAGGATACAAAAGAGACAAGATAATTAAATATAGCACATGATCCTGGACTGAAACCTGAACCAGAAAAAAAATTATTTTGCTGCGAAGGACATTATTAGGGTAAAATTTATCAACTAGATAATGTTATCTGAATGATGGGGGCAAAAGGACACAATAACCACCTCTTAGTTCAGAAAGAAAATGATATGTGTATGCACACATATATCTGTATATCTGTACCTATACATCTGTGTATCCATCCGTGCAGAGAGAATGCCACAGCAAACGTGATCAAGGCAAACTATTAACATTTGGGGAATCTGGGTGAAGCTGTCATGGGAATTTTTTGTTCTATTTCAACTTTTTTCTAAGTCTGGAATTATTTAAAAATAAAAATAAATACCACTCAACTCCCTTAGGACCAAGCTGTTATGGCCCATTTTCCCAATAGCTGATAAAATGTCATTTTGTGCCAGCAAAGTGTCAGTTTTGACTTTCTCCTGAAGTTTACTCCATTCCTTTCCCAGGTTTCTCTTGCAGCTGCTTGGCATTTGTCAGCCCTGCCCTTGTCCCAGGCTGTGAATGACCCAGTGGGTCTCCCCTCGGTGCCCATCAGGAAGCCCGGTGTGGTCCCGGCATCTTCCAGGCCCCGTGGTGACCTGGGGCTGCCCTGGGCAGCTGGATGGGAGGAGGAACTCTGCTTCCAGCCACCTAGGACCTGAGTATAACAGTGAAGGGAGGAGATGAGAGAGAAGTGGGGGGAACAGCTTAGCTTTTCCTTCCTTTCCAGGAATGTCTTTAAGAGCTTTTCCTCCTCATCATTACTATCAGATACATATTCTCTTGGGTTTCCTGGCACTTCAAAATAATTCATCCTTCTCTACTAGAATTTACCATATCCCCTGCCCCTTACACAGGGCTTCCGTGGTGGTTCAATGATAAAGAATCTGCCTACAATGCAGGAGACACAGGAGACTCAGGTTCAACCCCTGGTCAGGAAAATCCCCTGAAGAAGGAAATGGCACCCCACTCCAGTATTCTTGCCTGGAAAATCCCATGAACAGAGGAGCCTGGTGGGGTACAGTCCATAGGGTCACAAGAGTCAGACACAATTTAGCTACTAAACCATCACTTCCCCCTATGCATGCGTGTGTACACACACACACACACACACACATACAGAATGGCTCCCTACACACGACTTCTCTGGGAGCCCATCTCAGCCTTATGTGACTTAGCACCCAAACTTTGTATCTTTATTGTTGCTCCTCTGGGGAATCATGAAAAGTGAAAGAAAG
This sequence comes from Bos indicus, assembly GCF_029378745.1. Classification (NCBI taxonomy): domain Eukaryota; kingdom Metazoa; phylum Chordata; class Mammalia; order Artiodactyla; family Bovidae; genus Bos; species Bos indicus. The sequence continues at coordinate 44,520,843 of NC_091782.1, read as the reverse complement.
CAAAAGCGTTAGTCACTCAATCATGTCTAACTCTTGTGACCCCCACCCCGCCAGACTCCTCTGTCCATGGAATTCTCCAGACAAGAATACTGGGGTGGGTTGACTCTTTCAGCAAATCCCTCACCTCCAGCAAGAGAGAAGGAAACTAACCAGCAACACTTCAATGTACATCTGGGTACAGTCACGTCAGGCCACTTAGCAGGGCTCCAGGTGTGAGCAGAACAATGGGGGTTTTCCTGGAAATTATGAGTACCCAGTGTAAGGAACCTGTGTCTGGTTCCGTCAGACACGTCGTAAAACCTTGGAACTTATGTGCTGATGGTAAATGTCTTCTACAGTGAGCTGCCTCTCCTTAGGATTTTCAATAGGGCATTCATTGAAGGCAAGAAAAATACATTGATGTCCCTGAAGGGAAATAAATGGAACACTTCAGACATGATGCCAGGTGGCATGGTCATCATGCTGCTGTTCTACATGGACTGATTTGGGCAGTGATGTGGAGCCACCAGGAGCCTGCCCTCAGATACCCATGATGGGATCTTCAGCGAGTCACCGTCTGGACGAGGTTTGAGTGCAGATGGAATTGGGAGGCACCGAAGGGAACTGGAGGGCTGGTGGAGTTGGGGAACCAGCTAAGTCATGAGGCAAAGCCTATGGCTGGTGGTGGCTTGGTCAATAACAGCCGTGAGAGGCTCACATACCACATGCGTCTACATTAGAAAGTAGACAAAGACACCAAGGGGCCAGAGATGACACAGGAAATTTATGAGGACTGTTGTTTTGAAGGGATCTTTCAAGAAAATGCTTTTCTTTGAGATGCTGAGCTCACTTAGAGCTGTGAGTGTATACCTAGCAGGGTCCTCTGCCCTGAGGATGGGTGGGGGTTAGCGGTGGTGACGGACTTCCCACTTGGAGGAAGCTAACTGCAATGGACTTGGGCGAAGAAATGCCAGGAGAGAACTGGGTTCCTCCTAAGGAGTAGCAGGGTGTGATGGACGGACGATGAATGTGACATGACTTAGTGCGATGTGCTCTCAGATCATGGTCCAGATCGTTTCTTGATTTGTGTTGCTATGGTTCTCCATCCTGGACATTCATCACAGGTTGTTTCAGAGCCTGACTCAGAAAACTCCTGGGGTGGGCCTCTTAACCACTGGACATCATAGAATCCTATCTCGTGGCGATGGAAGAAGATGCTTGCAGAGGCTAGGATGAAGTCGCACTTTGAAACCTTGTTTTAAAATGCCTGGGGAATGACAGGTCATCTCATCTCGGCAAAACTGGAAAACTGCTAACGTATCTGGCTAGTGAACTTGATTTCGTTCTCAAAGTTTGGGACCAAGGTTTTCCTGGTAAGCATCTTGGTTATCTGCAAAGAGAAGTTAAACTTTTATCCAAACTGCAATAATATCAATATCAAAAGAATATCATGAAAGTAGGGGACAAAGTGAGTTTAACTTAAAAATACTTCACAGTGTTCAGATAATCTGTTGTGTGTCTTCTCATGTCACCCTCACAATGATCTTTAGCAAATGTGTACTGTCTTTCAGTGCGTATTTCTGAATGCCTCATAGGCTTTCTAACTTGGGAGAAGATGGGGGAACAGACAGACATGGTCTCTGCTCTCACAAATTTAGCCTGTCCTAAAGAAGAAGAGAGGCTTCCCAGGTGGCGCCAGTGGTAAAGAACCTGCCTGCCAGTGCAGGAGATATAAGAGACCTAGGCTCAGTCTCTGGGTCAGGAAGATCCCCTGGAGGAGGGCTTGGCAACCCACCCCAGTATTCTTGCGTGGAGAATCCCATGGACAGAGGAGCCTGGCGGGCTACAGTCCATAGGGTCACAGAGACGGACACAAATGAAGCAACTTAGCACAAAGAAAAGACAATAGTTATAAATGCTGATTAATTTCAAGGTAGAATAGCCATATCTTTCTTCAGTTTTACTGATGGAAAAATGGAGGCTTACATAACATTTCTTTGTCACACAAAAGTAAGTTCAGGAGAAAATTTGCAGTGTAAAAATAACTAATATTATAGGAATTTATTAAATCTAGGCAATTTTTTCCACCTCTAGTATTTTTGGTTTGTTTTTGTTGTATTACTAATTTCTGATAACATATCAAGAGTTCTTGCTTCCATTACATACAGTTGCAATGGCACTAAACCTACAGAAGGCATGACTAAATATAACATCACAGATCTGTATTTTTCTACAATATGTTGAACATCCCCAAAGCATCCTTATAAAGAAGATTCACAGGAGTAAGACTGCTTTACTCCTTTCTGACTAGTAGGTGCCTAGAATGATGCCTGACACATTATTGTTCAATCACTGAGTCAAGTCTGAATCTTTATGACCCCATGGACTGCAGCACACCAGGCTCCTCTGTCCTCCACTATCTCCTAGAGTTTGCTCAAATTCATGTCCATTGAGTTGGTGATTCTATCTAACCATTTCAATCTCTGCCACCCGCTTCTCCTTTTGCCTTCAATCGTTCCCAGGATCAGGGTCTTTTCTAATGAGTCGGCTCCTCACATCAGGTGGCCAAAGTATTGGAGTGTCAGCTTCAGCATCAGTCCTTCCAGTGAATATTCAGGGTTGATTTCCTTTAGGATTGATTGACTGGTTTGATCTGTTACAGTCCAAGGAACTCTCATGAGTCTTTTCCAGCACAACAATTCAAAAGCATCAATTCTTCAGCACTCAGCCTTCTTTATGATCCACCTGTCACATTCATACATGACTACTGGAAAAACCATACCTTTGACTGTGCGGACCTTTGTCGGCAAAGTGATATCTCTGTCTGACACACAGTTGCTAGATAAAATGTTGAATAAATGAATGACTGATCTCACTCTCGTTTTAAGGAAAGAAAGCCCTGTGTTTTTCTTCTTTCTTCATATTGAACATGATCTTAAATTCTGTGAACTGCCCTGATTATTCACTTGAACCCACACAATGTATAAAAACTAATGTCAAGGTGAAATAGTCTTAATCTTATATATAAAATTTTCAATTAGCCAAGCTAATTAAGAAGGGCTGATTTCCAAATAATTCCAGAAGTTAATAGGACCAGAACTGTTATAATAGAATATTCCCAAAGATCTTTCCCAAAAGGGATGGTCTAGTTGAGAATGAGTCCAATTGTGTATAAACAAACTTGAACTTACCTCGAAGCATGTTTCAACATGCCTGTTGACTGTGTTTTTAATATGGACTTCATTTGCATTTGCAATATAGAGTTGATATTTTCTGGGATGACAGAATTATAATTTTTGAACTTTTTTCACTGTGAGTGAAAAGGCAGCAGCCTGGATTTCCCTGGTGATCCAGATTCCATGCTGTCACTGCAGAAGGCACAGGTCCAATCCCTGGTTGGATGAACTAATGTCCAGCATGATGCATGGCCAAAAACAGAGGGGGAGGGAAAAAAAGGAAAGAAAGGCAGGAGCCACACAAAGAGGGGCATGAGAGACGAAGAGTCCCAAAAGGGGTCAGGCAAAACCAGTCCAGATAGAAGGTAACTAAGGAGGTTTCGTGGCCTTTCTGAGGAGTCTATGCATGACAGTGTTGCACAGCATTCTGTGATGAATGTTTGAGCGTGTGCAGGAAGACCTAAATTATCACTGCCTGGCTTTGGGCCACCTGGTGGTATGTTCCTCCTCAACGATACCTTAGCTCATGCTGTATGGTTGACTCACTTGGAAATCCAGAAAAAGGATGGGATCAGTTCTCAGGCATAGAATGATTGGCCAAACCTTGCAGCATTGGACTGCAGTTAGTTCCACTCCTGGCTCCCTCTTCTACATTGCGACTTAAGACATTTGATGGTACTGAAGCATCATGTTGTCTGTTCTTTGTAAATCCAAGAATTAGTTCCACCATCAGAAGGGACTGCTTGATGAAAGATGGGTCAGGGTCATTCAAAATGACAGGCTGTATTTAGCAGAATAATCTTGTTTTCTTCTTTTATTTATGGCCCAATAAACTGAATGTTCATGGGAAAGAATTTTTAGGCACCCTAGTATTTGTCTTTGGAATGTATTTTTCTACATATGGGAGCACACAGCATCTGCATGATGGATGGTAGACAAATTATTTTACTACAATTCTTCATTACAAATAGGAGAAAACTGGAGGGCAGAGAGCTTAAGTAACTTATTCAAGGTAATCTGATTAGTTAGTAGCCATAGCTAAAACCTGGGACTCAAGGTTCCCTGTATCTCACAGATGATTTCATAAGTATATGCAGACATTCCAAATCAGATTCCTCTCTCTCTCCCAAGCTCATTCTTGATTTGAGTGTCATTTTTTTTTTTTTTTCCTGGAACTAATTACAAATTTACAGTTTAGGCACCAAGCCAAGCCCAGCTATTACTGCTTCGGGCTCTATCAGGGTAAATGTAAGCAGAGATGTTCTGAGTCTTCTGTGAAGACTCTTCAAGGGTCACATTGCAGATGTGTGCTCCTGGGCATCTGTGCACGTGTATTACTCATATGCACGTGTGTGGATGGGGGCGGGACATCCTCTAACTTTGACAAGATTGGTTCCTTCTTTGCCTACTCACCTATGGGTAAGACTTTGTTTAAAAAAACAACAGAAACGTCTGTGGGTCAGGTGTTCCTATCACATGTATCAGCATAACCCATAGACACCTTCTCTTGAATCCCAGAAGAAAATATTCTATTTTAATTCTAAATTATTCTTTATGATATAGGGTATATATTACCGAGACTTCTGTAACTCTGGGCTTTTTAGTTCACAGAATCCATTACATTCCGTAGTGGTGAGTTTTTATTTGTTCATTCACTTACTTGTGCGTTGAATGATCAACAAGGCTAACAGACATTTTATGTACAGATTCATTTCATCATTTATGTGTTGCTGAAAATCCAGACTTTACAACCGAGTGATATGTTGATGCAGAGAATTTATTAGTTGAGGCTCTAAGCCTGGATCTTTCAGAAAGAGCACGTCAGATAAAGCCACATCAGGATATTACTTTTGATAGTAAATGTAGAAACTGGACCATCCCTCTGCCCATCTGTAGACCTGGATTGTGAACATTCTGCCTCCATCCTCCCACACCCCCAACACACTTTTTGCCCTGAAAGCACGTCCTGACTTGGCAGAATAGAAAATGTGGAAAGTGTTAGGATTGAAGCTGCACATTCAGATAAAAATGCCTTGGTGTGTCTAGTTTATTCTTTGGTAAATAATATACCTGAAGGTATCTGAAAATTTTCTCTTTTTCATAAGCATATGGTTTTGTTGTCTCTGGTGGCTCAGATGGTAAAGAATTCGCCTGCAATGTGGGAGACCTGGGTTCCATCCCTGGGTCAGGAAGATCCCCTGGAGGAGGGCATGGCAGCCCACTCCAGTATTCTGGCCTGGAGAATCCCACAGACAGAGGAGCCTGGACTACAGTCCATGGGGTCGCAAAGAGTCGGATACTACTGAGCGACTAAACACGCAAGGCAAACAACCATGGGAGAGGTGGGCCAGAGGTCTTATTAGATGATTTGCTGTAACAGGATAGACTAACTCTTTCCTAAGAGTTCATGTGCCCGTGAAAGTAGTGGAAGCTGAGGCGGGAGAGGGATGCAACTGAGGAGGGAGGCCAAACAGAACTGGATGACATGCGTGAGAGATGCTGAAGACAACCTAAGCAATGTTATGCCTTAAATAGAGACACAAAGAACTAAAATTTGGAATCTGAAGCCATTTCATTCCTGACTTGTTTATGTGCAAATAACCCAGTAAAATGTACAGGCTTCGTAAAGGCAAAGATTGTGTCTTACCAGTTTCTGCATGTCTAGTGCTTAATATGGGCTTCCCTGGTGGCTCAACAGTAAAGAATCTGCCTGCAAGTTGGGAGGCACAGGAGGTACGGCTTTGATCCCTGGGTCAGGAAGATCCCCTGGAGGAGGGCATGGCATCTCACTCCAGTATTCTTGCCTGGAGAATCCCATGGACAGAGGAGCATGGTGGGCTACAGTCCATAGGGTCCCAAAGAGTTGGACACAACCGAAGTGACTTAGCATGCATGTAGTGCTTAATATAGAACTGAGCACATTGTTATCACTCCTTAAATGTTTATTGTTTTTAAGTAAATGAATGAATTAATGCTTAATGCGCACATATATATTTTCTTCTACCGGAGAAAAAGATTTGTCTTTTTTTTTTTCAGGTTGATGCATTCCATGGTGTCGCATATGAAATGAGATGCCCTTTTAATCCACTATGCATGACACTGACCATTCTGAACAAAGAAATTATCCTTCTCTGAATTCCGATGCTCTTAGAAATTGAGATAAATATTTAACCATCCTACTCTGCCCTCGTGGATCTGTGTGGAATCCTTGAGCCAGCTAATCGAACATTAAATGTCTAAATTAAACTACTCACCTCTCAGTAATGGAGGAGGATAAAGCAAGTATAAAAGAACATTCTTCTTCCTCACCTGTTAACATAAAGCAAAACAAGAATCTGCAAGAATATTTTGAGATAGCAAGTATATGAAGAGCTTTGACATATATACACATACACATATTATGAACCTTTGACATTTGTAAAACTACAAACTCAGAAAGTTGTATCAGAAACTCTTTAAAAAACAATACCACCACATACCTTTTGCTGTTCTTCTGGGGGAAAAAAAAAATAGGTACAGTATTTCCAAATCCATGGAGTTTCCATTCACAGAAAGAGCTAAGTCAGGAAAGAAAAAGTCAGCCATAGAAAGGCATTATATTAGGTAAATGAACCAAATCAGGGTAGGAGAACACTATTTGCAATTTAACCAGCCAAGTTAAACACGACACGATTAGAGCCAATCTTTGGGGACCAAGTTAGTAGTAATTGTGCCTTATTTAACTTGGCCAATTAAAGGCTGAACTCTTTTCTAAATTGGCTATTTTCAAAGCAATCAAACCTTTGCACTCCGAATTTTTTTTCCAGCTTGCCATTTTTAATTTAGGTATTTGACTGCTTAATGGATGTATGTGTACATGGACCCATACCTAAATATTTGCACATAATACAAAATTAATATGCAGTTGTATTGGGCAGAAGAAATGGTTTCTTATTATAATAGGCTTTTTAAACCAGATTGGGGTCATATGTGTTTTCACATGTCCACTAATTTCCTGCATCTGAAGAAAGGATCTAAGCTGTGAAATACATGGCCTAAGGGAAGGTTCCTAGGAAGTAACTACTATAACCTGGAAATACTCACCTAAAGAACTAGGGTTACAATATCTAGAAAAGGTAGCGAAGAGAACAGAATGTTCGTGTTGTCTACCAACTGTAAGTGCCTCTTTGTTTACTTTGTCACCACGAGTCAGTTAACATTTATTGAATCCTCATTCTGTGCAGAGAACTGCTCTTGACGAGGTGATTCCAACCAAAGCCCCAGAAATTATCCCTGTCTCAAGAAGCATCTACTCTGGGGACTTCTCTGGTGGCCCAGTGGTTATGACTCTGAGCCTTCAATCCTTGGGGTGCAGGTTCAATCTTTAGTTGGGTAACTAAGATGTAACATGTTGCTGGGCATGGCCAAAAAAAGGCATCTACTCTGAAAGAAAAGCCCCAAATTGTGTGGAGGCATAAATACAAAGGACTGATCGTTTGAATCAGCTCTTCACCTTTCTCCACTGGCATTAAAGTATTCAAATACATTAGGGTTAAAACTCAAGAATCAGAAAAAGAGAAGAAAGTAAGTCATCATAGCTCTATGAATTGAGTCTGATGGAGTTAGTAAAAAACATTTTTTTCTGGGGAACTCTGACAGAGTAAGTACCAGGAAGAAGGGTAGGGGGCTTTAAAGTGAAAGGAAATTGCGACCCTATGGACTGTAGCCCACCACACTCCTCTGTCCATGGGGTTCTCCAGGCAAGAATACTGGAGTGGATTGCCATGCCCTCCTCCAGGGGATCTTCCCTATCCAGGGATTGAATCCACATCTCCTGTGGTTCCTACATTGGGCAGATTCTTGACCTCTGAGTCACCAGGGAAGCCCAACAGCAGCTAGTAGGGTAAGCACTGGGCAGAAGGTTAGGGCATTTTAAAATAAAAGGAAATGACTGAAAGCTGTATAGAAAAAAAGACCAGTAGATGCTCTACATTAAAACAAATCTATCTTTCCAGTGCCTTTAGGGATTAAGGACAGATGTGTTTTTACATCAAGTGTGGATCCAAATACATAGACTAGAGTAGACTTTACTTTTCAAGATCTAAGACCATTTTCTGCCTAACAGAATGAGTAGTTGTGTAAGAATTTCAATACCATGTTGCGTGCATTACGGTTAATTTTACAATCAGCTTTTCTGCACACACTCTTCCATTCTTTGTGGAGATGGAAACCTTAACCCTGTCACTTGTTTTGAGCAACAGAAGGAACTGATTACAAAGAATGGTGATCCAAGTGCAAGGTAAAGTTATGGCAGAAGTGAAATGAAAACTCGTCATCTGAGGCCATGTGGTGGGGCTGGGTGGGGTGAGCTAGAAGGAGCCCTGGATCCTTGGCTTCTAGAAAAAAGAAGTCAAGGCTTTCCCTTTAATTTCCTTGGGTTGGGGATGGCGGGGAGAGAACTTCACCCTCCCGAAGGAGGTGTTGCTGTCTTTGGTCACGTTTTGTGATCTTTCATTTGGCTGATGTGGTGGTGAGTGTAATGGCTGTGTTAGAAGATGGGGTTGTCCTGTGTTCAGCTCCTCTGAAGCAATGCCTCTCTTACTATCAATTTCAGATGTTCTTCTTCCCCCCACGGAGTGAACCCCTGACCGGCTTAAGAAAGCCTGAGGCTGAAGACCTAGGCCAGCATTGTTCAAGCTTTGGCTGGGGATCTTGCTTACTTTCTGGCTCTCTGGAAATTTGCCTTGCCCTTTCTTCTCTTTGGAGCGATACAGTGTGAAGGCTTATGTTTGGGGGAAAAGAACAGATGACATCAGGCCTCTCTCTGCTGTGATCCTAGGCAGGGCTCACTGAGACAGGATCTGTCTAGCCACTGAAGTACATTGTAGTTTAGCCCTTGAAATCCCAGTTAAAAACAAAGTGTTGTTTAACTTTGGCATGTCATTTTTCTATGCATGTATTTATTCTGCGGGCCTTGTCGAAGGGTAAGACTACTCAAGGATGAAATCTGCATATTCTAAAAATTTCTGGCCCAAACACTATCAACGTATCCCAGTAGACTATCATAATGATCATCCTTTTGAGGGGAAAAAAAAAAAATGTCCATTGTTTAAGCCAGGCAGTCACCGGAGTTCTTTTACAGCCGTCTGAAATAAGGCAGCCAGGTACCAGGCAACTAGGGTCAGCCCCGCGCCTGCGCCCCAGAGCCTGCTGAAATCCCTGGAACTAGCCAATCCTAAGCCTGTTTACAGGAGGGATCAAACCCGTGCCCGCCCCCCTCTATTGGAAGCGCGGGGTCTTAACCACCGGAGGGACGCCAGGGAAGTCCCCAAGCTGCCTTTTCAATGGCAGTCATCTCTTGATCTGTTGGCCTCAGTACACCTCAATAATAATTAAAACTACATTTTAGAACCAAGAGTTATATGTCAGTGGAAGATTGTAAAAGGCCACCAGGAGAAGAAAACACAAGACACTAAAATCTCAGAAGAGAAGAGAGAATGTAAGCTTGCGGCTGGAGACGTGTGGGACACAGGCCAGGTGGGAGATGCCTGGACGACATGGCCGCCTTGTGTCCACCGCAGTCAGGGAGGGGAAAGACGTTTGAAACATGCAGCTTAGGCTCAGAGGCAAAGTCAGCTTTTATGCTGGTTTTCCTGCTTTCCAGTTTGTTCTCTGTGATTGCCTGTTAAGTGCATTTCTGTCTCCTCACTTTGCAGTCAGAATGCTGGCAGGAGAGTTGGAAGCATATTTGCACTGTACTTCAGATAGCCTGAGATAGCTAGGATAAAGCCAAGGTGGTGGCGGGCTAGAGAGGGGACCCGGAGGAGGGGTGAAGATGCTGCTGACGACGGAAGCTTCCAGCTGTCTGTCACTTCATTACACTCATGCTATTCTCATCTTCTGAAGAATTAAACCTTTGCATGCTCTCTCCTGTTTTATTTTTTTTTAATAAATTATTTATTTTAATTGATTTTTGGCTGTGCTGGGTCTGTGCTCTTGTTGCTTCGAGGGTTTTTCTCTTGTTGCGGCGAGTAGGGGCTCCTCAGTGTGCAGTATGCAGGCTTCTCATCGCTGTGGCTTCTCTTCTTGCAAAGCACAGATGGGCTTAGTAGCTGTGGTGCACGGGCTTAGTTGCTCCTTGGCATGTGGGATCTTTCCAGACCAGGGATCAAACCTGTGTCCCCTGCGTTGGCAGACAGATCCTTATCCACTCCTCTACCAGGGAAGTCCTACTCTCCTATTTTAAACACTCAAATTTCCACCACTACAATGTTGGGTGTATAAATGCATTCATGACTGACTTGGAACCTACCTTTCTGGCACTTTCACCCAGCGGAGCTTATTGAATCTTCAGTGTCATAGAATTTCTCACCACTTCTTGAAAAGACCATGCTTTTATAACCAGCAGAGCGCTAACTCAAGACCGACAGGAAAATGGGAAAGTAATCCTTTATTAAGAGGGACAAAACCCTGCTTACTAGAAAGGCAAGGTTCTCTGATAACACCGTGATTGGAAAACATGGTTTCCTTTCAGGATTGAATCTGTCCTCCCTTTCATCACAAATAAGCTGACGGATGGCTTAAATACTCAGGGGCACTTGAGAGAGAGAAGGATGTGGCCAGACCTGCAGGGCAGACATCAGATCCCCTGCAGTAGCCAGCCGCCTGGGCACAGCTAGTGGCCTTCTCTACCTCCTCGCTGGCACAGTGGGGAAGAGGGAGCTAGGAAGATGGCCAGGCTGCCTAAACTGTTTGTGACCAGGAGGCTGAATGTGCGAGAGGAGTTAGGAAATTCCTACATGTCTCTTCTAGCCCAGTCACACTGCCCAGGGCTAAGGCCTGGCTCAGGGAATATCAAGTTCTGATTCTTCACATTCAGGAGGCATTTGTATGTATGGTTCTCTCCCTCCAGGCCAAGGCTTGGAGGGGCAAAAGTAAAATGGAGCAGGACCTTAATGGGCAAGTCCTTTCCCTCCACGTCCTCTGCCTGCCTTTTGTCTGTGCAAAAACCTTAGCTAAAGAATAAGTTTAAGCAGAGAAGTGAGAACAGGCAGAAACAAAGGAAAACAGTCAGAGGAGACCAAACAGTAATAGTTTAGTCATTAAGCACAGTCAAGGGGACATTTAGCTCTTTCCCAAGGGCTATAGATAATACCTAAGCCATATCTTGTGGGCTGTCTCATGGATACTGAAACCCCCACCCGGTGAGAAGCTAACTACACGATGACTAGATGGTAGCCATGGCATATGTCACAATTCCAAGAACTAGCCTCTAGGAAATGGGAACAAACTGACCCTGGAACCAAAGACTAACAGTGCTTAATCAAGATGATGCTGGTCAGACCACTGATGACTAATTCCAAGATGACTGTCAGAACTGACTGTGCTGTTTCTGCATGTAGCCCCTTCCTCAGACTATAAAAGCTCTTGCCCACTAATTGCAGGGTTGGGGGGAGAGAATCAGCCTTTGGACAGATGTCTGCCCTCCCTCCCTGGTTGCCAGTATCCAAAATAAAGCAAACTTTCTTTTCCACCAAACTGGCCTCTTTATTGGCTTTTGAGCAGTGAGCAGCTGGACCCCGCTTTCATTTATAAAAGTCCTCTGAAACATGACAAGAAAGAATGCAAAGTTTCTCCATTATCTTTAATAAGTGGACTCTATTTTTTTTTAATCCACTCTCCCCATTGGCCTCTTTCAGGGTGGGAACCACATTAGCCATCAATGCTTAACACAGCAGGTGGTGAGCAATAATAAATTTCCCTTTAGTGAATCATAAACAAATGAAGAAATGAGTGATGAATGAATCCCAGGCAGTGGGGAGAGAATGTACCTATACAGACTTCTATATTTTTATCATAAAGGCCAAAAAATAAGCCGTAACCATAAAGATTTCACATACACAATGTGGGTAAATTCTCAAAACAATCTTGAGAGGGGGAATGATCCCCATGTTTTCTTATGAGAAAACTGAGGATCGGAGAGACCGTGTCAACCACCTAAGTGCTCATGCCTGTCTTGTCCCTAGTAAGTGATGACGGGGGCTGAGGCCCCAAGTCTTCCGGGTCCAAGTCGTCGATACCAGAGCCGTCTAGTTAGTCTCAGGGACACACTCATCAGGGAAGATGAGAAGAGAGCTTTCAGGGAAAGAACGGGAGTGTGGTCATCAGATTTTACTGTGCTGAAGAGTGAATGATGGTTCAGCTGAAGGAGGAAAAAGACAGAACAGGCTCCATCTTGAAAGCAGGACTCCACCTTGGGCGGGACTGTGGACTTTGAGCTCTATGCCCAGTATTTATGGAAACGACATACCAACTGGAAAACCAGACCACTACCAGCTGCCCCCCCACCCGCCCGATGGACGAGCCCCAGGGCTCGTATCTACACTCTCCATTGCCTGAAAGAATACACTAATTATCTGTGTAACCAAATAGAATCATAAATTCTATTATGCTTGTTGGGGTATGACCACAGGCCTATTGATAATTGTCCACTGTTAACTACCTAGGCTTAAGGCATGTGAATCACGGGTTAACTTTGATTATATCCTTCTTTTCCTTTGTTCAGACTAGTTTCAGAGAATTTGGGGAGGTGGGTTCGGACATGTACACATAGGGTATAAAAGAGTTTCACAAATGCTGGTCGGGGCCCTTGGCTAAGAGGAGATTCTGCCTTGGGCCCCCTGGTGTAATAAACTGCACTCCACTATCTGCATTGTCCTTCTGAGTGAGTTTGTTTCCCAGAACGCGTGGCTACAACACAATAATCAAAGATCTAAGCAATGTCTACAAGTCAGTAAGGAAAAGACAACTCAAAAAATGAGCGGAGAAGATGGGAAGATGTAATTCACAATAAAGACTCTCAACCTTTCTATCAGGGAAATGGAAATTAGAGGGATGAGATGTTCTTACACTCAATATTGGTGAAAAACTTGAGAAGTTTGATAATTTCAAGGGTTGGTAAGAATATGAGGTAATGAAATGGGTACCATCTCATCTCATAAGAATGAAATACTCCTGATGGGAGTATAATGTTGTGTAGCCAGAGACCGTTGGCAGTTTCTGCTAAAAATTTAAAATGCATGTTCTCCAGGCTTCCCTGGCAGTCAGGTGGTTAAGACTTCACCTTTGAAGGCAGGAGGTGTGGGCTTGATCCCTGGTTGGGGAGTTAAGATCCTTCATGCTTTGTGGCCAAAAAACCCAAAATATAAAACAGAAACAATGTTGTAATAAGTTCAATGAAGATTTTAAAAATGGCCCATGGTAAACAATAAATAAATAAATAAAATGCATATTCTCTATGGCCCAGCCATGGTCTAGAAGGTAGATTCTGTGTATCTCGGGGGATCGACCAGCCTCATTCAGTATCAGGGAAAGTATGATAACTTCTGTTTGAGTTTGACTGTACACCATCCTTTTAAATGTCTTGTTGAGAGTCTGTGTTTGAGGAAGGTGCTATGAAGCACAGCCTAGATGCCCTTTCTAGCTGGTTCCCCAGCTGGCAGGAAGAGTGACTGCCAAAGACTCATGGCTGAGCAACACCTAGGGGATTGCCCTTGGCCCAGGGGAGCTGCCTTGCCCAACCTGGGCAACCTGTGTCCGGTGACTGGTCAATGTGGGGGTAGAGAGCCCAGCCCCTTGCCTCAGTTCTAGGCAGCACTGAGTGGCCATCCAACCCTGAACTTCAGGGACCCGCTGAGCCCTTGCTGGCAATTGCATGGAGCTCATCTCCTCTCCCCACTAACATCCAAGTGTGCACAGCTCAGAGCCTGGGTGTCTGTTTCCTGGGGAGCTGGCCTAAGGAGGTTCTATAAGGCACAGGTGTACAACTGCACACGCATATCGTTTACTAATATTTAAATGCACGTATATTTTAGCATATGCTCAAAGACATGCTTTACCAACAGGGTTGCTGTGTCCACTTAATATTCTTATGGTGGAGTCCTCACTCCCCTGCCCAGTCCCTCAGAAGTAACCTTTTTTGTAAATAGGGTGATTGTGGATGTGATTAGTTAAGATGAGGTCATACCCCAATCCAACATGATTGGTGGTCTTATAAAAATGTAGACACAGAGACACACACGGGGGAGGCCACGTGGAGTCTAGGAGAGGCCTGGGAAAGGTCTTTCCTGGCACTGTCAGAGGAAACACGGCCAACAACTTCATCTTGGACTTCTAACCTCCAGGGACAATAAGGTTCAGTTTTTTAAGCCACTCAGTTTCTGGTTTTGTTGTTGTTGTTATAGCAGCCCCTATGAATGAATACAGGGCCTGAGAGAAACAGCCCCACATATGCACAGGGATGTATTCTTTGCAAATTCATAGTAGTGAAGCAAAAAAAAAATAGTCTAAACAGTGTAAAGGTTTATCAGTAAGTCCTCACAAATAAAATAAGGTAATGCCCTTATCAGTAAATCTTCACGAATAAAATATAGCATATTCAAGCTATGGATATTTAACCTCACTGTAAAAGCATCTGGTAGGTTTCATTGCCGGAGAAGGCAATGGCATCCCACTCCAGTACTCTTGCCTGGAAAATCCCATGGACGGAGGAGCCTGGTGGGCTGCAGTCCATGGGGTCGCTAAGAGTCAGACACGACTGAGCGACTTCACTTTCACTTTTCACTTTCATGCATTGGAGAAAGAAATGGCAACCCACTCCAGTGTTCTTGCCTGGAGAATCCCAGGGATGGGGGAGCCTGGTGGGTTGCCATCTATGGGGTCACACAGAGTTGGACACGACTGAAGCGACTTAGCAGCAGCAGCAGGTTTCATTGCATAAAACCATCAGTAACTATCTGAGTTAACAAAGGGAGAAGCTGAATAACATGTGCAGAACAAAACCATTTAACTTATGTTTTAGAAATGCGAAGGAATACTCTATCCGTTGAGACATTTCTCTATGGATATGAACACACAGAACAATGACCAGAGGGATAGACTCTAAACTTTTGACATTTTTTTGCCTCTGGGGGTGGCTAAAGGGATTTTTCATCAGTAATAGTTAACTTTTAATAAGAGAATATATTCATAAATTTTCTTTGTAATTAAAAATTAATAAAAACAAAAAATCATTGAGGGAATGTAATATGGCATCCTAGAGCAGAAACAGGACATTAGGTAGAAACTAAGGAAATCTGAATAAACTATGAGCTTGAGTTAATAATAATGTCTCTGTATTGGTTCATCAATTATAATAAATGCACCATAGTAATGTAAGGTGTTAGTACTAGGAGAAACCGTGGGCAGAGAATGCTATGGAAACAGTAGTCTCTGTTCACTTTTTCTGTAAAATCTAAAACATAAGGTCAATTCTAAAAAAAACTCACTGGAGAAGACTCTTAAGAGTCCCTTGGACTTCAAGGAGATCAAACCAGTCCATCCTAAAGGAAATCAACCCTGAATATTCATTGGAAGGACTGAGGCTGAAGCTGAAGCTCCAATACTTTGGCCACCTGATGTGAAGAGCCAACTCACTGAGAAAGATCCTGATGCTGGGAAAGATGGAAGGCAGGAGGAGAAGTGGGCAGGAGAGGATGAAGTGGTCGGATGGCATCATTGACTCAATGGACCTGAATTTGAGCAAACTCTGGGAGACAGTGAAGGACAGGAAGTCTGGCATGCTGCAGTCCATGGGGTCAAAAAGTCAGACCCGACTTAATGATCGAACAGTAACAACAACCAGTCTAAGGTGTTAGTACCAGGGGAAGCTGTGGGCAGAGGGTGCTACGGAAACTTAGTACTCTCTGTTCACTTTTCTGTAAAATCTAAAATCTAAGGTCAGTTCTAGGGGGGGGAAAAACTCATCGAGGGCACTTGGGTTTTCTCATGTGGATTTCCAATCCCCACCTCTAGATATTCTAATTCAGCAGGTCTGTTAGGGGAAGCACACTGACTGAAACCGCCCGCCCTGGCCAGGCGCCATAGTAACCATTTGCATGAGTTGTTTTATGACAGGAGATCCTGATAAGGAACACAGAACTAATAAGCCTCCACCAACAGGAAGAGTTGGGGAAAGGGCTAAAGCAGACACCGCATGTCCATCCGTTTCCCAGAAGCCCTCTCGCTAGCATCCCATCCTGGCTGAGCGATGCGTGCACCACCAGGAAAGACTCTGAATTAGGATGATTGGCCAAAGACCACCTGGAAACTAATCCCATCACCATAAAACCCGAGACTGCGAGCCATGCGGCAGAGCAGTTCTCCTCGGTTCCCTTACCCTCCTGCTCTCCACCCGGGTGCCCTTTCCCAATAAAATCTCTTGCTTTGGCAGCACATGTGTCTCCTCAGACAATTCATTTCCGAGCGTTAGACAAGAGCCCAGTTTCGGGCCCTGGAAGGGATCCCTCTTCCTGAAACAGGTCCGGGGGGGATGTCGGGTAATTTCCTTCTTATTATCCTGAAGGGGTTCTGATCCTTTGAGTTACCGTGGACAAGAAAAAAAAAAATTAAAGAAAATCCAGCCACCATATGCATTGAGTTAACAAAGCTGGTGCCTGAAGTCTTTTCATGGTTTGGATTGAGGAGTTATAAAGGCGGAGTGGTGGTGTGGCCCGCGTGTCCACTCTGGGTGGCCTTTTCCCGGCCAGGAGACTGCCCTCCACGTGGGATGCCCACACACAAGGAGCTGCCTCTGCTTTCCCATCACAGGGCTCGGCACATGGCTAGTTCTTTGGCTTTTAACTGTATTTTGAGAATAATGTTATGAATAATTGATCCTCCCAATTAAAATGTTTTTCTTCCAGTTAAAATTTTTATGCGTGACCTGAAAAGATGGCCTATTTAGCCCGCCTCCACCTCTCCACTCAGCCACTCAATTTACTGTTCGGAGTTCTTGTTCTCTTAAGACTCTACACAAACACACTCACAACTGCTCTCATAACAGATGGTCGGTGTGCGTTACGTGGCCTCCCCCTTTTGGTAAGCAAGGGTGTTTGGCACCACGATGAACATGTTATTACTCACTCCTTCACTCAGTCATTTATCCTACCAGCAGAGACACTATTGGGTACTCAGCATCCCTCTAGATGCTGGTAAGACAGCTGAGAAAAAGATGACAAGTTTGTCCTTAATGAAACAGGTGATTGTTAGTTGAACTGAATTGTCCCTCCCTCAGTCGCTACAGTCTGATCAATGAAGTCACAGTAAAACTGATAAATTATTTCAACTGGAAAATAAGACACCTCCATGACAATGTTTAACACAGACGGACTCAATTACAAGAGTAGATATTTTAGATATTCCTCAAAACATTACATCTTGAAGATTTCAGCCGTTGTGAATACCAGCACTAACCATCCTGTTTCTGAGTTGGGTTAGTGCTGTCAGAACCTCATCACTGGCTTCGAGGATGGCCCAGCTGGACTCGGGGTCCCCCAGGCCACAGAGTGCCTCGTGGCACCGTTACCTCCCATCACCATATGTATGGCTTTGGAGACCTCCAGCATCCTTTGGGGAAAATACACTGAATACACAGGGGCCTTTGCCTTTAAAGCACTTAGAATAAAAGGAGAAAAAAAAAACCCACAAAACTCCCATCACGTGCATTTTCATTCGTCATGCCCTTAAAACCAGAGGAAGTTGATAAACCAGGAAGAAAGCCAGAAAACTAAGGGAGGATGAAGCGAATTAGAATACGCAGGCAAGGAGATCATCACAGATGCGGGATGCAGTTGGAGTCTATGTGAACCTTCCAGAAGCCTGGGTTTGGGAAGGAGAGGAGGGGAGGAAGAACAGGAGGAGGAAGGCAGACTAGGGGCACAGGGGCTGGCGTGGAAAGGGTGAAAGAGGAACCGGAGTAGCAGAGGGGAGGGGGTGATGGTTAGTGCGTTTTGAGCACTGCTGTCATGTGGCCGGTAATGTACACACATCTCTCATTTAATCTGCGCAACAGGCATTGAGATAGAACACCAAAGGCTGAATTTCCCAGTGCAGGCTCTGCCCTACATAAGGCAAAGAGGACAGCGGCTTAGTCCTCTTTCCCTGGGGGCTACAGCACCTGTCGGCACCTGTGGGCAGGAGCTCTGTGGTCCAAAGGGTCAGCTCCAGCCGGGTGTCTACCAGGGACTTGTGGTCACGTCTGTGTGGGGACAGTGCCTGGCCTTGTATCTTCCCAAAGAGAAGCTAGCCTCAGCTAGTCTATACAGTGAACCTTGTGCTCCCTCGTGGGTGGACTAGCTAGAGAAAGATATCCCTTCCTTGGGGTCTGTGACTTGGACCCCAGGCAGGAAACAGGGCTCGAGGTACACAAGGGAGCTGCCTGGGTCCAGGCATGCATCTGGGTGGAGGGGCAGCTCGTATTCCCCCCACAAAGTAGAGAGTAAACCGTGTCAGGCAGCGCCGTCCTCTTTTAATATCGAGCATTGAATTATTCAAAAGCGCTTTGATAGGGGAGCTGGTTTTCCTCACTCCTATTAATCAAATGGCCAAAGCATAAATTGGCTTTCAAAAGGTAGTTAGAAATGAATTTTATCCTTTAAAAAGGAAGAAGAAGAAGAAAAAAAAAAAAGATGAAGTGCCATCCACAAATCTTCACAATGGAATACCCAGGAAAGATAGACAGTCGTAATAAATAGTAAAACCTTTGTATTGATAATATGCCTGTCTGCGAGGGGTTCAAAGCCTCTTCCTGCGTTTTTAAATGTACTCACGCCTCTCAACCTGTGTGTGAGATACGGCGCGCAGGTATTATCATTCCCATTATTATAAGAACCGATTCAGAAAGACGGAACGCCTGGTATACGCTAATATAATACATCAGCATCTGAGAAAGATTAGATCTCAGCTGCCCGATGGCCATTCTGTGGTCATATACAAGATTGTATAGCTGGAAATGACACGAAGTGGCAGAGCGGCAGTTAGGGTTTAAGACAAGCAAATGAGCATTTTGGATGGCCATGCTTAGCAGCTGAGATGAATGATGCTTCATTTACTATTATTAATAAACATCCCCCTGCCCGCAATCCCAGAGGCAGACTTGACTGCCCAGCCTGGGCTGGGGCTGACTGGCTTCCAGCGAAGCAGGAGGAGCAGCACTCAGAGCCTCCAGCGGAAGCACATGACAAGCTGCTTCCCCATTAATAACAATACTTCTTTCACTGGGAGTAGACTGTCTTGGGGGAACTGTGCTAAGCCCTTCATCTTTCAAAATTCTCATGAGAACCTTGTGAGCAAAGTCTCATTGTCCACGTGGCACACAGATGTTAAAGGGCCCATCTGAGCCCATGCCGCTGCTTCAAGGGCAAAGCTGAGACTTGAACTCAGAGGCGCCTCTGACTCAAAAGACATGGGTCTGAAGTACTCTGCTGAGCTCTGTCTAACCAAAGCATGTCCCTAAAACGTAAACACCGATTCTTCTCCGAATCCTTGCAAATGCTAACCTGTGCGTGCGCGCTCAGTCGTGTTCCAACTCTTTGCAACCCCGTGAACTGTAGCCTACCAGGCTCCTCTGTCCATGGGATTCTCTAGGCAAGAATACTGGAGTGGGTTGCCATTTCCTTCTCCAGGGGATCTTCCTGACCCAGGGATGGAATCTGCGTCTCCTGCGTCTCCTGCACTGCAGGTGGATTCTTTACTGCTGAGCCACCTGGGGAGGTTGGGTGAAGCCCACACAAATTGGCAAGGCCATCTGCTCTCCTCAGTCTACCCACTCACGCGGGAGATATGCTCACAGACACAAACCGGAATAATATTTTACCAGCCCTCTGGGCATCCCTGAGCCCAGTCAAGTTGACAGCTACTATTAACCATCACATCAGGTTAGGTCTCAGCCAAAATTTTTGGAAAAATCGACAAGATTCGACTACATAACATTAGAGTGCATCTCAGGCAATAAAGGCAGTTAGTGTTCTGTGAAACAGCCGTTTCAAATGTGCCTGTGTGTGTGAGTAGATGCACATACTCCTAGGTCATCAAGAAAAGCCCGAGAAGCACTGATTCTGGGTCCCTTCTGCCCCTCAGCTTCCTTGAGCTTCCCTTCTCCCCTCTCACAGCCACTTCAAAAAAACCCCTGCATCTTGGAACACACCCTGATGTGTGGTTTTGGAGACATGTTTGCTAAAGATTGGCAGCAAAAGCTGGAAATCTTCATTTCGGCTCCATGTGCCTCCCGGGTTTTCGTTGATTTCATTTTTTGAATTACATGTGGACTTCACGCTGCAGGAGGAGCTGGTGGCAGGATCTCTGTGAGCCGATGTTGGTGACCCCAACCTGAGTCCACCAGCAGGTCTGGGGTGTGAGGTGCAGTCAAGAAGGAGCTGCTGCTGCGTTGCTTCAGTCGTGTCCGACTCTGTGTGACCCCATAGACAGCAGCCCACCAGACTTCCTATCCCTGGGATTCTCCAGGCAAGAACACTGGAGTGGGCTGCCATTTCCTTCTCCAATGCATGAAAGTGAAAAGTGAAAGTGAAGTCGCTCAGTCGTGTCTGACTGTAGCGACCCCATGGACTGCAGCCTACCAGGCTCCTCCTTCCATGGGATTCTCCAGGCAATAGTACTGCAGTGGGGTGCCATTACCTTCTCCCAAGAAGGAGCAGGAGACACTAAATAATTAATAATTCAATGATGGAGGCTTGGAGCAAGCTTGGAACTTTCAAAAGTGGAAGAGAACTTTTAAACCTCTAAACCAAGGCCATCAGGGGCACCAGCTTTGTTGAGTGAATTTATATCTGAGCTAAGCCGGCTGAGAGCAAGAAACACATGGAGAATGTGATTCAAAGGTGTGTAGAGGGTGCCCCAAGGCTTTCTCCCCATTATAGTCTGGCAAGTTTACCGGTACATGGGGACCTTTGGGGACCTGGACTGAAGTACAGACAGAAGTAGAAGGTCCCACTGGGAGAAGGGAGGCCAAGTCCAGACACAGGCAGGTGTGTAAGACGATACTCCTACCCACCGATCCTGTTTTCAGAGTCCCCGAGCTGGCAGCAGGGAAAGAAATGAGAGAACAGCAATGTCGGGCAGGGGCTGAGATGGGGGAACAGCGAGGCTGGGTGTCCTGCTTCCCTCCCTCTGCCTTCATCAGCTCGAGCTGCCCTAAGGAAAAATCGTGAACTGTGTGGCTTAAATCTTAAACAACAGATATTTATTGTCTCATAGATCTGGAGCTGGGGATCTGAGATCAGGGGGCCAGTGTGGTCAGGGTCTGGTAAAAGTTCACTTCCTGGCTTGCAGCTGGCTGCCCACTCCCCAGGGGACCCACAGGGCAGACAGAGAGAGTGCTCCGGTGTCTCTGCTTATAAGGCCATCAGTTCAATCAGATCTAAGCACCATGCGCATGGCCTCCTGAGCCTTTATTCCTTCCACGAAGGCCATAGCTCCAAATAGTCACCCCGTGTTAGGGCTTCAACAAGTGAACTCAGCATGGGGTGGGGATACAGTTCAGTCCTGGGGCCTCCCAGGTGGCATTAGTGGTAAAGAATCTGCCTGCCAATGCGGGAGACGCAAGAGACGTGGGTTCGATCCCTGGGTCAGGAAGATCCCCTGGAGAAGGAACTGGCAATCTGCTCCAGTATTCTTGCTTGGAAAATCCCATGGATGGAGAAGCCTGGTGGGGTTACAGTCCGTGGGGTCGCAGAGTCGGACACAACTGAATGACTGAGCGCAGCACTCTGCACAGCACAGTCCAGCCCAGAGCACTCCCATTTCAGCACGTACCCTGACCCTACACTGACCCTTCCTTCACATAGCCAAGACTAGAGGAGCCCTGCCAGCTGAAGGCAGGTATGATCTGTGGGCAGAAAGTAGTTACAGAAGTCAGAGCACCCCCGCCTGCGGGGAAAGAGGCTCAGCCTGGCATGCTAAGGAGACTTACCTGATTCTTGTGAGCTTCCAGCTGGTCTCCCATCCAACCAGCCATCCTTTTGTTTTCCCCGTAACGAAGGTGGAAAATTCAAATAAAAACCCCTTCACATCACCCAGATCTCCAGAGGGTACCATTAATAGGGGTCTTTCGGTCTCTAACTCACATGTTTCATGAATGCTTGCATTTTTAGCCAATGTGTTGAATGGCTTTGTAATTAAAAAAAGTAACAGTTTATAAAAACAGCACAAAAAACACTTTATAAAAACACACAGTAACAGCACAAGCGACTCACTGAGTAAATATGCAAGGGTGATGAAAGCCCTTGGCTCGCGTTCTATAAAGTGCCATGAAAGGGTGGGATTTGCAGAAAGAACTGCCTCTGAGGGGCTCTTTTCCAGTCCACTACATGATTTCAGAGGGGAGAGTGAAAAGATCGTTTCTCTATGCAAAAAGAAAGTCAAGGAAACAAGTTAGCTTCATGCGTACAGGTAGTGATGCATCCCACTGCATCTAGAGGGGATGGGAACCACGCTAGAAACTTCTAGAAGCTTCACAACTCCCGGAAATTCCTGTCACCTGATTAGGTTGGGAGCTACCTGCACCTGATTCCCTTCCCCACCCAGGGTGGTTGAAATCCATGCCTGCTCTCAACCGTGTCCTGAGTATAAAGAAAGCATCCTTTCTGTTTCAGACGCTGGGGTAGCAACTGCAGGCTGCAATGGCGAAAGGGCTTTATTAGAGCGCTAAGTGTGGGGAGCGGCAGCCGCTGGGCCCCGGCTTTATTAAACCGTAGCTCTTCCCCGCTGGCACCTTGTTATTGCCAGGGCTATTGTGAGGCTGAATGAGGAGCACGCGAGGCTAAGGGGAGAGTTTTAAAAAGGAAAGATGAGCCTGGACACAGGAGGGGGTGCTTCTGCTTATCAATGCACAGGAAAGCTTAGGACGAACAGTCGTGTAGAATGTTCACATGATGGAGAGGAACTGGGTCTTGCTCGGCTGCATCCCACACTTGAGCCCCAAGACTGGAAATGGGGTTCCCTTGTGAGCTCCCTTGTGTGGCTTTAAGGGACCACCTGCCCGCACTGTTTCTCTGTCCGGAGCTGTGCATCCTCCCAGCAAGGATGCCATCAGCACCCAGGCAGCCCACTGGTTCCAGAGACGGTATCCTGCTGGAGGAAGCACTCCACTTTGCTGCTGTGGAGTCCCTACCTCACAGCAGAGGCAAGGGCTCACCTGGGGTGCCAACCCCAAGAGGGGAAGAGCTCTGTGATCCCTGAGAAGAACGCAGAAGGGTTTTGCTCACAGTCCTGTGCTCTCTGCTTCTCATTTCCTCTGGTCAGTGTGTCCCGAGGAGCCTGTGCAACTGTGGACGGTGCAGGTCTGTCTGGTCTCAGCCACACAGAGCCGCCCTGGGCCCTGTCTGTGGATGGATCACCCCGCACTTGCCAGCCTCAGTGCAGAGAGCCTCGTCCCCACGCAGCATCACCGGTGACAACCCCAAGCCTTCCCTGTCTGGAGAGAGGTCTCTGCAGCCTTAGGTGCCTGGACCGTTCGTTTCCTACTCTCTGCCCATCTTTGTGCCTTTTCCTCCTATGTCTCTTCCTTTTTTCTATACAAAGAGAGCCCTCCAGTGGTCCTTGCGTTGCAGCCCGTATCAGCCCCTTAGGGCATGTGTATAAGGAGGCTCCCCTTGAATTAGGGGAAACATGAGCATTCGCTGTGTAACCTTGGATAAGTCCTTTCATCTCTCCAGGTACCACAACCACGAGATGAGAGAGTTGAGCCCACTGACATCTAAGATTCTTTCCAGCCTTAAGAACTCTGGCTGTGCGCCTGCAGGGACCCCGGGACCCCGCCCCTGCACCTTTTCTGTAGGAGCCACTGTGAGAAGTCCTGCTGTGGCTGCTCTGTTGAAAGTGGGGGTTTTATCCCCCAGCTGCTCAGAGAAGAGCATTAAATGCCCTTGCTCCCACTTTTCAGTTATTGTATTACTGTCTGCTTCACTTTTCAGGTCTATTAATATTTGCTTTATACATTTAGGTGCTCTTATGTTGGGTGCATTGGAGAAGGAAATGGCAACCCACTACAGTATTCTTGCCTGGAAAATCCCATGAACAGAGGAGCCTGGCGGGCTACAGTCCATGGAGTCACAAAAGAGTCAGACACAACTTAGCGACTAAACAACCACAGCAGCAATGTTGGATGCATGCGTGCGTGCATGCGTGTGTGTGTGTGTGCACGTGCTAAGTTGCTTCAGTCGTGTCTGGCTCTTTGGGACCCCATGGACTGTACCCTGCCAGGCTCCTCTGTCCATAGAATTCTCCAGGCAAGAATACTGGAGTAGATTGCCATGTCCTCCTCTAGAGGAGGTTCCTGGCCAGGGATTGAACCTGCATCTTCTCTGGCTCCTGCATTGCAGGCAGATTCTTTACTACTGAGCTACCGGGGAAGCCCGTTGGGTGCATAAATATTCACAAATATTTATATCCTCTTGTTGGATTGACTTCTTTATCACTCTGTAATGGTCTGGGCTTAACATCTACTTTGGCTGATTCGCCTGGCTGTCCTCGCTTTTTCATTTTCATTTTTATGAAAATGTCAATGACCCTCAGAGTAATTATTGATAGACATGTACTAGTTGCCATTGTGGTCATCGTTTTGGGGTTGCTTTGTAATTCCCTCGTTCCTTTCCTCTTCTCTTGCTCTCTGTTTGTGATTGAGGACGTTCTATAGTGGTTTTCTTATATTCCTTTCTCCTTTTGTGTATCTACTATAAGTTTTGCTTTGTGGTTGGTTACCATGAAGCTTACATAAAACACCTTATGTTTATTACAGTCTCTTTTAGGCTGATGATAACCTAACTTCAAATGCATATTAAAACTCTACATTTTTACCCTTCCCTCCCAATTTTATGTTTTTGATGTCATAATTCATAACACATTATCATAGTTATTTTAAATAAATAACCATTGTGTAACCATTAACAAATTATTGTACAGTTGTTTTTAATAATTTTGTCTTTTAACCTTCATACTAGATTTATAAGTGATTTAGCCACCACCGTTACAACATGAGAGTATTCCAAATTTAACCATATTTTTTTTACCAGTGGGATTTATACTTTCATATGTTTTCCTGATACTAATTAGCATCCACCTGTTTCAGCTTGAAGACTCCCCGTTAACATTTTAAGTAAGACCAATCTAGTGGTGCTGAACTATTTCTTTGTTAACTATTTTGTGAGTCTCATGGACACAAAGCCTCACTGACTTTCAGAGCAAGGTTCTTTGGGGGCCCATCCCTCAAGTGGGTTTCCCTGGTAGCTCAGATCATAAAGAATTTGCCTGCAATGCAGGAGACCCAGGTTCAATTCCCTGAGTTGGGAAGATGCCCTGGAAGAAGAATGGCAACCCACTCCAGTATTCTTGCCTGGAGAATCCCATGGACGGAGGAGCCTGGGGGGCTACCGTCCATGGGGTCACAAAGAGTTGGACACGACTGAAGCGACTTAGCACCCACACCTTCAAGTGGGAGTCTCCAAACTGGGGGCGCTGGATGTTGGGTCTTTTGCTCCTTGGAAAGAGTTTGGAGTTGTGAGTCCCCTCACTCCCATGGATTGTATGCTGCTGTGCCAAAGGTGGGGTTTAAGGCAAGAGTGTGTCTGAGCCTTTCCACCTGTTTTGATGTGGGGATTTTCTCATTCACCTCATGTGTAGGGGTCACTCAGCTGTATCTGGGTTTCCTCACTGGGAATTTTCCATGTGTAGCTATAGATTCGGTGTGTCCATGGGAGGAGATGAGACCTGGGGCCTCCTGTGTCATCACCTTGCACTGGAATTCCATTTCATACTTTGTTAAGCTGAGAGTGAGTCTAGGTCTCTGGATGTGCTTTGTAAACTGAAAGGCCCAGCAGAGGCGGGAACATGGAGACATCACGGTTTCTCGAATAAAGTGTGTGGATTTCCGTGTCCTGTCTCATCGTCCCTGAGTGTGTTCATCAGAGTGCCTGGCTTCTGCCCACTCGCCTCCCCTCTCTGGTCGGCCCTCGCCGCGCCTCCCCTCTCTGCCGCTAAGTCCTCCCTCTGCTCTGTTTCTAAATGTTGTGTTTTTGTTTTTTTTCAAACCCACGTTCCCAAACAGGGGAATGATTTAAGCAGTTACAGAAGGCGGCAACTTGGGGGTGTGGGAGAGATGGGTTGAGCTGGGGCTGGTGGCTTGGGCATGCCTCTGGTTGCACTGGGAAAGGGAGCTGAGCTGCTTGGGGTTTGCCCCAGGGGCCCGCCCGCGGAGCAGGGCCCCACATTGCAGTCTTTCCCCTGATCCTCTTCTGGCTCGGGGCCCTAGAGGAGACATGGGACCATGAGAGCCTGGGGAAGGAGTCTCTCCTGGATCAGGACTGAACAGGGCCGTGCCTGGAGCCAGACATGCCCCCTACGACCGGAGCCACCCCTGGAACCCCAGGGCCTTATCTCAGCTTCCTTGAGATTGGTGGTGAATAAGGTGTATGTTCTGAGACCTAGGCAGATGGAGCCCTTGAAACCACAAGTGAAATCATGACAAAAGTGAGAGGGAAAAGGAAATGAGCAGAAGGAAGGGAAAGAACGCCAAGCGCAGAAGCTGGGAGGAGAGGGACGGTTCATGTTAAAGAAGCCTGAGAACAGACGGGTGTGACTTGCTTTGGTGTGGGGGTGTATCCCCTGTTTGTCAGAATGTGATGCTGTCAGACAGCGTGCTTCTAGGAACACCCGTCTTTTAAACCCAACAGGACATGTGTTTCCACAGTGTCTTTTTCTCTCCTAGTCTCAGTGATTATTCATGGAGCTCCTAGTGGGTGCCAGATACAGTGCCAAGCAGTTGATATTATCAGAGTAAACCTTCAAAAGGTTAGTCACTCAGTCATGTCTGACTCTTTGCGATCCCATGGACTGTATGTAGCTCACCAGGCTCCTCTGTCCTTAAAATTGTCCAGGCAAGAATACTGGAGTGGGTTGCCGTTTCCTTCTCCAAAACCTTCATAAAACCTTGTGAGATAGACACTTTTATCCCATTTTAAAGGTGAGAAAAACGAAGTTCAGAAAAGGTAATTGTCTTGGGCAGGCAGCGGGGACAGCTGGAGTTGGAGACTCTTTTTCCGGATTTCTTGATCCTTCTGCTTAAGTGTGTTGTCCCTCTTTCTTTGCTCTCTTTCCCTGCTAATTGGCAAAAGGTCATGATGATCATCACTTTCTCTTTTTTTTAAGGATTCTTTAAAATTGTGTGTGTTCATTTGGCTGCGCTGGGTCTTCAGTCCCATGGGATCTTCGATCTTCCTTGAGGCATGCAGGATCTTTGGTTGTGGCTTGGGAGCTCTTAATTATATCATGTGGAATCTAGTTCTCTGACCAGAGGTTGAACCTGGGCCCCCTGCATTGGGAGCACAGAGTCTTAGCCACTGGCCATCACTGTCTTTCTTAAACTAATAAGATTTGCAAGTGCACACTCAAAGTTTGTTCATTCAGTAAAGACTTAATTGAATTCCTACTGTGTGCCAAGCAACATGGCTTCCCTTGTGGCTCAGTAGTAAAGAATCTGCCTGCCAAGCAGAAGTCACGAGTTTGATCCCTGGGTGGAGAAGATCCCCTGGAGAAGAAAATGGCAACCCACTCCAGTATTCTTGCCTGGGAAATCCCATGGACAGAGGAGCCTGGTGGACTACAGTCCAGGGGGTCGCAAAGAGTGGACACGACTGAGCAACTGAGAATGCATGCATGCCAAGCATCACACCAGCATGAAGACACGTGAGCCACACAAGGACCCCAGGAAAAGCCCTTCTCCCCAGGTAATGTCTTCTCCTGATGTACTGCATCGCTGCTCCTAGTAGGGCTTCAGGATGTAATCTGAACAAGTGCAGGCCAGGAAATTTAGAGCTGAAATTCCTTTCCTATATCATCAGAATCATGTGGGTTTCTTAGAAAAATAACCTATAGATGAAATATAGATTCTTTGGTGGCTGGAAACCTGGGTCATGGCACTAGCCTCACTATGCCCAGGCAAGCTGTGTGACTCCCTAGGCCTCAGTTTCCCCAGGGCTTGGACCACATGATTACCATGTGCTTCTCAGCTCTAACATATCATCAATTTAACCAAGTTCTCCACTTCAATCTGCTGTCCAGGTGAATGAATCCTGAGGCCCATTTTGAAAATGTGAGCTGTTGGCAAGTTTTTCTTATCCCTAAGCCTTAGGTTCTCCTGGTGACATACGACTTCATCAGTTGGTTTCGTTTCTGCACCTCTGAGTCATTTGTCATTTGCAGAAGCTTTATCTTTGTCATGGTTACCAATGTTCACTTCCATAAGAGAGAGGCACATACCCCAAATCTAGAAGCTATATGCTTTCCTCAGAAAACAGCCTACAAGTCAAGAAACTGCTAATGGAATCCTTCTTTCAATGTAGCCGAACCACTTACATTATTATAAAGAGAGAATAAAAAGTAGAGGCACCATTTTTTTGTTTGCCTGATCTGCATTTTTATGTAATCAGATTATTTTCACGTGAGATGCAAGAACAGAATTTAAAAGTCTACTCTAGTTGGTACAGTTTGTTTAAGACAGGAGCCAGACACAATTTCTTTTTTTTCCCTAGAAACTTTAAAAAATGCATTTCTCTTTTCCTGGTGATTTGCTGACTATGAATGGTGATATGTTCTATGCCAACTGTATATGTCATATAGACATAATCCCTCACCAATCCTTCCAGAACAGCTATTGCTGTGCCCGTGTTTTGGATGGGGACACTGGCGTTCAGGGAGGGTATGTCATCTATGCAAATTCCTTTGGATGAGGAGTAGGAGATGTAGGGTTCAAGTTCGGTTCAGTGTAAGCCCAAATGGTTACACTTTCTCTGCGTGGAAGGGAGAGTATCCATACACAGTCACTACCTGGGAGCCAGAGAAATGTGGACAAAAATCCAGATGGTTTAAAACACAACCAGAAATTAGCAAGAGAAAGTGGCTTCTGTACGGCCTTCTCCACAAAATAAGAAGGAAGAGTAGGCTAATCTCAGCCCAGTACACCTTTATATGAATTATAAATGTTTGAATTACTAATGTATGAATTAGTAAAAGTATGAATTAGTAAAACCCCTTCCTGGCTCCCAGGTGGCTCAGATGGTAAAGAATCTGCCTGCAACTGGGGAGACCTGGGTTCCATTCCTGGGTCCGGAAGATCTCCCAGAGAAGGGAATGGCTACCTACTCCAGTATTCTTGCCTGGAGAATCCCATGGACACAGTCCATAGGGTTGCAGAGAGTCAGACAAGACTAAGCGCCTAACACTTCCACTTTCATTTCTTCCTGGAGGTGGGTACCCCGACATGCCAGTGGCTTGTTGCATGCAGGGGGATGACCTCCCATCCCTCGTATAGGGAACCCTGGCCTAGGGGACACGTCAGACATCACTACCCTACGGATGGAGAAGAGGAGGTACCAGTAAGTAGAGAGGGGCCAAGGGTAACCAACCAGGAGGGTCTCGGGATGTTGGAATGGCTGGAGACTAGAAAAAGATGGCCGTATTTATTTCATGATCTCCAAACATTTATACTTCTCAGTCTTTCTTTTACTTTGCAAATAGTTTAGTGGGCAGAGGGAAACTCTTCTTATGGTTGAAGAGGTTTAGCTTCATTTCCAGATGCCAAGTCAGTTACAGTGTGACCACCCTTCCCAGAAATGTTCAGGCTAAAAGCCAGGGCAGAAGTAGCACATGCTTCTTCTTGTTACTAAATTGTCCCAAAGAAAGTTCAAGGAGTCTTAGAGGCATTCCCTTCTGATAACTAGGTCTGATAGTGTGTGCCTATGACTGTCTGCTCTGTCTTGGTTTCTCCTTCTCCTCTGCTTTCTTTAGCTCATCTACGTCTCTGCACAGTCTGTGATGTTTGGGCTTTAATTAATAATAGTAATAATAAATAATAACAATACAAAGATGGAGATGGAGGAGGCTGAGGAGGAAGGAAAAAAATCACACAGACTAAGATAATCTAGTGTGAAAATGTTAGTTGCTAAGTTGTGTCTGACTCTTTGCGACCCCATGGACTGTAGCCCCCCAGGGACCTCTGTCCATGGGATTCTCCAGGCAAACAAGTACTGGAGTGAGTTGCCATTTTCTCCTCCAGGGGATCTTCCTGACCCAGGGATCGAACCGTGTCTCTTACGTCTACCTGTATTGGCAAGTGGACTCTTTACCACTTGTGCCACCTGGGAAGCCCCTTGACTCTAATAGGTATTTCATAAGTGTTTCAGGAGTAGGTGAATTAAGTTATACATTGGGAAAAGTACCTGAATCTTGTTGCAAATTGAGGGAAAACTGTGAGAATGTGTGTGTGTGTATGTATGTGTATGTGTGTGTGTGTGTGTGTGTGTGTGTGTGTGTGTGTGTGTGCAGTGAAGGGATGGTGGGGAGAGGCCGCAGAAGGGGAGAGTTATGGAATCTGAGAGGAAGTGGGTGCATCCGTCTGCTCGAGGAGCACTGCCTGTAAATCAGAGGGAGAAAATCATTGGTAACTTTTGCCATCAAATTGGGATGTGGGGAAAACCTCAAAGTCACTCAGTGAGAAGGGTGGCTGAGATGGGGGCCTAGCTCTGTCCACTGCAAGAAAAACCCAGCCCCCAGTTTTGGAGGGAGGTCATCAATTTATTCCCTCCCTTCCCTACTAGCAAAGGCTCTTGCCTACTTCTCTGGGTCCAAGATCGTCAGAGAAATAACCTGGGCCAGGGGTGGTAGGTAGGAACATGGGGATGTGAAAGCCTTCTTTCTCCATCTTCCAGCTTTCCTTACCATTAAGTTGTGGATTGAGAGTGGTTTTAAAAATTCATATAACAATTAAAATAAGATACTTTTAAAAAGCAAATGCCAGCATATGGAGTATTGGTGTATTGGCGCTCTCTCTCTCTGCCATCTCCTCCCTTCTCTTCTTCTCTCCCCTCCCTATGCCCCTATGAATATCATGTATTCCTTTTATTCCAGTTCATCTGTGGTCCGAGTGAGCTGTTTGTGACGAAGCTGGAGCCCTTATTCCGGAATTCATACCTCGGGTGCTGCAGGGCAGAGGTCCCCAGCCTGTTTGGCACCAGGGGCTGGTTTCATGGAAGACCATCTTTCCATGAACTGGTGAGGCCGGGGATGGTTTTGGGGTGATGTCATAGCTCAGTTGGTAAAGAATCTGCTTGCAATGCAGGAGACCTGGGTTTGAGTCCTGGGTCGGGAAGATCCCCTGGAGAAGGAAATGGCAACCCACTCCAGTATTCTTGCCTGGAGAATCCCATGGACAGAGGAGCCTGGCGGGCTCCAGTCCATAGGGTCGAAAGAGTTGGACACGCCTTAGTGACTAAAGAGAGAGAGAAGGACAGTGCATTTATTGTGTGCTTTATTTCTATTATTATCACATCAACTCCACCTCAGATCATCAGGCATTAGATCCTGGAGGCTGGGGACCCTGCTGTAGGGCACGCCCAGCAAGTGGATTAATTGGTCCCTTAAACCCATCTGTCATGACGGAGGCTTAATTGGAAGGTGAACTTCTCAAAAGGAGACTTCAGATGGAAGGAGCGGTGGGAAGAGGTGCCCAGGGACCAGCACCCCAGATAGTGAAGGCAGGCGGTGTGGGCCTCTCCCTTCGGGAAGGAAGCAGCAGGCCCTCAGGGGTGACCCAGTGCCAGACCAGAGGGGAGAAGAGGTCTGCCCCTGGGCATCTGGGACAGGACAGCAGCTCGAGGGACTGTGCCTGGCCATGCTGGTGGAAGGGATGGAGGTGAACCATCCGCAGGAGGGCTCTGAGAGGGACGGAGTACACGGGAATAAAATGAGCATCACCGTGTGAATTTCCACGGACTTCGAGATCACTCTCCAGACGCCCTTCAATAATAGCTTTGGGGAAAAGAAACAGAGAACCAGGTCCTGCCACCTCTCTCATTACACTCACGGCCCTTCCTGTCACTTTTGGAAAAACAAGCAAATTAGGTCTGCCAACAAATTCCATTAAATTAGACACATTTCATTTTTGCGAAGCTGAAAATTCAAAAATTGGTTTTGGATCCACAAGCCAAGATCCTATAAGCCAAGGGCAAGATCATCTTCTTACAAAAGCCTGATGTTCCCATCCTTGGTGTTTCTCTTCTAGGAGACGGTATGACAATTCTAAGCCACTCTGTTAAACTTTCTTTCCGTAGAAAGTTTATTCATCTACCAAAGTACTCAACTCGTTCTCCAGGGAATTAAGGCCAGAGGAGGACAGGAAAGGTGAGTGTGTGTTGGATTTATCACACCCATATCTACGCGTGTGGCGGCCGTGTTCTCCCCTCCAGCATGGGTGTACCTTGCTGACTGCGTCCTGCTCATATTTATGGGGACCTGGTCACGCGGGAGGCAGTCAGTGATCAGTATACAGAAAGCGCAACAGTTCTAGGGCAATTACAGGGCTTCTGACACAACACGACATACACATGCTAAATCTCTCCCGGTGTTTTGAGTGGCTTCGAACATTTTTTAATACTGCTACTCAGAGCTGTTTCTTCATATAAGCACAGAATTATAATATCCTGCCTCCTGATTTGCTGTACAGTAAAATTTCCTTAATTGGGCCCAGCATTTTGGAATTTGTATTAATTAAGGCACGTGATCTTCCTGGGTAAGAAGTTTGAATGAAGGGTTGTAATTTAGAAATCTGTAAGTTTATGAGTCCACACTTCTTACACAATGTTTGTACAAATGAAACCCTAGATTCATTTACCTAATTTTCCTTATTAGTACCCCATTCATTTCTGAGTTTATAGCAAAAAAGAAGAAAGAAATACTGTAACGTAATTATTAGTATTTCTTTAAACAAATCCTAGAGGAAGAATGTTTTTTAAAAATTAATTCAAATGAGGCTCACACTCTCCCATTTCTCAAAATAATAAGATATTTTACTCTATTTAATTCCAGTTCCTCGGCAGCTCTCTTTATCCATGTGAGAGGAAAGTTAGCGAAGCCTTGGGGAGGAGACGTGATGGTTCAGAATGACAAAGCTGAAGTTCCATGTTTCTAGGGGCTGTTTGGTAGATGCCAGTTCTTCCTCTGGACCTACTATGGCCAAAAGTCACGTCACCTTTGCTACTGACTACAGCTTCCCCTTGATCATTACATGTGTTCATTTCCTGGCCTGGTTTTCCTGCAGCAACCAAAAAAAAGTGGGATTGTCACCTTCCTTCTCCCACAGCTTGAGTCTGGACACATTTTGATGAGGCTGTATCTAAGGGGGTGGGTATGGGTGTAAGGAGATGTCGTAAAGGAAAGCCTCTCCCACCACCACAATCTCCCCATTGGCTCACCTCCTCTGGGAAGCCTTCCTGGGACCCTTACCAGGCCTGGATGAGTTGTTTTTTCTCTCTTGGTGCACTCTGGAGCAACATGCAAAGAATAGGAGTTGTAGAGCCTCACAGCCCAAGCTGGAATCCCAGGGCTGAGAAACCTGTATACAGGTCAGGAAGCAGCATTAGAACTGGACATGGAACAACAGACTGGTTCCAAATAGGAAAAGGAGTTCGTCAAGGCTGTATATTGTCACCCTGCTTATTTAACTTATATGCAGAGTACATCATGAGAAACGCTGGGCTGGAAGAAGCACAAGCTGGAATCAAGATTGCCAGGAGAAATATCAATAACCTCAGATATGCAGATGACACCACCCTTATGGCAGAAAGTGAAGAAGAACTAAAGAGCCTCTTGATGAAAGTGAAAGAAGAGAGTGAAAAAGTTGGCTTAAAACTCAGCATTCAAAAAGCTAAGATCATGGCATCTGATCCCATCACTTCATGGGAAATAAGTGGGGAAACAGTGGAAACAGTCAGACTTTATTTTTTGGGGCTCCAAAATCACTGCAGATGGTGATTGCAGCCATGAAATTAAAAAACGCTTGCTTCTTGGAAGGAAAGCTATGACCAACCTAGATAGCATATTAAGAAACAGAGACATTACTTTACCAACAAAGGTCCATCTAGCCAAGGCTATGGTTTTTTCAATAGTCATGTATGGATGTGAGGGTTGGACTATAAAGAAAGCTGAGCACCAAAGAATTGATGTTTTTCAACTGTGGTGTTGGAGAAGACTCTTGAGAGTCCCTTGATTGCAAGGAGATCCAACCAGTCCATCCTAAAGGAGATCAGTCCTGGGTGTTCATTGGAGGGACTGATGTTGAAGCTGAAACTCCAGTTCTTTGGCCACCTGATGCGGAGAGCTGACTCATTTGAAAAAACCCTGATGCTGAGAAAGATTGAGAGCAGGAGGAGAAGGGGACTACAGAGGATGAGATGGTTGGATGGCATCACTGACACAATGGACATGGGTTAGGGTGGACTCCAGGAGTTGGTGATGGACAGGGAGGCCTGGCATGCTGCAGTTCATGGGGTCACAGAGTCAGACAGGACTGAGTGACTGAACTGAACTGAACTGAGCCTTAGGCAAAGTCTCTAAGTCTCTTTCGGTCTCTTTCCTTAAACAAAGGGGATAATGAAATTTACTGGAGGGTTTTGTTCTTGTTTTTTAGATGCTTAGTCATCTTCGACTCTTTGCCACTCCATGGACTATAGGTCACCAGGCTCCTCTGACCATGGGATTCTCCAGGCAAGAACACTGGAGTGGATTGCCACTTCCCTCTCCCAGGGATCTTCCCAACCCAAGGATTGAACCCACATCACTTGTATCTCTCGCATTGCAGGTGGATTCTTTACCACTGCATCACCTGGGAAGCCCTATCAGAGAGTAGTGGGAGGATTAGAGATAATTTGCTCTAACATACATAGTACCAGAATAGATAATACTCAGAAATGGTAACTTTTTATTTTGACAACACTTCCCACACTATTCTCTAATCATGTTTACCTATCTGGCATCTCCACAGGACTGTGAGCTTTTCTAGAGGATATTTCTCTATCCCTAGATGCTGGGACAAAATCTTGCATGGAGGAGATATTATATGAATGTATTTTGGATGAGTGAATCAATGAGTCCATGAGAATGCCTGGATACATCTTGAATAGCCTGATTTGGTTCATCCATCGTGGAGCAAACTTATTTCTTGAAACACATTGATAAAGAATCTGCCTGCCAATGCAGGAGATGCAAGAGACGAGGGTTCAATTCCTGGGTCAGGAAGATCCCTGGGATTAGGAAATGGCAACTTGCTCCAGTATTCTTGTCTGAAAAATTCCATGGGCAGAGGAGCCTGGCAGGCTACAATCCATAAGATCACCAAGAGTCAGACACAACTGAGCGACTGAGCATACACACACACATATTTGAAATGAGACTATTTATTCTAAACAATGAGGAAATCAGTAAAAAGGAAAAGAACAAAGTAAAGAAATTGGATTCAATATTTTGGTTTTTAAAATAGAGCATGCCTATGAATCATTATAAAACTCAGTATATGAAATCAGAAGGTAACTGGCCATGTCACAGGCTAGAATGTGCACATTTTGTGCTTTCAAATGATGGGTGTAAAATGAAAAACTGGAACAGGGCAGGTTTTTTCCTCCACCTCAACCCCCAGCACCTCTCATTTATCAGCAGGATGATCACTATTCTCCTTCTAGGTACCACTCATGGGGAGCATCGAGACCTTACAGAAACTTGCAGAATGAACAATTGTTGGCATCTCCTTGGGAAGAAGAGAAAAAAGCCAAAGCTTTGATAGATTTTAAACTGTAGCCCTCCTGGGATGCCCCAAATGGCTCATAAATACAGCTAGTAGAATATTGCCTATGTGTATTTTCCACTTACACTCACCTTTGAGTTCTGCTCTGGCCCCTTGAGAATCAATACACACAATAACAGAATTGCTGATGTATTAATCTTTTCTGCTGATCTAAGCACTTTTTTTTTTTTCCTACCAAAGTGGGAATACGGCTGGGGGAGGAAGTGAAATCTAGACCATTCTGAAAGTAATGGGGGGAAAATTTAATTTCCAGACTTCAGGAAATACAGTATTTCTCTTTTTCTAACCTCATGAGGCATCCTGATGGACTGCCCTGGCTGGCCCAGAGCCATGGTCTTCAGTTTAAGCCAAAGGTCTTCAGATTATCACAACCATCCTGTATCTTTGTTTTGTGACCTTCTTAAGACAAAGCCAACCCTCCAGGTCACATCTGGGCCAGAAGTCCCTTCAGAACACTAAGCTTCTTTCTCCAGAGCTGTCACCTCTGCCCAAAGCATTTCATGACCACTCTGTAGCCTCGCGTGGCAGTTTTTGGGGTCGTGAGGACTTTCATTTGTGAATATATTTCATCAGGGGGAACTGGTGGTGAACATCCACAGGTGGGGAAGGAAGGAAAAAGATTTCTGCTGGAGATGAGTCTGAGAAGGAGAACCCCGTAACCTAAATTCTCAGCATAAAGTGAGTAGTGTCTACTGTGCTAAGAGGCGTCGAGGAAGAAACAAGGGCGAGGGGAACTGGTTCTGTTGTGGCCTTGATTCTCTGCTGCAGCTTCTCTTAGAGATGAAGAGACTGACAACCACTGGAGGGGGGGCAGGGAATCAACTCCTTTATTTATTTTTGTTTTGCTTTTGTTTCTCTTCCTGCCCCTTAGGACACTGGTAAGATTCTGATCCAAAAGATACACAGATGAAAGGTATACAGCTTCCTCCACCTCAGGATGAGGCATGAAGTCAAAGGGCAGGGGGCAGGGAGCGTGGTTTAAGGGTAAGAGAGTGCTGGGCTTAAGTGGCAGAACCTTTGCTTCTTGGGTAAATTGCTTCACCCTTAGGATCTGGGATCCTCCTCTCAAAAATGGCAACAATACTATCAGCTTCTGCCATGTAGGGAAGGGTGGATATCTTTTCCCTCTGACTTTCTAGGGTCTTGGTTAGGATCCCTGTAACATCAACAACCGGAGAAGGCGATGGCACCCTACTCCAGTACTCTTGCCTGGAAAATCCCATGTATGGAGGAGCCTGGTAGGCTGCAGTCCATGGGGTGGTGAAGAGTCGGACACGACTAAGCCACTTCCTTTTCACTTTTCACTTTCATGCATTGGAGAAGGAAATGGCAACCCACTCCAGTGTTCTTGCCTGGAGAATCCCAGGGACGGGGGAGCCTGATGGGCTGCCGTCTATGGGGTCGCACAGAGTCGGACGTGACTGAAGCGACTTAGCAGCAACAGCAGCAACATCAACAACTCATGTTTATTCAATGTAAGTTTTACACCACAGAGGGGCCTTCACCAGAAAATGAAGACTGGAAGAAACTGCTGAACCTGGGTGCTTTATGCTAAGCTTGATTAAGAGCGGACAGAGTTAGGATGAAGGGTACAGGGTGAGTCTAGTGGATGGGTGGAGACTTGGCCAAGCCTAGGTGTCCCTCTCTGTGTTCCGTTGTCTTAGGAAACAAGGATGCTTCTCTCCAGGTTAGAGAGGGCACTTCTCACACGAGGGCTTTACAACCTACTTCAGGGGAGAATCAGAAAGCCCCTCCTGCAAGTGCTGCTTCCCAAATCCTTAAAGTATTCAGTATGCCAAGGTACCATATTTTGGGGAACCTGGTCACCAAGTTGTAAGGATCAAGCAAGATAATGAAAAGCTGTGGACTCTGTTTTGTTCTATGACAACCCTGGGGGAATCCATGGTGTGAGTCCCATCGGGGAGGCAGGATTCCGGCCCCACGGGAAAACTGAGCCTTTCACTCTTCTGGGGACAGCAGCAAAGTCCCTTCTGGAGGCTGCATCAGGGGCCCAGAGTCTGAGAATGGTGAGGTCCTGGCCAGAGTGACCCTGTGACAAAATCCAGGCTGTGTCCCCACTGCTCAGCCTTCCTTGATTCCTGCTCATTTTCAGAGCTCAGTTTTCTAGCCTTCCATTCTGACACTGTTTCAATACTTTTCTGCTCAGAATTAATCAGCTTGTGTCTCTTTCCTTGAATCCAGGAATGCTGGCCATTACAAACTTGAAGTGTATGATACAGCCAGGGCACACAGTCGGGTGCTCTGCAAAGCAGACTCTCAGTACCTGGTACCTATTGCTATAATTACCTTAATGGCATATTACTATACTTGGCATTCCAAGATTTCATATTTGATACTTCATCTATTCAGATGTCCATGATGTGTCATATTTTGCTGGGGTACCAATTTAAATTGGGGAGAATACATGTTAGATTATTCCTTGTTTGATTTTTTATTATGGGGAATATATGTCATCTATAATTCTCAAAAATAATAAATATATTTCCGTTTAAAAAGACACATGACTGATTTGAGTTATATAGACTCATAAGCAACAGAGCTTTGGAGATTTATTAACCTCAGATTAACAACGAGTAGGCCTAGATTATAAGAGAGAGAAATGTATTCTGTAATTATTCTTTAGAATGGCATCCCATGGAAGGGCAGGGTCTTCTGGTCAGATTTATCAGCTCTAAGGAAACTTCAGTGGTTAAAGAAAGAAAGTCTAAGAAAATAAAGTTTAATATTCAGAATTAAGGCCTGGGTTATAATCTGTATTCAACTGATAGTCTGCTAATAGAGATACTTGGTCTATTCTCCAGCTTGAGTCTGCATGGATCAGCACCAGAGCATCTTATCAGTCAGCCAAGTCCTTGCTATTCAGAGAATGGTCCCCAGATCAGTAGCATCAGCATCGCCAAGGAGTTTGTTAGAAATGCAGGCTCTCAGGCCCCATCCACACCTACTGTATCAGAATCTGTATTTCACAACATTCCCTGGTGATTCATAAGCATATTAAAATTTGAGAAGTATTGATAAGTAACTTGGTCATTAACAGCTGGGAGAAATGTCAAAGCTAGTTTCCCCAAACCAGATGGGGATACAATTTATAACCCATGTTCAAGTATCAATGATTTACTCTGGAGTTGTTAAGTAAATGAGTACTATATTCTTTAAGGAGGCAACTCAAGGAAATTTCTGTCTTGTCTCCTATAAAATTAGCATATTTTGGTATTTTTTTTCCCCTTCAGATTGAGGCGGTGAGGGGAGTAGAAGCCTCTTTTCTGTTTTATCTGCCTCTGGCTTGAAGTGAGTATGTAAAGGGCAACAGAGAAAGTCATCTTAAATTATTGACATCTCTGAAAAGTGGTGATTTCATCTTCTGTGGTAGGATTGGGTCAGGTCTCATCTTGCTCGAGCCGTTTGTTCAGGACCAGAGGTTCCTGAACTAGAAATAGATAAGTATAATCGGCAGAATGGATTAGATCCTGAGGAAGCCATTATCATGGAGTGTCAGTGAGTAAAATTAACATGTATTTTTAATAAGTCTGTAATTACTTATTCTACAATAGACCATATGGTCTGTTCACTTTCATGGACTCAAACACTTAAGCCTTCAAATGCCGTTTAGTTTTACACACACACACACACACACACACACACAACACCTCTTCCCTGCAAAGAAAACAAAAGAATTGCTTTTCAAGCTTCACAACTTTCCTTAAGGAGTAAAAATTCAAATTGCTGTCAAAGCCAGGACTTTTTACACCCGTGTCTAGAAGGCGTAGTGAGGCATCTTTTAATTTGTTGACTCAATAGTCTGAGCTGAGGGCAGCCCGGTTGTGCTAAGTTTTCAGCTGTTGGTATTGATTTCCTTGTTTTTGTGAATTTTTGTGTCAGACCTGGCATTGTTATTTAAATGGATCATTGAGTGTTTTTCGATTAGAATTCCATTAAATTGAGAAACAAAGAACCCTCTGCTATGCTCAAGAGGAAAATGCCTTCATTTCCCCCTCTTCTAGATGCAAGTATTTTTTTAGTCAGGTCTTTTTATGATAGTCTCATGAACATACTTTCAGAGATGCGTGCATTTTATGATTTCACGTGGGTCTTTTTAAAACTGCCGATTAAGCAATACCCCTAAATTTTTTTTTTCTCCTCTAAAAGGCTGCAGGAAGTCCCATCTTGCTATCATTGCCTTAGAAGGGGTCCACAAAAAATTGCTATCTTGCAACACATTCTGAGGAATGGGGTAATAAATGCCGGCCTTTAGAGGGACAGATCAGACAGTTTAAGATGCTAATGTATTTTGAAAATTCACTAACTGAATTTTTAAAAGTCAAGCTGATCACCAAGGACAATTTCACCTTTTAAATAAATAAGAGATGTAGATTTGGTTGAAGAATGGGATGTGGATTACCCAGCCTGTTTATGGCAGTCCTTGAGCTGGAAATTTAGAACTTCAGTCCTTGAGTTGGAAATATCTGCAATTTGGGAAGACCCATTGCAGAGAAGACTTGGGAGTCTAGGCTCCATTTGCCTTTCTAAAATTTTTAACTCAGTATTTTCAACAATCAAGAAAAGGGGTTCAGGGTCCACAGTGGTAAAGAATCTACCTGCCAATACAGGAGACACAGGTTCGATCCCGGATCCAGGAAGATCCCACGTACCACGGAGCCACTAAGCCTGTGTGCCACAACTATTGAGCCTGTGCTGTAGAGCCCGGGGGTCCAAACTACTGAGGCCATGGCCACAGCTACTGAAGCCCAAGCACCTCCAGCTTGTGCTCCGCAATGGGAGAAGTCACTGCAATGAGAAGCCCGAGGGCCCAAATACAGAGTAGCTCGCACTGGTCACAGCTAGAGAAAAGCCTGCGCAGCAATGAAGACCCAGCATGGCCAAAACTAAATAAATAAATACAAATGATTATTTTTAGAAAGGGGCGTTCAGACTTAGGACTTAGGCTGTCCTGTTGTAATCTCTTCCTTCTCATGGAACTGCATACAATCACTGGGTAGAAAGAGGGGCTAAAGATCCCTGTGCCATGTCGTGTACGGGAAGCCTTGGAACCCTGCATCTTGGGTTTCGTCTCTCTGTCCCCAGCACACGGGCAAGTCCAGGACTCAATGCGTCTGTTATCTGTGGAGCAGCTTGAGAGTCAAAGCTGCAACCTTAGATGAGCGCCTCCCTCTGGGGACCACCTGACTCTAACCGGAGCTTCTACCTAGACACCTCGTTCTTCCTTCACATTTGAGAGAGGGGCTTCAGCAAACCACCAGAGAGCTGGACGCGTATCCTCTGCAGCTGGGAACTCACAGAGGATTTATGCCAGATTCATCCCTGGGGAGAACGTCAGTAAGCCACGGTCACCAGAAGGAGAGCTATATCATGACATTCCCTGCAATGGCAGGGCGAAGTTGCCTATATCCTAGGGACCCGAGATGCAGCCCAGTTTGGTACTGTTGGCCTGGGCTGTTGTAGACAGTATCCTTAAGAGTCAAGAGGAGAGAATGCATGAGACTGCCCTTAAGAAAGTCAACTCGAAACATCTATGGTCCAGAGGTCACGATGCCATCGTACAGCAGTGTCACTCAACTAAGAATGTTATTATCTCTGTTTCCTTTCTTTTCTGCCCCAAAGAGTAGAAACTGAAGCCAGTGAATGGGGAGAAGGTGGACCAGAAAAGGGGAAAATTCAACCACATCCTCTCCTGAAAGAGAGGCAGCACAGTTGCTGGAGAAGGAGGTGCAGTATCTCCATGGGGTTCACGACACGCCACCCCCCGATATGGAGCCTTGGCAGAGTGAATATTTTAAGCTGAAGGGGTTTGAGAAGACAGCAGTAGCAGGAAGGTCACTCTGACTTTTCCCTACCCTTCTCCCATGAAACAGGTCATAAAGCTCTCAGATGAGAAGTGACCTCCCACACCTGGAGGAGAGGAGCATCCTTATCTCTGAAGGCAAAGGGTTTCCTGGCCAAGTCTCCCCCAGTTCACTCCCTTGACCATTTTTTTCCTTCACCTCTTTAACCTGTCTTATTTCTCCACAACTATCTACTGTTCATCAACACTAAGACAGAGGGCTTCCCTGGTAGCTCAGTAGTAAAGAATCCACCTACCAACACAGGGGACACAGGTTCGATCCCCGATCTGGGAAGATTCCACACGCTTATGCCGTGGAGCAACTGAGCCCGTGCGCCAAAAAAAGAAAAACTGAGACATGACTCCGGACTGTTTCTTCAGGTCTTCATTTCCTCACGCAGGCTCTGGGTCACGTGAAACTGAACAGTAAATAAATGTATGTGTCTTTCTCCTGTTGCTTTGTCTTCGTTAGTTTCACCTTCAGACTCAGACAGGGATCCTAAGAGGGTTGAGGAAAACTTTATCCTCTCCTGCAATCTTCCTGTGAATACTGAAGTTGTTTGGTATAGCAGGCTGCACACAATCTGTTACTGAATTAGCTGAGACATGGCTGAGATGTAGAAGGACAGTGTGATTTCTCTTTTGCCCGAGAGTAAATAGTAAAGCTGTGGGATATGGAGTGTCTGCACTTTTATCCTCAGACAAGGCAAAGTTTCCCCACTGGGTGGTTTAAAAGAGCAAGGCTGTCAAAAGTATTACTCCCTTTGAGGACTGTGGGATTGGCTGGATGCAGGCTTGTGTGTGCGTATGTGTGCTCAGTTGCGAAGTCATGTCCGACTCTGCGACCCCATGGACTCTAGCCCTCCAGGCTCCTCTGTGCATGGGATTCTCCAGGCAAGAATCCTGGAGTGTGTTTCCATGCCCTCCTCCAGGGGATCTTTCCAACCCAAAGATTGAACCTGTGTCTCCTGTATTGGCAGGTGGGTTCTGTACCACTGAGCCACCTGGGAAGCACCTCAGAAGCCATATTCAGTTGTGGTTTCGTCTTGGGTCCACGTCAATTTTTAGCAAGGGAAGGATCAGACTTGCACTTTTGAGTGATTTCTCA
The DNA here is from genome assembly GCF_029378745.1 of Bos indicus. Lineage (NCBI taxonomy): Eukaryota > Metazoa > Chordata > Mammalia > Artiodactyla > Bovidae > Bos > Bos indicus. The sequence goes on along the minus strand of NC_091782.1, from coordinate 44,478,223 downwards.
AAGAGGAATAATAAGAACATTTTAGATTCTTTAATCATATTGTTTAAGATTGCACACTTGAAATTTTTCTCTTTCTCTACGTGGTTGACACATTCACTTTAATGTGGTAGCCAGAGTACGTGCCTGTCATTTGGAAATAAACGCATGTTTGAGAATTCGGGGACAGTTGCTTTAGAAAGGTCGCCCGACTGCAGCAGATGACAGCGAGGAACGCGGACTGGAGGGCGGCAAGGGTGGAGGCTCGGAAACTATGGGAAGCTGTCGTGCCAACTGAAGTAGGAATGGCAAGTGGCACCGAGGGTGGAAGGAAGGGGCTAGGTATGAAGCCGGCGATAATGTCACTGCAGGCTTGCGTGGGTGACTGTTCCATCAGAAGCCTCAGCACCTACAAGCAAGCTGACAGATCAGGAGTATAAAGAGCAGCGATGTCAGAAGATCCAGGCTTCAAGTTCTGGTTTCCTCACTTAATATGTGATTTGGGCCCGTCGTTTACTTTCTGAGCCATAAAAATGGGGCTATTGAAACATGAACTTGCTACCGCCTGGAGCAATTGTGCTGACCCACTGAGATAATGAATAAGAGGTGATTCTGAAAACAGTGAAGCACTCGACACACGATAGATGTTATTTCGTATCTATCATTATTCCATGATAGAAAGATTCCATGGGCACTGTATTTCTGAGCGTGAGTTGTCAGACTCCACCTCTAATTCCAATCAAGGAAGCAGACTACCCTGGTTCTTAGCAAAAGCCAGCATCATGTGTCAAAAAGAGTAATAAATGGCTCAGGAGACCTGGATCTGCCCTTTCCTCCCTGCAAAGGGCCAAAACTCAGCTTCCTTATCTGTGAATGCTGCAGAACGGCCCTCTCTTGCCTCTCTCTCCACTGACTCCAGAGGGAGTCAACGAGCACACCCTGAGCTGAGGAACTCACCTGGGCTCTGCCCTTTCCACGACTTCCCCGGCTCACCTCTAACAAGTCACCTTCTCCCTCTGCGAAGTGGGCAAACCATTTGTATGACCTTTCAGTTATGACATATCACCATTGTATTAAAGATGGATCCTGAAATGAGATGAAATAGAGAGCGCATTAGTGACGACCGAGAGTTAATTTTTCTCTGTTCTGCCTGGTTTGGTGGGGAGGAGGGGATAAATAGGTTGAAAGGGGGAATAAAAACTTTACCACTAACATTATCCACACATTAACCAAGCCATGGAAAATGGAAGAAGCTGTGAAGATTTTCTCAATATGCAGAGCCACCAGGCAATCAGTGACAATAAAATTGTGAATTCAGCACTTCCATGCTGGGTTTTAATTTTCTGGCACTGGCGTGCCCATTATTTAAGCATGCATTTGGGTTGGTGCCAGCCTGCCCGTCTTCCCCACAGCAAGGGAGGGGTCCCGAGAAGCCTCCCACATCACACACCGGTGGGTTCAGGGCTCCCGTAAACCCGCTGCTCTTGAAGGTTCAGGAAAGGGAGGTGGCACAACAGATCTTGTAAATGACAAAGGGAAGCTGGGGAAGAACTGATGAAAAATGAAGAGCATGGAAAAGGAGGGAGGAACCGGAAGAAACATGAAATAGAATTAAGGGAGGAAGGCGAGAAGGTCATGACTGTCAGTGTTGTTTCTTGGATGGCACGAAAGGGGAAAATTGGGTGTCAGAATAAGGTACGAGAAGAGAATGGAAGATGTTGATGTACAAGGATTGTGTGCTCCAGATCCCTTTCGCTTCCCTGGTCAAGGATGCAGTCAGGAGACACCCCCAGCTGCAGAAACGTTGCACCTGCCACCGTGTTGTTCCTGAGCCTCTTCCTGGCAGCTCTCAACCAGGGGTGAGGGTCTGGGGTTTTTGCCCAACGTGAACCCTGCCCCAGAGTGCCCTGCTGGGCGGGGGCTAAGGCTTTCTCAGAGCTGCCTTTACATGGAGACTCTTCCTACCCAATCTCCCTTCCTTCCCCTTCATGGTGGTTTATTTTATATGTCAGCTTGGCTGGACTATAGACCCCAGTTATGTTAGCGCACTAATCTCAGTGGTGCCGTGAAGGTACTTGGTACATGTGGCTAACAATCTCTAATGAGCTGATTTTAAGTGAAAGAGATGGCTTTCTGCAACATGGTTCGGGCCTCATCCAATTGGTTGAGCACCTTCAGAAAAAGTAAATTAATAAAACTGAGGTTTCCTTGAAAAGAAGGAATTCTACTTCAAGGCTGCAGAATCAATTCCTCCTAGAGTTTCCCGCTTGCCAGCCTGTCCTACAGATCTACAGATTTCAGACTTGTCAGCCTGCCACACCCCAAATCACATGAGTCAATGCCTTAAAAATAAATCTCTTTCTCTCTCTCTCTCTCTCTCTCTCTCTCTCTCTATATATATATATATGTATAGGAAATATATTATTGTTATTGTTTAGTAGCTAAGTCATGTCCAATTCTTTTGCAACCCCATGGACTGCAGCCTGCCAGGCTCCTCTGTCCATGGGATTTTCCCAGGCAAGAATACTGGAGCGAGTTGCCATTTCCATCTTTGAGGGATCTTACCAACCCAAGGATGGACCCCACATCTCCTGTATTGGCAGGCAGATACTTTACCACTGAGCCACCTGGGAAGCCCAGGGAGATATACATATACAGCTCTTCTTTTGGTTCTGTTTCTCTGGAGAGTCCTGACTCTTCTTTCACACACATCAGATCTGTAATCTATCTGAAGGCTCTTCCTACTTGCTCCTGTCCCCCCTCCTCCCCTTTATCTTTTGAGCTGTGACCCAGATAAATCTCTTGCACTCTAACTCCATCAGGCCCTCTACTTCCTGAAGAAGCCACCACTCAAGTTCTGTGGCTTCATTTACACTTTCCAGACTGTGTCCTCATTTTTATTTTAGAAAAGCTGGGCATGATTAGACACAGGATCTTATAACACTTGAGTAGGAGGAAAAGAAATTGAAGAAACACAGTGAAAATGGAGAAATGAAAGGAAAGTCAAAGGCCAAGAGAATCCTGGGGTCATAGCTAGGAGAAGCATAAAGGAAACTGCCTTTCCAAAAAAAATGTGTCAATGTCAGATTTGGATGTTTTATTAAATAAAGTATCTCCCAAGGGCTTTTTGCAAACAGTGGATTGGGAAGACACCAGGCAGGAAAGCAGAGGAACAAACAAGCTTACTGGAGAATCCATGGAAAATGTATATTTCTCCTTTGCAGATTGCCATCTCTTAAATTACCTTACTTAAGAACACACACAAAAACAGTATTCATAGCATCTGCTTCAATTTTCTCCCCAACTTTTATGATTCCTCTGCCTGGCTTCTTAACAAAAATTGAGTCTGAATTGTAGAAACGTCTGTTATTTCACAGTTGATTTTTACCCCCCTCGGTTGCTTTACTTGTGGTTTATATAGAGAGTAACCTGGATGGGTGGATTCTGGGGCCATTCCAGGTGATACAGTGATGCAGTGATGAGGTGAAGACAATGTGACCGGATCCGCCTGCTACACGAAGCCAGAAAGGAAACAGCAAGTGCTAATTAAAGCCACTGGACCTGTATCCTGGCACGAAGTTACCTGTGAGCCTCTGGTGCTGGGTTTCTACTTCCGCGTTTGCACTGACTCCCCTAAATCTGCACTCTTTCTATTTCTGTGGTGTCAGTTACAATGTTTTCTCTTTGATTTATAATTTTGTTTGAGTCCTCTCTCTTTTTTCTTGATAAGTCTAGCTAATTCTGTCCATATGGTTTATCTTTTCAAAAAATAAATTATTAGTCTTATTGATCTTTTCTGTTGTTTTCTTTCCTGATTTCATTTATTTCTGCTATGATCTTTATTTTCCCCTTCTTTCTGATAACTTAGGGTTTAGCTTGTTCTTCTTTCTCTAGTCCCTTGAGATATCAAGTTAGGTTGTTTATTTGAGATCTCTCATTTTTCTTAATATACGTGTTAATCACTGTAAACTTCCTTTTTAGAACTGCTTTTGCTATATTCTACACATTCTGGCATGTTATATTTTCACTTTCATTTGTTTCAAGATTTTTTTATTTCTTCTTTGACTCATTGGTTATATAGAAGCATTAAGTTTCCGATGTTTTTCTTGTAACAGTAGAAGCATACTGTAGATAATATTTTGTTAACTTGCTATTTGCACTCGATCACATACTGTGTGAATTATTCCAACATAATATATACATATTTCTCCATAACAGCATTCTTAATTAGTATAACTTATTCTGTCGCATGAATATACCATTGTTTATCCAACCAATCCTCTATTGATGGACATTAAAAGAGTTTCCTAAGGCGCCCCAATTATAAACAAGTCTACACTGATTGTCTTCAGTCATACATCTCTGTCCCTTTGTCCAAACATTTTCCTGATAAATTCCTAGGAAGGAAATTACTAGGTCAATAGGTGTGTGCTGTTTAAAGGGCCATTCGTGCCTATTGATAAACTGCATTTCAGAAAAATACACCAGTAGAGACCAGGGCTATTATTTTAATAGCATATGTTTATCAGCTTATATTAGTTCCATATGTTACTAAAGACCTCTAAATCCTCTATTTCCAAAATTAACTTTGGAAGAAAAATGTTGTTAATCCTGAGATAATAAGAGTAATTAAGAGACAGCTTAATCCTAACCCCTTTGACATTAAAGAAAATTCTCTTTATGGACTCTAAAAAAATTAAGTATATTTCTCTTTGCTGATGAACCAGTCTACAATAAAATGGATATAGCATTACCTAAAAGTAAAGAGATTTAAGAAGCAGATGCTTTTTTAAAGAATATATGTATGTTGTTGGGGTTCAGAACACACTACCTCAAAATGTGGCAACTTGGCATATTGATTATTTTAAGCTGCAGGTCATAGAAACGGCAAAGCTGAAAGGATTTTCTAATCTCCCCCTTATTTTCTGATGCAGGTCTTACACCCTCCCATGGCAGGTGGCCTCTCTATATACCTGGAGGGAAAGAACATCCTTATCTCCAAAGATGGAGGGGCCCCAGAGGAGCCCACGTGAAAAGCTTCTGCTACGTTTCCCTCAGTTTACTCCTCATATCTCATACTCCTTCCTCCTATTACGTTTTCCCTAACTATCCACTCTTCATCAAACCTAGTACAAAACACTCTGGTCTAACCATTTCTTCAGGTCTTCCTCTCCCTCTGAAGGTGCCTGAGTCATGTAAAAGTTATATTTGTATTTTTTTTCTCACTAATCTTTCTTTTGTTAATCTAATTTAGAAGTCCCCAGCTGGAGAATCTAGGAGAGAAGAAGAAAAAAATTTTTTTCCCTCCATTACATGTATATAAGGGCTTCTCTGGTATCTCAGCTGGTAGAGAATCCCAGTTCAATTCCTGGGTCTGGAAGATCTGCTGGAGAAGGGACAGGTTACCCACTCCAGTATTCTTGATATTCCCTGGTGGTTCAGATGGTAAAGAACCCACCTGCAATTCAGGAGACCTGGGTTTGATCCCTGATTTGGGAAGATTCCCTGGAGAAGGGAATGGCTACCCACTCCAGTATTCTGGCCTGGAGAATCCCATGGACTGTACAGTCCATGGGGTCACACAGAGTCAGACACAACTGAGTGACTTTCACTTTATGTGTATAAACAGAGTTGATGATGTGGCTTAATGTTTGAGCACTGGCAGACTGGATGAAGATATACAGAGAGAGAACAACTAGGTATCCAGTTTTTGGAATCCAGACATTCAATACTTTTTTAGTAGAGACAGATTTTCCACAGTCATCAGTATTATAGCTTTCCGTCATTTCAGATCCTAGAAACTCTGCAGCCAGACTTGAGGTAAGTTCAGGATAGCAGGCAAGCACTCACAGGAGTTGAAACTAATGCATTTCTTAACAGCTAGACATCATTAACACCAAACATCCCAGCTTCCACTGGCCAGTTTGCACTGGCCGCTGTAAACACACACCCACGTGGCTAACAGCAAGAATCACCTTGACTTTGTCTCGAAAGTCACAAAAGGGATTCTGTTAATGACTCAGCACTTTCAATCAGTCATAGACTAAGGCTCGATACATGTTTGTTGCATTGAATTGCTCAGTGTTAATTGTCTTGTCCTTAGGTGTTGTTCACTTTCTAAACATAAATGGGATTGACAGATTGAAATTTTTATTCGTGGGTCCCTAACAAGATAGGAAGCAAGGGAAGCTGGGTGAGAAGTGTGCTTAGGTGCCAACTTTATTAACGTCCATCAGGGGGTCAGAGGGGTGGAGGGGAAAAGAGATCGGTGCTCCTGAGTGCTCGTTTAGCATAGCATCTGGACTGTGGTCCTGTGATCTCAACCCTGTCTGCCCTCCGCTGACGGCAACCACACACGATTCCTGTGAGTCGGCACACACATGAATTTCATTCAAGGCAGCATTAACCTGGAGGTGAAGTCACTTCTGCCCCCACGATGCCGACTTCTGAACTGTCATCACACACCTTTTACAATCCGAACCACCAACGTGCCAATTAAAAGCCAGGTTTGCAGGGGGACAATAGAATTGAACGTGGGTTTCATTCTTTTCCAGTGGAACAAAAGCAATGGCTTTGCTCCTTGAGCTCCGGGGACAATGAGCCTTTCTTGAATGGTCCCTGCCACCGCACACTTCCCAAGTACAATCACTGGCTAGGTAGGTAACAAAAGGGGAGCAAATGGTAATGAATCAGAATTTGCAGAGTCGAGCTGCTGCGGGGCGAGGGCTGGCTCCAAAGAACAGCAGAGCGACCCGTTCTATTTGTATCACTTGTTAACCAAAATCGTCAGTGACTTTTGGAACAATTACCGCCTCCCTGACACCAAACCCTATATAACGTAATAACTCTTGAGCCTTCCCCCGTCTGCATTATTAATCACGTTCACGGCGCCTTCCTTAGCAGGTTACGATGTTAGCTGACTCCCCGACGCTCCGTAACAAACAAATTGAAGAGGCTCGCTCCGCTCCAAGTCTATTCATCCAGTCTATTCACCCGCCCTAAATGCTTTTCCACTTCCAATTGGCATTCCGGCCATGTTGCACATATATATATATATATATATATATATATATTTTTTTTTTTTTTTAAAGCCATCTTACAGGTCAATAATGTTAAACTCTTACCCGTGACAATAATTTCCTCTTGTCCACTGTGTACACACAGAGAGGCGCACACACAGAGCGTGTGTATGTGTGAGCACGGGCACTGAGCCCTTTGGTCTCTCTCTGCATCACGGGGCCTCTCTTCCTATTGTGTCTCAGCCTTTTACTGGCAGTCGCTTTCTCCTGCAAAGAGAGATTACAAATACAATCCTAGAATTGCAAATAGAATGGTGGATGCCTTTTGTTCAGCTTCCTGTCCAAGTTGTTACAACCTTTGTCATGGTAATGAGCCATCAGAATTTCATAGCCTGAATATTCTCTCCACTCCTCATTCCTGTGTATGGAGGGCCTATCTGTGGGTGAGTTTATGGTCTCCTTTCCTGGATAAAGACGACTGTAAAAGTTGACCGGCTTTAAGAGGACCGAGGGTTCTAAGTGGAAGGGAATGCTTGTCAACTGCAAATTGCCACTTGCCATGGGCACTTGCCATCCACCTCTACAAGGGTTAAATCATGTGTTGCTGCAGCTGCTGGCCTTCGCCACCCGCTGAAAGGAGTTCAGGGTGGAGAGCAGAAATAAGGCACTCTGGGCTGGGGTTGGGGCACGGGGACGGGGACTGTCAGGGCAGGTCTTCAGATAGTTAGATATTTTCAGGAGCTGATTTTATGAGCCCAATTCTTGTATCTCCTCATATCTAGCAAAGCACTAAAATCCTTCATGGTGATGACTGCCATGACTAATGAAAGCTTCACAAGACTAGTAGAAGACTTATGGAAAAATAAGTGCTTGACTGCATGTATGCCCTTTCACCAAAATCACACATTTACTGATCTTGACCCCTGCCTCTTCTCAGAGCTCTCTGAGGTGCTATCTCCCAGGATACAGTCCTCGCTTTGCCCCAGATGAAACTTAACTTGCAACTGTCACCTTGCGCAGTTTTTTAAATGTCAACATGGGTTACTAATGTTTTTGAAGGGGTCACACTGCCACACATATCAACTCAGGGAAGCCCCATGTGGAGATCTGAAGATTAAGATCCGCACTTGCCAAGTTTTCCACTGGGTCTCGAATGAGGTGGAGGGGTGTGGCATGCTTAGATGAATTTCCCCCAATTGTAACAGAGCAGTTTTCATCATTGGTTCAAGGGATGTGTGTGGAGTGCCTGCTCTGTGCCAGGCACAGATGTATCAGGGGAGAACAGACATGGCAGGCCAAGAGAACAAGGGCACACATGAATTTGTATTTATACCCAGCGCACAGCGCAAAGAAACACAAAATTGAATTCATCTCTATGTATTACTGTTATGTGACTCTCAGATCAAACTTCACCAATGAGAGCCCATTTATAACAGCCAGTATGCTAATTAGTAAGTCACAAGTTCACCAATGAAGACTCATTTCTGACCCTGACCATGCTCTTTCAAAAACTGTCCGATATTGCTCAAGATAACAGAAGTGCCTTTGTAGTAACTGGACTTCCCAATGAAAACTCTGACTGCCCTCCCCTAAGAGGTAAATTCCTTTTAGCGTAACTCCTACACTTTGGTTGTGAATTAAGCGAACACATACATGATATTCCATTATCTATGCTAAAGCACTTTAAAGCAAATTACAGACCTCGGAACAGTTTACAAGATGATCCGATCTATATTTGATTTCTGACATGTATGAATAATTTATTTCACCAGTGTTTCATCAAAATTGTGCCCTGTTAATTAGATGGAGGGTTTTTGTGACAAAGCACAAACTGTTGGGGTGGGTGGTCCTGTGAGGTTGTAGAACATAAAAGGGCTTTTTATCCCCCCAGCAGATGGGGTCCCCCAAGGATAAAAGAGACTCAAGAGCCACTTAAATGGGCCTCGGGCTGTTTGTGATTGAAGCTAAGTGCTAGCTGTGATTAAATTTATGTAAAGTATCCAGCACAGTGCCTGGCACTAGCCGCTCCTTGATAGCTGTGAGATGTTTTTCCTCTGGAGTTGGGCATGCATAGTTAGAAAATCACTGCACTGAGCTACCTGAAACCACCTCCAGGTAGGTGTGACTCTTAGTTCAGCGACTCATCCTGAGTTTGTATTGAGAAATCATGGATGGAGCTAAAAATAGAACCCAGAATCTGTGTTCAATTTTCAGTCAATACTTCCTCTCTCTGGGATGCCTGCCCTCCACCAGTGCCTTTGCCAAGAGAGAACAAGAGTCTCAAAGAAACCCAAGTGCTCTGGTAGTTTTTAAACGATCAGTTCTTGCCTCCTCTGCAAATATATTTTGCTCTTATATTTGCAATTTCAAAGCAGCTGAACACAGAGGCTTTTCTCCCTCCCTCCCCTCCTCCCTGCCTTTTAGTCCGGTCACCTCCAGTAGCAGGTTGGGGATTGGGCACGGTGGGAAGGAAAGAAAAAATAATTTTCCCTCTGCTCTTCTGAGCTCTTAGCTGAGACTTCTGTAATAAAAGATTAACAAGAGAAAAACAAGAAGTTTATCAACATGGGCGATACCAGGGGGAAATGAGTAACTCAAAGAGGTGGCTTAGAATTCAGGCTTAAATATCATCTTAACAGGCAAATGGCAGAGGAGATGCAGGTGTCTTAGAGGAAAGTCAGTGGTATTTAGGAGAGACAAATGGGCCCGTAGAAGAATAGACAGGAGGAACGACTGTGACACAATCTGTCTGGATGCGGTACCAGGTGTCACTAGTGGTAAAGGAGCTGCCTGCCAACGCAGGAGATGTAAGGGACGCGGGTTCCATCCCTGGATTGGGAAGATCCCCTAGAGGAGGGCATGGCAACGCACTCTAGTATTCTTGCCTGGAGAATCCCGTGGACAGAGGAGCCTGGTGGGCTACGGTCTATAGGGTCGCAAAGTGCTGGACATGACTGAAGTGACTTAGCACGCAACGGTGTCAACTTCTAGTCTTGCCCCCTGCAATAAGGACCAGTCTCTCCTGGCTGATCAAACTCCCGGGGAAGGTGGGCAGAGGACTTAAACGATAGAGTTCGTTTTGGAGGGTTTGTTTTATACAGGTAAGGGGAGTTGAGAGAAAGCCTCTACCTACATTTGCTGTTTCTCAAAATTGTCAACGTGCTAAAGTGCCGTATTTGGGGGTGTCATGTCCCAAACCCCTGCAATCATATCCTGGAGTGGCATATTCTTCTACCCTTCAAAAGAAAAGAAAAAAAAAAGTGCCAACTGCTTTATCTCCTGTCTGTGGGGCACAAAGTTGGCAGGAGGTGGGGGGTATTGAAGGAGGAGCACAGACTCATCTGATGCTAAAATAGTCAGTTGTAATTTGAGAAAAGTCTGAAATCCGGCTGGCATAGTACTGTTTTTGTCTCTTCAACTGTGCTGTGCTGTGCTGTACTCAGTCACACCCGACTCTTGTGATCCCGTGGACTGTAGCCCACCAGGCTCCCCTATCCGTGAGATTTCCCCAGCAAGAATACTGGAGTGGGGTGCCATTTCCTCTTCCAGGGGATGTTGTATCCTTAACTGCAGAGGAGGAAAAAGTATTCCTTGAGCCTCTTAGGGTGCCTGATTGGGTCTGAACACTAAATTGACAAAGATTAACAGGAGATACACATACAAATGTATTTAATGTAAACTGTAAACATCACAGGAGTTTCATAACGAAATGGAGATGACCTGAAGAAAGTGAGATTTGGGTGTGTCTGTCCCAGATTTGATGAAGAGGGCAGTCACGAAGGAATACCTAGGGCCAAGGGTGTGAGGTCAGGGGAGTAAACCGGGGGACGTATCGCCAGGCCTGTGCACTCCGATCCTTCTTGGCATTCCTTTGTCTTTGGAGCCAGGCATGCTCCTCTCCTCCTGGTCCAGGGAGGGCAGCTCTCACAGGAGGGCTTTTTGACTTGTTTCAGGGAGGGCAACCAGAGGAAAGGTCAGTGTGACCTTCCTGCATCTTCCGTTTTCTCAAACTCCTTTAGCTTAACACATTTGACGTGCCAGATGTTTCTTTCTGAGATAGCAGGTCCTACACTCCATCCTTGCCCTTACTCAACCAGATGATTAAGAGATCTCCGGACTCTGCTTTCTGTAACCACAGTCTCCTGAATTATCAAGACGAGAACCATGGGGGGAATGGACCTTGCATCTGCAAATACTGTTATCCCACAAGGTCAAGGCCCGCACTGCTCTCCACCAGCTGCAACACCCGCAGCTGACATTTCCTCACGCTTTGCCTTGGTCCGAGGCCCAAAAATGTTAGGAGTAGCCTTGCCCCTTCTCCCCATCCCGGCTGCTCCTTCCCTTCCCAGCTCCCCTCCCTGCCAAAGGGAAACTCCTCTGTTTTGCTCAGAAGTTTCTCAAAAGCTACAGTGCGAATCACCCTAATTGTTTGCTAGATGAACAATGATCACTCTAACCTCCTAATTAACATTGTTAAAATCTGCTAACAAAGGACATTGAACAATATCTTAATTAGGAAGGATTTCCAATTTGTGAGATGGAGCATGTTAGACAAACAGGGCACAAGTCTCCCTTTGTTCCTGGGCTCGGCAGCCGGGGAGATTACTTGATACGACACAACACGGCCGGCGTCTGCCGTTTGTCATTCTATATCCTTTACACATTTGCGCCGCGTAATTAGTGCCGTGCCTAATTTTACCTGTGTTATTGTTTGCACTGTAATTTGGAGAAAATAGAGTGGGTGATGCCGGGTGATGGAGACTGGGGCAGGCATCTGGTTCTGCCTTGAAACGACTGCAGCTTTAAACACCTCTGGAAGAAGACCCTGGTTAACAAACACACCAAACTTTTCGGGGCTTCCAGTCGTGGATAGTGGGGTACAAGGTGAAGGGCCTTTTGGAGTCACTCCCAATAAATATGTGGGTGACAAACTATCTTGGTTTCCCTTCCTTTTCCAAGCTCTTACGGCTTGTTTTAAAAGCTCCTATTAGCTATCACTTAATTATTAAAAAGTGTCTACTCTGTTTTCATAAATTATCTATGTGTCAGAGATATTGGCATGTGAGAGAGAGTCATGGGGATGAGGGAAGATTCTAAAGCCAATTATCCCAGCTGGGAAGGTTTTAGAATCTAATGGGACCCTTGAATTATTCTGTACTAGAAATTAAAGGGTGTGTGTGTGTGTGTGTGTGTGTGTGTGTTTGGTTAGTTTCGTTGGGTGCTGGGGGTGGGAGGAGCTAGGGTTAGGAACTCTAATGATTCCTATTTTTTATGCTCATCTGTTTGCAAGAACATCCTTACTGTTGAATCCTTCCCCAGGTATCTTAACTTCTTTATTCTGGAGATCTGGAGACAGGAAAAATGCTTGGAAGAAATTACTAACACCAAGTGTCATTTGAAATTACCATTTATATAAACTAAATCATCTAAAGTAAATGAGAAAACATAAGAAAAAGGCTTAATAGCATGTCTGGCACATAGTTAATATTCAATAAATTGTAGCTGCAATAAACTATGCCATATTATAAAGCTGTATATTCTCTATGATGGCATCTTGGGTGTACTGCATAGTCGATGGTGCAATATATAATAGATAATAAATTGCATATAATATGTAATCTAATCAAATGTTCAGAGGCTATTTCTAGACTCTGGTCTAAGTCCTTGAATGGTCTCTTCTATGGAGACATCAGGGAAGAGACCAGAGGTGCAACTTCCTCCTTCCAACATGTCAGAAAAAACCTCCAAGGATTGTCCAATAAGAAAGGAACCAAAATATAATAGAGCAAAAACACAAAACTTTACAATTAAATAACTGTGGTCTGAGGCCATTTGAAAAGTTGCTGGCCTTGAATTGGCATCTGCTGCTTCTCTCTTTTCCTCACTCTCCCCACACCCAACAAAAACCTCCAAAAATCAAAACTAAACACCCAGTGCATGCCATGCTTACACCCTTAACTAGGGAAGGGAGAACTGTACTGATAAGGTACTGTAGAGAGGTTCCTGGTAGAGATAAGAAGCTTGGTGAGTGGTACTTTCGCCACAAAATTTCCTAGCTTCCTTGGTGACTCAGATGGTGAAGAATCATGCCTGCAATGAGGGAGACCTGGGTTTGATCCCTTGGGTCAGGAAGATCCCCTGGAGAAGGAAATGGCAACCCACTCCTGTATTCGTACCTGGAGAATTCCATATTATGACACTTTCCTCATAAAAATTTTTTTAAAGAAAAATACTACTCCTAGCCTCATCCTTTCCATCGGCATTTCTATAACTTCTATACACACACACACACACACACACACACAGACAGACAAATGTCAGGGGAAAAAAGCCCTTTCTACTACCCTGTATGTTCTGTTTATAGAAGCCTGCAAATTAAATTGACAAAAGGCAGATTAGCAAGAGAAAAGACAGATTTTGATTTATATAGATACATGAGAGTTCACAGAAAAAAAAAAAATGTGATTCAAAGGAGGTTGTTGGAATTTGGGGCTTACATGTCACTGTGCCTTGTGGCTCAGCTGGTAAGGAATCTGCCTGCAATATGGGAAAGCTGGGTTCAATCCCTGGGTCAGGAAGACCCCCTGGAGAAGGGATAGGCTGCCCACTCCAGTATTCTGGTCTGGAGAATTCCTTGGACTGTGTAATCTATGGGGTCACAAAGAGTCGGACACGACTGAGCAACCTTCACTTTCACTGTCACGTTTTCGTAAGGGAGGAAGAAGAGCACTTACGAGAAGACAAATGACTTTTAGGGGAAATAAATGGGCCCTTAAGAGAATAGGTGAGAGTTATGATGGTTTTCTGACAATGCCCGACTGGGTGTGGTGCTGGCCAGAGGTCTCTGAGAGGAAGCGGTAACGCTGGCTCCCAGGGAGGGGATACAGCAGCTCATTTATTTGGAGGAGACTCTGTTTTTTGGCAGATAAGGGATTCAGGACCTCAGCTGAATTTAGCTCAAAATAATTCTTATGCCAAAGCAGCATATTGGGGGTTGCCATGTCTCCTTCAACAACACACATCAAATTACTGTTGGGCCATATATAGGTAACATCCCTAGTGGCTCAGTTCGTGAAAAAATCCGCCTGCAATGAGGGAGATTGGGGTTTGATTCCTGAGCTGGGAAGATCCTCTGGAGAGGGGAAAGTCTACTCACTCCAGTATTTTGGCCTGGAGAATTCCTTGGACTGTATAGTCAATGGGGTCGGGGTTGCAAACAGTAGAACATGACTGAGCGACTTTCACTTTCAAGAGTTGGAAGAGATCTTAGAAATCATCACTGCCTTACTTTATAAATTAAGAGAAGGGAGGCTCCCATTGGAAAAGAAACTGCCTGATTTCCTCATGTTCGAGGGGAGAAAAGGATGAAACCTTTGGAGCCTGATCCCCAGGGTCTTCTGTCCCTGAAGGCAACAGCTAAACACAGTTCTCATTTCAAAGAGAGAGCAGGAAAAAAAAAGATGTAGGAAAAAGAAGAAAGATCTCTTGTTCATCAAGCTTTGTCAGTTTCTGCTCATTTGTGAAAGGGTGGGAAAACCAAGATGATAGCAGTTCTCCTGTAGAGGGTGAGGGAGAAAAGGGGTGAGATGGAAAAAAAGAGATTATTTAAATTGACATGCTCTCTCGTGATTGCTTGCAAAAACAATCACTTTTTGATGATACAGCAGCCTTAACAGGAGAAGTAATTTATAGACACCATTTCAAAGCTAGGATGGGGGTGGAAATTCTACAAAATCTAGCAGCATAGAAATGCAGAAGGAAATATTGCTTAGGAGAAAAAAATAAAACAATAAACTTCTCCTGCGCTTTCTATGTTGAAAAGGTTTGACTGTAAATCCTGATTTTGACATTCATCCCAGATCCATTTTAGAGGCAGCCCACAGACTCAACAGGGTGAGAGAAACCACTAAATCATAATTAGCTCATAAAAGCCAAGCCTGTTTCTCTGAATGCCTGAGAACTGGTGTCGCTTCTCAAAATATCATAAATCTATTGTGTTCTGTCCTGTTTTACTTAACAGCCAATTAATGTTACTGTTTAAAAGAATTAAAGCCATAGCTTGGATGAGGGTGTGTGTTGGGGGGAATCAGAGGTCTTTAAACTTTGACTAGCACCCAGATACTGTTTGCAGATCGGCCCTCATTACAAAACAGCTCATTAAAAGCCTCGGCCACAGAACAGTCCTGCTGCGATACACATCGGTTGTATATGATCTTGTTCTTATTAGCATACCAGAAAGGAAAACATTTTTCAACACTATCTCGAGTCAGTTTTATTTTTTTTTTATTTTTATTTTTTTTTTTCGAGTCAGTTTTAATATCTTACAGGCTGACAGCGGACATGATGGCAGGAGGCCTTGCTCCTCTCTAGGAAGTCCTCCTGCGAGAGAAGCTTTGGGTCACCCACGAGGCCAGCACAATTAGCAGGGGCTTTAGGATGAGTCAGAACCAGACAGACAGGCAGCCCCAAAGGGTCCTGATGCCATTGGTGACTCTGGATCCCAACACAGTTTGTGACTACACCGCATGTTTTCACACAAAGACAGTAAAGTCCTCATTTGTTCTCTGAGGTCTCACTAGGTCATTCCATCAGTTGTCACCCTAAATTCACAGCACAGATGGAGGCAGCTGGTTGTGGGCATTCCTTGGCACTGTAGGAGAACCAGCATGAACAGAAGCTAAGTTGGGAGCATTCAGATCCCAGCCTCAGTTCCTCGATCTGGAAAATGCAGATACCAGTAACTACCCATGTGCAAAAATATTCTAAAATGACTCAGACTCTCACTTTTGTCGTATACGGATCCCTCTATACTATTGTGAGATGTGGCCCATGTGATATTCAAAACAGGTAACAGCCAGTAAGGCATGGGTACTGGGATGGATGTCCAGCCCATTGGAATGTGGTGTGGTCCTTAGACTAGATGACAACGGGATATAACCAGTGTGGCAGGACCCCTGTGGACGGGAAAAAATCCATCAATCTCTTTATCCTTGAATAATCTTGAAGGTGACTGCTATATGCTGAACATTTGCGTGTCCCCCTCAAATTCATATGTTGAAGTCCTAACCCCCAGCATGTTGGTATTAGGAGGTGGGAGCTTCCCTGGTGGCTCTGATGGTGAAGAACCTGCCTGCAATGCAGGAGACCTGGGTTTCATTCCTGGGTCAGGAAGATCCCCTGGGGAAGGAAATGGCTAACCATTCCAGTATTCTTGCCTGGAGAATTCCATGGACAGAGGAGGCTGGTGGGCTATGGTCCATAGAGTCACAAAGAGTTGGACATGATTGAGCCACTAATGCACACACACACACACCTTTGCAAAGTGATTTGGTTATGAGTGTGGAACCCCAAGGAATGGGATGAGTGACCTTATAAAAGAAGCCCCAGGGAGTAACCTCACCTCTTCTGCCATGCGAGGACACAGTGAAAAGACAGCTGTCTACGAACTGGGAGTGAAAGTTGCTCAGTCGTGTCTGACTCTTTGCAATCCCATAGGCTGTAGCCCACCAGACTCCTCTGTCTATGGAATTCTCCAGGCAAGAATACTGGAGTGGGTTGCCATTTCCTTCTCCAGGGGATCTTCCCGACCCAGGGATCAAATCCAATCCAGGGATTGAACCCAGGTCCCTTGCAATGCCAGCAGATTCTTTACCATCTGAGCCACCAGGGGAGCCCATGAACTGGGAAGTGGGCTTTTATCAGACACCAAGCCTGCTGGTGTCATGATCTTGGGCTTTCCAGGCCTCAGAACAGTGAGAAATAACAGTCTGTCATTTATAAGTCACAGTCTATGGTAGTTTGTGATAGCAGCCTGAGTGGGTTAAGACAGTGAGAAGAAGATAAAAAGGAGGAAGGAAAGGAAGAAGAAAGACAGTGAAGAGTATTTATGTCAATGGAGAGAGTTTCAATAATGATGATATTGAAGGCTAGGGTAGCTTGGGAGATGTTATAGCTTGATTCTATGTGTATTATCAGTTCATCTTTTTTTTTCAAAATTACATTTCTTACATGTCTACCTCCCCCAGCAGCCACCATTATCATTTTATTAATACTATATATTTCTTCGCATGATGTATTCTGGGCATAGTTTTGTCACAGTGTCTCACCTTTATTTACAAATTTTATTACAAATAAGGCCACGTCTAGATTGCCATGATCAGAGTTGGAACTTTGAATTTGAGACTTCAAGCAAAATTTTGCTAGGAACTGATGTCATCTCTTTTTTCTTTCCTTCTCTCTCTTGCTTTTCTAACCTCACTCTGTTTCCTCCAGCTAATTATCAGTTAATATGAGTGAATTACTTGTTGATCGTTTCCCTTGCTATGGCCAGGTCTTAGGCCTTTTCCTGTGTAATTAATAGAAAAAAAGCAGGAATTATTCAGAGCCTCTGGCTCTTCCCACCTGTACAAGACAGCTGCTGTGCTGCTCTTTCAGTCCTTCGTTTGCAGAATCGGGAGGTAGGGCAGAACTGAGAGGAGCCAAGATCAGCTGGAGTGAAGCCCGTTGGAGACGTCAGCGTTTCCGGTGGAATAGAATCCAGTAAGAGGTAAGAAAAGGAGTAGGGGGAGCAGGGCGCCGGGACTGTGCAGTTACGTGGACCTGAGATGTTTGAGGAGTTTGGAAAAGAGAGAAGAGATGTGGACTGCGGGTGGGGCACAGGCAGTGGGCGAGAAAGTTTCAAAGGATGTTTGCATAGTGCTAGAGATGAAATGCCATTTGGAGGGAGAAAAGTTTCAAATAGCCTTTAAATAAGGTTCAATAATTGTGGTACATGGGCTTAACTGCTCCGAGGCATGTGGGATCTTCTTGGATCAAATAGCCTTTAAATAAATTTTAGTTGCCACCGTTCTTCCTTATTTCAGTAGCTTACTTAAAAGAATGTTTGTAACTATAGTTGTTTCATTCAATAGTCATGATGTACATGCCATCTTGTTGCTCTTTTCATCTCTTCCATTTCATACTGATGACCAGTGAAATAATTGCTCAAATCAGTTCTTGAAATACCAGTCTTTAAAAATCCATAGAAAATTGCTGTAATTAACCAGCAATTGAGCAGTGTACACGTCTCTTATGCCCTGTCCATAGGTCAACATGGAGGAATGTGCTAAGTTGCTCCAATTGTGTCTGACTCTTTGCAACCCCATGGATTGTAGCCCACCAGGCTGCTCTGTCCACAGGATTTTCCAGGCAAGAGTACTGGAGTGGGTTGCCATTTCCTACTCCAGGGGATCTTCTTGACCCAGGAATCGAACCTGCATCTCCTATGTCTCCTGCACTGGCAGGCGAGTTCTTTACCACTAGCGCCACCTGGGAAGACCCATGACTTCCCCAAGTCAATTGGTAAAAGCTGACGTTTTCTCAGCTTGAATAATAACTGGGACACAGCTGCTCTCAACAGCAGACTCGTGACAGAAAATCAGTCAAAGCAGGCTGATTCAACAACTCACGCTCAAAGGGCCCTGCACTGCCTCCTGGGTGTCTCATACTTCTAGAAGCGTGAAGACAGAGGCATGTCTATATCCTCAAAGACTCCTGTGAAATGAGGAGTGCTGGAAGAAATGTGTGGGGATCGGGGCCGCAGTCAGAGAAACGGAGCTTGGCTGCAAATTAAACAGCCGGTCTGCTGAGACCTGAGTCACCACCAGACACTGCAAATTATTAATACCCACTCCTGCTAAATCCTTGGAATTTGCAAGACAGTGTCTCACTGGCTGAAGCTGAGTTTTCCAGCTGATGACTTTACCCAGACTGAGAAAGGTAGGAACAACAAGAGAATTAGTCAAGGTCTGTCCTGGGGAGACAGTCTCAGCAGCTCATTTCCTTCTTCCTGAAAGTGAACTGGTCACTGGACCACAAGTCATCCAAGGATCTCAAAGCACAGGGCAGGCTAGTGAGTCGGAGTTTTATTGTGGAGTTGGCTTTTTTGCTTGCTTTCATAATTAACAATTTGTAAATATGCCTTTCTGAAATCTTGGATTTCACTTTCTAATTAAGCCGATGACTTGGAGTTAATTAAACAAAAATCTTCCACTCAGTCACAAATAACGCTTTCATTCCATAGGATTCCAATACATCTTCTGGGTCCCTTAAAACTGAAGTGAATAATCACTGTATTTCTGAATCTTTTTTTTTCCATTACAAATATCCACACCACTGGGCCCTGGGGTTGTAAAGTTAGCTACAGATAGAATATGGCAACATTATACCTGGGGTCCGAAAAAAGGGAACTTGAGAGATGGACGAGTGGACAGTCGGGCTCTCCTGATGTGGGTGCTCTCGTGGTATTAAGAGTTAAGCTAGTGACTCCTATGAGCATATCTCTGTCACTTTTCATGTGAGTATATGTCTTATCACAACCCCCTCCAGGGAGACGTGTCTGCATCCTTTCCCCAACTGTATATATCCCACTCCACCAGCTTCAGATGCCTTCTCTGATAAGAAAGGGGGAAAAGGTGACATGGGGGGACGGTGTGTGATAGCCATTTGTGTTATCTACCTAACTTGTGTTCTCAAACTCTGTCATGTTTCAGACCTTTACGACAGCATATTAAGAGATAAGAACATTAGATGCATAAGTTTCTACAGAAAGGGTTTTGCCTTATTCCCAGTGCTCATCCATAGACTTCAACCATGGGACTATCAGGCCTCTGGGACTCTCTGATTGACAGTAGGAAGGCAGGGTGGGGTACAGAGAGCACTCACGGCTGGGACAGTGTGCAGAGCAGGAGGGTATCCTGAGTGGCCATCTTAGCACACAGGTGGAAAGTGGTGCCCCAGTTTTCTCCTTCCCACCTCTATGCCCTGTTGGTGAATTACCTTTAGCTTCTGCCATACGGTGATGCTTGATATTTTCTGAAATAATAGCAGAGACCCTGAGTCATCAGCTACCATTTCCTCCCTGGACAGGGCACTCCACGGGCACTGCCTCTGGTCCTTATAGCTCAGCGCAGCCTGGGGAACCTCAACGTTGTCCTACAGACTCCACCACCTAGAACCTCCTGTGGTCTCTCAAAAGGTCCACTCTTATTCTGTCCTCCTGTGAATGAGAAAGGGACTGCGTCTCAGTCGAGAGACCCTTTATGCTCCAGGACAACGGTTAGCTTCTTTTGTTCTTTCTTCTCCAGAGTGAATAATTCTATTAACATTTACTCATGAACTTCTTCACAAACTTTCCTGTCATCATTTTTTGCCTCCTTCTGTGCTTAGAAAATTGGGCTAATGGTTCTCGAGGCCCTGTCTAAAACACAATGATCTCATTTTTGCTATATATTTCTGATTAGTATAGCATGTCTAAGTAGCTTCTAATTCACCTTTAGAGCTGAATTGAAAATTGTATTAACATGGTCATTTGATACATAACTGTGTTAATTTAATCTACATTTCTACCCCCATAGCTAATGTTTTTCTAGCTATAAAATCATAGTTAGAAAAATTAAAAGATCTAATAAGCCGGTTCTCAAACCTTTGACCACTAAAATTGAGAAACACACCAAGTTCTGAAAAACATCCAGGCTTCTTCGTCTTTGTGTATATTCTTTCTTTCTCTGCAGGGTGTTATAGAAAAACAAAACAAAAATATTGGATTGGAGCCCTTAAACCAATGCTTTTGTCTTTATGAACTCAGCTGAGTCATTTAAACCTTCTGTGTCCCCATTTCCTCATTTATAAAATAATAGGAATATATATATATAATTTGATTATATCAAGTGGGATTTCCAAAGTTCTTCTTCTTTTTTTGCCATGGAACCCTTTCTTAAAAGAAATCTTTAAGTAGAAGCACAATGCGTATGCACAGAGGAGCCTGGTGGGCCACAGTCCATGGGGTCACAAAAGTCAGACATAACCAAACTGCTAAATGATCATCACCACCACAATGCATATAACAGACAAAAGCAGAGCTCTCTGGTTGAAGCAGGGATGATGGGACCCTCAAGACTCACCCACTTAACGCCCCCCCCCCCGACCCAACTTTCACCTATTTCCACCTCATTTTCACAGTGTATGGTTTCATATACAAGCATAGCTTGGGTATGAGTGAGCAATTACATTCATAGTACACGTCTCGATAGGAATGCATGTAAGTGTGTGAGCTTATGTGTGGTTCCGTGAGTAGACTGAAGAACTCCAAATTTCCCCCACCCGCCTTCTATCTGGGACTAGGAGTGAGATCTAAGGTTGCAAACTCACTGGTCACCAGCCTGACACGCTATGGCAGCCTCATGCCCATTACCCCCAAGGATTCCTGGCATCTGCTCTCCTGGGAGGGACAATAGATGGTCTCCTTTGTGCTCTAGGAGCTTCCCTGATAGCTCAGTTGGTAAAGGATCCACCTGCAATGCAGGAGACCCCGGTTGGATCCCTGGGTTGGGAAAATCCCCCTGGAGAAGGGCTAGACTTACCCACTCCAGTATTCTTGGGCTTTCCTGGTGGCTCAGCTGGTAAAGGATCCGCCTGCAATGTGGGAGACCTGGGTTCGATCCCTGGGTTGGAGAAGGGAAAGGCTACCCACTCCAGTATTCTGGCATGGAGAATTCCCTGAACTGTATAAACCATGGGGTCGCAGAGTCCGACATGTCTGAACGACTTTCACTTAGCGCTCTAGGAGATGTAGCCGCCCCTCCCCTGCCGCTCAAGGAGAGGACCAGAGGCCTCCTCTCCCACCGGACGCCAGAACTTCCGCTGCTGACCATCAGAGCCGCTGCTCCACCAGACGCAATGATCTCTTTGTGGTTGTTGATTCCACACCACCCATTGCTGTTCCGAAGCGCAGGTGGGGCGCAGATGGATGCGTCTATGCCAACAGCGCCCCGAGGAGGCCATGCTACTGTGTCTCCCTCTCTCCGGTGCCGCTGCAACCTCAAGGGGAGAGCTCTTACCCGACAGACACCTTGCAGCGTGGCGGGAAGAATGCCGCCTTCAGTTTAGAAACAGAGCCACTCAGGCCTTGAGGTTTTAAAATATTCCAAGAAAAACCTCTTTCAGTTTTTATTTACACTCTTTCCCGTTTGCCACCCCTTTACAGGACTCAAGCAGGTGGGTGTTGAAGCCGGGGACGCATCTACGTGACAGAGATCGCACGCCCTCAGAACTGCTCCTCCCCAGAATGATGAAAACTTAAAAAAACCAAAAACAAAAAACTAAGTTAAATTCATGTGCCTGGCTTATTTCTCCCTTAATGCTCTCCCAGGAGGCCTCCCAGATAACCCTGCAGATAATCCTCAGTTCTCCAGATGTGTCCCAGGGTGTCGGAGCTCCAGCTGAGCCATCCTGGGCTCTTCCTGAGACCCTTTATACACACACACGTGTGAATGAATCAGTGTGTGGTTACAGAATAAATCAAGAGCAGCTCATCGTCAAGATAACCCCACAGCTAGGGGATTGGGATCTTCCCCTCAAAGTTTTTATTTCCAAACGCATATGGACACTCTGTGATAGGGAGGTATTAACTGGTCGATGAGGCAACAGGATCCTTCAGGAAGTACCATGAGGTGCTGTGATTGGCACCCAGAGAGCGTGGGAGAAAAGAAATTGCAAAGGTATTAATAGGGGAAGGTAGGTATTGTTTAGCTGGGATCAAACTGGGAACCTTCAGAAGAATCGTGCTATGCTTAAGAGGAAGGGGCTTCAGATCTGGGCAGAAGTCTTACTTCACTAGCAGTGATACTGCTTTGGTTTTTTGGCAGCCAGTTTCAGAAATAACACAAAGCCTATGAGTAAGAACTCTGTTTAGTATTTCCCAAAGAGCGCTGTGCACAACCGCCTGGATTATGAGATTCGCTAGAAACAGACACATGTACGACCCTGATGCTGGGAAAGGCTGAAGATAGAAGGAGACAGGGCAGCAGAGGATGAGATAGTTAGATAGCATCATCCACTCATGGACATGAATTTGAGCAAACTCCCAGAGACAGAGGAGAACAGAGGAGCCAGGCATGCTACAGTCCATGAGGTCACAACGAGTTGGGACGATTTATCAACTGAACAACAGGGAACATGTTTGGAGACCTCCACATCCTCTGTCTTAGAGGGTCACGATGTATTCTGGCCACACTCCACAGTAGAGAAAATATTAAGTAGAGAAACTTATAACTTTTTACAATTCATTGTGTTTAAATATGTTGACAATAGAACTCAAAAACTCTAACACAATATCTTCAGAAATAATGTTTTATGGAGTGCATTTTGAGAAAGTTAGCTTAGAACAGGGGTCAGGAAACTTTTCCTATAAAAAAATCAAATAGGAAGACCTTTCCGGTTAATGGCCATGCGGTCTGTGGCAATGACTGAGCTATAACATGAAGACAGCTGTAAACAACACATAAACCAGCCCGCGTGGCTGAGCTCCAAGTAAACTTTGGTTTGCGGATACTGATATTTAAATTTCATGTCATTTTCACACGTCACAAAATATTATCTTTCTTTCGGCTTTTCCGAGCCTCAAAAAAAATGAAAACAAAAACCAACTTAACTCAAGGGCTGTACAAAAACACGTGGTGGGCTGCATTTGACCTCCAGGTTGTAGTTTCCTGACCCTGGAGCTTGGAAGCAGCATCCACCAATAAAGGAAGTGAGCATTTGTGCAGATACCAGAACCAGAGTCCACAGAGCAGACACCCTGTCTATTCACTGCCCCATTCAACCTCCAGCGCTCTGTTTCCCACTTAGGACTGTGCTGAACCATATGGTGCGTGCTCGTGAATATTTACTGAATGAAGGGATAGCCATCAATTCCATTTAACTGTCAGTAGCACGGGCAGAAGTTAGTTTGAACTGGTCCTGATCGCTGGATATGTCAGCGTAGGAGGCAAGGAACCCATGACTCTGATGTGTTCAGTGCCAACAAGAATTCCACACTTTTCTGAATAGCCTTTGGTTGTAGAGAAATGGCAATCCACTCCAGTACTATTGCCTGGAAAATCCCATGGACAGAGGAGCCTGGTGGGCTACAGTCTATGGGGTCACAAAGAGTCGGACACGACTGAGTGACTTCACTTTCACGTTCTTTCAAAGACTGTTGCAGCCACCTAGGGTACAAATAATGAGCAGATTGACTGGCTGGAGTAACAATAAATGCATTAGAAAACTCGCCTTGTCTTTGCAAGATAGGAATTTATAGTCAGTGGCAACCATCTGGATCAGAACATGTACCTGTTTCTAGATACTTCTTTTACCCACAGTTGACTTTTTACTTTTTTCCTAGAAAGGCTCTGTTTTGGTGTCCCCATGGCATGCGTTTGTCTCCATCAGTCTCACCAAAGTTCATTGTCACCAGCCTGCTTTTTGGGCTTACTCTCAAGTTAGTGTCTTTCTGGGACTGTCTTGTCCTTCGGAAGTTTCCGCTGGTAACATGGAATCAATCCCTGGATGACAAACTTCGGCCTGGCTGCAGACTCACCTCCTCGTTGACATCTTTCCTGACAAGTCCAGTCCTCCTTCCTCTGAACATATGGGTTCATCCATCCATCCATCCATCCATTCGTTCGTTCAAAAGATGCTTACTGAGAAGATGCTTACCCTCACACTGCTATGGCCTGGAGGGGGAAAATCATCTCCTTTCAAAGAGCTCACAATTTAATAGAAGAGCAAGTACCACAGACAATAAGGACAACTTCGTTAACACTGGGAACCTCTCCCCCAGCTCCTGACCACACACTCTGGTACCTTCGGTTCCCTTTTCTGGGGCTGATGATAGCCTCCGACCGGTGGGATTTGGTGGTGAGGCTTCAGAATTAAGACTACATTGGTTTAGTATCTTTCTCTCTGTTGTCTGGGACAAATGATTTTACCCTCCTGAGCCTTAGTTTTTGCATCTGTAAAATGGGAAAATGAATACCTTTTGCTCTCATGAGGATTGCAAGAGAGAATGTGAAGAGCCAGGCACCAACAAGCACACCACGATGGTAACTAGTGTTATTACGTTTCTGCTGCAGGGACAGCCTTCAGGGCCATGCTCACTCCCAGCCGCTGCCTTCGTGGGCCCCACGCCCAGGACGTCCCTGTGTTCTGCAGAGAGAATGGGCTTGATTAGCAATGGTAACTCCCACCAGGCTTTCAGGCTTGACTTTCCATAGATCTACTAAACACCTTCCCATTCCTCCATCTGTTTCTCATCTCCATATATTGTGGTTCCAGATTACAGATCTCTCCTGCCCTTGAAGAATACAGCGCCTGTGTTTTTGTTTCTCGTTCTGTTTGCTATTTTGGTCAATTCTGAAAAGACGGAGGCCAGGGACATCATTGCTCTGTCATCAAAGAACCTGGTTATCTTTTCAGATACATCGAAAAGCACAACCCAGAACAGGTTATCTTAGAAATCAAAAGTAAAAGCCGAGTTCTCCCCCTTCCTCCCTGCCTCTCCCCAATGTAATAAAGGCACAATAGCTCCTTATTCTGTTTCCCCACCATCAGCACATTCCTCCCGTGGGTCCCTCAGGCCCTGCTCACAGATGAAGCAGTCAAGGCTGGAGCTTGACTGACTGGAAGGAAGGGGGGATGGAATCAAGGGAGGAGAGCTTTACCACAAACCAGCTGCTCTTCCGAGGTTGATTTCCATTTTGGAAAATAGCAGAAGCAATTACCGTGGCTCATTAGAAGGCCTAACACACTGGCTGCAAACCTATATTTGGAAAACCGTATTCACTGAGCTCCCGAGTGGCGAGAGGGTGTGAGCGGGTGGCAGGGAGAGGAAATGACAGACAGGGGCCGGCCATGTGGTGACTCGAATCTGCAAACAGGTGATCTGATTGAACTGTGCGAGGAAGGAGAGACGGATAGAGCCAGGACACCAGTCTACATGGACCTGTGTCTTGATGCTCTGACGCTTGGAAAACTCCAGCCTGTTAGAAACCTGAAAACTGAGACTCTCACAGAGAAGCCCTTCTTTCCAAGTAAGGGCGTCGAGTCTCTTTCATGAGTCCTTCTGAGAAGGCCCAGCTACCACCTCGAATGCTCAGGGAGCAGGGGTGGGCTTCCATTGTCACCCCTGAATTTGCCATCCAATTACATCAGGGCCGTGGGCCTCTGGAACAACCTTCCATTCTTATCTCCCTGCTGCTTTCTGACCAGCAAGCGTCCACAACACAGGCTGCTAACTCCTGTCTTATATTTGCTCATAACTAAAGGAAGGGTTCTGGGGCAGGAAGGACATATTTTGGGCAAGAAAAGATATGGTTCAGGAAGCTTGTCGGGTGGGACTACCCCAGAGAGAACTTGAAGGAAAAAATCACCTCTGCTCTCTACGGCTGGATGAGGGTACCTGGAGCCCTCCATCCCAGGAATATATCTTATATAAATTGTGCGATGGAACTATTTCATTTGTACTTAATCCTCAGTGTTTTTATGGTTATTTATCATTTACAAAGTACTTGATATTTTGCCAGAGCTGTCAAGAGCTGCTTCCTGCTTTAAAAAAATAGAGAGAGGAGTTCCCCTTCAGCAAAGCAGAAGTGGGGAGAATGGTCTTCGTCCAGCATTTGTATTTATAGGCAACGGACAGGAGCCAGCCACCTTGGGATTCCACAGCCTTGCTAATTTGTATTAACCTCCCCTGTCCTGTTGATGACCCCGGGATTTATCATAAAATATATCATTTAAAATCCAGGTACCTATTATTGTTTCTATTTTGCTGCTGCTGCTAAGTCGCTTCAGTCATGTCCAACTCTGTGTGACCCCATAGACGGCAGCCCAACAGGCTTCACCGTCCCTGGGATTCTCCAGGCAAGAATACTGGAGTGGGTTGCCATTTCCGTCTCCAATGCGTGAAAGTGAAAAGTGAAAGTGAAGTCGCTCAGTCGTGTCCGACTCTTAGCGACCCCATGGACTGCAGCCTACCAGGCTCCTCCATCCATGGGATTTTCCAGTCAAGAGTACTGGAGTGGGGTGCCATTGCCTTCTCTGTGTTTCTATTTTACAGAGGAATAAAATGAAGTTCAAGAAAATATTATGACTTGCCCAGGGCCACCCATCTACATGGGGCTTCTCTGGTGGCTCAGTGGTTAAAAATCCACCTGCCAATGCGGGAGATACAGGTTGAAAAAGCTGTACAATTGCTTCTGATGTGCTCCCCTGGTAAGGAAGCTCTGAGCACTAGTTTTAAGGCAGTTTTTCCCCAGAGGGGCTCCTGATACTGGATAGTGATTAGACAAATCAATCAAACCCTTTCTGGAGGAAGTCTGACTTCAAAACTCACAGAGACCTGATGATGCTGGAGAGCCCGGAACAGGGGCCCTGGAGCAGAGGACGAGGGCTACTTGATCTGAGCAGAAGTGAGCAGACAGATGCTGTGTCGTCAGGGCCACTATCAGGTCGTAGAGCTCTGTTTCTTCAGTTGCCCAGTTGTGTCTGACTCTTTGGGACCCCATGGACTGTAGCCCACTAGGCTCCTCTATCCATGGCATTCTCCGGGCAAGAATATAGAGTGGGTTGCCATGTCCTTCTCCAGCATAAAAGCTCTGACTGGACCCCAAATAGTGAGAGCCATGCTCCATATTCCAGGGGAACTTCTAGAAGAGTTGCCTGAGCCCTTGGTTGCTGGTGTATCGCTTATAAATGCCCACTCATTGAGGCAACCCCACTGTGTCTCTACTACTTGCCAATTGCAAGGACTCAATGTAGAAAAATAGCTCGATAGATTCACTGAATACTCGTGAAGCATTTATTTTACAATGAGAAGATAAATAAGATCAAGAACGAACATACTCCTCACTAAAGAAGTGGTGAATTAGACAGCCTGTGCTCCTCTTTGCGTGGAGCTGGTGTCCTCGCCAGCTAATCGAGCAGCCATGAAGAAATCATGATGGTCTCAGATGAGACTGAGTGCTGTGTTCGAGGATGATGGGAGAGAGGAGCACTTGGGTTACTTGGCTGGGGCAGATGTCAATAATGATGGGCATTTTTCTAGATCGCACATATGTGCATTAATGTATTTGTTTTTCTCTTTCTTACTTCACTCTGTATGACAGACTCTAGGTTCATCCACGTCTCTATAAATGACCTAATTTCGTTCCTTTTTATGGTTGACTAATATTGCATTGTATATGTGGACACAGGGGAGGGATTGGGGGAGGGTGGGCTGAACTGGGAGATTAGGATTGACATATATATACTGCTGCTGCTACTGCTGCTGCTAAGTCACGTCAGTCATGTCCGACTCTGTGCGACCCCATAGACGGCAGCCCACCAGGCTCCCCCGTTCCTGGGATTCTCCAGGCAAGAACCCTGGAGTGGGTTGCCATTTCCTTCTCCAATACATGAAAGTGAAAAGTGAAAGTGAAGTCTCTCAGCCGTGTCCGACTCTTAGCCACCCCATGGACTGCAGCCCACCAGGCTCCTCTATCCATGGGATTTCCCAGGCAAGAGTACTGGAGTGGGTTGTCATTGCCTTCTCCCTATATATGTACTACCATGTATAAAATAGATAGCTAGTGGAGACCAGTTGTATAGCACAGGAGAGTCAGCTCGGTGCTCTGTGATGACCTAGAGAGGTGGGATGGAGGTGCAAGGTAGGAGATTCAAGAGGCGGATGTGTTCAAGAGCTGTATGTGGATACAGACAGCTGGTTCACTTCATTGTAAGCAGAAACTAACACAACGTTGGAAAGCAGTTATATTCCAAGTTAAAAAAAAAATATGTATATATATGTGGGCAGCCCTTTGTTCTTTTCATCACTTGGGGCCGGTTTCTTTCCTACCTGGAGAGGTTGGAGGACCACAGCAAAGGGTGGAGGGCCAGGCACGTTTTGCAAATTATGAGGGACTCCTGGAGGCAGAAGCATCCCATTGCCACCGTCTGACAGCTGTCTGAATATCTATCTTCCCCAGAGACTGGAGGGGAGAGGAGTGAGAGAGACAGAGGGAGCACGAGGAGGGGAAGGTGATCCTCCTCAAATCCATTAGCAACAGATGTAAGGCTTGCTCCCAAATTTAAAGAACCGTCCACTAAGGGCAGGTTTCCTTAGAGCCGTGTTTAGACGCTCATGATCTTCAGCTGCTTAGAGTTCCTTTCCCCTTCTCCCCCTCCTGGTCCCCAGGTCTCTCTCCTCCCTCAACCTCGCTGCCTCCCCCAGCCCCTCCTCCTTTCTTGCCTCTCCCCCTCACACCATGTTCCCATTATTGTCAGTAGAACGAGCTGCATGCATGCCAAATCAGGTCACTCACAAATATAGAACAGACGTCTGTCACTACAGACTTACCACGATGACTAAGGCATGGCCCTTCTGTCTGTGAAACATGTGCCCATTAGTTACATGGGATCACAGCCCGCGAAGCCTCTTAACCCTATACCTTAGCTTCCTGGAGGGGAGCGTTCCTCCAATACACATCCGTTGGAATGTCTTGGAGTGATTTATTGTGGTGGCTTGTCTAAAGCCAAGACAAAGTCAGCCTTTCCATTTAATCCCTACCCCTCCTCCAGCATACACACAAAGCCATTTTCTGGAGTTGAGGGTTTAACTGTAAATATTTGTTCTGGCTGAAACCTGCTACAGGATATTTACCTAAAATGAGATAACTAACAACACTCCATTAAAGAAAATAAGCATGAACGGAGGCGACTTTTCAAGAAAAATTGCTAACCAAACATTAAACTCTATTTACGGTTTTCAGAATTCTCTTTTGGATGTTTTAAATTCATCATGCACTTTTACCTTGTAAAAACCAGGTCAATTTTCCATCCAATCTGATATTAAAATACACCTGGTGACAACTGAGAGAAAGAAAAAGTGAGAAGGAAATAATAGTAATTTTTTAAAAAAGGATAAGGGATTCCCAGGTGGCTCAGTGGTAAAGAATCCACCTTCCAGGGCAGGAAACATGGGTTCGATCCCTCGATTGGAAATTTCCCTTGGAAAAGGAAATGGCAACCTACTCCACGATTCTTGTTTGGAAAATCCCGTGGACAGAAGAGCCTGGTGGCCTGCACTCCATGGGGTCGCAAAGAATTGGACATGATTGAATAACTAGCACACAGGCAAAAAGGATAAAATTAATTTTTGAAATATCTATCTTTAAAATGGTCTTGTTTACAAGTGGTTTAGTCCATGTTAAAGCATAGGGCCGACCTGAGTTTTACAGATAACTAAAGCAAAGTCAAAAGTTACATATGTATGAATGAGGAAATTGGTAACGAAGAATATAATTTAATACTGAACACAAATTCCAAAAAGCTAGAGTCTTTATTTTAATTTCTGCAGAACAGTCCGGAGTAATTTTAAAAGACTTCTGAAACCTAAGGAGAAAAACGTAAATAAAAGCACAAACTACTTAACCATATAACTTGTTTCTATTTTGATCATTAGGCTAGGTCTATTTTCATTGAGAATTTTTGTTTTTAAAAAAATTAAGGCAGGTGAAACCACAAATGTTAAAATGAGAAAATCAGACCTGTATTAACTGCCCCCAAGTAACTATAATACCCAATTGACCCCCATTGTAAATGCCAGTTAATTATTAAAACATCAGTATTGTTATCACCTTTGTTAGTATTTTGTTCATTTCTTTGATCATTAGTTTTCTGGTTCAACCATCTTACATGGTTGTAATAGAAATTCATTATCATGTGATGGCTGTCGGGCTGCCTATGGGAAATGACTCGATAGTCTCGCAAACACTGAATCATGCAGAAAATTAACACTCATTTTCATGCACATTTCCTTGCATGTTGATGACCTAGAAACACATGCTTACACTCCATATTTTTCCTTGTTGCTCTTGATGTGTCTCTTCTCTGGTAGGAATGGAACAATATGGGCTTCCTCCAGGGAACAAAACAACACCTAACTCTGTGACATGGAAGGGCGAGAGGAGCAGATGGATGTAAACTGTACTGAGAGGAGACTGGCAGAATGCACGCAGAGGGGAAGTGTAGCTACCTGGCGTCGCACCTGGGCACTGCCAACCACCTTGGCAGTTGGGCTGCCTGAGAAATGGGAAGGCGTGGGCCAGGAGAGTGGGAGCCAACCATGGCTTGCAGAGCACTCCCTCGAGAGAGGATGTTCTAGGGAGCTCGCTCCTGGGGCCACGGAGTCCAGAAGCTCAGTCTTTACCCCACTCTCACCACACAGAAGAGGGGAATGACTTACACGGACGCCATTTCTTCATCACATACCTCCTGGCTTATCACAGTCTTTCCTCCTTCGGTGGACAAGAAGACCAACTAAACCAGTCTTTTATTCAGTGGACATCATCTTTTTCGTCTCTAGAGTGAGGCCAGGGACAACCACTTTGCACGGTGAGTGGACTTCCTCAGCAGTGCCGCACCGAAGAACTTTCTGCCGTGACGGAAGTGTCCCACTGCCCTAGGTAGACACGAGGTAGCATGTGGCTGTTGAACACTTGAAACGGGCTACCTGAACTGAGGAGCTAAGTTTTTAATTTTGTATGATTTTAATTCATTTAAAGTTAAGTGTAAGTTCAATTCAACTTGCACTTTCCATAATAAAAATTGCGATTGTTCCAAGATTAAAACTTTGGTCCTTAACTCCCCCTCTTTCCTTCTATTATAACTTTAAAATCTTCTCATTGAGAATCTACTAATTGTGAAGCTTGGCTCTAGGTACCATGTGAGACTAAGCCAGTAAGATCCATGCCCTTTGCTCCCATGTTATCTTCTCTGTGAAAATTTTCTTCAGAACTTTCTCACATGACCATCTCTTCCTTTGGTTTCCCATCGCTCCTTATTTGCTTCACTCATCTGGCTTTTATTTCATACTATCTTGGTTGGGAATTCCCTGAAACAATATCCCAAATCTTGATTGAAAACAGGATCTGGACTGGGCAGAACAATCTCCACCTCCAAGTTTGATTTTGTCACCCATCTGTATTTAATCTTTCATTTAAAAGTAAGTTTCAACAATTATATCAGCCTTGTAATTGATCAGAAAATTGTGACAGTCTTATCAATTACACCACCTTATACTAATATAAATATATTTTGGAGTTATGCAAAACATCAGTTAATATTTGGAAATGTTGCAAGATGACAGGGAAAATGAAATAAAAATCCACTTCTGAGCATGTTAGCACAAGACAAATATTTTAGGCATTTACTTTTATCTAACTGATTTCAATGAACATGTATTGACGGATCCCAATATGCAAAACACAGTTGTATTATACTTGCCAATGCAGGAGACATAAGAGATGCAGGTTTGACCCCTGAGTTGGGAAGATCCTCTGGAGGAAGGCATGGCAACCTACTCTAGTATTCTTGCCTGGAGAATCCCACGGACAGAGGAGCCTGGTTGGGTACAGTCCATGGGGTCGCACAGAGTCGGACACGACTGAAGCAACTCAGCATGTGCGTACACACATGTTTTTCCCCTCCAGCCTATACCATGCCACTTCAAATTGGGTGGGGGGTGGGATATAAATTGGCCTTGCTGGGAGTTCCCTGGCAGGCCAGGGGTTAAGACACTGTACCTCCACTGCAGAAGGCACAGGCTCAATTCCTGTCTGGGGAACTAAGATCCCACATGCCTCACTATTTGGCCAAAAAATGGGGGGGAAAAAAGAGGAAAAAAACAAAATTGGCCCTACTGCCTCCCTTCTGCCTATGTCAGCAATCAGTCAAAATAGTGCTCATCTCTGGATATCTGTGTTTTAAATGGATATAAGTGGGAGCTGGGGAGAATACTTTCACATAAAATCTGAGTAAATGTCAGTGGAAACCTCTCTGAGCTCTCTGTGTTCTGTCCTCCAGACTCTTTCTCTGTGATACAAAGTGCTCACAGAAGACATCAGAGTTGTAACAGAAATTCGAGCCTGACCTGATGTACTAGGTCCTCAAATGTTGACCTCTCCCGGGCAAATAAGTAGCGTGGGACGGAATTTGGGTAAGAAAACTACAGAGGAGCCATGAGTAAACCAGTAGATCTTCGGAATCAAACAACTTAGCATAGAATGAATACCAGGCATTTCCTGGGGAAGGACAGAAATGTCATTCTGCCTATCGGCTCATCTTAGGACCATATCAAATTTAAAATAGCCTCATACCTTTCTGTGGTAAAGAATCTGCCTGCAAGGCAGAGGACCCGGCTACAATCCCCGGGTCAGGAAGATCCCCTGGAGGAGGGAATGGCAACTCGCTCCAGTATTATTGCCTGGAGAATTCCGTGGACAGAGGAGCCTGGTGGGCTACAGTCTGTGGGGTCACAAAGAGTCAGACACAACTGGGCGACTAACGCTTTTCACTTTCACCCCTTTCTGCATCATAGTGGAGACACATCACACTCACATTCAACTTATATGCACTCAAACACATTTTCAGAAAAGCCAACAGTTCCAGAAACCACAGCTCTCACTTAACATGGCCGTTAAAGCCAACTACTTCATCAGAGATGTATTTCAATAATGAAAAAAACGAAACAAAACTGGCTCTATTGGCTCCATTGAAAGATGGTGTGATATATGCAAAGCTTACACACTGTTCTCCACGGGCAATTTAACAGCTCTTTTTCGGTGGAAAAAGAACTGATGTCTCAGTGCCCCCAGGGCTTCTATAGGCAGCTGGGGAATCAGACTAGTGGCTCTCAGAGTCTGCTCTTCCAGACCATCAGAGGATGAGGGCACCAGGAAGGCTAGGTCTCTATGGAAACCACCTTCCCCTTCCTTTCTATCCTGCACACTCCTCCTTCTTCCCTCTTTTCCACTTCTCTTATCAGACAGCTTTCCTCACTTCACAAGATGAGGCAGTAGGGGTGAGGCAGTGAAGGTTTCATTGATGGGGAAAGTTGGTACCGTGCACTTTGGGTGGGGTCTCTCAACCCAGATAAACCATGTGGATCCCTCAGGGCTCCTAAGCCCCAGGGCAATACAGTAGCTACATCCGGCTAGGCACCATCACAGCTTGAAGGTTTCCTAAGCATGAGAGACCTTGGGTCATCCTCACTATAAATTCAAGTTTGGATTATTTCTAGGCAGGTCACCATGGAGACTATTTTTATCTATGCCAAACAGTAGCCCTTCTTCCAGCTGAATGATTACCAGGTTTTTAAGAGGATAGAAGTTATATTTATTTTCACTGTTGTGCAGAATTAGGGAAGAAATATGTAATTAGGAAAAAAAAAATCCATATCTCCTGAAAGAAAATGGGAGGCAAGAGGGAACTCATGGTACGATGGCAAGTTGCTAATCCATCAAGGGAGTGTTGTGATTGCTCCAGAAAAACGAGGCCACCAGGAAAACCTTTGCTTAGAAACTAAATTAAGAATAAGGTCCCCATTGTTTGTCTTACGGTGGCCAGAGTTCATGAGTGTCTTGCTTTGTCCCCAGGGGCTCTGTTTCTCCACTCTAGGCCAGCTCTGATGAAGAGGAAGCCATATATCTTCTAAGAATATTTCTGTCTTGTGCTTAACTCAGTAACAATCACAGAGGGAAATGAGGTTATGTGAACTTCCCATGGATATCTGGATGGGAGTGACTCAGTTGATACAAAGGATTCCCTGTGAAATATATCCAAGTAAATGGAGTGGAGTTATTCTTGTGATTCCCCTAGGTTTCACCAGCTCAGCTGTCCTCAGAGATGGTGACTCCATAACTATATGCAGATGGCCAAACCACATGGTAGGAGATGCCCCCACACAAAACAAAGCCGTGCAAAAACCTTCCACTGCAAATGGGTTAGATGTGGAATATTTTAATGATGGAGTCATTTCTGATGCAAATAGCTTCCTCATTGTTCCATTTTCCAAATAAAAGATTATTCTTGTTGCTAGTTAGTGTGTTAGTTTCAAAACCTCTTATCTTTGAAACCTTCCAGAGCAGAAAATTGATAGCAATGAGGAAAATCAACTCTGAGGCAAACTAGTTTATGGACTCACTCAGAATTTAGCAAATGTGGAAATTAGCACATGTAAAAAAGATATCTAGCCATTTAATCCTAGAAACAAAATTCTAACACTCAACCCATACACACACAAACACACACGCACACTTACACACATGCTCTTAGATTTCTACTTTTCAGGAAGTGTTCATTATAGCCCCATCAGAACTATAGGAAACCTGGGGAAAAGCAGGTCATTTCCCTATGCAAGGGATTAGACTAGCATACACATTCCCATTTTAGGACCTCGCAAAGAATCAGTTTTGATCTCCTCTCTGAAATATGAGTGAAACTGGAGTGTCTAAGTGGCAAAGTAGAACCACAGTGGGGATAAATTGGAGGGAGAACAAATGTCTTTGGCATTGATCAGTAGCTTCTATCTACCTTTGGAATTGCCTGAGACACAGAATGCTTGCCTCCCCTCTCTTATCCAGTCAGTTACCATAGTTTCTGTTAATAAACAAAATAAATAAATTAATTAATAATAATAGTAATTAATATTATCTCTTCACTCTAATTTTTTGTTCATCCCTCAGAGTGCTGAGCCAGTATCCTTTAAAATAGTAGTTATTCAATAAATATTTCATGGATGAATGGATTTTTCTCATTCACTTGAGGCTTCAAATACTTGTCCAGCTCTATCTCTCCACAGATATTGGGGTGCAGGAAATTTAGAAATGCCACTATGGTAATTACTACAGGAATTATTTCTCCTATTTCCTTAACAGCCTTGGCATTATATGCTAGAGTGGGTTACTGAGACCTGAAATTACTTATCACTAAACAATGTGAAATGGGATCAAATACAAATGGGAGGAAGAGAAGACTTTAATATCTAGATCCACTGTGACATCACAGAAACGCTTAAGCATCTTCCTCTTTCACCGTTTCAGGAACAGTAGCCAGTAAGTGTGGCGATAACTCAGATGCAAAAGGAAAGAAAAAGCCCACTGGAAGCTTTAGACAGAGAAATGCTCCTCTGACTCTGACACAACTCTCTTAAGAGCCTCTGCCCCCTCCTTTAAGAAAGCCACCCGTTTCTGTTTTCATCAATAACCTCTATCACCAGGTCCTATGTTACGAACATAAATTATGGATAAAGAATCGGTAACAGAAGTTCCATAGTTTCTCTGGATCAGGTAAAATGAAAGGAAACTGTATTCCTTGATAGAAATGTTCCCTCCTAACAAAAGTAAAGGTAGAAAGAAAAAAATTTGCCTTGATGCCTGTCCCTCTTGTACTTCCTACTTCCTCACCTTGGAAGCAAACTATTGAAAATGTTCACAGAAAGAAGATTCTGCTCAGCCTTTGGGAGAGTACAGCACCGGATTTATATTCTGCAATGCCCTGAGTTGGCAGTACCAGTAAATATATTGCAAACAAAACCATTCCGGGAGAGAATAGTAGTCCCAGCCATCGAGAAATGAGGCTAGGGCACCACATGGCACTCATCCGAATCACCATACTTGAGCGTACTGGAGGGTGGAGGGTGTTCCAGGCTTGGAAGAAACTAAACTCATCTGACCTGCATGTGGTTTTCTGCTTGACCAAAATGAGACAGTAGCAAATGTCCAATTACACATGGAACAGACTTCAGAGCATTTCAGCGAAACTCAAGTACAGTGACATTGAGGCACCATTATATCAGCTTTGCAAAGTCAGGTCCTTTGGAAAAGCCAGATCTTGTGTAATATTCACATAACACACATATGTCCAAAATCAGCTCTGGGGACTTGCTCACGGTCTTCTCAGATGTTCCCAGTTCTCTGTTTTGACTCCTAGAACCACTTCATCCCTTTCAACATATGACAACCCACCAAAGAAGAATCTCATGGCCTTCTTACGTCTTTCCCTTTTTTTCTGATGAAAGATTCATTGTCGTTACTGAGTTTTCTTTTCTCCCACACAAGGTGGTACCCAGTATTCACTGTTCTGGACAAATTATGTTGTAAAGTGCTTCTACAAGTGTATTCAGATGATGGGTAATGTGGGGGTTCTTGAACCACTGATGGGAGACTTGGGTCTGGTAATCCAGAGACTGTGAGGGTTGTGCCTTTGGTCTTCGCTGTGTGAAGAAGCTATGCAGTCAGAAAGCAGAATGAATCTTTTGGGGCCACTGGACCCAGATGACACCACCCTTGTGGCAGAAAGTGAAGAGGAACTAAAAAGCCTCTTGATGAAAGTGAAAGAGGAGAGTGAAAAAGTTGGCTTAAAGCTCAACATTCAGAAAACAAAGATCATGGCATGCGGTTCCACCACTTCATGGGAAGTAGATGGGGAAACAGTGGAAACAGTGTCAGACTTTATTTTTTGGGGCTCCAAAATCACTGCAGATGGTGACTGCAGCCATGAAATTAAAAGATGCTTACTCCTTGGGAGGAAGGTTATGACCAACCTAGATAGCATATTCAAAAGCAGAGACATTACTTTGCCAACAAAGGTCTGTCTAGTCAAGGCTATGGTTTTTCCTGTGGTCATGTATGGATGTGAGAGTTGGACTGTGAAGAAGGCTGAGCGCCGAAAAATTGATGCTTTTGAACTGTGGTGTTGGAGAAGACTCTTGAGAGTCCCTTGGACTGCAAGGAGATCCAACCAGTCCATTCTGAAGGAGATCAGCCCTGGGATTTCTTTGGAAGGAAAGATGCTAAAGCTGAAACTCCAGTACTTTGGCCACCTCATGCGAAGAGTTGACTCACTGGAAAAGACTCTGATGCTGGGAGGGATTGGGGGCAGGAGGAGAAGGGGACGACAGAGGATGAGATGGCTGGATGGCATCACTGACCGGATGCACATGAGTTTGGGTGAACTCTGGGAGTTGGTGATGGACAGGGAGGCCTGGCGTGCTGCGATTCATGGGGTTGCAAAGAGTCAGACACGACTGAGTGACTGAACTGAACT
Source organism: Bos indicus (assembly GCF_029378745.1). Lineage (NCBI taxonomy): Eukaryota > Metazoa > Chordata > Mammalia > Artiodactyla > Bovidae > Bos > Bos indicus. The sequence continues at coordinate 44,440,511 of NC_091782.1, read as the reverse complement.
GGACCCAGATATGATCATGAAACATAACTAAGAAGACCCTCATAAGGTACAGAAGTAGAAGAAAGAGGTTTGAATGTGCCAGGAAGGAGCTTAACCCTCAGTGTTGATGGCAAGGAGAGTGGCTTTAACAGGAAGTGGATGCCTTCCATTGTATTCTTAGTCTTTTGGGTCAAGCTGGTATAGATCAGGGGTCAACAAGCCTGGGGTCACTGGAGCCAAATGTCCCCTTGTCTGTTTTTATATGTCTATGAGTCGAGAATGATTTTTACATTTTTAAATTGTTGGGGGAAAAAATTAAAAGAAGAATAATATTTTGTGACATGAAAATGATATCAAATTTACATTTTAGTGTCCATAAGTAGTTGCATTGGAACAAAATCACACTGTATTGACAAAGTATGATTTTGCACTACACAATCAGAGCTGAGTAGTTGCAATAGAGACCATATGCCCAGCAAAGGAAAAAAAAAACAACCTTACAAAAAGTTTTCTGACCCCTGATAAAGCTCATTCTGAAGTTCAACCTTGTTCCTTAAATAGATATCTGATGTCTTGACCAACTCACTTGACCAACACTGACTATTAGTCAGGCAAACACGAAACCACAAGATACTGCTTCACGCCTACCACTTTGTGGAGGTGCCACCCGGCTTCCCCGGTGGTGCTGGTGGTGAAGAACCTGCCTGCCAAGGCAGGAGACACGAGAGATGGGGCTTCGATCCTTTGTTCAGGAAGATCCCCTGGAGGAGGGCATGGCAACGCACTCCAATATTCATGCCTGGAGAATCCCCATGGACAGAGGAGACTGGTGGGCTACGGTTCACAGTGTCACAAAGAGCTGGACACAACTGAAGCGACTTAGCACACACGCACGCACTTTGTAAAGAAGTTTTAAGTCTGATAACACACTGTGCTGTGAGGGGCAGAGTACTGTATCCACAACGAGGGTTCCAGCAGCTCGATGGCAGCCCCCTGACAGAGGATCAGATATTGGCTCTTGTAAGTCAGGCTGGTGAGCATAAGAAAGGCAAAGGGGCATATGAGTGGAGCCCCAACAGGGTCTGCTTAGCAGCCCTGTCCAGAAGTTACAAAAAGAACAGCCAATGAACCCAAAGAGAAGGCAATAATTAAAATCAATTCAAATGTATGAATAGGTAAAGCCACAAAATTAGAGATTGGTTCATTAAAATACTAGTAACATTTTAAAATTACTGTTAAAACATCAAAAATAAGCAATATGAGGGGTTTAAAAATAGGACACTATTATAGATCCCACAGACATGAGATCATTAAGAGGAAAAATAGAGATTAAAGAGACAGCAAGTAGCAATTCCGCTTCCCAGGTGGCTCAGTGGTAAAGAATCTGCCTGCAATGCAGGAGCCTCAGGTTCAACCTTTGGGTCAGGAAGATCCCCTGGAGAAAGAAATGGCAACCCACTCCAGTATTCTTGCTTGGGAAATGTCATGGACAGAGGAGGCTGGCGGGCTACAATCCATGGTTCACAAAGAGTCAGATATGATTTTAGTGACTAAATGACAAGCAGCAATTCCATCCCTAGGTATATAGTCATCAGAACTGAAAACAAGTTCTTGAACATAATACATGTATATGCATGTTTGTAGTGGTGATATTCACAAAAGCCAAAAGGTAGGAGCAACCCAAATTTCCATCAGTGATTCAAAGGACAAGTTGTGGTAGTCCATACAGCAGAATATTCTTCAACCAGAAAAAGGAATAAAATACTAATCCATGCTACAACATGGATGAACCTTGAAAGCATTATGCTAAGGGAAAGAAGTCAGACAAAAAAAAAAACATATACTGCATGATTTCATTTATATGAAATATTCAGAAATTGGTAAAACCATGGAGACAGAAAGTAAGTTGTTGCTTGCAAGGGCTCAGGAGGAGCAAGAAGGATGGGGAGTTACTGTTTAAGGGGTTCAGGGTTTTCTTTGGAGGAGGAGATAAAAATATTTTGGAACTTGATAGACATGTGATTGTACAGCCTGTGAAATTATGAGATGACACTGAAGTGTTCATTTTGAAATGGTTAATTTTACTTCAATTATTAAAAAAAGAGAGGATGAAACAGGAGTAGAACCACCTGGCGGTATATAAGTATGGAGCACAGACCATGTGCCAGATTGACAGTCGCCTGACTATCAATTGTCAAAACCCTGACAATTTTTAATATTTCAATGATCTCAGCAAATGTTTCCAGCTGTTCCTGTAAGGCTGTTGCTGTTGTTCAGTCGCTAAGTCGTGTCTGACTCTTTGCAACCCCATGGGCTGCAGCATGCCAGGCTTCCCTGTTCTTTACCATCTCCCAGAATTTGCTCAAACTCATGTCAGTTGAGTCAGTGATGCCATCCAACCATCTCATCCTCTGTCATTACTAATAATGTTCATTTTTACAGAGGAGAAGGGAGTTCACGGGAAAGAATCTGGTCATTTCCCTGTCTTTGTGTCAATTTGCACTTTGCAGAGTTGGTCCAGAATATCTCTTTTGAGAAACAGAACCCAGAAATGTAGATAAGCTTACTTAAAGACTTGGAGATGTATCAGCTAAAGGAAGTGGGCCAGGGTGGAGTGAGGTGCTCTGACATTCCAAATATAGCCCGTGCTTGGCCACTTAGGAAGATGGATTCGTTGCTAGCAACAAGTACTTAGCACGTGTGTGATTTGGCATGTCTTGAGCTGTGAAGTAGATGCAATGCAGGCAAAAAATTGATGATGTTACAGGGAGGGGCTGTGTGGGGTGCTAATTGCCATCTGCAATGCCTGGAGGAGGTGGGGAGAGGAGTGAAGAATCTCTTTCTTTTTAATAGATTTTCAAGATGGGAAAATCATATTTCAACCCCCAAGCATTTGGGAACAATTGTACATAAGATAGAAACTATACCTAACATGAAGCTGGGAAAACTGGAACTTTTGCAGATTCTTGGATGTCAGAAGAAAAAGATAAGAGCATTTCAATTGCCAATGGTCCCCTTACTCCTTCCAGCCTCTTATATGGAACCCCAGAAAGACAGCAAAAAGAAGAATAGCAAGTACTGATGGCTGTGGGATTTCTAATAATCACCTAGGGTGACTTCTATGATCCCTGGAAAAGTATGCAAAAGATACGCGGTGAGATGGTAGCAGAGAAGTGAAGGAAGTCAAAATCTCAACCCTATAGGCATGTCACGAAGCTAAACCTTTGGCCTGGTTTAGAATTTACATTAGAAGGTACATTAGCAAAATCTCTGAGACTCATGTATGTTATTCCCTATAATTATACCTGTAGAAGTAGGTTAATATTTAATCTTTATTTTAGTCTTGCCAAGGAGAAAATTACATTACAAATGTTAAAGTGCAAATTAGCATAGAATCATAGGTCCAAAAGTTGAAGACTTTTGACTAAGTCCTGCCTGGAAGAAATCAGACTATTGAAAGGAGAGGGAGAAGAGGAAGAAGGATTAAAATAAAACTAAAAGTAGAGAAACTTAGACTCACACTTCCTTTCTTAAACCCTAAAACCCTGAGTTTTTATTATCCTCCATTCATCAAATTGATCAGCACTCGATCTGTTGATTTAAACTCTGCATTCAAGTCCTTTCTGCCACTTTCCTGTCTTCATTAAACCTGGGCTATTTCCTTTCCTTTTTCTTTCTAAGTATGTTTTTTTTTCTTGTGGTAAAATATACATAACGTGAAATTTACCATTTTAACTATCTTCAAGTGTACAGTTCAGTGGCATTAAGTGTGTTAAGTGTATGTTGTATACAACCATCACCACAATGGTGAGAGTGGAATAGAACTTTAAGGATGAGTTTTCTGAATTGGTTCTGGGAATTGACTCTCTAGTCTGATTATATTTGGAATAAGTCACTCATCTGAAACCCTAATTATTTATACACTTCTATGAATGTACAACATACTTCATTACAATTTTTAAGTAAAAAAAAAAAAAAAAAAAAAAGCTACTGATTTCTAAGTTACATGCAGAAACGGTCAAAATGCCAGTCATCTCCCCCTTCTGCTACACCGCTTTCTCTCTCCTACAGGAAGTGATTAGAGTCTAGTTTGCTGATGGTTCTGAGAGGTATTCAGGCACCAGCCCAGAGTGAATAGCTGCAGCGTCTCAGCCCTTCTTTCTGGAACATCCCTGAAGGACAGTGGTGAAGGGGAATCCTCTCAGTGGGCAGAAGAGTGAGAGGTGCCCCTGGGTTGTTTTATTTGCTTAGAAGGAGAAATGACCACATGTGTGATTGTATGATTATATCCTGATTCATGGGCGGTGGCCAATAGTTTGGCTGGATGAGCATGGACTTGGAAAGAACATGATGGGAAAATTGGGTGATAAGGAGATTTGGGGAAGAGGTATGTGGATGGGTATCTTTGATAGGGCAAAAAATGTGTGTCAAGGTCCAAGAATTCTAAAGGTATCTTTCACAGACAGAAAAAGTATTGCACATGTTGATCTACTTTAAAAGGAGAACTTAAAACAAGCCAGTCCTGGAGGCAGAGGAGAAAAGGCAGGTGACGGCTCAGAGGCAAACGGCCCAGGGCTGGCTCAGATGGTATTCGATCGCTTTCGGAGTCGCTCAGTCATGTCTGATTCTTTGTGACCCCATGGACTGTAGCCCACTAGGCTCCTCTGTTTATGGGATTCTCCAGGCAAGAATACTGGAGTGGGTTGCTGTTTCCTACTCTAGGAGATTCTTCCGACCCAACTATCAAACCCTGCCAATCTCTTGAAATTGGCAGGAGGGTTCTTTAGCGCCACCTGGGAAGTCCGTTCCCCTCGGTAGGAGACACTGAGTGAGATTGCTTCCCGTCTGTTTTTGTTGTCATTCTCACAGCTGTTCTTTCAGTTTTTTATCTGAAAGAATTGCCCCAATACAGGGAAGATGTGGGGGTAGAAACCTATATTGACATTGTAGATCTTGAAAAAGTGCTCCAGAGTCCTAAGTGGGTGGACTGGACTCAGTTTGGGGCCAGATCATTGGGGAAGGGAACATCCTGCATCCTTCCTTCTCAAATTAGAGTCCAATGCTACCATCTGGGCCAACAAATCTATTTTTAGGAAAGAGGCTCCCTTCTCTCCTTAACAACCCATTTCCTCTAAACTGTATGCTGGGCACCGTCTCAGATCACCAGGCCACGCAGACCTCCCCACTAACTCCCCCACCCTAGCCGCTCCTCCACACAGAGGCCCCTGGAGGTTAAAAGAGTTCATTTTTAAATGAAAGGGCCACTGGAAAAAGCTTTTATTCTCATATGGGAAAAGCCTCATAAAGCATTTACTTCTCTTGATTAGCGTTCACAACCCAGGATGCTTCCTCTGGCCAATTTGCTGTTGATCTTATAAAACAGATCTCTCTTCTTGATCTGATTTCCCCCCGCCCTGTGCATTTGTTCTACTTAAACCTTTCAGCACATTTGTTAACTTGAGTGACACCGAAAAAACCCGCCACCCCATTAACGTGGAGTCATGCAGTCCATGGGATGTGCCTCATTCATTTCATCGGGGCTGCTTGGTTCCTTCCCAGATGTTCCCTTTCAGCACATACAACCATTGTTTTTTAAAACTTGGGATAATTATAGCTCTGTAAACCTAGAGGACAAGATTGGTTGGCTCCAGCCAGCTCCTCACTCCTTATGTAATAGCTTCATTGTTTAGTAATTGCCTTATTCATGGAGCAAAGGGATCCATGTCAGCCAAGACATCTATTCAGAACACTTTCCCTGTGCTGGATAAACAGGAGCTGGAGCGGTCCTACCCAGAGAACCAAAACCTCTGTGAGATACTTGCTCCTTTTCTCTACTCAAATGCAACCCTCCTTCAGAAATGGCTTCACCTTTTCTTTAGTAACAAATCAGCCCCCAGGTGGGTCTCTGCCTCTGCTGGTAAATCCTGAATGAGTGGGGTGGCCCACGTGGATGATGAGGAAATGCTGGACCGCTGAGCAATGAGATGAAGGGTGTGGGGCGAGACACAGCACGGGGCAATGGTCTATACCTGCTGTCCCTGCTGGGGAGCAAGAAAGTTTCCTCTGTCCTTCTAAGTTATCCTTCTGGTCTAAGAATTAAATTGACATGAGACAGATGAACAGGAGAAAAATCAAACAAAAATTTAATAACGCTTATCCATGGATGAAGGACATGTACACTAGAAGAACTGATGCTGAAGCTGAAGCTCCAATGCTCTGGCCACCTGATGTGAAGAACTGACTCATTGGAAAAGACCCTGATGCTGGGAAAGACTGAAGGCAGGAGGAGAAGGGGATGACAGAGGATGAGATGGTTGGATGGCATCACCAACTCGATGGACTTGAGTTTGAGCAAGCTCCGGAAGTTGGTGATGGACAGGGAAGCCTGGCGCGCCCCAGTCCATGGGGTCACAAAGAGTTGGACACGACTGAGTGACTGAACTGAACTGAAACATGGGTGAGGGGCTTCCCAGGTGGCGTTAATGGTAAAGAACCTACTTCCCAATGCAAGAGACATAAGAGATGTGGGTTTGATCCCTGGGTTGGGAAGATCTTCTGGAGGAGGGCATGACAACCCACTCCAGTAGTCTTGCCTGGAGAATCTCATGGACAGGTGACTGGTGGGCTACAGTCTATATAGGGTAGCAAAGAGCTGGACATGACCGAAGCGACTTAGCACTCATGCATACATGGGTGAAACCCAGGTATGTCATTTGCCAAAATGGACAAAACCCTCAAATACCATCTTCAGCTAAAATAAAAAAGGAATGTTGAAGGTAGTGGTTTGGGACTTCAAAGGGAAGGCAGTCAATCGACATGGAGGCGGATGAGTAAATGGTGGGTAAATAAGTATTGGGCCAGGCAGAGATGATGGGACATGCAGTGAACTCTGACCTTTATATCTTGATATCTAGGCTCTGCCTAGACATCCCCCACCAGACCCAGCCTGTATTCTCTGATGACATCTTTGGGGATAGCTCTGTTCCGGGTATGTGCCCTCTGTCTGAATTCTCTTAGGTGATAAGGGGCAAGGTCAAAGTTTCTTCCTGAGACTTTTGGGCCTTGGTTGTTTTCAGCTTGAAGTAATCCACACGCCAAAGAGACATTTTGGGGTGATGAGTTTTGCTGCCCTACATTCCGAAAGATAAGCGAAAGGAGAGATAAAAGTGCTAAGTTATTTTCTGGAAGAATCCAGAATGATTTCTGGGAGCTCTCCTGGGGACTCTGGGGTGGAGGAGCTGCACAGTGGCAGGAAGAGGTAAAGAGCTTTCAGACTTTGTGGAGGGTCTTCACCAGCAAGTCTAGACCTCCGTTTCCCAGCCTAGAGGATCCCACTGGCTATTGATCGTATGTGCTGCCGTGGAGCACGTGCCCCAGGGAAAGCGGCCCCCGCCCCTCTGGTGTTTCAGAGATTCCCTGGGAAATCTACTTAGAGGGTAAAGCCCTTGAGCCACAGAGAACCAGTGTCCTCTAACGTTCCTGGTGGGCCCAAGAGCCCGGGGCGGAACCTCAGGAAATGGCAAAGCTCCCCAGTACACAAGCCACATTTCCACCTCCTCAGCCCTCTCCCTGTCCTGATCCTACAGCCCCAGGAGAGCAAACAGTGGAGAACAAGAGAAAAAAACAGAGGGAGCTTTAAAACCTAACAACAAAGAATGATGCAGAACAGCCACTGAGGCTGTCTTAATATGGACTCAGAAGGAACAGAGATGCTATGACCCATCCTTGAGAATCAATGTGCTCATGATTGAGTATTAGCAACATGTATGCACATATACATATATATGTATGTATATGTATGGGCTTCCTTGGTGGCTCAGGTGGTAAAGAATTTAAGTACATTATATATATATATATAGCAACATGATTTGGGCATTTCACTCTAAAATTAATTTAGAGTGAAAATATTTGAAATCTTATCTGAACTTCCCTTATCTGACCAAAGCAGAGCCTTCTGAAAAATACAGCTGCCACCAACCCACCTCCAAGGGGTTCCCTGCAAATTCTAGGAAGGAGGCAGGCGGACCATTCCCAGCAGCATCAAGGAAAACCCAAAAGAAGTGGGTGTAGTGAAGCCCAGTTTTCCCAGTGAAGCCCCCCGCCCTTTTAAGCTGATATATAAGCCTTTACCTCTGAGTACTGAGAAAGTTACTCATTACCGAGAGTTCCCCAGCCACACGCAAATAAACCTTGTCTTTTGTCCTGTTCGGCTGTCTATCATCAGTTAATTTGCAGGTCCTGACCATTCAACCTAAGTGGGTGGAAGAAGAGTTTTTTCCCAAGAGTTTTAATGTGCACACACACACACACACACACACACACACATTCTGTTGGCAGACTGCAGGCGCTTTCAGATCTTAAAGCATTCTGACTCCCTGTTTCACAATGCCGCACGGTCACCCCCACCCTGACACACACGTTGTACACTTACCACTAGAAGCGGCTCTCCTCCCATCAGGCTCTGCTTCTGTCCGGCGGCGTCAGCTGTGTTCCTTCTGGTCCGCTGGGCACTGATACCTCCAACCACAGCTGAGGCCCCCGGCCTTCAGGACACCAGAGTCGTCAGCGAGCCTCCTGTTGTTGACAGGAACTGGGGGGGCAGGGAAGTCCTCTCTTCCTTGTGTGATTTTCTGTGAGACCCCTTATTTTCAAGCACACAGTTTTAATTGTTTTGCTTTGTTTTCTTCCCTTTCAAATCCTGCCTTCTCCCCATGGGGCTTATACCTGTGTCTGATGTGACCCAGAGAGTTCCCGTTCCCCATTAGGAACCTCCAGCTCCTGCAGGCACCAGTCCTCGGGGCACTGAGAACACCGCCTGGCACCAGGCCCAAGTCCACAGTCATGGATCCATACATCTAAAATCCAGAAGTCCCCGAAAACTGAGAGATTGTTTATAACCACCTTGGTGGCCACATGTGAAGTGATACAAGGCTACATTTATCCCCCTAGTGTGGATATTCATGTACTATTTTGCTGATACAGGACTGGAAATATTGATGTGTTTGATCCCAGGGGTTGCCTCTGACCTCTTTGGGATGTTATCAGACATTTGGTTTACGCACCACATTTATGCCTTGCTGAAGTCGGAAATGTTCTGAATTCTGAAACCTGTCTGTCTTCCAGAGCTTCAGATACGTGACTGTGGCCTTCAAATGTTGCAGTACGTGTGCTGATTGAATCCAACCCGCTCCCCACTCCTCACACCTGGGTCTCCTTGCAGGTCAAGTTCTCCATCTCTCGACTCTACAATAGCAACTGTCCCCAGGCTTCACACAGACTCCGTGTGACCGGTGGGGATGCCCACACAAGGCCCAAAGCTGGGCCCTCACTGCATGTGGGAGTTTATGACACAAAACTCATCCTTAGCATCAAGTTAAGAAAAAATAATAGACAAAATGTTGTCAGATTTCAGCAGGCACTTGGTTCCAGCTTAGTTAATGGGAAAAAACTTAACAATGTTGAAAAAAAAATTTTTTAATCTTCCTAGTAGTCAGTTGGGCTTTCCTGGTTGCTCAGTGGTAAAATACATTTGCCTGCCAGTACAGGAGATGTGGGTTTGATCTCTGGGTTGGGGAGACCCCTAGAGAAAGAAATGGCAACTCACTCCAGTATTCTTACCCGGGAAATCCCATGGACAGAGGAGCCTGGAGGGCTATAGTCCATGGGGTTGCAAAAGATTCGGACATGACTGAGTGACTGAACAACAAGTAGTCCATTACAAACAGCTGAATGGATGAAAACTGATGCTCCAGCCATGCTGGATTAGTCTGATGGGCGTTTTAAAATCATTTTTGTTATTTCATTCCCTGTCCGTTTCCCCTTCCCTTTCTGCACTGCCCAAGGTCTGGACTCTGCCCTCCTGGTGTTCCAAATGGACATGCTTGGATTCATCAAACCTCATTCAAGGACCTGTGTCTACCTTTATATTTGTATTCAGGATTTCTACTCCTTCAGAAGGCGCCTTCCCCCAGATTGATAAGGTCCAGACTCCACAAAATAAGGATGCTCTCTGGGGAGCTGACAGGCATTCCTGGCCCCAACCTGAGGACCAGCGGGGGGCCCCTGCCATCTTGAGGTTTTCACCTTCTTCCTGTGGATCATACACAGGGCAGACCTTCCTCATGCTGGTAACGATGGCTTCTCACTACAGGACTTCAATATTTTATGTTAAAATGCTTCCTCCCTCTCAGAAGTCAGAGGCCAGAGAAAATAAATGACTTAAAGGAAGCTCTGTCTCTCAGTTAGGCATTTTTGCCTTCATTTATAAATGAGAAAGATGATGCTCAAAGCGCTGAATGAGTCATTTATCTAGGATCACAGAGCTGGTTAGAAACCTGGTCAGAATTTGAACCCAGGTCCTCAACGTCTTAACTGCTGTTTCTTGTTGTTCTGTCGCTCAGTCATGTCCAACTCTTTGTGATCCCATGGCAGCACGCCAGGCTTCCCTGTTCTTCATTATCTCCCAGAGTTTGCTGAAACTCATGTCCATTGAGTTGGTGATGCCATCCAACCATCTTATCCTCTGTCTCCCCCTTTTCCTCCTGCCCTCAGTCCTTCCCAGCATCAGAGTCTTTTCCAGTGACTCTTTCACTTTTTCTCATGAGGTGGCCAAAGTATTGGAGTTTCAGCTTCCGCATCAGTCCTTCCAATAATGAATATTCAGGGTTGATTTCCTTTAGGATTGACTGGTTTGGTCCTTGCAGTCCAGGCAAATCTCAAGAGTCTTCCCCAGCTGTTTCTTACTTTATCCCATATTCCTAATCCACCAGAGGCATTCATTTGAAGAAAGAAAGAAAGTGGATCTTTCTGGTCAGAGCTGGCTTCCAAGGCAAGGTGGTGCTAGTGGTTAAGAATCTGCCTCTATTGCAGGAGAGCTAAGAGATGAGTGTTCGATCCCTGGAGATTCTCTTCCTGGACAATCTTCCTTCTCCAGGAAGATTCCCTGGAGAAGGAAGTGGCAACCCACTCCAGTATTCTTGCCTGGAGATTCCCATGGACAGAGGACCCTGGCGGGCTACAGTCCATGGGGTCACAAAGAGTCAGACATGACTGAAGCGACTTAGTATGGTCAGAGCTAGTCAAGAAGCACATTGGCTTTTGAGTAGCCAAGATCTCGTGTTCTCAGCATTTTCAGTAAAGACATAATTTTTGAGGCTGTGTCCTCTCCTTTCGTATTTTTACATAAATGGGTGTTTCAGTAGGAATGGGATTCCTACATTTCAGATGTTAATGTGCCTACCCCATTTAATAATGTTTTGGCTTAATTTTTAAAGAGTGCTGAAGATGTTTGGTAGGGTTGTTGTAAAAAGGACTGCAAACAGGTGACTTAAACAACAGAAACTTGTTGAATTCATGGTTCTGGAAGTTAGAATTCTGACATGGAAGTGCTGCTGGGGCCAAGCTCCCTCTTAAGGCCCGAGGGAAAAAGCTGTCCCTGCCTCTCTCTTAGCTTCTAGTAGTTTCTTGGATTGTGACAGCATAGTTCCAATCTTTTTTTTTTCTCTTTTAATTCATACTTCTTTCCAATTTCCTCAGTTTTCCCCCACAGTCCTTTATTTTTTCCAGTATCCCATCCAGGATACATGGTATTCAGTTGTCATGACTCCCTAGGTGCCTCTTGGCTATGACAGTTTCTTAGACTTTCCATGTTGTTTTTGCTGTTTGTTTTTAATTTTTTGGCGACACCATGCAGAATGTGGGATTTGAGTTCCCTGACCAGGGGTTGAACCCAGGCCCCTATATTGGAAGTGTGGAGTCTTAGCCAGTAGACCAGCAGGGAAGTCCCCAATCTTCACATGATGTTCTCTAGTGTGCATGTGTGTTTATGTTCAAATCACCCCTTTTTACAAGGACACAAGTTATATTGGATTAGGGGAACCCTCTACTGCAGCATGACTTCATCTTTTCTAACTGTGTCTGCAGTGATCCTATTTCCACATACGGTCATGTTCTGAGAGTAGGGCTTTGACATGTGAATTCTGGGGGACACATTTTAACCCATAATGACCTATCCTCTGGCCCCCTAAAATTTTTGTCTTTCTCACATGCAGATCGCATTCATCTCATCCCAATAGCCCTGAGAGTCTTCAATTATTCCAACATCAACTCTAAGTCCTAAATCTCATCTAAATAAGGTATGGGTGAGAGAGTAAGATTTACCCAGGGCAAAATTCCTTTCCACCTGGGAACCTGTGAAACCTACCTGCTTCCAAAACACAACAGTGGGACAGTCAAAGCACAGACCTTTCCATTACAAAAGGGAGAAATCAGAAGGAAAAAGGGGCATGGATCCTGACACAGTTTGAAACCCAGCAGAGTAAATTCCATTAGATTTTCAGGCCTGAGAATCACCCTCTTCTGCTCAGTGCTTTGTCCTTTGAGCCCACCCACATTAGGAAGGGTAATCTGCTTCACTCAAAGTCTACTAATGTAAACATTAATCACATCTTTTAAAAAAACTGCTTTCCCAGCAACATCTAGACTGGAGTTTTACCAAACATGTGGGCATCATAACCCAGACAAGTTGACACATAAAATTAGCCATCACAGATATTTTTTGAAAAAAGTACTATAATATGTCCAGGATGGAGGAAATTCAGGAAGAGATACTTAGAAAAGTGGAGGAGACTTTCAGGCTGTTAGACCTTGGGGACATACCAATGGGCAGGATCCAGTGGGATCAGCTGAGTGTGTGAAGAGTAGTTTTCATCTGTCCCAGTAGCTTGGATCAGAGAAATGGACAGAAATGATAGTGTGGAGGAGGGAAGTCAGGGTTGTGGCACAGTGAGAAGATGTAAGGGAGAACAGCTGGTCTGCAGCTGGTATGCTGGCAGAGAATGATGGGCTGAATGTCTGTCACCCACCTCCAGCCCCTGTATTCATATGCTGCAGCCCTAACCCCCAGTGTGAGGGTATTTGGAGGTGGATCTTTGGCAGGTGAGGTCATGAGGGTGGAGCCTCCATGATGGGATTAGTGCCCTTTACAAAAAGAGTAAGAGCAGGATATCTCTGAGAACTGAATCTGCCCCACCCCCACTTTCTTTTGAACTTACATACTCTAGAACTCTGAGAAATCAATGTCTGTTGTTTAAACCACTCAGGCTTTGATTTTTTTTTTCTTAATAATTGTTATGTATTTATTTTTGGCTGTGCTGGGTCTTCATTGCTGTGTGGACTTTTCTCTAGTTGCGGCGAGGAGGGGCTACTCTAGTTGCCGTGCACAGGCTTCTCGTTATGATAGCTTCTTTTGTTGCAGAGCACAGGCTCTAGGGCGCGTGGGCTTCAGTAGTTGGGGCACATGGGTTCAGTAGTTGAGGATCCCAGGCTCTAGAGCACAGGCTCAGGAGTTGTGGTACACAGCTCTGTGGCATGGGGGATCTTCCTGGATCAGGGATCAAACTCATGTCTCCTGCATTGGCAGGCGGATTCTTTACCACTGAGCCACCGGAGAAGCCCAGTCTTTGATGTTTTATCACAGCAGCAGGAGCTAAGACACAGAGGAAGCCACTCATGGCCTCTCGAGTGCCTCCCCAGGGCAGTATTTTATCATATTGTTCTTATCTCCCTGTATCCCCACAAGACCTCAGCTTCCATGGGTTGGTCTTATGAGAGGCTGTCTCTTTAGCAACCAGCACAGGACCTGGTGTCCTGTAGGTGCTTAAGGAAGAGCTATTGAATGAAGATGTCAGTGGACTCTACCCAACTTTTTAAAACACAGCGGTGGCAATGACATTTTGTAAGAGTGGAAAGAGATGCATGCAATTTAGTTGGTGGGGTGCAGGAAACCTATCTTGAAGCTGTATTTGCCAGGCAAGCACACTGCTTTTCCCTCAAAGGCGTGGTTGTTTGAATTGGCTTGGAGAAGGCTGATGGCTGAAAAGAGAAAGGTGTTAAAACCCTCCCAGCCACCCCTTGGCGCCTACAAAAGCCTGGCGGTTGTGTGAGCCTGCGTTAAGATAAAGTGACTTTTTCAGGAGACCAGTCTGCAAGTGCTTTTCTGTTCCTAGTCTGTAACTAGAGATCTTAATCTCCACACAGAGCAGAGGTTCATGTCTAGACACTCTTCAGTCTAAAGAGCGTGGAGGGAGAAGGAAGGAAGGAACACTTTTTGAAGGGGTCAGAGAATGGAGGTAGAGCTCATGGTCCCAAGGAGAAATGCCTGCGCCCTGGGTGGGGCAGCACTCACCCACTTAATTCTTGGAGCTCTCAGACTGTTCGTCTGTCATGGGCCTGTCTACTTTCTGCAAAGGAGGGCGGCATGGAAGTGGGCAGCTGGATTTATGATGATATTTCCATGTCAGGCTGCTCGGCACCCACACATTACACATCATACGTGACCTTTGATTCCCCTGTGTTGCTAATGTCATTCGGGGCCTCCTTCCTTTGAAGAAGACTTGGGAGAGGACCAAAGGGCAATCGGTGCCTCTAGCTTCCCACTGACAGCGAGGCAGCTCCAAACTGGGACCCCTGATTTCCATTTCAAAACTGCGTTCAATTTAGTTGATTTAAAGGACTTGACTTTGCTCTGTGAAATGACTGTGGCCGGCGAGCTCCGCCCGTGGCTCTTTGAAAGACATAAACACACTCCCTGCGGGGACTGATGGAGCTGTGCCACCCATTGTTTATCTAAAAACAGCGTTTTATTATTGTCGCTCAATTAGTCCAGACAGCGGACACAAATGACTCTCCACGGCTCCATGCCTGCCCTGCGCACCACATATAAATGCCAAAGACGGCTCTAATAGCTGGCTAATAAAATCAAAATGTGCCTGTATTGACTCCGCGATTACTCAGATCGTCACCCTTTCTTCTGAAATCTCTTCTTAATCTAATTATGCACAATATTTTCACTTTAGTAAAAGAACATTAAACTGAGTAATCAACAATTCTGTTCTCAATTTATTTATAAGCAGCCAACCAAGGGTCTTCTGAACATAAACTTCGGAGGGGAGTTTATTTTCTATAAACAAATGAGCATATTTTTCCCCCTCAAGGTCAAAATATTATTGCCTGTGTAGGGTTTTTTCCTATAAACTTTTTTTTTTTCTAAAAGTTGCACAATCTGTCATTTCAGAGACACCCACGAAAAGCCACTCCTAATCACTTGCAGAAGATAAGTTTGGCCCTGTTTATACTCACTGCTGTGAAAATGCTATTATACGCAAATGTTTCGTGTGTTTTGCAAACATATTCTCTCACACACACATACTCATCGCAGAGGCAGTGTCTGAAGTAGCAAAGGTCTTTTGAAAAAGACAGAAAAAGGAATGCATTGAGCCCCTTAACATTTCCCATTTTTCAAATCCGTCTTAGAAGCACGGGAGACCGATGCTTAAAAATCACATGTGCCATTGATTGCGTCTGAATACCACTCTGTGAATGGAAAGATGCCTGCTGTCTGCCTCGGGCCTCTAGTTGATGACCGAGCAGGCTGAGGGTCAGAGAAGGAAGGAGATTGAAGGAAGGTGAGCAACCACATTAGTGACAAGCGGATGGCTGGGACCGAAGCGTGCCAATCACATCCCTGGACTGGTGTGTGACTGAGGCACAAAATCCAAGAGCTGGGGTAGTGAGGCTTTGTCCTTCTAGCGGGGGGTCATCAGGAGACGCTGCAGGTAAGGATAGGTGTTGAGTCCAGCTGCTTCGCAGTGGCCTCCCCGCCCCTCAAATCCTTCTACGCGTATCCTTTCCCCCCAGACGTACACACGCGCACACTTCGGTAACAGAACATTTGTAAAGCTTTCGTTTGAGTTTCAGGTTGGAACACCTCCAGGCCAAACATAAAGAAAATCTCCAGGCTGGCGCTCTGCTCCCTCAGGGCCCCTGCCAGGCTCCCTCTGGTTCCTGCCATGGATGGGGAACCGGCATTACCTCACGTCTCAAAACTCCGTCTCTGGGCAGGCTCGCTCTTGCCCCTCTGTGCTCCCTCTTCGGGGTGAGAAGAAGGCGGATGCGGGGAGTACGGGGTGGGGGGTGGTGATGTTGGCACAGTGGAGGGATTCCTCTTTCCACCCTGAGAAATGACACTGTTGGAGGCAGAAGGCCAAGGTGAAGGAGGCTCCCAAACGGTTCCAATGGCAGAGGTTGGAGGCGGTGGGGTTGGGAGTTCGGGCTCTGCCCTCCTGAGCGGGCTTCGTGCTCGTTCCATTGGACGAGCCTCCACCATTTCATGGGAAGAACAGGAAGCCTGAGGTCATCACCAGAACAGGGCCTACCTTTGGTGCCCAGCAAATGCCTCTGCCGCTTACCCAGCACTGACCTTGGGCACATGTCATGGCTCCTTCTATCTCGGCCTCTTTATCTACAAATATTTCCAACGATTCCTAGCCTTGCCTTCTGGCCACGTGGGACACGCTGAAAAGCACACAGTGTCCCCGCAATGAAGTTCCTCGTCGGAATGGCGGGAAGTGCCAAGGAGAAGGAAGGGGTGCCCGGCGTCCGATTAGGGAGTGAGAGAATGAGTGTTTTGGCAGGAACACAGTGTTACCCCATCAGGTATAAGCTGTGACTCAGGGCTCATCTGCCCTGTGCACGCCTTTAAGAGAGAATACAGTTTTTATAATGCCACAGTCTTCCACATCGGTGTCAGCTGGCCGCTTTCCCTTCGCTGTCTGTCTGCCCTCACGGGGTGAACCGCCACTCCATCTGGAAGCAGTTGCCAGTGAGCTGCTCGGTTGAGGGATGGGCTTCCTGTGTTTCCACAGCCCATTTCAACGGTATCAAACTGGGGCTTGAAAAGCTTTTCCTCAGGAAGCCACACGAATGACCCACCAGACAAGTCTATCGTCCTGGAGCGATTCACCCTGAATTTTTAAGCTCTCACCCCTCTTTTAGGTCTGTCTCCTTTTGCCTTCTGAAACCGCAAAGCAGTTAGAGATTCTAATCTCTCAACCCAAGTCACTTTGTCATCGCAGTCAGATGTCACCTGGGGTCACCATCGCCCATCTGTGGTGGAAAGTTCCAAGGAGCTGCAGTTGCTTTTGTGATCTGCCGGTTGACGTGGAGAACACGCCCTGAAACCCAACAGGAAGGTGGTTTTCTGAGGCGGGTTAAAAATATATTTACGTTTGTTTATATCCGAGAGATTATTTTTAGTCTGAGGCAGAGGCCTGACAAGGATCTGGAGGCCTGCGACAGTGTGGCTTAACCAGCAGGATTTGCACTCGCACAAAGCCAGGAGTTTGGCTGTTTCTGCCCCTGGGTGGTAGCCTCACATCCCTGACTCCCTACCGGTCTCCCAAAGACTTCAGGATCAGGTAAAACGGATCCCAGAGCTGCCTTTGCAGCTAATTTCTGTTTCTCTGCAGGCTGGCAGGCCGCCTCGAGGCAGGCCACAGTTGAGAAGCCAAGGGCTGTGTTTCAGGCTCCTCCTTGAGGTTTAGGGACAAGGGATGTGCCTTCAGAAGTCTCTGTGCAAAGCTGGGCTCTGTTGCTAATGACGGCGACGTATGTGGCTTCCCAGCTCATGCACCACCATCCCACAACGACCCCCACCTCCATGCAGTCAAGCAGGGGCATGGGGACCAGAACAAGCTGAGATGACTGGCACACCCCCCGGGCACCACAGGCTGACAATAACTCTGGGATTGGTGGCAGGGTTGGGGGCACTCACGAATCACCAGTGACCACGTGGGTCCTCCTGTCCCTGCGCCCCCGTGGATTGCTCCTGCCGGGTTCTCTTGGACCTGCTCTGTGATGACCTGCCAGCCCAGCGCTCTCTGGTCCAGACACGATACAGCCGATACAGACACGATACAGGCAGTGCTCGGCCACACCCCCAAGGGTTCCCTTCTCGTTTTCCTGCTCCAGCTCCAGGTGTGCCGAGCAGGACCTTTGTCACTTTGGCAGCAGGTTACCCTCCGGGATCTGGAACTACTTTGCCTGCTTGAGAAAAGTAACGAGAATTTGCATCCTTCCAGGGATGACAGGGAAGCCTGGCGTGCTGCAGTCCATGGGGTCGCAGAGAGTCAGACACGACTGAGCGACTGGACAACAAAGGGGTGACAGCCCTTAACCAGCAGATGACAGGCGGAAGTAGGATATAAACACTCCAGCTTCTCTGGGTCCTAATCAGGACCATGGTAGGGGCCATGGGGCTGGAGAGAGGGTCAGCCCCTCATCGCTTCCCTCTCTGGGGCTTTGCACCAAGCTACACCCTTACTTAGTATCCTTCTTCTCTGGGCCTGACTCCCCAAACCTTCTGCCGGATTCTCCTGGGGACGTTCCTTAAATGAGTCACTCAGTGTATGCTTGCGGTGAATCTAACCTAAGTAAGAACAACACAAGGCATGCAGGGCAATGCTTGCTCCATGACCCAGGCTGACTTAAAATTCTGCACAAAGTGAGAGCTGCAAGTTGAGTTTTATTTGGGGCAAAATGCGAGTTGCAGCCCAGGAGACAGCACCTCAGATAGCTCTGAGAAACTGCTCCGAAGAGGCAGGTTGCGGCAAGGTTAATATACATGTGATTTGGATGAAGGGGCAATACGGGCAATCTAGCACATATTTTTCCAGAAGGTTTCTACTAGTTTTGTGGAGTCTTTGCTAGTCACAAGGAACAGTCATTGCCCTGAAGGATTTTGGCATTTTTCTAGATATGAGGAGATATAAGAATTGGGCTCATGAAATTGGCTCCTGAAAATATCTATCTGAAGACCTGTCCTACCAGGTTTCTGCCCCCTCAGCACAGAGCGCCTCACTGCTGATCTCCACCCTGAACTCCTCCCATTGAAGGTCAGCAGTTGCAGCAGAAGCTTGTGACTTAATCCCTGGAGAGGTACATGGCAAGTGCTCACGGCAAGTGCCAATTTGTAGTTGACACCCAGAACCAACCCAGTTTCCCCTCAGCTCACATCGTTTGTCATCTCCTTAAAGTTCAGGCTTCTCAGATCAGCCCATAAAGATTCTTCGAGTGAAAGAATCTCTCACGCTGCTGTTGCGCAAGCATAACGGGCAACTGTTTTCCTGTTCCACATGTAAGATCTCGACTCAAAGTCAGCACCAGGGCCCCCGGGGACATTCTACTTCCTAAGTCTTAACTCTGAGTAACATAGGCCTCGGCCAAAGCTTCCAACCACACAGTCACCTCGTGTTTCTCCCTTCCTTGACCCGGCAGAAATGAAAGGCAATGGGGGCCTTGTGTGGCCTTCACTGACTTTGGAAAACTTTTCAAAAATAGTTTCAGTTCCTTTCTTATCATCTCCCCAGAGTCTGATAATTTCTGGAAGGAGGACTATAGGTTCATTGATTCTTGGGGACTCCAGCAGAAAATCAGTCCTGTGGTTCAAGAAAGCTGGACAGAAGCCCCACGTGCTCCCCTGCTGGGAGCCGTCAGCTCCGCCCACCCCCCCCCGCCCCCCCGCGCCCCTCTCCCTCCCACCCCCCACCCCCCGCCCACCACTCACCGGGCCCTTTGAGCCTTGGCATTAACTCCTGCTTCTCCGTGGAGCAGGCAGCCATGAACATTACACAACCAGGGAAGAAAATGGAGCAAACTGGGAGAATGCCAGTTCCTCCAGCTTGTCCTTCCTCCTTTTTATATAAACTCCAAGAGCATCAAGTTTAGGAGAAACACCAATGTCGGTTTCAACATGAATGTACCACTGGGCTTGCTGTGATCACTGTTGGTCTTAACTCGACTTCGGAAGCATCGCGAAAATACCAGCTTGGGCCAGAAGAACTACAGGCAAACACTCCAAACTCCTGTGAGTGATTCTGTCTCGGCGCTCACCACCCATATCAGGGCTTGGGTGTGGGGATGGGGAGCGGGGAGGGAGAGCCAGGAAGAGGGGAGTCAGGCACGCCCTCCCCATCCCCCCAGATCTTGGGCTGAGGTTCACCTGTCAAGGCCTGACAGCCTGATCATGGTGGGCTGGGACCTGGGTAGAGAGGATGATTCCTAGGTGTGTTAAGGGAAGGAGAAGCCCCCTGGGAAGGAGAGAGGTGGCCTGAGGGAGAAGACAGAAGCTGGTGGGGTGGAGGGCAGCAAGAAAATGCACTTTGTGTAGGCACTCATTTATTCAAGTTGGGCCAAGAATGTCCTTCAGGGCCTGGCTTTTCCCCCCAACCCGCAGATCTGAGGGAGGCCCAGGAGGCATGGCCACCCTCAGCAGGACTGTTTGGGTTGGAGAAGCGATTGTCTTGAATGCCAACTCCAGCAAAACTCTTGAGGACTTTGCCAACCCAGGTGTGGCAAACAATGAAATGTTTTTTTTCCTTTCTTTTCCTTTCTCTTTCCTTTCTTGCCAGAGCGAGGGAATTCTGTGCTTGCCATGGTGTTTTAATTAATTTTTGATGGAAAAAAAGCGGGGGGGGGGGGGGGGCGGGGGCGGGCGGGTAAGGGAGTTAAAATTAAAGCCTGCTATATAAAAGCAAAGCAATTTCTGGAAGGTCATGAGCTGCGGCTGGCAAGTGCGTCCAGGAGAAACAGTGTGCTTGCTGTTTCGGGAGCAAACCGGCAGAGCACGGCCAGGCTGGAGGGGCTCCCTGGGCTGGTTCCGTCACGGCGTCACACGAGCCTCCCTGAAGCCGACCGAGGAGGCCCAGCTGCAGGAGCAGCGGCCCATCCATAGCCCGAGGGCCTGTTCTCTGGTCTTTGCTCCTCAGCGCTTCCACAGGAAGGAGGTGGAAGGGTGAGGAGGGAGGAGGCTCTTTCCTCATCACCCAGCACAGCACTCGGCATGCCATAGCACGGGCTTGTGGAGGATAGCCGAGCTCCCCAAAGCTGTCCTAGTCTCTAAAACTTTTCACTGAAGAGGTTCAAGCAAGATCCAGGGGAAAACCATATAGGGATCTCCTTAATATCTCTCTATCATAAACTGTACAAATTAGATACGCCATTAAGATTTGTGAGAAAGGTGAGAAGAGTTTCTTTAAGTGAACAATCCATAATGTATTTCTCCACGTTAGGGACAGAAAACCAGTTTGGTGTAGTGGAAAAGAACAGATGTGGGCCCTGGGTCCAGGCTGCCTGGGTCAGTGGCCTTGCTCTGACATTTTGGGCAAGTTACACCTCATTTATAAATTGATCATGTCAACAGGACTTATCTCACAGGATTGTTGTGACAATTAAATGAGTTGACATATACACTGCCCATACAACAATGCCTGGTACATGGTAAATGCTATTTAAGTATTCTTCTTATTTATTGCTTTGGGTCAGTCATCGCACTAGGAACGTTACATAGCTTGTTTTGTGTTTCACATACAACGTCTCTATCAAATAAACACAATTTATTTTATAATTGAAAAAACTGAATCTAAGCAAGATGCAGTCATTTGCGCATCTGGCGATTGTTGGACACTTGTATTTGAGCCTAGATCTGTCTGACTCCAAAGTCTGTGCTTTTTCTAAATTCCACTCAAGGTGACATGTGTGGATCCTTCCCTCCTTGCTGTCCTGTCAGCCTTCTCTCAACCACCAAAGCTTAGAAAAACAGGGCACTGAGGTTAGCTTCTCCCCAGACTCCGACAGAGGAGCAGTTGTATCTCCGTCAGAGAAAATTCTGAGCCCCAGTAACGGTTCTAGCTGCAGTGGAGTACTTAGAGGAAATGAATTTAGGAAGTCTCAATTAGAGACCTCTCAAGATTTCAAGGATTAGATGAGAAAAATATGAAGCAGTTGAATAATCATTCTGCTCTGATTGGGGAGGCCAAATTCCCTTTATGTAATGAAGATGATAGTTCCAGGGCTCAGGAATAGAGTTCTCAGCTACTGCATATTAAAAACAATAGAGCTTCAAAAATATCCAATCAACCTAGCCCAGCTCTAGGGGAACTTAAGTCTGAGCCACTGGGTATAGACAGCCATGTGTCCTGTGAGTAAAACCACATCCCATGAGATGTAACCGTGGAGACTGGCAGGAGAAAAGGGAGACCAAAGTGGGACTGTTGCTAGAGACCAGAATTGCATTATAGTTCTTCTGACTTGACCTCGTGCTGTCCTCTCGACCTGATAATTCTGAGATGAACCTCTCTGGTTGTATCTAGAAACTATTCCTTCTGTACAATGGTCACTAGCTCAGATGACGTATTTTTTTAACTTTTTATTTTCTATTGGGGTATATCTGATTAACAGTGTTATGATAATTTCAGGTGAACAGCAAAGGGACTCTGCCAAACATATACATGTATCCATTCTCCCCTAAATTCCTCTCCATCCAGGCTGCAACATTGAGCAGAGTTCCCTGTGCTGTACAGTAGGTCCTTGTTTGTTATCCATTTTAAATATAGCAGTGTGTACACGTCCATCCCAAACTGCCTATCTCTTACCCCCATCCTGATGACCTTTAAAGTTTAACACATTGAAGCCATCTGGGCCTTCGTGTGGACATTTCCAAGTGCTGTTTCTATGTACAGCTGTTTTGCAATCTCACCTAAGAATCTGTACAGCTGGTATGTCTTGCCCTATTTTTGGGATTGAAACAGCTAGTTGGAAGAAAAATAGTTTTTTTTCTTTAATTTCAATAGACTTTTAAGACTTTCCTAATGAAGTATTGCATACATACAGAAAAGCACATAGATCACTAAGTTTGTACCTCAATGAACTTTCACAAAATGAACATATCTGTTCAACAACCAGAACATTATCAGCATCTAAGAAATCCCTGGCAAATTTCCATCAATTATTACTACTTCCCTCCGAAGGTGCCCACTCCTGAGTTGTAACACCACAGGTCAGTTTTATTTGCGTTGAGGCCACAACTGAGTAGAACTGTACTTTACATATTCTTTCTGGTCTGGCTACTTGGCATTATATTTGAAAGCTTTTCATGTATACATATAATAGGAGTTCATTTATTTTCATTGCTGTATAATATTCCATTTTACAATATATTTATTCATTCTGTTGTCCATTTAATGGACATTTGGGTTGGTTACAGTTTGAGACTATTATGAATAGTTCTTTCCTGACTTATAAGTGAGGAAGGGGACCCCATTGGTGACTGCTGAGTATAGGCACAGTCAGACATGCCTGGGTATGACTTGGGGCCTCTGACCATCAAGAGATTCCTTAAAGGGAAGTTATCTCCCCACTGGTTTGTCAATTCTTGAAATGCTTTTGATCAAGACAAAGATTTTCAAAGAAATATCTCTGAGAGAGGAGACCTCTGGAGAGGAAAACAAGCAAAATCAAAAAGAATGTGAGGAGAAACCACTGCGGGTGGGCCCTGGTACCTGGGTGGAAGTGGAATTCCAAAAGAGATGGAGCAGGATGAGGGGAAAGCCTGGAGGCAGATGCAGAGTGAAGCTGGTAGTGCTCCCGTGGGAATTCACCTCCAAATCATCCATCTCACGGAAAAGATGAATTAGGACTCTGCTTTGAAGGTCTTTAGAGAAAAAGTCACACTCAAGGGACAAGGAAGTGTTGCCATTTTTCTTAGAGTCTGAGAGCAATGAAGATAAATGGGCAGAACACCAATGACTGTCAAAATTCAAGCTCCTCCTTCCCTGGTAAAATGCTCCTGATGGGCAAATACCATCGGATCAGCGACTATTTCTAGCACCCTCTGGGTTGGGCCAAGGGAATATGTGTAGAATCGGGATTTGTCACTCTGAGCCACAGCAATTAAGAAGACAGAGCTTTCTCCACCCTCAATTTTTCTTTCCCTGGCTGGATACTAAGCACATCTAATTCCTATGAGACTGCAAAGCTATGAGATGTCAGCCTCTCCATCCTTGACTTACCTCATTGAGGAAGTTGGTGCCCGCCTGGCACATCTGCATTGGACTGTTCTGTGAATGAGACATAGACTCCTGCTGTAAGTCACTGAAGGTTGGGTTTATTTGTTACAGCAGCTAGTGTTACCCTCACCAATGCAGTTGGCTTCTGAAATAACTCACAGTATCCACAGAAAGGGGAAAAAAAGAACAATGTCATTATATTACTGCCATTTGATTTGATAGAAGATAAAAAATGAGAAGGGAGGTGAACTCAAAAGAACTTTCCTCAAACTTTCTTAAGTCATTGGAGAATATTCACTGTTAGTATAAAAATAGGACAATGATAATGTCAACACATAATATCTGAGCCTAATAGATTTACACTCCCCCAATTTGCATTTTAATTTCCTGGAATTGGCTCATGACACATTCTTATGTGGGCTTCAACATTTAGCAACAAATAAGAGTCCCTTTTCTCTTGGCACTTCTTATTCCTCCCTCCCCCTCACCCCAGTCCTCCCCGCTGCTTTCTTCTTCCCACAAAGCTCATTTTTGGCAAAACAATTTTCATAAACCACACATTTTAATGAATTAAGCGTAGCCCCACAGTCACACTCGCCTTCTCCCAGAGTCCCCTGGCTGACACACGCCTCCAGCTATGGGAATTCTCCCTTACCCCTCTAGGAAAGAAAAAACATGCATTAAAAATTGTGTCTATAAGTAGACAAGCTATGCAGAATTCGATGGCTCTTCTACTTTTACTTTTTGGAAAATGCAAGAAGGAAGATGATTTTCAAACATTGTATGTCTTCTGAGAAACTAAAAAATCCAGCGCTCTTTTGCTTTTGGCAGTAGCAGAACTGGTTACGATCATAAATCCGCCAATTCCCCCTTTATCCTTTTCAGGGGGAGCTTCACGGACTGGCTGCTGTCTTGTCAGAGAAGAAAGTTCAGATGTTTGACAACAGGGAAATTTTAAAGAATTCCAAAGAAGAAAAGGACCTTATAAGTCACAGTTTCCAACCTTCTTATTTTAATAGCGAAGTTCATGTAGGTGGTTTAACTTGTCCAAAGTCATCCCATCAGCTGACGGCTTTTGGGCAGTTCAGCTACAGTTGACCTTTATAGTTCACGTCACATGGAGTTTCAGGCACGTGACCTTCCTGGGTCATCGTGTCAGACAGCTGACACTGATAGAACCACTTCTCTTGACAGATTAGGGGTCAGGTGAGCGCTAAGAACGCCAGGTCTTAGGAGCTAGCCCATCACTGAATCCATATCCTCAAATCCAACAACCTTTCTTTGTTCTTTGGGGGTGGGGGGGGGGTGGGTGCCGACTACACATTAGCTGCTTGACTAGACAAAGACGTGACCCCTGCCCCCCAAAAGCACACAGTTCCCCGAGGGCAGATGAATAAACAGACAATCCCAACGTGGTATGATGAGTGCTTCTAGCAGGCAATCGCTTCCACAGCAAGGGTGGCTTTTCCCAGGAAGAACACAGCAATAGGGCAGCAGTGCCTCGCTGAATCATTCAGTGAGGAGGCACCAGCAGCTCTGCCTCCCAACTCAGGAACATCTTACCCAGCCTCCTCCCACCCACCATCCCCGCCTGTGGGTTTGGAACCGAGAAAGACTTTGGGAACTAAAGATCATGGGCTAATAGGATGCTAAAAGGGAAGCCACCCTCACCACCCACCACCAGAGGTAGTTCGTGTTATTCCTGAGCCCTGCACTTTGTTTCGTGACTCCAGCTCCTGCCACTTTGCTGGGTTTGAAAGTGTTGCTTATCCAGAGAGCTCCGAGATTGCTTTTGGCAAAGGACTCGAGGCAGGCAGTTCCAACCCTCCTTGCTGTCTCTCTCTTGTTGCCAAAATATAAGACTCTTGGTTTTATGGGAAATGCGTGTGGATTCTCCTTCCAATGATAACCTGAGACGGCAGTTAAAATGAAGTAGGAGAGGAAGACTGGGAATCAAGAGAACTAGGATTTGGCTCTGAACTACTTGTTAAAATCATCTCTTAGGTTTCTAACAATTCTGGCTCCACATACACTCAAAACGTTACTTCATTTTAGAGAATGAGTCCATATTACACACCAGTCATCTTAATAGGGAATGGGATAAAATGATGGAAACCCCAACCCTAACAAGTGGATTCCCTAGAGGGTTAAGCAGTTGAGGTGTGGGATCCCAAAGCTGTGCATGGACGTCTGTGAGGCTCAGAAGAATGGTACCATGTACCTTCTGATTCACTAAAGAGAACCAGAGTAGGCCACCCCAAAATATGTCCCTTTGGCATATGGTTTTGAGAAGCAGCAGCAGCAGGAAGGGCTCCCCACACACCCCTCTTTCTATCTGAAAGTAGGGCCCAGATTTTCCATGAGAAAGGTGCTCATCCTTCACCAGGAAGAGGTGAATATTCTTGCACCCAAGAAGGGAAGTTGATACGGAGATGAATCTGAAAGAAACCTACTAGGATTACCTTTATCTTCCATTAGGCTCCCCGTACATTTCCTAGTCACTTCCCCATAATTCACTGCTCCTAGGCCAAACCCTTTCTCTTCTGTCTTGTCACATCTCCGCAATGTATCTTTCTTTGAGGAAATGGCATATAAGCTCTCAGACCTGTCTACTTCTTTGGATTTTCCTTTCTATGAAGGCTCCCGTGTCATGTAAAAATATTAACATCAAATAAAAGTGTTGTTTTTCTCCTGTTAATATGTCTTTTGTTGGTTTAATTCTCAGACTGTGTCAGAACTTAAGAGGGTAGAAAAAAAAGTCTTTCTTCCTCTATACCACTTTTTTCTCTTCCTTGAGAGGCTGGCCTACAGGGACCACAACAAAAAAACTCTCATAAGCTTCCATCAATGGAGAGCACTTCAGGAGATCAGAGGGAGAGAGAGGGGGTTCAAGGACGTTTATTTCCCTCTCTGGAAAGTGAAAGTGAAGTTGTGTCTGACTCTTTGTGACCCCGTGGACTGTAGCCTACCAGATTCCTCCATCTGTGGGATTTTGCAGGCAAGAATACCAGAGTGGGTTGCCATTTCCTTCTCCAGGAGATCTTCCCGACCCAGGGATTGAACCCAGGTCTCCCGCATTGTAGGCAGACACTTTACCGTCTGAGCCACAAGGGAAGCTAGGGCTTCCCTTCCCTCTCTGGAAGGATGGCTCAGTTGAAAGCCACTGCTCATCCTCAACAGACCTACCCACTAGCTCACCTTCTCCCTGGGGACAGCTCCACTGCCGCTGGCCCTAGATTTCTACACCAGTTCTTATGGTTGCACTCAACTCCACCCACTAGTTTATATTAGTCCCTTGTCGATAAACTCTCCTTTAGTCTAGACTGATCAGAGGGTCCATCCGTTTCCTGCTGGGACACTGGCTAATATAGACATGGAGGCCACTTTTGAGATGTGTGTACCTCGGAGGTCGATGAGGGAATAGCGAGATGAAGAGAAGGAAGGGGCAGGACACAAAAGTGGGAAAGTTATCCCAGAGGAAAACAAAGCCAAGTCTTGGAAAGTATCTTGTAGGTAAGGAACTTCCAACTAAGGAGATGATGAGAGGGAGAGATCATTTCAGAGAACAGGTAAGGTAATTCAACAAAGGTAATCATCAAAACCAATGTAAACTCAACCCAAAACAATCATAAAATTTCTTTGCTCATTCAACAAATACTTTTTGAGTGCTTGTGTTGTGCCAATTTTTTTATTCCTTATGTGGACAGCTGTCATGAAGCTGAGAGAAAGGGCTTATACTATTAAAATAAGTCATGCTTTCTTCCTTTTTTTCTTTGTATTCTTCATCATCTTTCTAGCCTTCTTTCCCTCCAGCTTTCTTTCCCCAGTATGTACATAGCTTCCACTTCCAGAAGGAAAAACATCCCAAAAGTCAGATTTTAAAGACAGGATGAAAAAACTTGCCTGAATTATTGATTCATAGCTTTATAATGCACCCAGGATAGTAAGGACATTTATAGATTTCATGAGCTGTTTAATATCTATTTGTGGAGCACTGCCATGTGCAGTCATCTTGGACTCATTATGTTTCTTTGGCTGCCCAATGAGTCATAATGAGCCTCTGAAAATGTTAAATAATGGCTTAGAACTAGAGGGAATGAAGTAACAGGCAAAGTCAGATATAAAAGTATTATTACACACAGTCTGTAAGAGTGATCAAGACAAGAAGGGGATACAGGGCTTATTATTACACATGTGCACACAAACTTTAAAAAGCTTGCAGTAAAGTTGGGGGGGTAGGTGGGGAGCCCTATGAACAAGATCCTTACAAGTTATGGGTTGCAGATCTATTTTCCATTAATATTCAAGCAAGAGGGGGCAGGGAGCTCAAATTATGGAGAAGAAATAGAAAAGCCAATGGAGACCCTTTTGAGAAGATGGAGCCCTATACTGAGAGGATAAAAGAGACTTTATACTCCAGCACTTAAAATGAAGAGGAAGAGATCATTCCTAAACAGGGCATAAGAAATAGCTACACTTCTCTCCCTATTAACCTCTGGGCCTCCAAAGAAAGCCAGCTGAAGCAAAGCAGGACAAAAAAATTCTATTTGAACACAATGAAAAGTATCTTCTGTAATGAGAGCCATATTTTGGAAAAGTATTAATGTAATTTTCCCTTTGATTTTGCAAGTATAGGTCTTTCTTCCTAATTGGTTCCAGGGTCATCTGTCCAGAGGTCTGTGGGTATGTTACATACAGTATGCAAAGAGAAAGAAAGAGCTGATATTGAGGCTTTTGATATTCAAAATCTAAAAAAAAAAAGTTTTTTGAAGCAAGACAATAGCAAAAAGACCATTTTTTCCCTCAGATCCATGGGAATTCCTTTATCTCCTCCTTTGACCTGCTAAGCACCAACCAGAAGCACCCAGAATCTCAGTGTTCTCCTGCAGATAGAAAAGTTATTCCCCTAGAGATACAACCTGCTTGTTGCTCCAGGGGAGGAGGAGATGCCTCAGTGGAGCACAGATGAGTCCTCCCCTTCCTGTCCAGGAGATGATGAGTGGATAAAGGCAGTTGGGGGAGGGCTTGATTTAGGAGCATCCCAAAGGAATTGATGCTGACACCAAGGGCCAGAGCACTGAGACAACACAGAAGAGCCCAGCATTGTTAGGAGGATGGGGTGGAGTTCGAGCCGAGGTCTACATTGCACTTCTGGGAGATGAGGTCAGACTGTTTATGGTAGTGAGAGATGGAACAAACCAACAGGAAACAGTTCAGTTCAGGTCAGTTGCTCAGTCATGTTCAACTCTTTGCGACCCCATGGACTGTAGCAGGGCAGGCCTCCCTGTCCATCACCAACTCCCGGAGTTCACTCAAACTCATGTCCATTGCATCACTGATGCCATCCAACCATCTCATCCTCTGTCGTCCCCTTCTCCTCCTGCCTTCAATCTTTCCCATCATCAGGGTCTTTTCAAATGAGTCAGTTCTTTGCATCAGGTGGCCAAAGTATTGGGAGTTTCAGTTTCAGCATCAGTCCTTCCAATGACTATTTGGGACTGATTTCCTTTAGGATGGACTGGTTGGATCTCGTTGCAGTCCAAGGAACTCTCAACAGTCTTCTCCAACACCACAGTTCAAAAGCATCGATTCTTTGGTACTCAGCTTTCTTTATAGGCCAACTCTCACATCCATACATGACCACTGGAAAAACCATAGCTTTGACTAGATGGGCCTTTGTTGGCAAAGGAAATAGTTAGGCCATGTTTAAAAATAGAATCTGACCTAAAATCTGCCCAGAAGGCCAACTCCTTATCTACGATAATCAGCCTAGGCAGGCAGCCTAATACAAGTCAGTCTTGTGGGAAGGAAGCCAGACTGCTATCCCTAGTGAGACTCCAGGAAGCTGAACAATAACTTCTATAATAATCAGCCCCAAATGGCCAGTACTTGATTAATAACTGACATCTTTCCTAACCTTTGTCCCCACCTCCATCTTAGGGCCAATCAGAAAAAATCAAATGCACACACCCCCCAATCAATCACATAGGATGCTCTGCCTGTCTCCAGCTTCCCCACAACAGATCAAATCAGGGCACACGTTTCCTGCCTTCCCTTTTCCCACTGTCAAGCTTTCCTACTCCTCTGCCTGCCCTAGAGTCTGCCAAAATGCAAGTGATGGTGCTGACTCCCTTGATCCATACCAAGCTCAAAATAAATAGCCTTTGCTTTTCTCATCAGGTTGGTCTTCATTTATTTGCATAGTACAGAAGCTTATCTTGAAGCAAGTTGGTCTAATCTAGAGGCCCTATGGCAGGGTAATTTGGTCAGAATGTTTCTGTCTCCCTGAAATTCATACTGGTTTCCCTGGTGGCTCTGAAGTAAAGAATTCACCTACCAATGCGGAAGATGTGGGTTCGATCTTTGGGTTGGGAAGATCCCCTGGAGAAAGAAATGGCAACCCACTCCAGTATTATTCTTGCCTGGAAAATCCCATGAGCAGAGGGGCTTGGCAGGCTACAGTCCATGGGGTTGCAAAGAGTGAGACGCTGAGCAACTAACACACACACACACTTAAATGACTACACTGTTGACTTTGTTGTTATGTCCCCAATAGTTGACTCATCCAGAAGAGCAGAATAGGTAGATGCAAAACATTGAAACCATATTTTCTCTGTATGCTTCAATTGTAGTATAAGCAAAATGTTCAAATACAACAGAATAAAAAACTAACAACATATTTTTCCATTCTTGTGCTAAACGGTTCTGGGATAAAGCATAATTTCCTGGTTTTGAGCTGAATAATGCTGGAACCAGGCAAAAATTACTAAATTATCAATAAATACTTGCTTCTGGCACATTAGACAGTGTAACTACTAAAATAGCGAGCATATTAGTTCTGTAGCCAGCACCTTTACTGAATTCATTGATTAGTTCTAGTAGTTTTTTGGTGGAGACTTGAGGGTTTCCTATAAATAGTATCATGTCATCTATAAATAGTAACAGTTTTACTTTCTCCCTTCCAAGCTGGATGCCTTTTATTTCTTTTTCTTGTATGGTTGCTGTGACTAGAACTTCCAATACTATATGAAATAGAAGTGGTAGAGTGGGCATCCTTGTCTTGTTACTGATTTTAAAGAAAAAGCTTTCACCGTTCCATTATTGAATATGATGCTACCTGTGGTTTGTCATAAATGGCCTTTATCAGGTTGAGATAAGTTCCTTTTATGTCAGCTTTGTGGAGAGTTTTCATCAGGAATGGTGTTGAATTTTGTCAGATGCTCTTTCTGCATCTATGTGGAGATGATCATACATAGCGAATATAGGTAATATTTTATAATAATTTTAAATGGAGTATAATCTATTAAAATATGGAATTACAATGTTGTACATGTGAAACTAACATAACATTGCACATGAACTAAACTTTAAATACATAAATAACATTCAAATAAAATGGCTAACATCAAGACTACCAGTCTCTTCATCAAAGCTCACTTTTAGATACTCACATCTGTGCCTACCAACCCATAGCTACTGTGCATTGAAATTTTGCCTAATCCCAACTAGTTCCCTGCCTTGCAAAACCCACCGTAAAGCTACTCAGTGCAAGCCTAAGTAATCTACCCCTAGTAACCTTCCCCTGACTTCTCCCTTCTGAGATGCTTCTAGATTCTGTCAAGGTGAAATTCCCCCTCATTGCAATAAGGCAAAATAACCTCTCTTTTCTCCACCAGCACTTTTTCCTTCTGGCAGTCTTTTAGGATAAGCCATAGCCGATGCTTTTTGGTATTGTATGGCCCGGCCGTGGAATCCTAGGGAAAAAGAGCCACGAAACTTGCACACGGCAACAGGAAACAGATGAACTCCTTCTGAGCAAAAGAGCCTGCAACTCAGGAGGTCGAAGACCAAAAGTCTACACAGGAGAAACTATAAACACAGCCCGTCGTGGCAAATGCAGGGGCGGTCTCTGTACGTGGCAGAAACTAATCACCCACTTTTATTTTCCATTATTTCCTGCACACAGAAAGAGCAAGAGTTGAATTAAAGAAGGGTATAAAAAGGAACATAGCAAACACCTACATAAATGTAAGCATAGATACAACGGGTAATAGGGAGCACACAAGTTAAAGGGCTCGTTTTTCACCCTTTTCATTCTTTTTATTCAAGTGACTCAGTACGTTAGAAAAAAAGTACAGAGGGAGGAGGAAGAAGAGAAAAAGAAGGTGGCCCCAGTTTTCCTGAGGCCCTTTAGCTGAGATAACTCCACACTCTCCTTTCCAAGCCTGCACAAAGAGAGGCTAAAAGGATGGGCCTGAGACTTCCCTGGCGGTCCAGCGCTTAAGAAGTGGCCTTGCAATGCAGGGGACACCGGTTTGATTCCTGGTTGGGGAACTAAAAATCCCATGCACCACGGCACCCTCACGCCACAATTCCTGAGTCTGATGAGCCAAAACGAGAGATCCCACATGAGACAAAGAAGATCCTTCGAGCCACATCCAAGACCCCACACAGCCAAATGGATTAATTAATTTCAAAAAAGAGGAGGGGCCTCTATGGACAATGGAAGAAACCCAAAGAGCACATGGATCCAGTGCTCCCAGGCTTCACAGGTTCCCTTTGCACACGCGCTCGGTCCTTACTCATGGCTCCAGGGCCCGCCCGTGGTGCCTCAGTTGTGGAAGGGGGCTCAGAGTTGGACTTCTTGTTTTCCACACAAACCTTCAGCCTATATCTGGACACCTGTAATGAATTATGCATTTTTTTTTTTTGTCGTTACATCACTAAGTCATGTCCAGCTCTTAGCGATCCCACGGACTGCAGCATGCCTCCTGTCCATGGAGCCCATGATGCCATCCAACCATCTCATCCTCTGTTGCCCCGTCTCCTTCTGCCCTCAGTCTTTCCCAGCATCAAGCTCTTTTCCAACGAGTCAGCTCTTCACATCAGATGGAGAAAGTATTGGAGCTTCAGCATCAGTCCTTCCCTTACCCAGGTCTACAGATCTCCTCCGTGTCACCACCAATCCTGAATGCTTTATTCCCTCTGCCAGTCTGTCCAGTGAGAACTGCAGAGAACTGGCTTCTATATTCAGCTTCCAGATGCATGGCTGTGGAGTCTTGGAAGTAGCCAGAGCTCTCTCAGCTCCACCTCAGTTGAGCTGTCATCTCGCCACTGCTGGCTCTGATCACACCTCCCTGATTTCTTGGACCATGACTGCCCCATGTCAGGCCTCTGGAAGGACCTCAGGCTGCACAGTAGCAGGTCCACCTCGCTTGCTCTCTGCCCCATGCCCACCCACCTGGCAGCCCAGAGCTGCCAAACTTCCTGGTGTGACCCGGCAGAAAGGCCCTGGATTCCTTATGCTGGCAGACACAGTGCTGGTTCTGTTTCTCTCCTTCTATTGCCTCCTTCTAGGCCAGTCCCCAAACATCTGTCCTCCAAACATCCCTTTGCCTAAATGAGTGAGTCCTTCAACCTTGTACGTCTCCTTACGTCACCACTGCAATACCATCTTGTTACAGACAAATTGCTTGAAAGAAATAAGATTGTCTAACTTCGGGCGGGGGGAGAAACTTGATGGAAAGATAAATATTTAAATACTTAATGGTGAGAAAATATTGCACTTTTGTGTAACTCCATAGAGCTGAAACTATCGGTGGAAATTATAAGAAGGAAACTCTTAGCTAAAATAAAGGAGACTTTCCTAACAGTGATGTGAAAATGAACAACCCACTTGTAGAATTTTTAAATTTGGGTGCAGATTATTTGGATGTATTCTTTTTGTGAGGGTTGCCCAGGTGGCTTAATGGAAAAGAATCTGCCTACCAATGCAGGAGATGCAGGAGACGCAGGTTTGATCCCTGAGTCGGGAAGATCCCCTGGAGAAAGGAATGGCACCTTGGTCCAGTATTTTCCAGGTATTCTTGCCTGGAAAATCCCATGGACAGAGGAGCCTAGCAGGCTACATACAGTCCATGGGGTCACGAAGAGTTGGACACAACTGAGCATGGTAACTTGTAACTTGTATTGAGCAATGCACTTAGGTCTTAGCACTCGTCCGTATGTATGGTACGTCTCAGATACAAGTCACTGAAAATGAGCGGGTCCATCCCTTCACTGTTTGAGCCCAAATGACACTTCACTGGAGCCATCATGGGAGAGTCACACCCAGGACGGAAAGCTGGACAGCATCTCAGTTTTCTCAGACTCTACAATTCTGTTTTCTGGTTCTTCCTTAGATAGGGAACTAGCAGAGTGTGCAGGCTCCTGCCAACAAAATCAGCCCTTGAGAAACCACAGCAGCAAGAGGGAAAGCTGGGTTCTGAGCAGTGAGAATGATAATGACCGCACAGAACCTTGAGTCACTGGCCTGTCTTCAATCAGTGTGAATGTGGGATGTGGGGCTGAGGAAGGTGGCTGGAAGGGACAGTGAGAGAAGAGGATGGAAGAAAGCTTTGAAAATTCTGCTCTGGTCTCCCTGCCTCCACCACACCTCCCAGGAGCCTGAGGACAATCCCTGACCACCCATCCCACACAGAAATTGGCTGCAGGGTACTGGTGCCTATTGTCTGAGGTCTCTGGGGTGTTGGGGCGGGGCTACTATTTGAGCAGAAGAAACCCTGGTGGGGGGTAGTGGAATTAAGGCTACATAGCTGCCCTCAGGCTTGCCCCCCAACACCCCCATCCCCCCCAGGCTGGTGAGCAATCCTTGGAGATGGCCCCCTTCCAGTGCACTCCCTGGAAGGGCTTAGAGTTCAACCGAACCACAGAGGTTTCTGGTGGAATGATGACCGGTGGTCCTGGGATGACCAGGGCCATCCCCGAGGGCTCATGACTTCTCCCCTTAAGCTCACCTAGGCAGGACTTTGACCGTCCCCAAAGCACAGCACTAGAAAATAGAAGCTGGTATTCCCAGGGGCACCGTGAGCTCATCTGACCACAACCAGACCCCTGAGGAGTTCTGATGCTGAAAAAACTGGTATTTGTACAACAAATAGCATCTGATACCAAAGTATTAAAGGGCTAGGATTTCAACTGATCATGAAAAACCTAAGACCTCCCACATACCTACGGGTTGAAGACAAGTTTCTGTCACCCAGTGATAACTCCAGGTTCTGTGCAGTCATTATCATTCTTACCACTCAGAATCCATTTTATATTATCAATAAAATATGGTGAAAAAATTGTGAAGAAAAATAAGGAAATCGAAGCACTACACATGAGAACACTATAGGTTTGGTGATCCTGTTATTCTAAATGTTCTATACAGGCTATTCATTTACTTCTCACAACATGGGCTGGGTACTATTATTAAGGCCATTTTACAGATGAGAAAATAGAGGCACGAATTGGTTAACTGGTCGACAATTACAGGCAGAGCTGGGATTTGAACCCAAGCAGAGTCTAGCTTGTATCACTGAGCTCACTCTCAGGCTGGATGAAGGAGCCCAATGGAAGGGGAAGTGGTGGACAGAGGGCAGTTAAGGAGTGAACCCAGGGGGTGGAGTATTAGATTAAGGAGCCCTTCCTGAAAGCATAGAATGGATAAGGAATAGAAGCTACAATAGGAAATATAAGACACATATAGAGGCTGAAGTCAGAGTGTCAACATTCAGACCTGGAAAGTGGAAAAGAGGCAGAAAATAGAATTCTATAATATCTATGTTGTTGTTTAACTGCTAAGTCGTGTCCAACTCTTCGTGACCCCATGGACTGTAACCTGCCAGGCTCCTCTGTCCATGGGATTTTCCAGGCAAGAATACTGGAGTGGGTTGCCATTTCCTTCTCCTGGGGATCTTCTTGACCCAGGGGTCCAATCTCTGTCTCCTACATTGCTAGGTGGATTCTTTACCACTGAGCCACCAGAGAAGCCTAATACCAAACTGCTTAAGGGAGTTCCTAACACCTCCGCTGACTGAATTTCAGTGCCTGCACTCTCTACCTGTCCTGTGGTGGGGGGTTTATCAATAAAATCCTGAGCCCTGAAGTCACCAGCCCAGTGGCTTTCATTTAGGGGGTCTCCTTGTCCAAGTCCAACACCCAGAGTCGGTACCAAGAGAGAAGCAGGGTGGAAAAAGCAGAGCCACGTGAAGGAGGCAGAGGTCACCTCTCCCCGAGATAGCTGGCTAAATGCACACACGGACTGCAGCCCACGAGCCAATCCCGCCTGCCGCCTCTTGTTCTGAACCATCTTTTATTGGGGCCAGAGATACACGCCCATTCGTTTACCAATTGTCTGCAGCCAGTTTTGCCCTACGACCACGGAGTAGTTGGGACAGAGACCGCATGGCCCACAAAGAGAACAAATTATTTACTACCTGGCCCTTTACAGAAAAAGTTTGCTGACCCCTGCCCTAAGTTGGAGAAGGCAATGGCACCCCACCCCAGTACTCTTGCCTGGAAAATCCCATGGACGGAAGAGCCTGGTGGGTCTCGAAGAGTCGGACACTACTGAGCGACTTC
This sequence comes from Bos indicus, assembly GCF_029378745.1. NCBI lineage: Eukaryota > Metazoa > Chordata > Mammalia > Artiodactyla > Bovidae > Bos > Bos indicus. The sequence continues at coordinate 44,404,446 of NC_091782.1, read as the reverse complement.
ACTTTCACGTTTCACTTTCCTGCATTGGAGAAGGAAATGGCAACCCACTCCAGTGTTCTTGCCTGGAGAATCCCAGGGCCGGCGGAGCCTGGTGGGCTGCCGTCTATGGGGTCGCACAGAGTCGGACACGACTGACGCGACTTAGCAGCAGCAGCAGCAGCCCTAAGTTAATGTTTCTCAGTCAAAATGTGGCCGGCCATTTTAACCCTTGCTTGTCGCCATCCCTCCATCTGTCCTCAGAGGACTCTTCCACTCACTCCCTCTGTTTCACCCCCATCCTCCACCCACGGCCACCATGTGGCTCACTAACTGGGATTCATCCATCACCTGGGGGCTCCCAGTGGAACGTTCAGTGCCTTTGTCGGCATCTGAGCAATGAGAAGGGTGGTTTCTATTCCCCTGTGAGGTGCCGTGTGTGTGTGTGTGTGTGTGTGTGTGTGAAAGTCGCTCAGTCATGTCTGATTCTGCAATCCCATAAACTGTAGCCCGACAGGCTTCTCTATCCATGGAATTCTCCAGGCAAGAACACTGGGGTGAGTGGCCATTCCCTTCTCCAAGGGATCTTTCTGACCCAAGGATCGAACCTAGGTTTCCTGCATTGCAGGCAAATTCCTTATCATCTGAGCCGTGTCTGACTGTGCGACCCCATAGACGGCAGCCCACCAGGCTCCCCCGTCTCTGGGATTCTCCAGGCAAGAACACTGGAGTGGGCTGCCATTCCCTTCTCCAGTGCAGTAAAGTGAAAAGCGAAAGTGAAGTCGCTCAGTCGTGTCCACCTCTGCAAGGTGTTGCCCATCTGTAAATCCAGCCTCCTTGATGGTGGGTGAAGGGAAAGGGGAAAAGCCGTGAACAAGAAGGGGGGCAGTTCCCTCAGCCATAACGTCACTCAATTTATACAAGAAGAGAGGGAACTTGACTTACTGCTCAAGGGGGAAACAAAAATACAGCAGAATCTGGGGCTGGGAGAGAAAGAAGGGGCTCTCTGGCTGATCTGTTGGCCTTGCCTGGACTCCATCCCCCTGCCGAGATAACATTTCACTGCCTGAGAGGAGCAGGCAGCTCCCCAACTGCAGGGGCTCATGACTTGGCTGGCTGTTCGGCTTTGCTGACACACTTTCTTTCTTCTCAAGTTAGATGAGCTCACAAATCACCTCACACTTATTTGCAAAGTCCATATGTGCGATACAGGCGAGACGGTCGGCCTGAGCACAGGAGAAAGGGGTGAAGAGAAGGAAGCGATGGAGGGGCAGGGATGTCTGGCCAGACGCAGATGGAGTCTTCCTCAAATCAGGCCACGGTTTATAGAAGGAGTTAAAATTAAACCAAGGACTCATTTCCAAGCTCTCTGACATTGGAAAGGCTCCCTCCGCCACCCTTGGAATGCAGTGCAATGAACAGCAGAGAGCACGTGACATCACATCCAGAGAAGCATGAATCATGGAATCACATTGAGGGAGAAGCAATGAATTCCAGACGCTATAGAACTAGGCTGGAGGTGGATGCATACTGTCTCTCTCTCTTTTTTTTTAAACATCTTTTAAAAAAAACAATTTCATTTATTTATTGGGCTTCCCAGGTGGCTCGGTGGTAAAGAAAATCTGTCTGCCATTGCAGGAGGTGCAAGAGATAGCGGGTGTCAGGAAGATCCCCTGGAGAAGGAAATGGCAGCTTACTCCAGTATTCTTGCCTGAAGAAGCCCATGGACAGAGCAGCCTGGTGGGATCCAGGCTCCCCTGGGTCTTCCCCATGTGTCCATAGGGTCACAAAAAGTCAGATGCGACTGAGTACATACACACATATTCATTTATTATTTAGTTTTGGCTGTGCTGGGTCTTTGTTGCCATGCGGGCTTTTTTCTAGTTGCAGAGAGGGGGCTAGTCTCTAGCTGTGGTGAGCAGGCTTCTCACTGAGGTGGCTTCTCTTGTTTCAGAGCACAGGCTCTAGGGTGTGTGGGCTTCCACAGTTGTGCCCGTGGGCTCAGTCGTTGTGGCTCATGGGCTCCAGAACGTAGGCTCAACAGCTGTGGTGCATGGGCTTAGTCGCTCCATGGATGTGGGATCTTCCCGGATCAGGGATCCAACACTGCACTGGCAGGCGGATTCTTTACCACTGAGCCACCAGGGAAGCCCTCTCTCTGACTGTTGCCTCTAAGTTCTCCCAGTGGTTTTGCCTGTCCTGCCACATTTTTATCCAGGGAAAGTCACATCCCCTGAGAGCTACCACATGTGGGTTTGGCTGGTAGAATACGGCTCCAAGCCCTTCCTCCACCCTCCAGCACGCTGTTACCCTGTAACACTGCCTTCGTGACTCTTCAGTGTGACCTCGAAGGAACCGCTAGTTTACAGAAGGGAAAAGGAGAATTTCAGAGACTCGCTTCAGGTCCCCAAGCAAGCAAACTGCCGAGAGATGTTGCACGACTGGTTTTCTGGGAGCTTTCCGCCACATCACGGCTACCTGCGGACCTTCTCTGCCTTCTGTGCACCTCCCTGTGTTTGGGACATTAAACAGCAACCAGAATGGCTGTTCCCTGAGGGCCAGGATGCAGTCATGCTCCTCTGTGCTTCCCTGTACTCCAGCACACTCCCTCTGCCTCACACCAGGCACTCAGTACATTCATGTTCCAAGGTCTTACTTCTGCCTGTTTGTTAGCTACTTGACTTGTTTCCTTAGTCATCCTTAAAGGACTGAGTTGTGGTTTTCCTTTAACACGGGGTCAAGCCAGTAACCTCATCCTCTGCCTCCTCGAGATTTAAGTGAAAATAAAATCCTGAGGTTAATTGGAACCCACCCAATCCACCAAGCATCGATCCCTCTATAGCTTCCCTGCTGTCAAAAATGTCTCCTTTCCTGCCTGGGCATTGCTGCCTTCATTGTTGACATGCTACCTCACTCAGCATCTCCATCTGGTAGTCAGATTCCCTCCTCCCTGCTTGAATTCTATATCTACGTGTTTAAATAAGCCAGAAAACACTCACTGCGCCAGCTCCAAATTAGTTCTTCCTTTCATGCCTTTTCTGCTTCCTGGCTCCATGCCAGACTCTCCCTCCATTAGAATCAGGAAGTGGAGCTCAGAGTCATATGTCTTCACCTAGTTAGCACCTCTCTTCTGGGATGGTTTCTCTTAGGGTGGCTCCCGCACATGCCAGGCTCTGCTCCTAGTGATTCCCAAGTCGTTAGTGTCCGGCGCGGGGGCGGGCAGTGTGAGTCTGAGCTCTGACTTTCAGCATGTGGAAGGTGGGTTGGGGGGAGGGTGCATGTGTTGTCACACGAGATGTTCTGTCTCAGTGATGGAAGGAAACAGTTTCTTGGCCTTGCGTCCAGGATGTGCTTTAAGGAAGCCAAGAAGGATTGCTCATATCTCGAGAAGAGCTATATTTGAAACCTTTATACGGATAACAAAAGCTTGCCACTCCATCTTGTCCACCTCTCTAGCTCTTGTTTTAATTTAATTTTTTATCCTGAGCTTCATCAAGGTACCTAGAATTCAATCACCCCAAGTCAGGGTTCCATAGAAGTCATGAGCCAGTCTTGGGAAGCTGCCTCAGCTTCATTTTTTCCCTCCATCCCCCATACCATCCTGCATGGCTCTTATCACTCTGGTGGGGATCACTGACTTCCCTGTCTCTCCCTCCTTCCCTGTCTCCTCTGTTCACACAGAGCTGGGCTTGTAATAGAAGGTCAGCAAAAGTCAGTTGAGTGGATAAACAAATGAATGAAAGTTTTGTGACATCCAGATTTTTTCCTCAGACTTTGAAAAAGGATCACAGAAGCAGAAATGACCCAGGGAAATCATCTACATGACTGTTGGATTATTTTTTAGATTTTAAAATACACTGCTTTTGCAGTCCTCCTGTTTCAGCTTCCTGTTACTTTGTACCCACCGCCTCCCATCATTTCTTATGAGCCTGCAGTTGATTGGAGTCAGTGGGAAGTTCTTCAGTGACTAAGTGCCGTAGCTGAGGTTACTCATGAGTCTGTGCTCACCTGGAAGCTGGGCGGGGACATCCTAGCTGTCTTCTGACCTCTTTCTCCATGGGGTCACTCATCACAGTGATTGTGTCCAGCAGCCTGGGAGGTGGATCCAAGAGGAATCTTTCCAGAGAAGAAGCCCCAGTGTACACGTGCTGATCAAGTCTTGGCATCATCACACTTGTTGCTGTTCCGTTGGCCAAAGCAATGCACATGGCCAAGTCCAGAGTCAACATGGGAGGGCCCACACAAGGGCCTGTCACAGTCTAACACCACACCTCCCATTCTTCCTAAATATGTTTTTGTCTCATATACTGGTGGTTCAAATGTGCTGTGTAGTTGAGTTAACCTTGAATTGATCAACAACATGTACTGAATACTGACTAGAGGCCAAATACCCTGGAAAGTGAAAGAGGACGTGTTAGTTGCTCAGTCGTGTCTCTCTTTGTGACCCTATGGACTGTAGCCTGCCAGGCTCCTCTGTCCAGGGGACCTTCCTAACCCAAGGATCAAACTTGGGGTCTCCCTCATTGTAGGCAGACTCTTTACCATCTGAGCTACCATGGAAGCAAGTGCCCTGGAGTGACAGGAAATAAGATTCTGGCCTCAAGGACTATATATTTAATTTGGGAACCTATAAAGATACATCTTTGAAAGGATTTTAAACTTCCCATTGGTGTTATTTATGCACATCATAGATATATTATTCACTAGAGCCACTGAAGTAAGCACAGTGAAAAAATTAATTATCAGAGTTACTGTGTGATCCGGATTGACATCTTTGTTTCCGTGTGAGAAGGCTGTTGTCTGTTGATGCCAATTCTAAGTACGAGGACTCCAATAATTCTCCTAGAGAAAAATTGCCCCATGAATAAAACATAATTGTAGCTCTTTGTCATGATTATCACAATCCATACAGTTGTTTTGTTTAGCATTTAGCTTGCTCTTAACCACTCATCTCAGTGATCATCCAAAGCTGTCCTGAGGGAGGCGAGTGAAAGACAGTATCAATGAAGGCAGGTTTTACACAGTTCGGTCCTTAACCAGCAGTACTTTGGAAGCAGTTAGAAACGAAGATTCTCAGGCCCCACTCAGATCTACTGAATTGGAAACTCTGGAGGTGGAGTCTAGCAATCTGTGTTTTAACATCCCTCCGTAATTGTGATGGATACTAAGGTCTAAGAATTACTGCCATAAGGACCACAGTGTTCAGTTCAGTTCAGTCACTCAGTTGGGCTGTGGTTTTTAATGTCGCTATACATTGAGGGGCTTCCCAGGTAGCACAGTGGTAAAGAATCTGCCTGCCAATGCAGGAGGCAAAAGAGATGAAGGTTCAACCCCTAGGCGGGGAAGATCCCCTGGAGAAGGAAATGGCAACCCATTCCAGTATTCTTGCCTGAACAATCCCAATGGACAGAGAAGCCTGGCAGGCTATAGTCCATGGCCTATAAAGTCCACTCTTTTTGTCCAAAGAGTCAGACACAACTGAGTGACTGAGCACACACATATGCATGCTGTTTCCCCAAAGTTCCTAGGTTGAAATCTAATCCCCAGTATCATGGTCTTTGGAGATGAGGCCTCTGGGAGGTGATTAGATCAGGAGGGTGGAACTCTCCTAATTCCATTAGCGCCCTTTTAAAAGAGACCTCAGAGAGCTCCCTTGTCCCTCCCACCACGTGAGGTCACAGTGATAAGATGGCCATCCACGGAAAGAAGCAGGTTTTCACCAGATTCCAAACCCACCGGCGCCTTGGACATCCTGGCTTCTAGAGCTGTGAGAAGTCTGTGGCACTCTGTTTTAGCAGCCCAAACAAACTAGGACAGGTGACTTAGCTGGGGCAGAAAATTCTAATTACAGGATGACTGCTCACTTGCTTGCCCTCTGGTTACTGTTGCAGCATCTACCCTAACGAGCAATGAGGGATGAAATGTAATGCTTTCCATAAAATTATCCAATTTTTCAGAGGTTAGAAAATCCTCCAGAGAATTTCTATGGTGTGGGTTTAGCATGTTATTTGTACTAATTTAGATATACCAATCAGAAACTTCTTTTTATTCCTCTTCTATAGAAATTTCATACAGATGCTCAGAATTTCAAGTTTAAGTAACTGCTGGAGGAACTCTTTGGTGGAATGCCTACTTTCACTCTTTTTTTTTTTCTTACTACAGTCCAGGCAACACTGGTAGATGAGAAATCTGAAAATCAGGTCAGAAAGAAAGTAATCATACTTCCTTGAAAAAAAGTTTATTCTCAGACCCAAGATGAATATTATAAAGAATTTCATCACTCCAGAATTGTCAAGCCATCTGGCAAAAGAGCTGACTGATACAATTTCTATTTCATTGACCAGATCTTCATTTCCACTTCCTTTTTTCCTTATAATTGCAAATATTTTCCAGTTAAATCTTTGGAGTTGGCAGTGGTGGTGTGGGTGGTTCATCACTAAAACACTGTTGATTTTTTTCTTTTTAAAACTAAGTGGAGGAAAATTAGAATTATGAATTAAAAGTTTTACACATTCATATTTTTGATCCAACAATAGCATATCTAGGAATTTATACCAATGAAATAAATTAAGAATGTGTGCAAAAAATAGCCATAAAGTATCCATTTCATCATCATTTATAATAGGAAAAAAACTGAGAACAACCTAAATATTCCACAATAGAAGATTATTTAAAAAAATATTAATATAATTAAGCATACACAGAACTAGAAACTACAGCCATTAAAATGGTAATTGATAAGGATTATAGAAGAATATTAACTGACATGGAAATATATTTAGGATATATCATTAATAGGAAGAAGCAGATTTTAAAAGTGTGTACAGCTACTTTGCACCCATTAGGATGGCTATTATAAATTATATATATATGGCAGGAAATAATTATTGATGAGAATGTGGAAAAACTAGAACCCTAATGTATCACTAATGGGAATACACGATAATACAGCCACTGTAGAAAATACTTTGACAGTTCTTCAAAAAGCTGAAGAGAATTATCATGTGATCCAGCAATTCCACACCTAGATATTCAATTCCAAAGACTTGAAAACAGGATTGAAATTGATACTGTGTGCCAATGTTCATAGCAACATTATTCACAATAGCCCAAAGGTGGAGACAACCCAAGTGTCCATCGCCAGACAAGCACAATGTGGTATGTTATTCAGCCATAGAACAAATGGAATTCTGATACGTGCTACCACACGGGTGAACCTCAAAAACACTACGCAAGATGAAATAAGCCAGACACAAATGACAAGAAGTATTCTATGGTTCCATTTATATGATGAATAAGCAAATTTACAGAAGCAGAAAGTAGAACGTGGTTATCCGGGCTGGGAGGAGGAGGTTGGGAGAAAGAGTTATTGATTAATGGGTAGAGAGCTTCTGTTTGGGATGATGAAGAAGTTCAGAAATTAAATAGTGGTGATAGTTACACAACATCCTGAATATTCTTAATATCATTGAATTGTAATCTTAAAAATGGTTAAAATGATCCAGAAGCGACTTAGCAGCAGCAGCAGCATACCATAAAGACAGGGAAGCCTGGCATGCTGCAGTCCATGGGGTCGCAGAGTCAGACACGACTGAGCAACTGAGCAACAACAATACTATGAGAAAAAAGGAGAAAAGGAGATGCTAGAGCGGGTGAAACGGGTGGAGGGGTTAAAAAGTGCAAATTTAGTTATAAAAGGCATATGTCGTGGGGATATAATGTACAGCAGAGTGACTATAGTTAATAATACTGTATTTGCATATTTGAAAGTAGCTAGGAGGGTAGATAATTCTCATCATAAGGGAAAAAAATTGTAATTAAGAGTGGTGACAGATGCTAACTGGACTTATTGTGGAGATTATTTTACAGTATATACTAGTATCAAATCATTACATTGTACACATTAAACTAATTTAATGTTATGTCAATAATACCTTAAGAAAAGAAAAAGAAAAAAAGCAGTTAAAAAATAAAAAAGAAAAGATTGTATGTACAATATAATATTTTCTACAAATATGTGGTACACATATATATTTTTGGATTTAAGATGTCATCATTGGTAGGAAACTACTTTAACTGAATAACAGCCTTTTAGGAAAAAAGGTAACACTGCCATAGATTCAGTCTGATTTCAGAGATACCAAATTTTGAAAAACTTGGGCCTTAGAAATTAGGAAATGAATACGTAAGCATGGAAAACAGTCTGAAAGATACTCACAGCTAGTATTTTCGGTGACGGAATTATTTTGGTGATGGTATTCTTCATTATTCTATATTTCTTATATATGTATTTAAAATTTTTTCTATATACAGTACTATTTTTGTAATAGCAATTTTTTAAACTAATTAAAAAATGCTTTTTCTAGAATGATTTTTTTGTTCTTTTTGGAATCCTACAACACACACTCCCATTCTGAAGATAATGAGAGAGAATTAAAATCGATGTGAAAAGACTTTTCTCCTTTCCATCAGGATATGGGAACTTGCCTTCACTAACTCTTTTTTTGCTTCATCCAACCTCCCGGTGCCTGGCATCCACATCAGTATTTACACACTTCATCATTCCTTGGGTGATTTATTTTCCTTGGTCCATTTTGCACAGTGACTAAGTTTCGCAGCACGGAAGTTGACAAGATTTGTCGCTGATATCAATCTTCATGAAGTTTACCGGTGAGAGCTCAGAAAATGGCGGTTCTGAGGAAGCCATGCAGTGGGAGCAGGAGGAATATTGGGCGGTGAGAAAAGCCGTGCTTCTTTTTTTTGAAAACAGTGTTCGTCGCCCTTGCTCAGATCCTTGATTTACCTAGGTTTACATTCTCTGTGATGCTTTTTGTTGTTTTTTTTTTTAACAGAAATGAGCAAAATCTCCCACTCTGCTCCCCAGCTGCTATCACCAAGAGATGAAGAAGGGACGATCCTCACGGTCCCTTCACCATCCCCGGGGCCTGAATCCCAGGGACTGACCTCTGATGTACAGCCAGCCGCTCACAGAGAGCTGGGGCCCTGTTGAGAAAGCCTCATGCTATGGGTCTCCTGAAACTGAAGACACATGGACGGCAGCAGGAAGTTGATTGTGTCTTGTACTGCGTGTGTGTGATGAGCAAGGGCTCTAGGAAGAGGCCAAGTCCCTGACTCCCCTGCTTGCTAACTGTGTGTTCTTTGACAGAACTGCTCTCTGCCTCTGTTTCCTCACCAGCAACATGGGGAATAGTTTCTACCTGTTTTATCAGTCTGGGTTCTTATAACAAAACACCATAGGGTGGGTGGCTTAAACAACAGACACCTATTTCTCACAGTTCTGGAGGCTGGAAGTCTAATAACAGGGGGCCAACATGGTCGGGGTCTGGGGACACCCTCTTGCTGGTTTGTATACAGCTGCCTTCTAACTGTGTCTTCTCATGGTAGAGAGCAGAGAAAGAGAAGAAGCAAGAAGCTCTCTTAACTCTATTCTTATAAGGGCACTAATTCTATCCTGAGGGCTCCACCCTTATAACTTAATTACTTCCAAAGACCTCACTCCCTCACATTATCCCATTAGGAGTCAGAGTTTCAAAATATGAGTTTTGGTGGGAACACAAATATTCAATCTATAACACTACCTCATGCAGTTGTTATATAATTAGGTAAGTTATTACATTTCAATACAGTCGTTAAGTAATCATGTAAGTTAATACATTTAAAGTACATAGAATAGAACAAGGGCTTCCCTGGTGGCTCAGCGGTAAAGCATCTGCCTGCAACGCAGGAGACACAGGAGACATGGGTTCAAGCCCTGGGTCGGGCAGATCCCCAGAGGAGGAAATGGCAACCCACTCCAGTATTCTTGCGTGGAAAATGCTATGGACAGAGGAGCCTGGCAGGCTACAGACATGGGGTCACAAAGAGTCAGACACAACTGAACACATACACATACGAAAAGAAAACCAAAAAGGAGATGAAGGCGATGGCACTCCACTCCAGTACTCTTGCGCGGAAAATCCCATGGACGGAGGGGCCTGGTGGGCTGCAGTCCATGGGGTCGCTAGGAGTCAGACACGACTAAGCGACTTCACTTTCACTTTTCACTTTCAGGCATTGGAGAAGGAAATGGCAACCCACTCCAATGTTCTTGCCTGGAAAATCCCAGGGACGGCAGAGCCTGGTGGGCTGCCGTCTATGGGGTTGCACAGAGTCAGACACGACTGAAATGACTTAGCAGCAGCAGCAGAACCTAGAGCATAGGCACACACCCCAAAGGTTACTTCTGTTATGGCCTCACGTGGCATGTGAGATCTTCTCCAACCAGGGATTGACCTTGTGCCCTCTGCACTGGGAGTTGAGTTTTAACCACTGGACCACCAGGGAAGTTCAAAGATTAGATTCAATATTATAACCTGGAACAGGTTCCTATGAAAGCTGGAAATTTTCCCGGTGACGTCTGTTTCTTCTTCAACCAGGAAGATCTGTGATGGGGGAGATAGCTCCTTCTCACTGCTCATTTGTACCACAAAGAAATGGTGCTTCTAAGCTGGCCTTCATGCTATAATTCTTTAGTGTTGGTTGACAGCCTCGAGCAATGAGGCTAGGCAAAAGGATGCTAGGGACCAAAATGAGAGCAAAGACTTGCCTAGAGTGCAGCCAAGGGAGGCGGAGCAGGGCAGCTTCCACGAGCTGCAAACAGCAACTGGGTTTAAAGTTCTCAGCCACTGTCTCAGATTAGCTTCATCTTACATGCAGAAGAACATGTAATAAATAGGTGGGTCATATCAAGCTTTTTAGCCATTCTGCCAAGCATGAAAATTATTTCCATAAGCAAAATACCCGAATTAGCTTTTGGACTGTTTTTTTTTTTTTTTATTGAATGAATTTGTAGAAAGTAAACATTTCCACGGACTTACTACCTAGATAAAGATATAGAACATTACTAGGATCTGAGAACCTTCTAATAACTGCTGGTTATTAACCACCTCCCTCCTAAGGTGACCATTCTGACTTGAATCATCATAGATCAGTTTTTCTTATTTTGGACTTTATATAAAAGATATCATATATAAGTATGCTTGAAATGGAAGAGCTGAGATCAGAACCCGATCTTAAATTAGATAACACATTTACGTGTGCCCCATAGTATACAAAATGATCAATTGATGCTAGTTTTCTTCTAAATCTAGATCTGGGGCAGGGGTACTGAATGAAGAAGCGGGGCCTGATGATTTTCTTTGTGGATAGTCCGGCTATTCTAACTGACCTGAGACATTGGGATGTGCAAGCCAGAGATAATAGGATAAAAAGAAGGAGCCACACTGGCCATTAGAGGACAATAACCCTAGAAGAGCATGGGAACAAGTGACATAACTGGCAAAAAACAAAAATGTGCCACTGTCAACAACCGGAAGTACCTCCAAATATGTCTCCCTCCCTTCCTTCCTTTCTCTTAGAATCCCCCATACACTGGCTCCCCAGCACCCATGAACCCACTGACTTCCTATGGTTCTTCAGCAGCCCTGGACTGAATAGATGAGCTTTGTTCTGGAGACTCAGTTCTGAGCCACCAACTCCATTAAGTGTCTGTCTGCCTCAGGCATCTCTCTGAAGTCCTTAGTCTCTCAACTCAACCAAGAGGCGCCCTTCCCTCAGCTCAGCTTCTAGAACACTGCTGGCTCAGGCTCTAAAGGGGTGAATGTGCCAAACACACGGTTTCCAAAACTTGCCTTCCAGCCAGTGTGAAGACCAGATGAGAAATGAGCTGTGTCCTGATTTCAGCTACAGGCTCAACACAATCACAAAGGTCGTCTTCCTTTGCTCCAATCCCACCCTCAGAACATTCCACACCTCTGAGAGAATAGTGAGTTGAGCAAGTTTTCCATTCTGAGGGTGAAACATTCCTTGCTCCAGGGGAGAATGCATAGATTTTGCTTTAAGACTTCGGTCCCAAAGCTACAGAACTGGATTGTCTAGGAGGCTGTGTTATTGTTGTTGCTCAGTTGCTAAGTCCTGTCCGACTGTCTGAGACCCATGGACTGCAGTACTCCAGGCTTCCCTGTCCTTCACTGTCTCCTGGAGTTTCTTAAATTGGTGTTTATTGAGTCAGTGACGCTACCTAACCATCTCATCCTCTGCCGCCCTCTTCTCCTTTTGCCTTCAATCTTTCCCAGCATCAGGGTCTTTTCCAAGAGTCAGCTCTTCATATTAAGTGGCCAAATTATTGGAGGACATGGGTCCATGGATCGAGAGACAGGGGCAGGGAGACAGAGAAAGAGACTCTGAAACTGAGTAGTTGGACCTGTAGAAAAGACATCATCCCCATCCCACTATGGGAAAGCAGCTAGTCCTCTGGTGGGGATGGCTGTGGATTTCTGGGAACTGGCTCTTGGAGCCCAGCTCCAGGTGAGGGTCCTCCAACACTGAGTTTGGCTTCGGCGGCCACTCTGCAACCTGCCCAGAGCACACCCAGGTGCCTAACAGGTGGCAGAGGGCCAACACTAGAGAGCACATCAAGGAGCCCAAAGGGTGAACTGGTAGGGATGGTCATTTTTATAGACTAAGGATCATGCCACTGTCCCACTTTGGTGGTATCACATAAGTCTCTCAATTGATAACAATAATCATCAACGTTATGATCAAACTGACACCTTCTGAACATTTGATATGAAGCATTGCTCTAAGCACTTGTACATGTAAGTGTAAGATTCATTTAATCTTCTACAACAGCCTTCCATTAAGAAGAGAGGTACTAATAGTCCCATTTTACTAATGGGGAGACTGAGGCACAGAATGGTTAGTAACCTGCCAAGATCAGCCAGTGACTGAGTGATGGAACCAGAGCCCCGCAGGCCAGTATTAGCCAGTCCTGGACTTTCCTCCAACTAATGGTGGGAGTGTGGAGCCCCCATGTAATTTGATTTTAAAAAAGAACGAACTGCTATGCTTCCCATTCCCAGATCTTAGACTGAAGTTTTTACCGTCTGTGCCAACCAGACCTGATGAGAGGTTGGGGCTTTATTTGTAAAAGTGAAGTGAGTTTGAATGCAGCTATCATGATGATCAGATCAGATCAGTCGATCAGTCGTGTCCGACTCTTTGCGACCCCATGAATCGCAGCACGCCAGGCCTCCCTGTCCATCACCAACTCCCAGAGTTCACCCAAACTCATGTGCATCTGGTCGGTGATGCCATCCAGCCATCTCATCCTCTGTCATCCCCTTCTCCTCCTGCCCCCAATCCCTCCCAGCATCAGAGTCTTTTCCAATGAGTCAACTCTTCACATGAGGTGGCCAAAGTGCTGGAGTTTCAGCTTTAGCATCTTTCCTTCCAAAGAAATCCCAGGGCTGATCTTCAGAATGGACTGGTTGGATCTCCTTGCAGTCCAAGGGACTCTCAATAGTCTTCTCCAGCACCACAGTTCAAAAGAATCAATTCTTCGGCGCTCAGCCTTCTTCACAGTCCAACTCTCACATCCATACATGACCACAGGAAAAACCATAGCCTTGACTAGATGAACCTTTGTTGGCAAAGTAATGTCTCTGCTTTTGAATATGCTATCTAGATTGGTTATAACTTTCCTTCCCTGGACTAAGCGTCTTTTAATTTCATGGCTGCAGTCACCATCTGTAGTGATTTTGGAGCCCAAAAAAATAAAGTCTAACACTGTTTCCACTGTTTCCCCATCTATTTCCCATGAAGTGGTGGGACCGGATGCCATGATCTTCGTTTTCTGAATGTTGAGCTTTAAGCCAACTTTTTCACTCTCCTCTTTCACTTTCATCAAGAGGCTTTTGAGTTCCTCTTCACTTTCTGCCATAAGGGTGGTGTCATCTGCGTATCTGAGGTTATTGATATTTCTCCTGGCAATCTTGATTCCAGCTTGTGTTTCTTCCAGTCCAGCGTTTCTCATGATATACTCTGCATATAAATTAAATAAACAGGGTGACAATATACAGCCTTGACGAACTCCTTTTCCTATTTGGAACCAGTCTGTTGTTCCATGTCCAGTTCTAACTGTTGCTTCCTGACCTGAATACAGATTTCTCAAGAGGCAGATCAGGTGGTCTGGTATTCCCATCTCTTTCAGAATTTTCCACAGTTTATTGTGATCCACACAGTCAAAGGCTTTGGCATAGTCAATAAAGCAGAAGTAGATGTTTTTCTGGAACTCTCTTGCTTTTTTGATGATCCAGCGGCTGTTGGCAATTTGATCTCTGGTTCCTCTGCCTTTTCTAAAACCAGCTTGAACATCAGGAAGTTCACGGTTCACATATTGCTGAAGCCTGGCTTGGAGAATTTTGAGCATTACTTTACTAGTGTGTGAGATGCGTGCAATTGTGTGGTAGTTTGAGCATTCTTTGGCATTGCCTTTCTTTGGGATTGGAATGAAAACTGACCTTTTCCAGTCCTGTGGCCACTGCTGACTTTTCCAAATTTGCTGGCATATTGAGTGCAGCACTTTCACAGCATCATCTTTCAGGATTTGGAATAGTTCAACTGGAATTCCATCACCTCCACTAGCTTTGTTCGTAGTGATGCTTTCTAGGGCCCACTTGACTTCACATTCCAGGATGTCTGGCTCTAGGTCAGTGATCACACCATCGTGATTATCTGGGTCGGATGATAGGACTGTTCAAACTCAGAAGTGTCTATGGAAAAAAAAAAAAAAAACTCCAAATTCCCCTTCTCTGAAAGGTATTGAGGAAGGAGGAGGCAGAAAAAATGTTTTCATTAGTCTGAACAGTCTTCAAGAGAATTCCATGGGGAAAAAAATGAAACCCCAAACCAAACAATAACAAACATCAAAAACGCTGAATTTTTTTTTTTCACTTTGAATTTCTCCTTATGGATGGACACAAATTCAACTAGTTTGCAACTTAATTTAAAACTTAAGCAAGAACTTCAATATAACTGGCAGATTTTCAACTGAATATCTATTATTTCTATAATTATACTGTCCAAGGCAAATTTCCCCAAATATTTTTATCAGCATTTTTAAGGGGCAGAGAATCAGGTGGATAATAGTTCAAACTGAATGCAATTAGCAATTACAAAGTGAATGAAAAACTTGGGTTCTTAAGTTCTACAAGCTTAATCTAAGAGGAGGTGCCAGAAAAACACACAGCTAAGGGCTTAACAGGATGTCCCAAAACAAAGCATTGTTGTGCAAAACTACATCCCCTCGAATGAATGATAGCTACTATTGTCATAATTTATTGAGAACTATGTGTCAGCACCTAGGTACTGGTGTTTAATCTTCACTGTCAGATGAGGAAATTGAGACCAGAGAGGTTAGGTGACTTGCCCACAACCCCACAGCTAGCAAATGACACAACCAAGTCTCAAAGTCAAATCTGTCTGATCCCATCAGCCTTGCTCCTTACCACTTTTAAAGACACACAGAGCAGTGGACTCAGACCACGAGTAGACCTAGTAACATACAAGTCCTCAACAGAGATCAATTTAAGGTCAGTTCAGCTGGGAGGACCCTGTGCAGATGTCAAGGTAAAGGGGCACATGTAAAAACTTAAAAAATTAAATGCTGTCATTAGCAGTAACCTCCCTCCCCACACACAAAACCACTTAAATTTTAAAAATAACAACAATAAAGAAAAACCCAATAGGGAAGGATGAGGGCATGTTGACCCCTATTTCAACTTCCCTGGTTTCTTCCTCCCAACTCATGTAGGGAATAGACAGATAATAACGGGAGGGCACAGGCACTTAATCAGAGATTTTACAAACCACTAAATCAAAAGAGACTGTGAAATTCCCGCCCGGGGAAGCTAACAGTGAGATTAAGTGGATTAGCCTACTGTACAGGAATCCGGGGAACGCGGCTGCATGTGCTTTTGTTGTGGATCACTCAGCAGTAACATTATGGTTTTACATCTCCCAGAACCATATGGCCATGTGCCCTTCTGCAAACCAGGGAGGAAGAGCAGCGCTGGCCGGCCGCTGTCCCTGCCCCATGCTGGTCGACTTCAGGAGGGGAAGATGCTGACATTTTATGGATGGTTTGTGCAGGGACCACATTGGGAATGAGAAGGAGGCCAGGCTAATCACACCCAAAATTTCTGTGATCAGAGCCTGGTTCCTGACTGCTGAGGGAGAAAAAAACAAATAAATAGAGCAGCTGGAATTAGGAGTTCTGGCATCATCTTTGCAAAGAAAATGGGAGAAGGCCTTTTGACAGCACGGTTCCCAAACTTCGGAGGAAACTGCTACCTGCTGATGGTGAGATGTGTCCTTTCTGAGCAGCTTTCCTTTTGGTGTTAACTGCTCCAGCAGCAGCACGTGGAATTAACTGGAAAAGCACACAACTTGCTTGTTTCCAGAGATCTCACCCAAACTCCAAAAACCTAGAGCACTGGATAGATATGTGTACAAATGATGACCTGCCAGAGTTAACAGTTGACATCAACAGCCTATAATAAATAATTAATACAGCCCGGAGGTATAAAGCTAGTGACATGGTATCTCTCCCTTGGCTCTAAGTGGAACTCCAGATAACCTACTTTGAACAGTAATGTGTTCACAGTATGTGGGAATTAACTGCTCAATATAATAAGTACTATTGAATTTCCCATCTCCATGCAGATAAAGGGTAACTGCCACCAAAAACATAGTAATAACAGTAACTGAGTGATGGGGGGGGGGGTTAGCAAAGAAGAACCCCATTTTTTATTACCACCTTAAAATGTTATAGGTTAAAATAATCTTAAAGGGTTTAAAAAACAGCAATTAAATCTTCCATGTCTGTTTTCCAAGACTGCAGCTGAGAAAACGAGGGCCTAAGAGCCATCCGGCGCTAGCCTTGTTAATAACGCTCTGTGAAAAATCTCATTAATTCAGTCTGGCTCTTCAGATCAGCCGCTAAATCCTTGTATTGTCAGTCATCCCCTGGCCTTTTCAGGATTTCCATAGCCTAACTAGCAGTATCTCCATGGAAACCAAGCAGTCCTGCTTTGCACATCCCGGAACTTTTTGTTCCTGACAAAGCTTGACAAATCACATGCAGCATGGAGAGTTTAACACAGCGAACTAAACCCTGACCCACACTTAGAAATGATAAACCCAAGCACACCAGCTTTACTATAAATGATTTCCTTACAAGATACTTAACCAAGCCGGTGAGATGTTGAACCAGACAAGTTTCAAGAACAAGGTACTGGAGAGAGAAAGAGGGGGAAAAATAAAAAAAGGCAAATAAATAAACAGATAAATAAGAAACCAGGCATGTTCAGCTGTAGGTTTTGTGATCTCATCTTCTGTCTAACTGACTTAAATTGAAAGCAACTAATGGAGAAAAAGAGTGAGAGGGATGCTATTTTGGGGTCATTCCTGAGCCTGAGATGTGGCCTTCCTTTCCCACTCTGAGTCAGAAAGGGAAAACTTAAACCCATGCCCTGGCTTTCCCTAACTCCTGCGGAGGATGGCCTTGGGACTCTAACAGGTCTCCAAGCCTGGCGACCACTTCCTGGCTGTTCAGTGTTGGTTCATTTGAGTGAGGCTCACAGATCTTGGAAAGGTGAAGACACATGGGTCCTAGAAAGTGAGGCTGGCTTCACTGGGGAGGGAGATGGAATTCTGACACCAGGGTGGCAAAAAGACGAATAGAGGACAGAGTTCTCCAGGATCCTGTCTCCACTGGAAGTCTCAGCATCCCTATTCGTTCCTACTGTTTCCCTGGCAAGGCACCCTTTCCACCTTCCTCCCCTTGGTCATCTGTCCAGGTGATGGAGCCAGGTTGGAGGTCCTCCCCACAGGGAGCACGGACCCCAGAGAAAGGAGAAGAAGGAAGGCATGCTCTTGGGACAGAGCAGCCAGAGGCAGACAAGGACCCCTCAGAGAGTCCACACACACAGTTTTGGCTTTCACTTCTTCACGGAGCCAAAGTGAAGATGGCTGACTTACAAAAGATGTCCTGACTGATGAACTGCCTCCTCAGCTTTGTGGCTCAGCTGGTAAAGAATCCGCCTACAATGCGGGAGACCTGGGTTCGATCCCTGTATTGGGAAGATCCCCTGGAGAGGGAAAGGCTACCCATTCCAGTATTCTGGCCTTGAGAATTCCATGGAACATACAGTCCATGGGGTTACAAAGAGTCAGACACGACTGAGTGACTCTCACTCCTCAGTCTTTAGACAGGCTCAAGGTCTTCCTCCTGGCCTCGAGACTTGGCAATGTTTTAGAGACGCCACGATACTTGCAGCCTTGGGAACGCCTGGCTTACCGGACCAGACAGGCCCAGACTGACCTCTGTGTTGGCAGCAATGTCTGAGCCGTCATGACCAAGGAATTCGCCAGCATGATGCCATCGGATGTTTACAATAACGGCCAGTTCTGGACACATTGTACATCTTCTAAAGGTATTTGCTGGTTAACTGAAATGGTGCCTTAAGATCCTACTTTGATCCTTCAAAGCTACAGTAAATGAGGTCTGGTCTCATCTCGGCCTTCAGTGAACTTTCCTGCATTCCTTGCCTTTGAAAGGTGAGAAGCCGAACAATAATCATATAGTGATAATAGCAATAACAATAATCATGATAATAATAGCAGCTGGCTCCTCTCAAGTTCTTATTCTGTAACACCAGGTATTCTTCTGAGTGTTTCCCATGTAAGAGCTCCTTTAATCCTCACAACTATCATCCGGAAAAGATGCTATTAATATGTCCATATTATTAACTTCATTTTATCCATGAAAATGCTGAGACACAAAGAACTTAACTAACTTGCCCAAGTTCACAGAGCTGGTTAGTGGTAGAACTCGGCTTTGAGTCCAGGCAGACGCATTTTACCTTCTGCTGGCTTGTTATATTATTAATTCTAACTACCCCAGACCAAAATAATCAGCCAATTATAATAGCTAACAACTACAAAGTGCGTGCTGTGTGCGGGCGCCATTCCAACTTTACATGCATCCTCTCCCTCACCCCTCAGCCAAAGTCACCTAACAAGTAAATGGCAGAGTATGAGTCAGTCACTAGGCGATGTCTGACTCTTTGTGACCCCATGGGCTCTAGCCTGCCAGGCTCCCTCTGTCCATGCAATTCTCTAGGCAAGAATACTGGATCTTACTGACCCAGGTATCGAACATGGGTCTCCTGCAGTGCAGGCAGATTCTTTACCGTCAGAGCCACCAAGGAGGCTAGAACCAGATTCAGACCCAAGCAGCATGGTTTCTAGAAGCTTCTGTCAGCCAGGACCCTCATTTCTGTGATCATTCTTGGAAAGATGCAGAATAATGTTCCATGCAACCATTATTCCAGGTAGATATTCAATTCCTAAATGCCCCTACTCAGGCCACCAGATGACCCTGTATGATTGTATTTTTCTTCCCAAGACCCCTTTCAAAGTGCTTCTGTTCAAGGTTCCCCAAACAAGTTGAGGCCCAGGAGGGAACCAACGAGCAGGACCTCCCCAACCTCTGGTCCTAATGGGTCGCCCCTGAGCAGCAGGCAAGTCCTCTCATCCCCTCCTGGGAAACCTGGGGAAGCACCCACCTTTCTGCTTGCACACAGGACTGTCATGGAGCTCAGCTGAGTCTAGCTCTCGGCATAGATGCTGGGAGATCAGACAGTGCTCACTGGAGAGAGGGACACTGCCAAGGCTCAGGGACCTAAAATTAGACCTACCAGCTGTGTTTTGGTTTTGCAGGCACGTGCATGTCTGTTCCATTCTTGAGCATGCCGGGTGTTGAAATATATATGAAACCTGCTCTCTGAAGTACAGGGAAAGCACGACATTCTTGCACTTTGTCTTTAATTTATTGTTTCTCTTCTGAGGCCCCTAACTCCTTCACTGCCCAGAGAATGACACTTGTTCCTTGGCCATTGTCTTTGATGGGTCAGTGCCTGCAAAGAGAGCATCAACACGCACCTTTAAGAAACCCAGCTAGTCTCTCTGGAGACTGGGCACAGAGCATGTGATTCTGACTCTCAGTCCTGGCTCTCTGCTTCCTGGATCACAGCCTCTTCTGGAAGATATGCCTGCTGAACTTAGCCAGAAGGGCCCATGGCCAAGCCCCAGGTGGGTCAAAGGTTGGTACTTGGCCTGGGAGTGAATAGGGTTCACTGTGGCTGCGAGACATAAGGTAGAGAGGACCAGGGTCCACATCCCATGAGGATGACCCCAGATGAGGGCAAGCCAAGCACTAGGGAAGGTCAAAGGTGGATCTAAGAGAGCAGGCAGGACACCCCACGTGCATTCAGGCTGCAGTAACAAGAATACCACAGATTAGGTGGCTTATAAACAACAGACATTCATTTCTCACAGTTCTGGAGAGTGGGAAGTTCAAAATCAGGCACTGGCAGACTTGGTGCCTGGGGAGCACCTACTTCCTGGTTCATAGATGGCCATTTTTTGCTGTGTCCTTATACAGTGGAAGTAGTGAGGCTGCTCTCTGGAGTCTCTTTCATAAAGGCACTAATCCCGCTCAAGAGGGCTCTACCATCATACCTAATCACCTTCTTAAGCCCCTACTTCTTACCACCATCACCTTAGGGGTTAGGATTCCAACATATGAATTTGGGAAGGACACAAACATTCAGACCATATCAGCCCCCAAAATGAAAGAATAAGCAGCAGAGATCTAGCAAGATGGAGCTGGCATTAACAGTTTCATTTTCATTTCATGAGTAACTAAAAAAAACAAACAAACACGATGGAGCAAAATATCCTGGTATTGATTGCCTCATTTTATACCAACTGAGCACACAGAGAAATGAGATTTTTCCCAGAGGAATTTCATCCATGACAGTGGGCCTTCTATAGCTAGATGGCCCAACAGAACTTTCTGTGATGATGGAAATGTTCTGCAGCCACACTAACCAATGAGGGAGCCATTACCTACATGTGGCAATCAAGGGTGTGAGATGTGTCTCGCACGACTAAAGAACTGAATTTTACATTTAACTGTACAAATGTAAATACAAGTGGCCTCCAAGGGCTAAGGTGGAGAAGGAAATGGCAACCCACTCCAGTGTTCTTGCCTGAAGAATCCCAGGGACGGGGGAGCCTGGTGGGCTGCCGTCTATGAAGCAACTTACAGAAGCAGCAGCCAATGGCTAATAGCTTCCATTAAGGCATTGGGAGGAGAAGGAAACTCGGCTAGTGTACACGTGAAACACCCTCAGGTTGGGATCAATGCCAGGGACAACTTCAGGCTTTCCATTTCAACTCCTGCACCCACACAGGGTGGCCCTCAGTCCACCTCAGTTCAGTTCAGCTCAGTTGCTCAGTTGTGTCCTACTCTTTGCAGCCCCATAAATTGCAGCACGCCAGGCCTCCCTGTCCATCACCAACTCCCGGAGTTCACTCAGACTCATGTCCATCAAGTCAGTGATGCCATCCAGCCATCTCATCCTCTGTCGTCCCCTTCTCCCCTTGCCCCCAGTCTCTCTCAGCATCAGAGTCTTTTCCAATGAGTCAACTCTTCGCATGAGGTGTCCATAGTACTGGAGTTTCAGCTTCAGCATCATTCCTTCCAAAGAAATCCCAGGGCTGATCTCCTTCAGAATGGACTAGTTGGATCTCCTTGCAGTCCAAGGGACTCTCAAAAGTCTTCTCCAACACCACAGTTCAAAAGCATCAATTCTTCGGTGCTCAGCTTTCTTCACAGTCCGGCTCTCACATCCATATGTGACCACTGGAAAAACCATAGCCTTGACTAGATGGACCTTTTTGGCAAAGTAATGTCTCTGCTTTTGAATATGCTATCTAGGTTGCTCATAACTTTCCTTCCAAGGAGTAAGCGTCTTAATTTCATGGCTGCAGTCACCATCTGCAGTGATTTTGGAGCCTGACTTATAGCCCCCTTCCTGGTGCCCTCATGGGAAGATGTGCCCGTTTTCCCTCTAGAATCCTTTTCAGAACATAAGCCCTGACTGTGAGGAGGTCCCTCAATGCCTGAACTGAACTTTACCCATTAAGGGTAAGCCCACTGCCTTTAGGGGAGTCCTTCCTGACGAGCAGTGGTCTCATGTTGGCACCACTCCCAGTCTCCTCTCTCGGACGTCCCCTCCTCAAACCCACCCCCACCACCACCACCACTCCATTTCCAATGTCATCACCTCTCACCTGCATGGCTACAGCCTCCTCTCTCAGTGCTCTCTCTGCTCAGCACTGACCTGTGAGCACAGCTGTCCAGATGACCGCTTTAGAATGTGAATTGGGACCTCTCACTCCGATGCATTAAATCACTCTGGGGCTTCCCCAGAGACATTCTGGCTCTGCTTTCTCTCATCGACTCTCTCACCCTGCTCTCCTGGTCACCTCCCCCCAGGCCCTCCCTATTATGTCACCCTGGCACTTAACACTCTTTAAATCCCTGAAGGGAGGGGCCTGTCCCTTGTGGTCAGAGCTGAGGATACAAGACTTAGTACATAGAAGGTACTTAATAAAAACGTATTGAGTGAATGAGTGATGAGTGAACACTGGATTGGTGCATCAGGCCGAGATAAGTGCATTTATTACTAATGTTTCACTACTACTAATAGTAATAATGTAGTCTACCCCTTCAAAGTACTCAATGTGCATGAAAGACATTTTTACATTGATCTTAAAATTAAAATGAAATATATGTGTCTGAAGGGCTGAGCCATAAACCAGGAAAGAGACCATATATCTCAGACCTGTGACTCCCTCATCCCTAAGACTGTATCTTGGGTTTAGATCTCAAAATGTGCCACAGAGCCCTTTCCCAGCTATGATTACATACAAGTATGGGCCATTTTGGAACTAAGGTCTTCATAAAGAAAAGAGTGTTTAGAGTTTGGGCACCAAGATTTCAAGTGAACTTATTAAAACCTTACACAATTTTTTAAGTAAAATAAAGTGATAAAGATAGCACAATAAATCATAAAGTTATATTTGGTATTTTCAGTCCTTAAATGAGAATATAGTCCAAGCACCATTTTCAAATTCTCATTCACACTTCCTCACTCACTCCAAACCCTTCAAAATCTTTATGTCACTGAGTTCCAATGATGCTATCACCATGAAAGGGGCTTTTGTTCTGTATCTGGCCAAATACTTTGTCTTTTGGATCTTAAGCCTAAAGGTTGTGATGTTCACCAGACAGTTCCTGTCCCTCAGGGCTCACTGTGGTCCCAAAGAGAGTCATCTGTTTGATCAAGGTGGAGAGATCTTTGGGAAGCCTTTAATTAATAAATGCTCGTGATTCCACAGAGCGTTTTCCAAACCCCTCCTTTGAACCTGGAGTTATAAACCTTCTCTTCTGCCCATGATGAACTGGCACTTGGCCACAGAGGAGGAATGCAGACATTTCACCACGCTCTGCCAGCCACCGACCCATGGAGGGTCCTTCTGCCCAGTAGACCTCGGGGTCTCACGTGAAGGCCCTACTTCACCGCCCTCGCCTTCCGTGGTTTTCCCCAGTGCCAATATTATGGGCTAAATTGTGACCCCTTCAAATATGTTCAAGTCCTATGCCCAGTACTTCAGCATGTAATTATATTTGGAAATAGAGTCTTAAGGTAAAATGAGGCCATATGGGTGGGCCTTAATCCTACTTGACTGGTATCCTTATAGGAATAGATTAGAATACAGACACAGAGAGGGAAGACCACGCAAAGATGCAGGGAAAAGACAGTCATCTACAAGTCATGGAGAAAGGCCTCAGCAGAAATCAGCCCTGACCCCAGACTTTTGGCCCCCAGAACTGTGAGGAAATAAATTTCTGTAGCGTAAGCCCCCACATCTGTGGTATTTTGTTTTGGTGACTTCAGCAGATGAATACCAAATACAGGTGACAAAATCCTCTCTCACCCCTGCTTATTACTTACCTGTCTATGCCCTTCCCTGTCCCCAGTTCCCTTTTCTGATTGATTTTATCAAAGACGACCAGAACATTTGAGGATAACCAAATTAAAATCCTGAGATGTGAAAAGGAAAAATACTTGGAAAAATACCCACACCTGCTGGAATTTCCCATAAAGGGGATTTGCTGCTGGAGCAGGGCATGGCCAACCTCAAAGGCCCTACAGGCTCAGCCAAAGTACTTTCTCTAGGAATTTAGCAGAGGTTTCTGGATAAGCCTGGAATGCTGTGAGACTGTGGTGTCTGTTTGTTAGAGTGTCCTGAGGGTAGGGAAAGCCATGAGGAGGAGGCTTTGTACATGGGCATCTGTGGAAAGGGGGCTTCCCTGGTGGCTCAGTGGCAAAGAATCGGAGTGCCATTGCAGGAGACATGGGTTTGATCCCTGAGTCAGGGAGATCCCCTGAGAAGGAAGTAGCAACTGCTCCAGCATTCTTGCCTGGGAAATCGCATGGACAGAGGAGTCTGGTGGGCCACAGTCCTTGGGGTCACAGTCAGATGCGACTGAGCAACTAAATAACAACAATCTGTGGAAAGAGGGGGAAATACGGGAGGAGCAGACTGAGTCTGACACCAGACTTATCTGAACTCCTGAAGAGAGGGGTCTGGAGGCAGGGGGACATCTCCCTGAGGGACTCGACTTCAGAGCCCCCGTGACAGCGTGGCGGGCAGAACCTTACCTTGGCCACACGTGACTTTACAGCCGTGAGGAATCTGGGGGACATTACCCAGGCAAGGAATCTGGGACAACTGTCCCCAGGTCCATAGGAGAGGCTGTGAGGGACAGGCAGGTATAGCCAGGGAGCCTGGAGGTATCGGGGGCACAATGTACCTGAAAAATCCCAGGTGCTGCTGGTGGGACCACAGCCCCACACAGGCGTGAGTGAAACCAGAGGAAACTGGACCCCAAGTTTCAGCTCATGCTGAGCTTACAGGTGATGTTAGTTTATGAATTAGGATGTTCCAACATCACTCTCCCCAGAGAAGGCGATGGCACCCCACTCCAGTACTCTTGTCTGGAAAATCCCATGGATGGAGGAGCCTGGTAGGCTGCAGTCCATGGGGTTGCTAAGAGTCGGACACGACTGAGCGACTTCAATTTCACTTTTCACTTTCACACGCTGGAGACGGAAATGGCAACCCACTCCAGTGTTCTTGCCTGGAGAATCCCAGGGATGGGGGAGCCTGGTGGGCTGCCGTCTATGGGGTCGCACAGAGTCGGACATGAGTGAAGCGACTTAGCAGCAGCAGCAGCAGCAGCAGCAACGTCACTCTCCCAGGGATATCTTTCAAAGGCTTCCCATAATAGAAATAGGAAGATGTTCATGCCTTAAAGAGATTGCATTTTGATCACTCAAAAAATCAGAGAACCACATCCTGCTTGGGAAATGGAATTTTTCCTTCTGTTTTGCTCAGATTGGTTCTAATGAACCCCAATAGGTGTGAATGAACTTTAAGGGTCCTCCAAGTTTGATTTAAGTGTGTCTGACCATGGACAAACTTCCACATATGGGCCTCAAAATAGGCTTTCCCTGAGGCCATAATGTCCCCTTCATAGCTTCACTCACTTTCCTGCCCAGTGTAGGATCTAGAGTCTACAACTCCAGGTGTCTCCCACGTCCTTTGACGTCCGTCCTTCACCCCCTACCCTTACATGAGTCCTGCTCAGCAGACACAGCCCTCAGACCAACTTAACCATCCCTCACTTCTGTGATAAGAAAATTATCTGTGTTTCATCTTCCCATCTTTGACCACCACATCCTACTGTTCTGGCCCATCCCCAGCCTCCACGGAACCTGCTTTGCTCAGAGAAAGGTTGTCAGTGATGAACTTTATATTACAACACCAACAGAATTTTTCCAGGGCACATTTTACTTTCTCTTTCTGAAATATTTGGCGCTATTAGCGATCCATAACCCCGCCCCCATGTCCACTTTTTAAGATATGACATTCCCCCTTTCTTTAGAATCTTTTTGAAATTTGCCTTCCACAACACTGCTCTCTCGTGCAATGTCCTTCAGACTGTTGCTTCCAGGCAAACCCTGCCTTATCTTTCCACGTTCAATTCAAGTATCCTCTCCTAATGAATTCTTTCTTGATCTTTCCAGGGAAAACGGCCACTTCCTCGTTTCCATCACTTAGCATAGACTTCCTCACAGTCCCCATAATATAGTAATAGTATTGACAGTATCTGTAAGCCTCTTAACAGAAATGACTGGAGACTTCTGGCACAATCTAGATGCTCTCAAATGCACGGGAACTGAAACAAGTGTGCCCACGCTAATCAAGACACATCTCAGGGCTGGCTCTCTCCTGTAGGTTACTGATTTGCAGCCACTGATGTAGAATAACATGTGGAAAACCAATTCGGAGCAGATATGGTGTCATTCAAAAGACGGAACCTAGGGATCCAAAAAATCCATTCAGAGTTGCTTTTTCTCTTGTGAGTCCTGTGAGCAGGGGACTCTATTGGGAGGGGGTGCGGGGGGACTACGCTGGGTCTTTCTCTCAAAGCCCTTGCTGTGAGAGGGCTTTCTCTAGTTGCCCTGAG
The DNA here is from genome assembly GCF_029378745.1 of Bos indicus. Classification (NCBI taxonomy): domain Eukaryota; kingdom Metazoa; phylum Chordata; class Mammalia; order Artiodactyla; family Bovidae; genus Bos; species Bos indicus. The sequence goes on along the minus strand of NC_091782.1, from coordinate 44,378,117 downwards.
CAGGGCCTACTCTCCAGCTGTGGTGCCCGGGCTTCTCCTCGTGGTGGCTTCTCTTGCTGCAGAGCACAGGCTCTAGGGCACACAGACTTCAGTAGCTGTGGTGCTTGGGCTTAGTGGCCCTGTGGCATGTAGGATCTTTCTGGGCCAGAGATGGAACCCGTGTCTCCTGCATTAGCAGGGGGACTCTCAACTACTGGACTACCAGGGAAGCCCAAGCAGCGGACTCTAGGGAAGCATTTCCTGAGGTGTGTGCCATGAAAAAATAATAATAACAATGCTACATACATAAACCAGCGAAATTTAAAAAAAAAAAAAAGGTGGTTGCAGTTAACACTTTGGAACACACTGGGTGAGACAAAATAGCAGGGGTGTCCACCTCCGCCATAAGCCATGGCAGCCTGACTCTATTTGTCCCCACACCAGTCTGACTTAGACACAAGGTTTGGAACTGAATGAATGACAGTCAAGTTCAGGTTCTGTTTAGAGGTGATTTTCTTCTTTTGGACAAACTTGTCAAAGGAAATGTGTTAGTATCATTCCAGTTTAAACTGGCTCCATGTGAGCATTAGCGTGTGCGCATGTGTGTGTGTCTATGTGTGCGTGTGTGTGTGGAATTTGCAAGCATGCTAAGTCACTTCAGTTGTGTCCAACTCTTTGCAACTCTACGGACTGTAGCCTGTCAAGCTGCTCTCTCCATGGGATTTTCCAGGCAAGAATACTGGGGTGGGTTGCGATTGCAACTCTACGGACTGTAGCCTGTCAAGCTGCTCTCTCCATGGGATTTTCCAGGCAAGAATACTGGGGTGGGTTGCGATTCCCTTCTCTTGGGGATCTTCCTCATCCAGGGATCGAACCCAGGTCTCTTATGTCTCTTGCATTGGCAGGTAGGTTCTTTACCACTAGCGTCATCTGGGAAGCTTGTGGAATTAGTTTATTGAGGTGAGAAGGGTTTATATTTTACAACTGAATCAAAATTAATGGATAACGAGGACAATAATTTGAGCATATTAAAGCTGAGCGCCAAAGAATTGATGCTTTTGAACTGTGGTGTTGGAGAAGACTCTTGAGAGTCCCTTGGACTGCAAGGAGATTCAACCAGTCCATCCTAAAGGAGACCAGTCCTGGGTGTTCACTGGAAGGACTGATGCTGAAGCTGAAACTCCAATACTTTGGCCACCTCAAGTGAAGAGTTGACTCATTGGAAAAGGCTCTGATGCTGGGAGGGATTGGGGGCAGGAGGAGAAGGGGATGACAGAGGATGAGATGGCTGGATGGCATCACCGACTCAAGGATATGAGTTTGGGTGAACTCTGGGAGTTGGTGATGGACAGGGAGGCCTGTCCATGTGTGTGCTGCAGCCCATGGGGTCACAAAGAGTTGGACACGACTGAGCGACTGAACTAACTGAACTGAAATCCACACATTTTCATCTTGAGTAGCCTAGTTCTTCCCTGCTCCACAGCTTCCAAACCTGGAGCACAGTTGGGCAGGCATACCAGGTTTCTTCCATGGGAAGGAGATGCTATTCCTGCCTGTGACATCCAGGCGAGGGGCTGTACTGCCCCAGGGAAGGAGGCAGAAAAGTTCTGGACAGCGGTGGAAGGCCTGTCTGACCACCCGGTGGAGCATGGGGAGAGCAGAGGTAGAGGTCCCGGACCGAACGACCAGGGAGACAAGTCTTAGCCCACCGGCTAGTCGGAGCCTGTGGGGAACCTGAACCGGAGGGCCCAGCTCCCGCTCTGTCTTCGGAACTCCATGGGGGCCTCTCCTGGGGAATGAGCCTGGTGAAACAAGAGCCTGCTCCACAACAGGGACAAAGACAGTGTGGTGCTATTAGGGCGGAAGCCTGAGGCCGTGCTCCTGAGCCTCTCATGCCCCTGTATCATGGAAGGATCCAGAACAAGAAAGGTGGCCACAGGAGCTGCCTGACAAGCTGTCAGGAAGGCTGCTGTCAGCACAGCAAGGTGACCAGTAGTCCCTAGTGCTACAGGGCAGAATGTCCGGGGCAGAGATTGACCAGGAAGGATAAGCTGACCCCAGGGAAGGGTGTGCCATGCTGGCAGGAGCTAAATAAGCTGAACAAATTATAGAGAACAACTGACCTGCCTGAGCCAAGAGAAGAGACCACAAACATCACTTACAGAAGTCTTCATCAGCAGAGACTAGATCGGATGAGTACCCCCTCCCTACCTGGATCATCAAAGAGACCTGGAGGATGCCAAGGCTGCCACACAGGACCCTCTCCTTGACCACCAAGATCACATTACACCAGACACCAGGGAAAAAAGAGGAGAAGCAGGAAAAGCCCAGATGATATATTAGCTACCTATTCTTGTGTAACAAATGACTCCAAAATTTAGAAGCTTAAAAAACAATCAATCTTTATTATTTCAAGGCTTAAAAACTATAAAATTTTATGACCTCGCAGTTTCTATTTTGAGTCAGGAACTTGAGTATGGTTTAGCTGGATAGTTCAGCCTTTGGGTCCCTCACACAGCTGCAGTCAAGATCAAGATGAGTGACTGTTATCTGGGGACTTCACTGGGGTTGGAGGACCCTTTGCACGATGGCTCACTCACCTGTCTGGAAAGTTCATGTTGGTTGTTGACAGGAAACCACGGTTTCCTGGGCCGCTTGGGCATCTTCATGATATGGCAGCCGGCTGCCCTCCAGAGAGAGAGAGAGATCCAAAACAGCAAGGTGGAAGGGGCCGTGTTTTAAGTGACTTTGCCTCAGAAGTCACACCAGGACTTCCACCATATTCCTACTGGTTACAGAGAACCACGCTGGTGCAGTGTGGAAGGAGGCTACACCAGGGTGTGAACACCAGGAAGTGAGGGTCCTTGGGGACCATCTTGAAGGCTGGCTACCATAGTAAAGAGTTTATCTTTGGAATGAACGACCATGACCATGCTGAATCACCATGAAAAAAAAGTGATTTAACCAGAAGAGACTGTATGGGTCTGAAGTCCATAAGAAGAAACTGCTATACATTTAACAGGGAAACTTCCCATTTTTCCTGATCTACCTCACAGACTTTGCTTTCTTGGTCTCCAAAATCACTGCGGATGGTGACTGTAGCCATTAAATTAAAAAGATACTTGCTCCTTGGAAGAAAAGCTATGACAAACCTAGCCAGCCTATTCAAAAGCAGAGACATCACTTTGCCGATAAAAGTCCGTCTAGTCGAAGCTATCGGGGAAGGCAGTGACACCCCACTCCAGTACTCTTGCCTGGAAAATCCCATGGACGGAGGAGCCTGATAGGCTGCAGTCCATGGGGTTGCTAGGAGTTGGACATGACTGAGCGACTTCACTTTCACTTTTCACTTGCATGCATTGGAGAAGGATATGGCAACCCACTCCAGTGTTCTTGCCTGGAGAATCCAGGGATGGGGGAGCCTGGTGGGCTGCAGTCTCTGGGGTTGCACAGAGTCGGACATGACTGAAGTGACTTAGCAGTAGCAGTCAAAGCTATGGTTTTTCCAGTAGTCATGTACGGATGTGAGAGTTGGGCCATAAAGAAGGCTGAGCACCAAATAATTGATGCTTTCGAACTGTGGTGCTTGAGAAGACTCTTGAGAGTCCCTTGGACAGCAAGGAGACCAAACCAGTCAATCCTAAAGGAAATCAATCCTGAATATTCCTTGGAAGGACTGATCCTGAAGCTGATGCTCCAATACTTTGGCCACCTGATGCAAAGAGCCGACTCACTGAAAAAGACCCTGAAGCTGGGAAAGATTGAGGGCAGGAGGAGAAGAGGGCAACAGAGCATAACATGGCTGGATGGCATCACCGACTCAATGGACATGAGTTTGAGCAAATTCCAGGACATAGTGAAGGACATGGAAGTCTGGCATGCTGCAGTCCATGGGGTTGAAGAGTTGAACGCAACTTAGCAGCTGAACAACAACCCATAATGATGGGGCTTGAGAAGCAAAGTCGATATCACTTACTTGGAAAATTAAAGGAAAAAATCTTTATTATTTGCCCAGTGCTGAGTTGTGACTGCTGCTGCTGCTGCTAAGTCGCTTCAGTCGTGTCCGACTCTGTGTGACCCCATAGACTGCAGCCCAACAGGCTCCACCATCCCTGGGATTCTCCAGGCAAGAATACTGGAGTGGGTTGCCACTTTCCTCTCCAATGCATGAAAGTGAAAAGTGAAAGTGAATTCGCTCAGTCGTGCCCGACTCTCAGCGACCCCATGGACTGCAGCCTACCAGGCTCCTCCATCCATGGGATTTCCCGGGCAAGAGTACTGGAGTGGGGTGCCATCGCCTTCTAGTTAAGCAAATATCTTGTAGGTGTATACTCAAATTCAGTCCTGTGTTTGATAAATGAGTGTTTCCTCTAGTTCATGGTTTCTTTCCATTCACATCTTTCATGCTTAGTTCTTGATTACTCTTCTTAAAAATGGACAAAGTATTTGATCTTCCCCTTAAGGAGTTTATACTATGGATAAGAAGTGGAAAAAAAGAAAAAGTCTACTTTTGACAAGATGCACCCCGCCCCCACCCTGCCTCCACGCAGAGCAGCACACTCACCGGCAGGACGGGACCCGTGTGAGGGGACAGCCCAGTGAAGCAGGCTCTCTGCAAATCCACGTTCAGGGACTTCAAGCACCAAGAGGAAACATCAAGTTCCTCGTGCTTCCTGACTACAGGTAGCTCAGACTCTTCACACTGGGATCCTGCTCCTCCCTGGGCAAGCCGGCCATGAAAGGGGAGAAACAAGCCACCTCCAGAGAGGTTCCTTTGCTCACAGTCCTACCCCAGTGGCTCTGGAGAAGGAAAAAACCTTCCAGGACACTGGGTCTGGGGAATGTGTTTTTCTGAAACAGGATTCTCCCAACACATCAGAGCCCAGGCTTCAGGATAATTGAAACCCTTGGTATTAACTGAAGAAGGGGATGGAGTGGAGGAGGTGGGGAGCGGAGAACCTTTTCCTGCTATTGCTGGAAAAGCTAAAGCTGTGGTTTTGGAGAAACAAACAGCCCAGTGTTTGGCTTTGGACCTGAGTGGGGAGGGATGGGGGAAACGCTCGGTTCCGTCCACTTTTGGGCTTGGTAGGCGACTGATGGCTTAGCCTGGTGAATCAGGGACGGAATTCCTAAATACTTGTGATTTTAAAATGTGGAGCTTTGCAGCAGGGCACCCAGGGGCCCCTGCATCAAGCGCGTGTTATGAATTTGTCCATCTGCAGATATCATGACTTTCCACGGCAACTGGCACATCCACTGAGATACTCAATAAACAGCGTTCGGTGATGATGGAAAGAAGTTACACAGGTTGGTATGTTTGTTTGTTTTCATGTTCTCATTGCAACACCATAGGGAGAGCAGAGCAGTCTAGTAGACAGAGCGAGAACTAGAAAAAATTCTCATTCAGCATCATTTGCCTCCCAGTGGTAGCTAGTACCATGTCTTTGGGATATTGGAGAAGGGCATGCAAACCCACTCTAGTATTTGCCTGGAGAATCTCCATGGACAGAGAAGACTGGCAGGCTACCCAGTCCATGGGGTCGAAAAGAGTCGAAAAAGACATGACTGAGTGACTAAGCACAGCACTAAGAACCCCCACAGGCCTGAGAGCTCACATGGAAAGATATCAAGACAATTGATTTAGAGAAACTTCCAGAAGAATCCTGGGCGGGAGAGTGGATGATCTGGGGTATCTTAGCCTAGAGCTGACTTCCCCAGGGGCTGGGGCGCTGGCCTTGGACTTCAAACACCATATGTAGGATCCTTCCTTCCTCGTGTTCACCAGCTTGACAGCGCTAAGCTTTGTGCCTTATTCCTAAACAAGACTGCTGCCTTAGTTGTCTCATCTGGAAAGTAGATACAAAACTCTGACCTAGGTTATGGGGCTGTAAGATTTTAATAAAAAGATATCTGAAGTAAACAGCGCAGCGCCTGGAGTGAAAACCGCACCTTCTCTCCTTGGCCTAATCTGTAATATGAAGGAAACCTCGCCTCACAAAGTCATGGGGGTTCAATGAAAAACATATAAAGGCACTATTATGTCTGCTATATGGAAGATTTAATAGGCTAAAACTGAGAAATAATAACATTTGCACAATAATAATTATTATTGTGGATTTCCACCTTTATAATTTCAGAAAGGAATTTGAAGCTGTTTGCTCTTATTTCTTCACTCCCGCTGCCCCAATCCCTGCCCTCACTGACATGCCTTTTTTGTAAATTTTTCTGAGTCTTTGAGAGCTTGAGTTACAGACTTCCTTGTCCCAAGGGGAGTCAATAGACTCTCCTGTGCTTCAGGGGCTGCATTTAAAGATAACTGGCAGCTAAACCAGGCTCAGCTAGGGGAATTCCTCTTCATGTTGAACAGGCAGGCTGGACTGCCCCTAAAGATGAATATCGAGAGGCTGGGAAGGGGACGGAGAGCAGAGGGGGAGAGGCAAAATCACCAGCGGTGGCAGACTAGGGCTTCGCTTCGGGGCAACACCTGGCGGGGGGCAAGCCTTTACACAGCTCCAGCTGGGTGGCTCCCCAGGAGAACCAGCCTTCATCTTCATGGCCTGGGGTGCCTTAGGGGTGGTCGCTGTGGTATCGGGGCATTGCCCAGTGAATTCGAAGCAGCAGCAACATCTCACAGTAGACCAACAGCGATGCAGACGGTGATGCCCATCAACAAAGACACAAGACTCCCTCCTCGTTCCCTGCCCTCCCTTTCAACCCATTTCTACCCCGTCCTGGAACCCTCAGACCATAAGAACAAATAGTCTATAAACTTCCTTCATAAAACAAATCAATCCTTCATGATCGAAGGGCTCTGACATTTCCGGCGGGCATAGAGGTGTGAGGTGGGTGGCATGATTGCTCACTCACTTAAATCTCATGAGACAGAAAACAGCATCCCCCAGTCATCCTGCTGTTGGTTCTGTTCTCCAAGGTGTTTCAGGTAAACAAGACACAGAGTGCCTTCTCTGGGGCCTGATTTCACGTAACCTCTGGATGGTTAATTCTAAGTTCCAGCTTGACTGGGCTCCTGAGGGCTCAGCTATGTGGCCCAACAATTTTCTGGGTGTTTCTATGAGAATGTTTTGGGGATGAGATTAGATTGCCCCTCCTTGATGTGGGCGAGCCTCGTGCCATCAGCTGAAGGCCTGAAATAGAACAAAAAGGTGGGCCCTCCCCTGAAAAGGCGAGAATGCCTGCCTGCCTGCCTGCCTTCCAACTGGGACATCAGCTTTTTTCAGCTTCAGACACAAACTGAAGCACTGCCTCTTCCTGGATTTTCAGTCTGCCAGTCTTGAGAATGGAAGCGCACCGCCGGTTCTCTTGGTTTGCAGACCTTTGCACTCACCTTGAACTCCACCATCAGCTCCCCTGGGACTGCAACTTACCAACTCTCTTGGGGCTTGCCTGCCTTCATAATGACACGAGTCATTTTTTTAAACAATAAATCTCTCCTGTTATACAGATGTGTGTATCTATCTACACGTGTTACTGTTGGTGTTTAGTTGCTAAGTTATGTTCTGACCCTTTTCGACCCCGGGGACTGTAGCCCACCAGGCTCCTCTGTCCATGGGACTTCCCAGGCAAGAATCCTGGAGTGGGTTGCCATTGCCTTCTCCAGGGGATCTTCCCAACCCGGGGATCAAACCCTGTCTCCTGCTTGGCAGGTGGATTCTTTACCATTGAGCCACCCAGGAAGTCCCTACATACAGATATAAATACAGACAGACGGCAATCTAGGTGTAGAGACATCCCGCTGGCTCTGTTTCTCTGGAGAACCGTGAGCAACATTTCTCCTTTCACCTACTCCCAAAGCCCATCTGCCTCTTGGTCAAACATTCTCCTTTCTTTCATGCGACTGCACATATTTTAGTAAACGCAACACCGGGAAGCCCTTCAGAGAGTAGCCTGAACTTTAGATCAACTGCTTGAAATTACAACTCCAGCTCCAGGCCTGGGGCTTTTGTGCCAAATTCTTAAAAAAAAAAAAAAAAAAAAAAAAGATAAATGAGAGCAAGAGAGGGGAAGAAAATAGAACGTGAGACCTTGATTGATGTGGAACATCTGAAAGCACTCCTGGGTGGGTTATCTTTAGTCCAGAAACTTGTGGTCTCTGTTTGGTTTTGCACTTAACAGATTGCTTCTATTTATACTGGTTTCATTGTCGAAAATCAAAGGGGAAATCCATCCTGAGGAACACAAAAATCACCTCCAAGCTGGACAGTTCATCAAGTGAGCAAGATGAAGTTTCCAGCACTACACACTAGACCAAGTGCTCGGGGCAGGAAAGGGGGCTGATTTCCACAGAAAGAAGCATCTCCCCTGGAGCCCTCGGGCCTGGGGAGGCATGGAGAGTTTTCTCTGAAGCCTCCGTGGCTGGGTTATTAGGTTTGTCTCAAGCTTGTTGAAAAGTATTTATTAGAGGCCTTTTTGATCCTTCTTCTGTCTGATACTCCATAACTTTTACGACATAGAAATAACCAAAATGAAGAAGCTGAGACAACTCAGAGATTATTCGCCAGTTCTCCCAAGACTGCTGGCCATTTACCCGAAGAGGAGGCAGGATAATTTATGGAAGCGCGACTCGTCTGTAGGAGTGAAATAAGGCCCCGTGCTCTGCAGCAGTCATAATGAACAGAATAAATCCCGTCGTTATGCAGATGTTCCACGAGGGCTGTCAGCGCGTCGGGGAGAATTTACTCCCTGTCTCTGATGCTCGGGACAAACAATTCCACAGGATAGAAAACAACACGGGAGGAGAAAGCCGAGCCTGGCTCTCTGTCTGCTCTCGGAAGTTTTGCTCTGCATGTTTTCCCAGCAACAAAAGACAGGGAAACTTCTTTCTCATCCTAGTGTTTTGACCTGGAAACATTTACAGAACCCTGGGAAACAAGCAAACTCTTCACTTAGGATTTTTGAGTTGTTTGTTGTTGTTTTGAGTGACAGGTTGTATGCGACTGTGGGAGTAGCTAAAATAAGACACTGGCTGGTTGCTTTGTAGAAACTGGAGATGATTTCCATTCTGTTCAGCCTGTGTAACGTACTGCCCCCTTTAAAGAAATCCAGAAAAGATGCTCTCCAGAGTCTACCGGTCATCTGTGGCCATCAACGCCTTTGCCAGTCACAGCAAACTCCGCCAGAAGTCTCGGATACCTAACGGTATCCCCAAGGAGCCATCTCCCCTCACTTCTCTGTCTGGTTTTGTTAAAATTTAGACAACGGCTGTGGTTTTTGGACCGTGCCAAGGAATTATATATATTCAGGTCTCCGAGCCACCTACAATTACTTGTCTTGGCTCTGATCTGCACTGTTCTCAGGCCGGTGGTAATTCCACCATAAACCATGTCTCTCTCCTTTTATTGGATTTTATTCGGAGGGAGGGGCTCCTCACCAGGAATTAGTTTCTCATTAGAGGTCTTCGTCAGAAGCACCAGCTTGCTTTGCTAGAGCAACCTTGCAGGGACCAGGAGTGGCTGTGCTCCGGCTACTCGGCCCCATGGGTTTACCCTGGCAGGTCCGTCAGCCATGTTCCCTGCCATGTGGGATGCACCTGACTTGTTTCCCAAAGTGTGTGTATTGGCACCTTTCCTTGGCCTCTTTTTTAAAAAAATAATCTCGTCTGAAAAGCAGAAGTGAACATTAATTTCTCTGGGAAACATTCCAGAGAGCGTAAAGGAGAAGATAGCTTGTTTTTCCTTTTCTGGATTTTCAGGAAATCATACCAAAGAGGAAGCAGTTCTCACCAATTGTTCATTACTCAGAAACATGTAATTTACACCGCAACCCTCACTGACAGATGATCCAACTTACATGGGGGTAGATAAAAAATTCTCTTTTCACATTTCCTAAAAGAAAGAGAATCACACGAGACAAGGGGTGTGCAGTGAGCTTGGGCTGGTGACCCTTTTTTTTAGAAGCCGAATAACTCCAAACCAGCAGCCTTCTTTAACCTGAGACTCTCTCACAGTTTCTGCATAAATTTACAATAAAAACATAAAGCAAAACATAAAAGGAGGATGGCAACAGTAAAGTAGCTATGCCACAAACTCGACAACAATTATCTGTTCTATCTAGGGCACACTTAACTCTCTAATTGCTGATTGTAATTTAAATGAAAACATGTGTTTCTTGTTAAATTCATCAACTCCATTTTTAAGTGCTACTGAGGAGAGCTGTGATTAAGGCTGACTGCACACCTCGGGTTTTTGCCAGCCCGGGGCTCAGGTAGTTATTGGGATGTCATCTCAATTGGAGGCTCTCAATGGTTGGGCTGCTTTCTGAACCAGACAGCTCAGCAGAATGGAGGGCGGGGGCGACTGGGAGGCATCACTCAGCCAGAATTCTTTTGCACGTCGTCTGCTGCTATCTCCGGGAAGTCCACCTGTTAAGACCCTGAGAAGTTCATCGGGATCCAGCCCTATCTGGAATCCAGCTTTTTGCCTCCTAAAGGTACTCAGTGGTTGTTGTTCAGTCGCTAAGCTGTGTCCAACGCTAAGTGGTGACCCCATGGACTGCCCTGTCCTCAAAATCTCCTGCGTTTTGCTCAGACTCATATCCACTGAGTTGATGATGCCATAAAATCATCTTATCCTTTGTCTCCCCCTTCTCATCCTGCCTTCAATCTTTCCTAGCATCAGGGTCTTATCCAATGAGTTGGTTTTTTGCATCAAGTGGCCAAAGTATTGGAGCTTCAGCTTCAGTGATTCCAATGAACATTCAGGGCTGATTTCCTTTAGGACTGACTGGTTTGATCTCCTTGCTGTCCAAGGGACTCTCAAGAGTCTTCTCCAGCACCAATTTCAAAGCATCTATTCTTCTCAGAGGAGTTATCAAATTCTGACCAACTGGAGAAACCTCCTTGCAAAAGAGCTTGTTCTCTCTGTAACTGCTGTTCCCACGGATGCCATCCATCCACCACAGGCACAAGAAAAAGAATCAATAACATGATGCTTCTGAAGATTCCGGATGGCAGATACCATGTAAGGACTTCATGCAACGGTCTGATGCCAAGTAGTTGCTCAGCAAACATCATTCTCATCCTCTTACCACATAAGCACAAAGTTGATATGAAGACTTTAAAAGGAAAGAGCTCATTCGTTCAGCTGTGTTTAGGGAAAAGCCAGTCTTAAATCATCGAAGTCTGGAGTAGAGAGAATAGGGTCTAAGTACACTATTGTTATGTTCAATTAGAGACAGTAATTAGAAATGGCTAATTAAATAACATTTTGTTTATTTTCTATTGAGCTAACAAGAATAATCTGTTAATAGTTTATCAATCCTTGTGGGAAAACATTTGTAGAGCATTTGGGAGTCTGTATTTGCCCAGGTTCTCCAGAGAAACAAAACCAATAGGCGATACATATATATATTTATTTATATATGAATTTAAGGAACTGGCCCATGTGACATGGGCTGCTGGTTGCTAAGTTGGAAACAAGGACAAACTGATGGGGTAAGTTCCAGTCTGAGTCCAAAAGCAGAAGAAGACGGGTAGGCTAGTTCAAAGGCCGAGAGAATTCCTCCTTCCTCAGCTTTTTTGTTCCATTCAGGCCTGGATGGAACAAAATGGACTGGATGGGGCTCATCCACAAGAGGGCTTCCCTGGTGGCTCAGATGGTAAATGAAGTCCCTGAGTCGTGTCCAACTCTTTGCGACCCCACAGACTGTAGCCCACCAGGCTCCTCCATCTATGGAATTTTCCAGGCAAGAGTACTGGAGTGAGTTGCCATTTCCTTCTCCAGGGGATCTTCCTGACCCAGGGATCGAACCCAAGTCTCTGAACATTGCAGGCAGATGCTTTACCGTCTGAGCCCCCAGGGACACCCCTGCAATGCAGGAGATGTGGGTTCAATCCCTGAATCAGGAAGATTCCCCTGGAGAAGGGAATGGCAACCCGCTCCACTATTCTTGCTGGGAAATCCCATGGACAGAGGAGCCTGGCGGGCTACAGTCCATGGGGTCACGGAGAGTTGGACGTGACTGAGCAGCTAGTACTTTCATCCACGATAGGGAGGGTGACCTGCTTTACTCAGTGTACTGATTGAAATGATAACCTCATCCAGAAACACTCCCACAGATGCACACAGAATAGCATTTCATCAAATATTTGGGCATCCCGTGGCCTAGTAGACACACAGAACTCACCTTCACAGGTCTAAAGTTATGGTATACGATATGTGAAGCACTGTCTGCGTGGTATGTCATGGAACATGTATGGATTTGGAGCCAGGTGTATCTACACTAAATCCCTGTTCCTCTGCCTACTCAGTCTGGGTCCCTGGAGAGTCACATGTCTTCACTAAGACTCAGTGACTCTATGGCCACTGGAGATGACAAGTATCTGCTCATTGTGTTTGTCGCCTGTGTGGTTCTGGATGCAGGCAGCGTGCCCCAGTCCATGGATGAGTCAAGTGCCAGAGCCCCCAGCCCCCAGGCATGTGGGCTCCGGGGAATTAGGATCTGTTTTCTGCTACTGTGACCATGACAGGAGCATTGCTAGCAAAGGACTAGTGACCTGGAGGCCTGGTCCAGTGGGCGGGTCCTCCATCAGCCACTCCCAGTCACGTATTCACTTGCTCTTCTTCACCTGTTAGATTGCTCACGGACCCTGGAGGACTTGGTCAGATCTACCCAGCAAACTCACAGGCTTAGGACACCCCAATTCTTCTTCTCCCTCAGTCTCATCTTGGGGCTTAAGAGACTCTTCTTTGGCTCTGTTCTGATGGAATAGTATTATGGTTGAATGCATGCATGCATACTAAGTTGCTTCAGTCATATCTGACATTGTGGCCCCATGGACTGTATAGCCTGCCAGGGTCCTTGTCCATGGGATTCTCCAGGCAAGAATACTGGAGTGGGTTGCCCAGCCCTCTTCCAGGGGATCTTCCCAATCCAGGGATTGAAACTGCAACTCCTGCGTCTCCTGCTTTGGCAGGCGGGTTTTTGGTTTTTTTTTTTTATCACTAGCGTCACCTGGGAAGCCCTATGGTTGAGTATTGTCTTTCTAAAATTTGTATGTTGAAATGCTAACTCCTAATACTTTAGAATGTGACTGTTTTTGCAGATAAGAGCTTGCTAAAAGATGATTAGATTAAAATGAGGCATCAGGGGGTGTCCTTACGAGAAGAGGAAACTCGGACACACAGACAGGCAGCCATCTGCAAGCCAAGAGAAGAGGCCTCAGGAGAAACCAAGCCTGCCCACACCTTGATCTTGGACGTCTAGCCTCCAGAAACCCTGAGAATATAAGTATGTGTTGTTTAAATCACTCAGTCAGTGACAGCCCAGTGTGTGTGTGCTTCCTAAGTCAATTTAGTTGTGTCCGACTCTTTGCGACCCTATGGACCGTAGCTAGCTAGGCTCCATGGTCCATGAGATTCTCCAGGCAAGAATACTGGAGTGCGTTGCCATGCCCTTCTCCAGGGGATCTTCCTGACCCAGGAATCAAACCCACATCTCTTATGTCTCCTGCACTGGCAAGTGGGTTCTTTACCACTAATGCCACCTGGGAAGCCCTATGACAGCCCTAGAAAAATAATACGGGACCTTAAAACACTAAAGACCATCCCTGGACAAAACAGTTGTCAGCTCCCCAACCAGCAGCTTGATTGTCCAGAAGTCCTTGTATCATAAGAGCTTGTATCAAAGGACGATGTCCTTCCCTTCAGTGGGACAGGATTAATGATGTGGGTTCTGTTGACAAAAGCTCTGCTCACAGACAAGCAGAAGTGCCTGCCCAGGAACATACTTATAGGTATGTCCTGGTCAAGGATTAAATTTTTTTAACAACAGAATTTGGTCAAGCTGATTATGAACATAGATATAATTCTTACCGATAAACTTCTCGGAGAAGGCAATGGCACCCCACTGCAGTACTCTTGCCTGGAAAATCCCACGGATGGAGGAGCCTGGAAGGCCGCAGTCCATGGGGTCGCTGAGGGTCGGACACGACTGAGCGACTTCACTTTCACTTTTCACTTTCATACATTGGAGAAGGAAACGGCAACCCACTCCAGTGTTCTTGCCTGGAGAATCCCAGGGACGGGGGAGCCTGGTGGGCTGCCGTCTATGGGGTCGCACAGAGTCGGACATGACTGAAGTGACTTAGCATAGCACCAATAAACTTCTGGATGGCTTCCCAGGTGGTGGTAATGGTAAGAAATCCACCTGCCAATGCAGGAGACTTAAGAAACACAGGTTCAATCCCTGGGTCAGGAAGGTCCCCTGGAGAAGGGCATTGCAACCCACTCCAGTGTTCTTGCCTGGAGAACCCCATGGACAGAGGAACCTGGCGGGCTACAGTCCATGGGGTCACACAGAGTCAGAGGCGACTAACACAGCACGGCATGGTGCAAACTTCTGGATAAGTAGAGTTTCAGGTGGTGCATTAGTTTCTCAGGGCTGTCGTAACAAAGTACGCAAACCTGGTGGCTTGCACCACAGAGGTGTTTTATCTTACAGTGCTGGAGGCAAGAAGTCTGTGTCCTGCGTGCCAGCAGAAAGACTGAAGGAAAGTCTTACAGAGTCCAGGTTGACTAGACTGCTCCACTCCAGCAGGAGAAAAGAGGTTTAGCTTCTGGAGAGATTTAAGCAAAGGAGCCTTGGGCTTGGGGATTCAGTTCAGTCACTCAGTCGTGTCCAATTCTTGCGACCCCCATGAATCGCAGCACACCAGGCCTCCCTGTTCATCACCAACTCCCGGAGTTCACTCAAACTCACATCCATCGAGTTGGTGATGCCATCCAGCCATCTCATCCTCTGTCGTCCCCTTCTCCTCCTGCCCCCAATCCCTCCAAGCATCAGAGTCTTTTCCAATGAGTCAACTCTTCACATGAGGTGGCCAAAGTACTGGAGTTTCAGCTTTAGCATCATTCCTTCCAAAGAAATCCCAGGACTGATCTCCTTTAGAATGGACTGGTTGGATCTCCTTGCAGTCCAAGGGACTCTCAAGAGTCTTCTCCAACACCACAGTTCAGAAGCATCAATTCTTCAGCACTCAGCTTTCTTCACAGTCCAACTCTCACATCCATACATGACCACAGGAAAAACCATAGCCTTGACTAGACGAACCTTTGTTGGCAAAGTAATGTCTCTGCTTTTGAATATGCTATCTAGGTTTGTCATAACTTTCCTTCCAAGGAGTAAGCGTCTTTTAATTTCATGGCTGCAATCACCACCTGCAGTGATTTTGGAGCCCAAAAAAATAAAGTCTGACACTGTTTCCACTGTTTCTCCATCTATTTCCCATGAAGTGATGGGACCAGATGCCATGACCTTAGTTTTCTGAATGTTGAGCTTTAAGCCAGCTTTTTCACTCTCCTCTTTCACTTTCATCAAGAGGCTTTTGAGTTCTTCTTTACTTTCTGCCATAAGGGTGGTGTCATCTGTATATCTGAGGTTATTGATATTTCTCCCGGCAATCTTGATTCCAGCTTGTGCTTCTTCCAGCCCAGCGTTTCTCATGATGTACTCTGCATATAAGTTAAACAAGCAGGGTGACAATATACAGCCTTGATGGACTCCTTTTCCTATTTGGAACCAGTCTGTTGTTCCATGTCCAGTTCTAACTGTTGCTTCCTGACCTGCATATAGGTTTCTCAAGAGGCAGGTCAGGTGGTTTGGTATTCCCATCTCTTTCAGAATTTTCCACAGTTTATTGTGATCCACACAGTCAAAGGTTTTGGCATAGTCAATAAAGCAGAAATAGATGTTTTTCTGGAACTCTCTTGCTTTTTCGATGATCCAGTGGCTGTTGGCAATTTGATCTCTGGTTCCTCTGCCTTTTCTAAAACCAGCTTGAACATCTGGAAGTTCACAGTTCACATACTGCTGAAGACTGGCTTGGAGAATTTTGAGCATTACTTTACTAGCGTGTGAGATGAGTGCAATTGTGCAGTAGTTTGAGCATTCTTTGGCATTGCCTTTCTTTGTGACTGGAATGAAAATTGACGTTTTCATTCTGCTGAGTTTTCCAAATTTGCTGGCATATTGAGTGCAGCACTTTCACAGCATCATCTTTCAGGATTTGAAATAGCTCAACTGGAATTCCATCACCTCCACTAGCTTTGTTCATAGTGATGCTTTCTAAGGCCCACTTGACTTCACATTCCAGGATGTCTGGCTCTACGTGAGTGATCACACCATCGTGATTATCTGGGTCGTGAAGATCTTTTTTGTATAGTTCTTCTGTGTATTCTTGCCACCTCTTCTTAATATCTTCTGCTTCTGTTAGGTCCATACCATTTCTGTCCTTTATCGAGCCCATCTTTGCATGAAATGTTCCCTTAGTATCTCTAATTTTCTTGAAGAGATCTCTAGTCTTTCCCATTCTGTTGTTTTCATCTATTTCTTTGCATTGATTACTGAGGAAGGCTTTCTTATCTCTTCTTGTTATTCTTTGGAACTCTGCATTCAGATGCTTATATCTTTCTTTTTCTCCTTTGCTTTTCACTTCTCTTCTTTTCACAGCTATTTCTAAGGCCTCCCCAGACAGCCATTTTGCTTTTTTGCATTTCTTTTCCATGGGGATGATCTTGATCCCTGTCTCCTGTACAATGTCACGAACCTCAGTCCATAGTTCATCAGGCACTCTATCTATCATATCTAGTCCCTTCAATCTATTTCTCACTTCCACAGTATAATCATAAGGGATTTGATTTAGGTCATATCTGAATGGTCTAGTGGTTTTCCCTACTTTCTTCAATTTAAGTCTGAATTTGGCAATAAGGAGTTCATGATCTGAGCCACAGTCAGCTCCCGGTCTTGTTTTTGCTGACTGTATAGAGCTTCTCCATCTTTGGCTTGGGGATAGCAGACACAAAAGAAGGCAGGAGGAGAGGCACAGAAATGCGGAAATTAGAAACCCTAAAAGTTCCAGACGCTTTCAGAAGCAAGTCACCTACAAAGGATCAGGCATTGAGACCACTAGTGGATTTCTGGCCAACAATCAATGCCTCTGAAATTCGGAGAAGAAACTTTCCCAGGACCCTAGTTGAAGAATTAGTAAGGATTTCAAATGGCCACAGCAGAGCCTGAAACCAGGCAGCGAGCCCTGGCGGGCTCACGTGACTGATGGCGTCTCACACCCATGGAGTTGGCCGGGGGCAGCATCAAGTCGCAACAACAGCGAGGCTGCTGAATGTTCCCTTTGATAGAAAGGCTGTCTGAACTGGACGGCATTTTGCATCCGTTCATTAGACAATCTCACTGGGGTCACCTCCATAGGGACAAGAGCTGTATGTATCTGAAACCAAGGCATGCTTTGTCCTTTGACCTGCGTGACCGTAGTGACGGGCTGGGACTGGGCAGGAAGTGAAATGAGAGCAGACACCAGGCTGTCTGCCCTGGCAGCAGCAGCCGCCTGCCTCCCTATTGATCTGCAGGTTTGGGCTGCTGCCTGGCCTTATCAGCTGGTGACATCGGCGTTGCCCCCTCCTTCTGTGAACTCAGAAAGTGCTTCTGAGGGCAGTGAGCACCCATTAGCAAAGACTCTGTACCTCCAGATAAACAGCATGCTTGCAAGGAAGCAGAGGCCCTGCTCCCTCAGAGAAAGTATCTTGAGAGCTTTTCCACATAAAGAAAATAAAGGCAAAAATGAAAGGCCTCCCCCCATACATAATATTTCTGCTACAGAGCATCTTGGTGCTGTTTTGACTGCCCTGGACCATACTGAGGGGCTTCCCTGGTGTCTCGGTGGTAAAGAATCTGACTGCCATGCAGGAGACACAAGAGATGTGGGTTCAGTCCCTGGGTCAGGCAGATTCCCTGGAAGAGAGCATGGCAACCTGTTCTAGTATTCTTGCTTGGAGAATCCCATGGACAGAGGAGCCTGGTGGGCTACAGATCATGGGGACAAAAAAGAATCAGTCATAAGTGAACACTCACACCTGCCACATCAGATTGTACTGACCCTCTCATACAGAAGTTTTCAGATCTAAACAACCTGTAATCCTTGAAGGGATGGAAAACAGAAATCATCACTGCAAGAAACACATATCATCCCTGAAATACACTCAGCTTTGACCTGTCTTTTCATTCAATGGACTTGTATTAAAAATAGAAATGTCAATTTTAAAGAGAGACCAAAGATAATAAGTAAATAATAGACATTTTGGTCACATTCTAAGTAAATGATGTGACATTGCATCCACTTTAAAATGTTGAGTAATTTTTTTAGCCTTGAAAAATATTTTGGTCAGTGTCCTAGGAAAAAGATCGTTTTACTAAGTCATCACATCTCCAAAGTAGGTCCGCTGTGGCTTTTATGTTTGATTGTTTGTTTCTGCTCCAATTCAAAAGGTTCTTGGAAATCCAACATACTGCGTAATTGAAGAGGCAAGAGAAACCGGACCTGAGATCCTATCTGAATAAGCTGACGTTCTTCCAGGATTGAAAGAGCATCTATCATCCTAACACTGCTTCTGTTCCTTCAAAATCTGGCTTGAGTTTTACCTCCTTGGAGATCAGTTCTGAATACACATCCTATTCCTTTAGAATGAAATCTTCACCACGTCCAATTTTTTTCTCTTACATTCTCAAACAGGATTATATTTGCTTGTCCTTAATCATTCTTTAGTTTCTACAAATCTTTGCGTTTTTCTCCCAGTGTACAGGTTATTCATCTATGCTGGAAATCAGTCTCTGAGACTAGCATGGGCCTTCCTAAAGCACCTCAGATAGGACACTGTCCCCAGGGGCTCCAAGCTTCTTGTTGTCCACCTCTCTCACTCTGAATGTTCATGTTAATCATCAAAATAAACTGATCTCCTCCAGGGAAACTGTGATTTAAAATCATGGGAAAATTCTATGCTCAGAGAAATAAATTATGTAAGGATTTTTCCCACAATACCTGAAATCTCATGTAAAAAGGGCACACTTATTCTATGAAATATATTGGATGAATACATTATAAGTCCCAGTGGTTGTTAAATAAGAAAAAATACAATTAAGGTAACAGCTGTGATAAATGGCTTAAACCAAACAATAAAATTCTTAGTAGTTTAAAAGAAGCATGGTAAATGGAAAGAGTAGGTGACTAGGAATCAGAACATTGGCATCTTGATTGGGACATCAGTTTCCTCGTCTTAAATAAGGGGAGTGGCTATGATCTTTATGAACTCTGGGAACATTCCACATTTACCTTTTTTGTAGAAGCTGTTTTTAAGCTTACAGAGGTATCCTATGCCCCTTATAAAAACATACCCTCCCCATTACTCTTCCCCGCCAGGCCCTTTCTGCATAGAGATCTGAGTCCTTGTGGGACCAACCACCTAACTGGCTCCTCATTTCAGAACATCTGGAAAGATGCTTCTTTAATGCAGATTAGGACTTGTGAAGACTTAAAAAAAAATTCAGGTAGAAGAGTAAATTGTTAGTGCCTGGAATGAATTCTCACACCTTCTACTCCCTCTCTCCCCACCTGTGATGGTGATAGGAGTGGAGTCCAAATTTGTCCTGCAATACTAACCCCCCCTTCAGATGTGATGTGAAGTAGTTGAAGGAAGATGATTTGTATTGCCTTTGGGAATACTCTGGGTTCTTAAGGAGCTAGCCTGGAAATTCTGCCAGTTTGTAGAATATGAGTTTCTTAGTTGCCTCATCTTAAAGGAAGTTACCCTATTGCTTTGTTACTAACCGTTTCAAAAGTCAATGGCTTACACCAACAATATTTATTTGGTCACACCTCTCCAATCAAGCTAGGATTAGCAGGGCGGTTCTTCTGCTGGTCTCACTAGTATTCATTATGCAAATGCAATCTTTGGCAGCATGGCCAAGGTCAGGCAGTCCAAGATGGCCTCACGCACAGGTCTGGTGTTTCTCAGGGCTGTCAGCCAGGATGTCTCAGTTTTCTTTCATGTTGTCTTCCTAGCAGGGTATCCTGGGCTTCTAACACGGTGCAGCAGTGTTCTAGAATGAATGCTCCCAGTGCATACGCACTTATCAAATTTTTTCTTGCATTGTGTTCGCTCATGACCCTTGGTCAGAGAAGTGCATTCGGATGGTGGTAATGCATTCTCCTTTTCAGAAGTTAATGTGAACTGGTTTCTGCACTTCTGTCCGTTTGCTTTCTCCAGGTAAATCATGACAACCTGAGAATTCTAAGGAAAGTTTATTGGGGTGGAAGGAAAACAAGTTGGGATGCAATAGATAGATACAGAGAGAGGCAGAGAGACCAAAGATCAAAAGAGCATTATTTATGATACTGAAAACTAATGAATAACCCACATGTCCACTGAAAAGACACTTTGTTGTTGTTTTAGTCGCTAAGTCATGTCTGACTCTATTGCGACCCCTAGACTGTAGCCCACCAGGCTCCTCTGTCCATGGGATTTCCCAGGTTAGAATACTGGACTGGGTTGCCATTTCCTTCTCCAGGGGATCTTCCCAACCCAGGGACTGAACCCAAGTCTCCTGCACTGGTAGGTAGACTCTTTACCACTGAGCCACCAGGGAAGCCCCCAAAGATCCTAATTAAACAAATAAGGATAGGATACATCTATATTATAAACATATTAAAAATGATGTTATATGTTTTTATCCTTTGAGATAGAAAGATATCTACACTATACTGTTAAAAGGAAAAAAAAAAGTTCTATTTAAGAAAAGGAGAAAAAGATAAAGAAAACAAACCATGAAGAAAAATACATGTACATATAGAAAAATGTCCAGAAAGATATAACCAATATGCTAGCAGTGCTTCCTGTGGGGTGTGACTGTGAACATTCTATATGTTACTTTTCTGTGACTTTTCTGAACTCAGTTTTTTACAGTCATCACGTGTTATAAGTACATCAAGCTACAAAGCAACAACAACTGTACAAATTAAAAATTCAACTCGTGGTCTCAGTACAGCACTTCGGCAGATCACAGTCCACTGACCTGCCTTCCCAGACCTAGTGCCAGGGGAGCAGAGAACACAGGGAGGGTGTGATCGGCTTGCGGAAGTCAAGCAAGATGGCAGCGGGCATTTCACACAGAGGCAGTGAGAGCTCGGGGGAGTTGGAGCTAACCACCCACCCAGGCTGCTTACTCCTCATCTCTGCAGTCAAGAGCCCTTCTGCCTTAGGAAGAACGACACTCATATCTGTGCTGTGATTTGGGCTGTGAACTGTCCCCTCTGCTGCTGCTAAGTCACTTCAGTCGTGTCTGACTCTGTGCGACCCCATAGACGGCAGCCCACCAGGCTCCCCCGTCCCTGGGATTCTCCAGGCAGGAACACTGGAGTGGGTTGCCATTTCCTTCTCCAATGCATGAAAGTGAAAAGTGAAAGTGAAGTCACTCAGTCATGTCCGACTCTTAGCGATTCCATGGACTGCAGCCTTCTAGGCTCCTCCATCCATGGGATTTTCCAGGCAAGAGTACTGGAGTGGGGTGCCATTGCCTTCTCCGGCTGTCCCCTCTGGGCAACCGCTAAAACAGTTTAACTAGGAGAGCACGTGCCAAAGACTCAGTTTGGGTTTATAGCTTCAAGAGCAGCAGAGAGTCTGAAACGTCTCTCTATCTGCAAGCTCACCAAGTAGCCTGACTTGCAACAGTTTCCTGGAAGCTGGTTAAGACAGAAGACCCCTGAGTTCGATGAAGAAGTTTACCTCTCACAGTACCACTGGTATCCAGAGAGTTATCATTTTCCTGGCTGGTTCCCTGAGCCTGGTTCCCACAGGATGCTCCGCAAACCGCCAGGTGATGCCAGCTGCATATGTGGGGGGCTGCGCAGCAGGAGAGGAATCCCAACATGAAACCCGAATCTTTTTCAATGGGCTGCAAACCACCCGCCATCTACCCTGGAGGGAGACTGTCCTTACTGTACGGGACACATCTGCTCTTTGCTTTGGAATGAGACATGACCCTGTCTTCTGAGGCTGTCCACTGTAAGTCCCCAGTAGGTCCATGTTATGAATAGCCTCCCTTAGAGGAAATATCTGGCAGCACTTAGTGAAGCTGTCATTCAGAATACCCAGAGTAGGTGCTGAACAAGCCATCTAAACACAACCAAACAAAAACATACAACCTTAAGCTTGTTCTTACAACTTCAAACTTGTGCTTCGTAAGTGTCTAGGAACTTTCTTGATTGAAATATAAGGATATTTCATTAATTTTTTTATTTTATCCTTTTAAAGGTGTTTTTTTTTTTTAATGTGGACTATTTTTAAAGTATTTATTGAATTTGTTACAATATTGCTTCTGTTTTCTATGGGTTTTTTTCCTCTGATTTTTTCAACTGCAAGGTATGTGGGATCTTACTTCCCTGACCAGGAATCTAACCCGTGCCCCTCTGCACTGGATGGTTAAGTCTTAACCTCTGGACCCCCAGGGAAGTCCCTAAGGATATTTCAGAAATCTTAAAAATAAACATGGTGAGTGTTGGTTGAGGAGGGGCACTGGGAAACATCCTGGGGTGACCAAAGTGAAGTTCTCTGGCTTCACAGGGTGTGGGTTACCGGGCTGCATCGTTCGTAGAAACTCACGCCGTTCTGCCCTGTGCCTTTCACTAGGCGCACATTATGTGTCAATCAAAAACACACACACAGGCAGTGCTCACACTCATAGCTCTCACATGCTCAGGCCTAAGAACTCACCATAGGACATAAAGCTCTCGTTTCACATGCTTTTATTTTTCCTCCCTGTTTTACAAACTTAACATCTCCTCCTCCGTCCCGTCACGTGTAATAACGCCTCTGCTGGATTGAATGCGCTGGCGGGTAGTGGTGGAGAAAGACAACTTAGTTACATAAACTGCTTGTTTAAAAAACCCAGCTCAGCAGTTTCTGGCATCCAGCAAGCGCTCACTGTGTGTTTCCTGAAATGAAAGACTTGAAGGTTAAGAGTAAAATTGGTGAATGGAGGTTGAATGCAAGATGACAAAGCCCTAGGTCCAGCGTGTTTTGGAGTTATTAGTATATTTTCATTACCTCCTGCATTTTAAAGCCATTGTGCCAATTACTCAAAACACTGGAGGTGAATGAATGGGAGCTCTGAGTCTCATCTTCCATCAGGTAAAGTGTGGGTCCTGAGTGGCAGTGAGGGTCCCTCGTCCTTACCTTGATTTGTCCTTTGTTCTAATTATGGAGGGAGGAGGAAGGGACATTAGCAAAGAACAGAGCGGCGGACACTGAAGGTCAGGGTCCCAGATGACAGGCAGAGCAGGGGTAATGGAGTAAGGAGTTAGCACATCCTTCCTCTTTTCTTCTTAGTCTAAACTCCCAGCCACAACAGGCAGTCTGTCCTGTCTCCAAGGTGAGGATTGGGGATGGGGGGCGGAGGTTGTGTCACCAGAAATACATGTCACTCAAGCAGCCTAGAATTCCAGAGTTTCTACGTTCAAAATCCAGCATGTTAGCCTTTGTTAACCCCCGAACCAGATAGGGTTAACAGGAATGCCAGACCCTTCAGGGCTTTTCTCCAATATGTCCGCGGGCTCAGGGTCCCTGACAGACCTGCCTCTTTGTCCCTCACCTCCCATTCTCCGTGACACTCTGCCTTACAAAGTGTCTTGAGGGATTGTCCACACCCTCACCACGCTGGGCCAACAGCAGGTGACTGATATTATTGTCAAGCCTTCTGTCTCCTCATACTCCCAAAGCTGGTCGTCTTCAAGCAGCCATCGAAATACAGACGACAATGCAAAAGTGGCCTGAAAAGTTTTCTTCCCAGGCTCTGGCTGTTTCCGGGCCCAGAGCATAACGTCTTGCGTCAGAACAGCTCCGTCAGTTTCCATGCCCTCCCTTCATCAAGTCCGCAAACTGGTCCACATGTCCAGGTGAGGGGCAGGCACCCCATTTCTCCTAGTTGTCCTTCTCTCAGTCAACTGGTACAACCTCACGACTCCCCCACTCCTCAAATTCAAAAGGCCTTGAAGTCATCTGGGACCTAGGAGTCTCACCAGGACTCACAGAACATGTGCTCAATTGCAATCGCTATTCTAAAAGGAGTTTCTCATCATCCTTGTTTTATAGATGAGCCTTCCATGTGTGCATGCTCAGTGATGTCCGACTCTTTGCAATCCCATGGACTGCAGGCTGCCAGGCTTTTGGGATTTTCCAGGCAAGAATATTGGAGTGGGTTGCCATTTCCTGAGGTTAAACGAAAGAATAAAGGTCGTAATGTTTTTAGCATGACAAAAATGGGTTTAGGATTTACTCATGTTTTCGAATGTTTTCATTTTTCTCTTTAGGTCACTTGCGTGTGTGTGCTAAGTCACTTCAGTCCTCTCCGACTCTGTGCAACCCTGTGGACTGCAGCCTGCCAGCTTCCTTTGTCCATGGAATTCTCCAGGCAGGAACACTGGAGTGGGTTGCCATTCCCTCCTTTAGGGGATCTTCCCGACCCAAGGACGGGATCGAATCCCTGCCTCTACATCTCCTGCATTGCAGGCAGGTTCTTTACCACTAGCGTAACCTTTAGGTTGCTTGTTGGTGTTTAGTCGCTCAGTCGTGTCCAGCTTGTACGACCCTATGGACTGCAGCCCACCAGGCTCCCCGGGTGTCCATGGGGTTTCCCAGGCAAGAACACTGGAGTGGCTTGCCATTCCCTTCTCCATTTGATCACGTAGTAATTTTCAATTGTATGAATATACCATAATTTTTTTATCCATTCTTCTGCTGATGGACTTCAGCGTAGTTTGGGATTATGAATAAAGTTGCAGTGAACATTTTTGTGCAAAAGAAACAAAAGTTAAAAATACAGAATCAGGTTTAAGCGCAGGCAGTCTGAAAGAGAGCTTGTGTCTATAGTCATCCTACTGCCCCATCTCGTGGGAGGAGCCTGAGGCCCAGGGTGTGGGAAGAGGAAAGTGAGCCAGATGCTGAAGTTCAAGGTCATCAGAGGAATGTCTGCAATGCCCACCTCCCCATCACCATCAAAAGAGAGAAGATGGCATGTGGAAGGATGGACACGGCATTCCCTGGGACACTGTGACATCCACACTCTTGGGAGAATGAAAGGGGTTTAATTCTGCCCAGGCCAGCCTCTAATTGAAAGTATAGCACATAACTGGACAAGGCGGATTAAGTTGATTTATAGCTTGTGCGGTTTGGGCTCTTAAAAGAAGCTAGACACACACACAAAAAGCTTTCCTGAGATGCCTGAGAAGAGCTCTGCCTGGAGACAGGGACTAAGGACTCGAAAGGCATGGACGTGGGTCTCTGGTGTGGAGTGCATCTTCCGTGCTCCCCGCACTTAGCATGTCCTCCGTGACAGGGGGCAGAGAAGAGGGAACAGGGAAGGGCCTGGCCCAGCAGCATCCAACGGCTTGTATCTACGAGGATCGCCTCGCCCAGGAGAGAAGTCAGACGACTTGATAAAACTACCTGTCCTCTTCTCCTTCCGTGATGCTCTGCAGATGAAGAAGGCAAAGGACGTTTCAACAAGAGGGAAAGACAGACATGTGCAAGTTTGGAGTGAGACCAAGTGTGAAGAATGATGGGGATCTGGTGAGGTTGGTGGGCCCTGACTGATAGGAACCAAGACAGGGAGCTAAGGATGCTCCATTTGTGTGTGTGTGGTGAGAGGTGGGGGGTGTGATCTATTAACCACTTACAAAAAGAAGTAGGCTTTCCAGACTCTGTCCCCATCAAATGAATGGTGTTTGTATGACAGAATCTCTCTGATCCAATTCTACATAATAGTCCTCATGGTGTCCCCAACTCTATGCTACACTAAATAAAACAGCATGCTAACACCAGCTCGTGGAGGCCTGTTCTGAGAAGGTCTCTCGTGTCCTTAGTCTCTCAGTCCTGTCCAATTCTTTGTCACCCCATGGACTGTAGCCTGATAGGCTCCTCTGTCCATGGGGATTCTCCAGGCAAGAACAGTGGGGTGGGTTGCCATACCTTCCTCTAGGGGATCTTCCCAACCCAGGGATCAAACCCGGGTCTCCCACACTGCAGGTGGATTCTTTACTATCTGAGCCAGCAGGGAAAGCCTGGTCCTTTGTAAAGCTGATATCTCCTTAAAGTCCTACAAATCCTGAGGTGAAACAACTAAATTGGGCAATAACAGGTGCATTTTTAGGCAGAACTACCAAGCTGGAATCAAGATTGCTGGGAGAAATATCAATAACCTCAGATATGCAGATGACACCACCCTTATGGCAGAAAGTGAAGAAGAACTAAAAAGCCTCTTGATGAAGGTGAAAGTAGAGAGTGAAAAAGTTGGCTTAAAGCTCAACATTCAGAAAACGAAGATCATGGCATCTAGTCCCATCACTTCATGGGAAATAGATGGGGAAACAGTGGAAACAGTGTCAGACTTTATTTTTCTGGGCTCCAAAATCACTGCAGATGGTGACTGCAGCCATGAAATTAAAAAGACGCTTACTCCTTGGAAGGAAAGTTATGACCAACCTAGACAGCATATTCAAAAGCAGAGACATTACTTTGCCAACAAAGGTTCGTCTAGTCAAGGCTATGGTTTTTCCTGTGGTCACGAATGGATGTGAGAGTTGGACTGTGAAGAAGGCTAAGTGCCGAAGAATTGATGCTTTTGAACTGTGGTGCTGGAGAAGACTCTTGAGAGTCCCTTGGACTGCAAGGAGATCCAACCAGTCCATTCTGAAGGAGATCAGCCTTGGGATTTCTTTAGAAGGAATGATGCTAAAGCTGAAACTCCAGTACTTTGGCCACCTCATGCGAAGAGTTGACTCATTGGAAAAGACTCTGATGCTGGGAGGGATTGGGGGCAGGAGGAGAAGGGGATGACAGAGGATGAGATGGCTGGATGGCATCACTGACTCAACAGCCGTGAGTCTGAGTGAACTCTGGGAGTTGGTGATGGACAGGGAGGCCTGGCGTGCTGCGATTCATGGGGTTGCAAAGAGTTGGACACAACTGAGCGACTGAACTGAACTGAACCAAGATGTACTGTTATGGGCGGCACTGTGTTTCGCTTATTTCTTGTGTCGATGTTCTGACCCCCAGTACCTCAGAATGTGGCCATACTTAGAGAGGTCATTAAGCAGTAGGGGGGCCTTCCTGCTACATGACTGGCATCCAGACAGGAAGGGGTCAGGACACAGAAAGGCACAGGGGAAGGACCACGGGAGGAAATGGCATCTTCAAGCCAGGACAGAGGCCTCGGACCAAAACCAGACTTGCCCACAGCAAGATCCCAGGTGAGCCTTCCAGAACTGTGAGAACACGCCTTTCTGTGCTCTGAATCCCCAGCCCCAGGGTCTTTGGTCCCTGGCCCCGGCGCAAGAACACGGATACCATTTCTCAGCCACGTGTCAGGACCCCACGCGCCCTGCCTTGTGTCGGGCCTGCATTAATAAGTCAACTCCCCTCCACGTTAAAACCATCCCTCCTTCTGTCACTGGAGGAGACAGAGGCAAACAGTGAGCCGCCCTCTTCCCTGTGCCCCTAATCAAAAATAATCAGGAGGAAGTGGAGGGAGGCAGGAAGGAGGCCCAAGGAGACCCTAAGGTAAAGAAGGGGTCCTTTGAAGGACCAGAGCACAAGGCTGGGTGCAGGGCTGAGGGGCCTTTGTGGGGTCTGTGCGTCAAGACGCTGTCGTAAGCATTGCTTGTTTTGCAAGGAGCGCGGGAGACGGAAGAGGCACTAGGTCCGCAGACCCTCCTTTCTCATCTCCGGCAGAACAGCACGCAGCCAGGGGGCGGTGGGCTTCTCCGGGTCTCCGCAGCCGGCAGCCTGGCCCACTCCCGGCTAGCCCAAAGAGACAGGGAGGCGGAGAGGCGCCCCAGGTGCGCGCAGGCTCCGGAGGGTCAAGGCTCATTCGGGAGGTCACTCCATTTAATGCTTCCCTTCTGCCTTTTCCCCTGGCTTCTCGCTGAAGCCCAGAGAGCTTGCCTGGTTGTGATTTCTGTGTATTTATTTTTCCCCATCGAATCCCGCCTTTCGGCTGGTAGTAGCCTGCCGAACCACCCGCAGCAGCGGGCCGGCCACTACAGAATAACTGGGGACGGAGGCTTCTGCTCCCCAACTTCCCTGGGCTCCTTTTGTGGGCTTTCTCCCTCTCTCCCTGCGGCGGGAGCCCCGACTCTGTGGGATGAGTCTTTAACGTGTATGCATTTGAAAGGAGCAGATGAAAGCCACTTCTCTGAGCCACCTAATTGGAGAGAATTGCGGTTTTAGGGGTGAGGGGCGGGCCTCCTAAGTGAGAGGGAGAGGGGACTTGGGGGCGGGGCGGAGAGAAGGGCCTGGGCTCTTTTTGATGAAAATGCGGGCCTCCCCACAGTCATTCCTCTTCAGCTGCTGCCTCGCAGATGGACCCTTTAATTGAATTTTCCTTCGGGCCTGGGGGAGGGAGCCATTTCGGGCCAGAAGAGCAATTGAAGTGAATCCCCTGGCTTTGGTTTCTTTTCACTGGGAGCTGGAGGGGCAGGTGGGGTAGTTGTCAGTCTTGGTGTTTTCATCCTAGGCCTGCCATCCTCTTCTTTTCAGTTCACCTGATTTTTTTTTTTTTCTTTTCAGTTCACCTGATTTTTCTTTTCTGTTTTGAAAATCCCCACTCTGGATTATTTTGCCACACTCTGGTGTTTGTCATCAGGGTATGCGTGGAGGAAGATGCATTAGAATGGCACTAGTGGTGAAGAGCCTGCCTGCCAATGCAGGAGACGATCCCCCGGAGGAGGGCATGGCACCCTACTCCAGTATTCCTGCCTGGAGAATCCCATGGACAGAGGAGCCAGGCAGGGTACAGTTCACGGGGTCACACAGACTCGGACACGACTGAAACGACACCGCATGCCCGTGTGTTTGATGGCTTGGATCCTGCAGCCCTTGGTGGGGTATCTGCGGGCCCTGCTGGGAAGGAGACGGTGTCAAGATCAGTGCCTGCCTCTGAGAGTCCATCCTCCATCAGGGAGAATGCTCTTTTTAAAAAAAAGCCAAAAGAAAAACAAAACAAACAAGTAAATAGAACCAGTTGAAGCCTCATAGAAGCCAGCATGAAGTTCTCCGATGAGTAGCAGAGAGGTTAAATGGGGTGAGAAGCAACCAGGACAAGACCCTGGAGGTCGGTGGCACACAGCCTGGGGATTGGCCGGTAGAAAAAAGTGCACATCTAGAAGGCTGAGCATCCCTCAGTCCAGGGAGTGTGCAGGAGAAGAAAGAGAGGGCCTCCTTCTCTGCCCTTGTGACCACAGTGACGTGTGCCCATGATCAGGATTCTGCCGGGCGGACCACAGAGGCCAGAGATCTGAGTGTGATTCCAGGGGTCCCGTGAGGAAGCCTGGTGGATGTCGTCCCATCCACAGCTTCAGTGGTCTTCTCAGACCTTCATGAGATGAGCAATTTGGTGGTGGGGAGGAGAGGCAAAAACCATTAGTTCAAAGGAGAAAAACAAAAAAAACAACAACAAAAAAATAACTGGTTCCTTTGTGCATCAGGGTTCACTAAGTTTGTCTACACTATTTCTGACTCATTGTTAAAATCTGGAGACACACAGTCAAATATCACATGACCCCTGAGGCTTAGAGGAAGAAAAGCTACGGAGGCACACGTAGCTCTATTAAGTAGTATTTGATAGTAAGAAAACACATTGAAATTTGGGCAAATAGTACAGAAAGGAAGTGGCATGTGAAGAAGGAGCGCTAACTCCCTCTTTTGGGAGCCCTCCGCAGAGGTAGACACTCTGAGCAAAGTCCGAGCCCACAGACTCTTCTCTCAGCCCTTCGTGAGGGGTGGTGCTTCTGCTGATACCATGGCCATTCTCTGATACTCGGGGTGGGGGATAGCAGCTGCAGCTCTCGGGGAAGGTGGGCGACCAAAAGTGGGCCTGGCACCGTCCTTCAGGAGAGGAAGAGGATTTTCGTGGGAAGAGAAAGAAGCCTGCTCTGAGTAGTTCACTGGTGGCCGGGGTGTAGAGGTGGTCCCAAGTAGGGAAAGAAAGGGAGGTGGCAAGCCCACCCCGGGGGAGGACCAAGTCATGTGCGGCGGGGGAGTGTTTAGGCAGGTGAAGTAGAACCACTGAGGCAGAGCCTCGCTTGCGTGATAAATTTAGCTATTCTTTAAGAAAATCATAAAATCAAAACAAACCAATGGACTCTTTCAAGTTCCCACTCTGGCCAGTTATTTCCCTGCTGCTGCTGCTGCTGCTAAGTTGCTTTAGTCGTGTCTGACTCCTAACGACCCCGTGGACTGCAGCCCACCAGGCTCCTCCGTCCATGGGATTTGGCAGGCAAGAGTACTGGAGTGGGGCGCCATTGCCTTCTCCAGTTATTTCCCTACTGATTATCTATTCTTGTCATTACCGCCTTCATCATCGCCCTGAATGTTCATGTAAGTACCATGAAGTAGCTGGTATTATCCACTTTGGAGGGAAGGAAACCAGGGTTCAAGCAGTGCAAGTCACCCACTCAAGGTGGCATTAGTGGCAGACGTGGGCAGGACTCCGAGTCACATGCCACCTTCTACAGCCGCCTCCTGCGATGGTAACAGGAAAAGAGGGTTACGACCCCTCCCTCTGGCGGGGTAGGAGTTTTCCAGTCCTCAAAACGAACCTCAGCAAGGCTGGCCTGACTGCCATCCTGAGAACCCCCAGGCAGCCCTGGAGAAGACATTCCAACCCACGGTACCAAGCGAACCACACAGGGTGCCCTGGTGTGTGGTGACAACGCCCTCCGAACAGCACGCAGGTCACTATTGTAACAAACAGGCCGCGCCCCGGGCAACCCTCCAAGCCAGCCTGTCCTAATCTTTCCCTAATCACAGGACCGCTTAAGTGTCTATTCTGCCACCTGCCGTGTTAGGCACTTTGCATTCATTATTCCAATTAATTCTCACACCAGCCCAGGAAAGTAAGAATTACGACTCTTGTTTTACACACTAGGAGATGGCAGCTCTGAGAAGGGGTCGAGCTGTGAGTCAAAAGCCAGTTCTAACCCCAGTGACTGTGCCCTCTTTCTCCTGGGCAGCCCTGAACTTAGAGCTGCACCCCACCTCCACGTCTGCCAGACTCTTGGGAGTTCAGGCTCCATAAACATCTTCCCAATAAACCAGTTCCTGCCACCCACTGTTGGGTTGTCGTCACCTCGCTTGCCTTGTCTTTCAAAAACAAGAAGAAAACCCTTCAATGAATGTATGGGTTCGTAAGGTGTTGCACATGCTGTGGAGATAGCTAGTGTTGGGGCAGCGCTGGATGGCCAGCTTCTGCAGTGGCCTGGCTCCAGTGACCTTGCGGTCACTTCGGGGAGGGAGGATCCAGCTCCTCCCTGCCCCCAGAACCATCTGCCAAGGACTGGCCACTCAGCCATCGTGGAGTAACGCTTCATCAGCCCCTGATTGCTGTGTGCCAGTCACTTGCTAAGAGCCTCCCGTGTCTGGCAGGGTCAAATTTCAAAGCAACTTCTCAGCCTTGGCACCACTGACATTTTGTGTCTGATCTCTGGGTGGGGTTCCATCTCTGGGTCGAGAAGACCCCCTGGAGAAGGAAATGGCAGCCCACTCCTGGATTCTTGTCTGGGAAATCCCATGGACCGGGGGGCCTGGCAGGCTACAGTCCACGGGGCTGCAGAGAGTCTGACATGACTGAGCGACTACCACATTCTTCCCTGTGGGGCAGTCTGGTGCGTTGTAAGACACTCAGCGGCAGCCCTGGCCTCTCACCTCTCGATGCCAGTATCACACCCTTCCCAGTTATGACAACCAGACATCCCCAAATGCATCCTAGGTCACAATACTGCCCACAGTCGAGGACCACTGTGTTCAAGTACAAACTGAGGAGTCTCTAAAAGGATCCGGGGGC
This sequence comes from Bos indicus, assembly GCF_029378745.1. NCBI lineage: Eukaryota > Metazoa > Chordata > Mammalia > Artiodactyla > Bovidae > Bos > Bos indicus. The sequence continues at coordinate 44,346,443 of NC_091782.1, read as the reverse complement.
ATCACGTGACTCTGGTTCAGGCTGGGGCAGAGTCTAAAGGCAAAGTCAGCTTCGACTTAGGTCATCCCGGGTCGTTCTGCCCATCTGCCTGGAGCTCTGGGAAACAGGGTCATGCCTGCAAGTTGACCTTTCAGGGAGCCAACGTGGAACAATGTGAGTCCCACTAATGAAGGACCCAAAACAGAATGAATGGGCCCCAAACCCCCAGACTTTGGGTTTCCTGAGTTGATTTGCTTGGGAACAGCTGGCAACGGTCGTAAAACCCTGGGGGAACCCTTTTCAAATCCTGCCTGGCTGCTAATTAGACGTGCAGACTTGCGAAGTGACAACCTTTCCAAGCTCAGATATTTTGTCTGTGAAATCAGGATAAACGGAAACGGTGCCTCTGTCACATGGGTTCTTGGGAGGATCAAACAGGGTGTTGAATATAAAGCTCTTACTCCCGTCCAGGCACTTAGTAGGCCTCATAAATCAAAATCGCCTTTGCTCCCACCCTTCTTTCCCCGAGACAGAGCTAGGATTTTATTTGGAACCAAACCAGTGGGGGTGCGCCACGATTTCCAACCAGAAGGGCCTGTGTGATGAAAGGGGGGGTTGTGTTTCCTTCCAAGCATGACGCCTGGCCTTGGCATAATCCAGCTCCTTTGTGAATCTTCAAGTCATCTTTCTTTGACCGTGTGCCCAGCCAGGCCTGTTGGATCAGGACTGCTGTCAGAGGCCTCATGAAAAAGGGCGTGGGCCCCTCTGCAGGTGTCCGCTGTCTGATAAGCTTGTCAGCAGAGGCTTTTCCGAGCCTGGCTCATCTGTCAGAGGTACAGGTGTGCCTGGGCTCCGCTTACACTCTTGAGTCAGGGTCATGGTTGCCAGGACTGAGGAGATTTCCCCCCAGGGAATGGAAGCTTTTATCAACCTGAATAATAGCCTGCTGCAGCCTGGAGCCCACAGAGGTCGATGAATAAGCTTCTCTTTCCCCCTACATCTGAAAACCAAGAGCTCAAGCATCCGTGTGGATCATATTGCTGCATTCTCCGGGAAATCGGGTCGACGAGGCTCTTGGTAAAGCTGCAGGTCACAGGGCAAAAAAAAATTAAAAGAAACAAGACAAGGAAGTAGATGTGAGCTACCTGGTAAGCTTCTGTGTGTCTTAGAAGGTATGACTCATTAAACGAAGCCCAGGTTATGGCAGGGCTGGGAGTCTGCTCTTGGATAGCATCTCGTCTGCTTTCTCAGGCAGGCATTTCTCTGAAAATCAACAGAGACAGAGAAAAAGGGATAAATGAAGACGGTGCTCAAATCTGAAAATCTTTCTAATACTCGCAAATTAGAAAAATAATTTTGATGGAATAGCTTTGGGCAAGATGGAACTTGGGGAGTAATTCAGATTTCATTTATTCACTTCCTTGTTCTATCTTTAAGTCAGCAAGGCCCTCTAAGTTGCTGTGCATTTAGCAGCTTGCTTTTGCTGTGGTCTGGGGGTGGAGAGGTGGGGGGGGGGGTATTAGTTGCCTGAATAAGAGCCTCGGAGGAAGAACCTCAATACCAGCCTGCAGGGCCCAGAAGAGCCCAGACACGTGGGGCACCTTGCGATGTGACACTTGTGAAAACTGCAGGATTGAAACACAGATTCAGCTGGGCTACTGAGGATAAAACTTCTGACAACCATGGGACAAAACCACCCTGATACCACAGAACAATGCCTGTTTGGGGATTCATGTATGGTGAAATCTATCAAAATGTAAAAGGTGGACATAACTTCTGTGTCCCCCAAGAGAATAGTAGGGTCACTCAGGATCCAGCTGTTTTGTTGTTGTATTTCAGTTGCTCAGTCATGTCCGACTCTCTGTGACCCCGTGGACTGCAGCACGCCAGGCTCCCATCTCCTCCTGCCCTCAATCTTTCCCGGCATTGGGGTCTTTTCCAGTGAGTCGGCTCTTTGCATCAGGTGGCCAAAGTATTAGAGCTTCAGCTTCAGCATCAGTCCTTTCAGTGAATAGTCAGGGTTGAATATTATCTAATAATCAACGGCACAGACTCCAGGGTCAGAAGGCTCACGATCTGTGAGAGACTTAGGCTGCTTCCCCATCCTGTGTCTCAGTTTCTGCATCCATCACAGTGGTCCCTGTGTGAGTTTCCTTGCGCCTTAACAAATGATTACACATTTGCTTACTTAAAACAACAGACACTTATCCTCTCACAGGTCTGGTGGCTAGAAGTCCAAAGTCAGTCTATTAGCAAGTCTGTGCTCCTTCTGAAGGCTCTAAGCGACGACTCTTCCTTGTCTCTTCCCCAGCTTCTAAGTGTTGGCCAGACACCCTTGGTGCTTCCTGGCTGTAGGCTGTCTCCACTTCTGATCTATTTTTCTAAGGACCGCCTTACAAGGCCCGCCCTAATCGCATATGACCTCGTCTTAACCAACTGCTTCTGCAAAGACTTGATTTCCAAATCAAATCACATTCATAGGTGTCTGAGGGTAGAAGTTCAACATATCTGTTTGGGAGACACAATTCAACTTGCAATAGTACCTCATGGGGTTGGCTTTGAGGATTAAATGAAATAATGTGAAGAGTTTACACCAGTGCCTGGCAAAGAGTAATACAAACTATAAATCATTGGTATTTCTAAATTTATAGCAGGCTTATTAGGGTGGGCATTATTGTCCTTCTTTGACAAAAGAGGAAGCCCTGGCTGGAGGTTAGGGCCAATGGCCTAAGGTTACCTAGTCAGTGAGTATAAGAGCCAGAACACATGAACTTTTTTTAGTCCATTAGGCACATTCATTCTAGAGCAGCTTGATTTCCCATCATGACCTAGTTCCCTCTTACTTTACTTGTAAGACTTGCTTTCTAATCAACACTGAATGTTCATTGGAAGGGCTGATGCTGAAGCTGAAGCTGAAGCTCCAGTACTTTGGCCAAGAGCCTACTCATTGGAAAAGACCCTGAGGCTGGGAAAGATTGAGGACAGGAGGAGAAGGGGATGACAGAGGATGAAATGGTTGGATGGCACCACCAACTCAATGGACATGAGTTTCAGCAAACTCCAGGAGATAGTGAAGGACAGGGAAGCCTGGCATGTTGCAGTCCATGAGGTCACAAAAAGTCGGACATGACTGAGAGATTAAACCACAAGAAATCAGCTGGATCCTGAGTGACCTCACTGCTTTATTGGGGGAAGTGAACTTTAAATAAACTAATCAAAATTTTATTCACTACTTCAGAACCTAAAATTTAGAAGGAATGAGCTAGAATAGTACTGATTCTTACATTACACAGGTCATTAGTCCTTCACCGCTGTAAGTACCATGCTAGGCCTGAGCACCAGGTAACTCAGTGAAGGAAGTACTAGCTCATTTCCATTTTTACAGAATAGAATATGTAGGCAGAGAGAGGCTAAGATGGGAAAGCTGGAAATGTGCCAGAATGGTCCAGAACTTGGACTTGACCCGGGCCGTCCGACTTTAGGCTCCAGAGTCTGTGCTTCTTCGTGTGGTATCCCGTGTGAAATGGATATATTTAAACCTTCTTTGGACATTGTGTGTGCTCAGTCACTTCAGTCGTGTCCAATTCTTTGTGACCCTATGGACTATAACCCACCAAGCTCCAGTGTCCATGGGATTCTCCAGGCAAGAATACTGGAATGGGTTGCCATGCCCTCCTCCAGGGCATCTTCCTGACCCAGGGATTGAACCCGCATCTCTTACATCTCCTGCATTGGCAGGTGGGCTCTTTACCACTAGCGCCACCTAGGAAGCCCTCTTTGGACATTAGCTTACTTTTTAACTTTTTGACATTAGAGACAATACTGCAATAAACAAGCTCAAGCTAAATTTTCATGTGCATCCTGAGTTGTTTTTTTCTTGTAGGAAACGGGCTGTGTCAGAGAGTAGGCATGCTATTAAGGCTTTGGTATATAACGTCAAATTGCAAGAATGAGGGAAGGAGTTCTCAGGAAGAGAAAATGTGATCAAGCAAAAGTATGAAATGGAAAATGGCAACCCCTCCAATCTGAGTGGAATGTAGAGTGCTTGAAGACAGAGACTGAAGCACTGCCTCTAAAGTGGTCTAAAGCCAACTTGCAGAGAGGTTTGAATGTCACACTGTGGAATGTAGACTTTTGCCCAGCAGCACTCCAAAACCAGCCTCAGCTTCTGAATGGGGCAGTGAAATGATCAGATTCTGTCTAAACTAATTTCAAAAATAACTTCCTCTGTCTTCCAAAAGGAGGGTCATTTATCACAATTCAGTGCAGATCGATTGAGGGAGGAGGTTACTAGGAGATAGTAAATACGATATTTTACTTGTTTTTCAACAAAGTACATTCTTGAAATCATCTATTTTGACATATAGAAATTATAGGGAATAATACGAAAAATAATATGATGTATTAATGATATATAGTAATTCTATATCATATACTTTTGTGTGTTAGTCGCTCAGTCATGTCCAACTCTTTGTGACCCCCATGGACTGTAGCCCGCCAGGCTCCTCTGTCCATGGGGATTCTCCAGGCAAGAATACTGAAGTGGGTAGTCATTCACTTCTCCAGGGGATCTTCTGGACCCAGGGATCAAACGCAGGTCTCCAGTTGCAGGTAGATTCTTTACTGTCTGAGACACTAGGGAAACCCCAGGGAAGCCCATATATTTATGTGTAGTCTATGATATAAAATATAATATGTAATATATATAATTATATATTTTGGCATAGTAATCATGTTATAAAGAATAAAGGATAGCCACTCTTCTGACTCTGGAGTTTATCATCCTCATGCATTTTTTATACTTTAACTATGTAAGTCTATATGAGCAATAGATAATGGTTTGTTGAGTATTTTAAAACTTCATAGAAATAGAAATATACTCTGTGAATTTTACTGCAATTTGAGTGTTCATTCAAAATGAATTTGTTTATATTTGCCTTTGTTAATTAATATACGTGGCTCTAGATTTTTTTCCCACTGTTGTACTACATATTCCATTGCAAGAATATACCAGGTTTCATGCTTTTTCTCTTCCTGATGGATATTTAGGTTGTTTGAGATTTTTTTCTTTTATAAACAATGTCTGTTTATATGTCTTCTTGCGTACCTGCCAAGTGGACAGCCCTTCTCAATCAGGGTTCCTCCTCTGAACTGCAAGACAGAAGCGGTAATCAGAGTAATTCTTAAGTTCCCATGGCTAGTGTGCAACTAGCACCATTCTAGATTCATAAATGAGAAGTTAATTTCTTTCATACGCCAATGCCTGAGAACATACGTTTAATTCTCTGCAAGTGGTTGAGATGTCTTAGGAGAGGAACTGCTGCTCAGTTTGAACAATTTCAGTTTTATCTGATGGTGCCAAATTGCTCTTCGAAGTGGTTCTACCAGTTTACACTCACACCAACAAAGGAAGAGATGCACTGCTCCATAGCGTTGCCAGCCAATGGTACAGTTGGGTTTTTTATATGCTTGTTACTCCTAAAGGAGTGAAACAGTATCTCAGTGTTTTGAACTTGCATGATTACTTGCATGCAAGTAATCACTTCCATGATTACTTGTAAGGAAAAGCTTTCTTTTTTATTTTCATGGATCATTTGGGTTTCCTCCTTTGTGAACTTTCTTTTCAAATGTTAATCCATCCATCCATTTCTCAATGAAATTGTCTATCATTTTGTAGACCTTCTTTACATATTCTGATAGTAATCCTTTATGAGTGATACACATCATGGCAAGTATTAATTAAAGTAATCCTTTATGGTGAATTTTAGGAGGTTCTGAGTTCTGCTATAAGGCTAATACATGGCAGAAAGAGAGGTTTCCCAGAGGGACGGTCAACATGTGGATCACGACTCATTCAGTTCAAATATTGCATATTTTAGATGGATGAGGCTCTGTGGTGGAAGGTCTGGGAACATGAAAATAACCAACAAAGTATTTCTTCATAGTCCCAGAACTGAATTAGAACTTTCAAGCCTCATTCAATTTTTTTTAAAGACCAGTAAGATAATAAGCTTTCTAGCCTTTTAGCAGTAATACTAGATGCCAGAATAAATGGAGCTATGTCAAAGCTGTGAATGAATATAAATTAGAACTCTAGCATTCTATTCGGATTGGGATGGAGTTCCAGGGATGGACGATGATGGTGGCACAACACGGGGAAAGGGCTTAATCCTCTGAAGTGTACACTTAGAAACGGTTAGGATGCTGCTTTCATGTTATGTGTATTTTACCACAATAAACACTTCAAAAAGAAAGAAGGAAAACAAACAAGACAGAATCTCTGCCTTTAAGGAACCTGCAGTCTTAGAGCACGCAGACAAATAGCCATCTAAATTCTGTTACAACCTCGTCAGCACCATCCTGGTTACCAAAACAGTGCTGCAGGTCTTACCACAGTGATGTCACTGGAGGTTAAAAAGGATAAAAATGCTTCTGCTGGCCATTATCCCATGACTGAAGGAAGAAGAGCTCAGAGGGGAAGGCTTCTCGCCGGGGTGTCGGGTCCCATCTCCCGGGATAGGGGCAGGTGGCCAGTTCAGGGATAGGGGCCGTACCTGGCATCCTCTAGAGCTAATACAGCTGGCGGGACCGAAGGCCTGCTTAAAATTACATGCTCTCAAGAATATACGTGTTCTTTGTTCCCGCGCACCTCTGTAAACAAGGCTTTTTGCTCCTGCCCCGATCAAGCTGCTCCCTGTGACTGTGTCTGTAGAAAGACTGTCACAACAGCACTTGTCAGGAGCTGCAGCGGAGCAGGCCGTGACAGCTGGTGGCACGAGGGGGCCAGCTTTCCTCTCTCTGCCAGGCCTCCCTGAATAATGTGAGGTCTTGTGTACACAAGAATGATGCTATTGATCTGCCAACAGTGCGCCCCAAGCTCTGTGTCAGGTTTGTGTTTTTTTCCTTAAATAGCTGGGGGTTGCATTTACACTGGCCGGCTCACACACTGTCACTTCATTCTCCCTGGGATCCAAGGAGCACATTTGCACTTAGTTATAAGTGCAAAGAGCCCCAGAGTGCTTATTGCGAGGATGCGGGGGCTTGATGGTGGCCCTGTCACACACTAGCTGGGTGGCCCTGGGGAAGTCATTCGGCCTTTCCGAATCTCTTTCCTCACGTGGAAAAGAGGACAATAATACCTGTTCTGTCTCTCTCAGTATATACATCTAAAATTACTTTTTAACGGCTTTGTGTGCTTTAGAGTGTGAAGCAAATATGAGGGATTTAAAAGTATTTGCAAAGATAGAGCAGCTCTGCACTTGACTGTGGAAGGCGCCATTCTAAGGGGTCCATCAATTGCATCTTGTGGTTTCTGAGCCCACATACGTGTGGACTGATACACACGGGTACAAAAATCTCTCCTTGGACAGCCGATGCACTCAGTCCTAGTGCGGGAGTTTAAGGAAGACAACTGAGAAGGTGCCTCAAATACATATAATCGTGGACTATTAGATGCAAAAAGCCCTTCCCATCACCAGGGGAATGACTGGGTGGGGTTATATCTGTGACCTCCAAACTTTCTGTTCAGTTAAAGCATTTTTCAGCATGCTTTTTTAGCACATGCATGTGTGTTCATTTATAAACAGTAGACATGTGCTTGATGATGTTCAGTCGCTCAGTCGTGTACGACACTTTGCGGACCCATGGATGGCAGCACGCCAGGCCTCCTTATCCCCTGTCCCGTTAGACATGTACCAGTGAGTGCAGCCATGAAATTAAAAGACACTTACTCCTTGGAAGGAAAGTTATGGCCAACCTAGATAGCATATTCAAAAGCAGAGACATTACTTTGCCAACAAAGGTCCGTCTAGTCAAGGCTATGGTTTTTCCTGTGGTCATGTATGGATGTGAGAGTTGGACTGTGAAGAAAGCCGAGCGCCGAAGAATTGATGCTTTTTAACTGTGGTGTTGGAGAAGACTCTTGAGAGTCCCTTGGACTGCAAGGAGATCCAACCAGTCCATTCTGAAGGAGATCACCCCTGGGATTTCTTTGGAGGGAATGATGCTGAAACTGAAACCCCAGTACTTTGGCCACCTCATGCGAAGAGTTGACTCATTGGAAAAGACTCTGATGCTGGGAGGGATTGGGGGCAGGAGGAGAAGGGGACGACAGAGGATGAGATGGCTGGATGGCATCACTGACTCGATGGACGTGAGTCTGAGTGAACTCCGGGAGTTGGTGATGGACGGGGAGGCCTGGCGTGCTGCGATTCATGGGGTCGCAAAGAGCCGGACACGACTGAGCGACTGAACTGGACTAAACTGATGCTGGTATATAACATGCACTGTAAAAACATAAACACACTAAGAAATTTAGAAAGCTCTAACGTGGTCTTCCTGAAGCACAGAGTGGATCCATCGTGCCCACTCAGTGAAAGGGCAGGTCTGTAACTTAGGAGTCCGTGAGACAGAAGAAGAGATGGAGACCCAGAGAGGTGACATGATTTATTCAAAGTCACACAGCGGTCTGAGTGAGACAGCTGCTTGCTGACGACATGCGGGATCCTGGAGTTGACCTTCCATTGCAAACTGAAATTGTCACACTCATCACATTTTGTTCCTAGTTTATTCCTGATGCATTGAGAGGTGTTTTTTTTTTTCCCCCTATCTTAAAGTTCTTTTTGTTTTTCTTTTAATTTCTGGACACAGACCTGAAAGAGTGGGGTATAGATTTCTTTCATGTAACAATGTGAGAAATAATAGAGCGGGATTGTATGTCACAGATGAAAATGCTGTATTTATGCCTCATTGTAATCCATTCATTGCTTTATGGATCCGAAGTCCCCTCGGGAGTGTCACAAATCCACATAATGTTCCCGAGTGCCGGATTTGGCATTTGGATCTATGATTAAGCTGTCAGATATGTAAAATCACATGTAGCCAGACAACTCCCCAGGGACTCCACAGCTGCAGAGGCTGAAGCACGCCGGTTATCCCAACAAGGTCGGCATTCATTTACGCCTGCATCACACTCCCCCCAGCTGCCCTCTTGCTGCCCCCTCTGACTTTAAGTGGGGCCCAAAGGGCGCGGTGGCACGAGTCTACGAGAGCTCTCTCCTCCAGCCCCACAGGCGTCACTTTCAAAGGAGACGCTTGCCCATAAGAGAGACAACAGCCAACCTAAGATTGCTGGACATCTGAGCTCTGCTTACAACCGACGCGCTCCCTCACCTGCCTTTCAGTGTCCCAGGCGCCTTCACGCGGTGACTCCCCTCTCAGGACCCCGCACAGGCTGTGTAAACAGCTGGGAGGGCGGTTCTCCACCTGGACCAGGTAACGGTCAGCATGCTCTCCCATGTCTGTGCCATGCTCCACGCTCAGTCGCTTCAGTCGTGTCCTACTCTTTTCGACCCCATGGACTGTAGCCTACCAGGCTCCCCTGTCCATGGGATTCTCCAGGCAAGAGTACTGGAGTGGGTTGCCATAGCTTCCTCCAGAGGATCTCCCTGACCCAGGGATCAAACCCATGTCTGTTGTGTCTCCTGCATTGGCAGATGGGTTCTTTACATTAGCGCCACCTAGGAAACCCTACGACGCACCATGCATGTGTGCACACCAAGTCGCTTCAGTCCTGTCCAACTCTTCGCAACCCTATGGGCTGGAGCCCACCAGGCTCCTCTGTCCATGGGATTCTCCAGGCAAGAACACTGGAGTGGGTTGCCAAGCCCTCCTCCAGGGGATCTTCCCTACTCAGGGACCAAGCCCGCGTCTCTTATGTCTCCGGCAGGGTTCTAAGTGCCACCCGGGAAACCCAACAGTCCACCATAGCTGACTTTAAACTTACCGGAGTCCTGATTCTGCGTCCTTCCTCTTCCCCTCCTTTTTTGTGGGAACTCTGTCTTCTCCCACCCTCAGGCTTCCGGTTCCTCCCTGGAGCGCCAAAGGAAAAGTGGCTCCCCTGAGCCCTCTCATTTACTACACAGTGAAGGAACCCCACCCGCTCTAACACGCTGGGCTCAAACCTGATCTCTGCTCCCTAGAAGGCACTTGGCCGTGGGTAGGTCACTTCTCCTTTCTGAACTTGAGTCTTCATTTGTCAACCAGGGATAATGCGCCCAAACTCACAGGGCTTTCTGAGACTCTGGGGACCAGGTGTGTGAAGTGCTTGGCACAGAGTGAGATTACTGTTGTTCAGTTGCCAAGTTGTGTCTGACTCTTTGTGACCCCCTGGACTGCAGCACGCCAGGCTTCTCTGTCCTCCACTATCTCTCAGAGTTTGCTCCAATTCATGTCCATCCAAGTCAGTGATGCTATCCAGCCATCTCATCCTCTGCCATCCCCTTCTCTTTTTGCCTTCAATCTTTCCCAGCATCAGGGTCTTTTCCAATGAGTCGACTCTGGGATTATAGCAAATATAAATTGGTCTCTGCCCTCAGCTCCTGGCACAAAGCTTCTAAAACCCTTGTCATTTCCTCAGTGATAAGAGCACTGAGACGTCTTTTGTTCTGAGACAAAGCTGGGAGGATCCTGGATGGAGTTAGTCACCAAAACTAGAGATTAGGGAATTTTCACCTCCACCCTCCCACTGTGCTTTGTCCAGAGAGGAAAGAAGGGCTATAAATGGAGTTAATAACCAATCAAGCCTACATGAGGAAGCCTCCATACAATTCCAATCGTATGAGGTTCAGAGAGCTTACAGGTAGGCAAACACACCCATAGCGGGAGGGGGACACACCCCAGCTTCACGGGGACAGAAGCTCCTGCACTCAGGACCCTCCCACGTCTTACCCTCCCCCTGACTATCTCTTATGGATATTCACCTGTGTCCTTTATCATATCCTTTGATAAACTGTAGATGTAAGTGGGCAATTCCGAGTTCTATGAGCTACTCTAGCAAATTAACCAAACCCAAAGGGGTATGCGGGAACCTCAGCTTCACAGCCAGTTGGTCTAAAGCATGGGGAAGCCTGGCCTTGTGACTGGCATCTGAAGAGGGATGGGAGCAGAGCTGTGGGACTGAGCCCTAGGCCGAGGGATCTGGCACTACTTCCAGGCAGAGAGGGTTAGAACCGAGTTAAACAGTAGGATGCGAAGAGCTGACTCATTAGAAAAGACCCTGATGCTGGGAAAGACTGAAAGCAGTAGAAGGGAACGGCAGAGGATGAGATGGTTGGATGGCATCACTGACTCAACGGACAGGAGTTTGAGCAAACTCTTCTCAAGTGATGAGTTGGTGATGGACAGGGAAGCCTGGTGTGCTGCAGTCCATGGAGTCGCAAAGAGTTGGACACAACTGAGCGACTGACAAGAAAATTGCAGGACACCGAGCTGGTGTTGCAGAAAACTGCTCGGTATGAGGGGAAGATTTCTATGCATTTGGGGATCAGAAGTGTAAGTGTTTTGCGTGAATTGTAAAGGAGACACAGGAGAAAGACTCATAGGAGGAAAGAAGTAGGTCTTTCTAATACAGCACCCAACAAATCACAGACCTGTCTCCCTCACTCCTGAGTGTCACCTGAGCCAGGTCTTGTCAATTTTAACTGGAGTCAGTTCCTTGAACTAAAGGGAGCAAGCACTAATGATCAGCCCTTCCCCTGGATCTCCACGGGAAGGCCAACACCCTTATTTTATAACCCAAGGCGCTATGTATCTCTCCACCGAGCACTTGCAGAATTTTTTAATTATGTGTTTATTGCTACAATCCTGCAGTTAATATCTGCCTCTTCACTAGCCTGTATATGTTTCATGGGGGCTGGGATCAGGCCTCTTTCTATCATATCCCCAGCTGTGTAATGCAGGAAGGAAGGAAGGGAAGTGGGATGCCAAGTGTTAGCAACCAGTTGTGGGAAGGGGATATTTTTGGATATGGTCTTTCTCAGGACCCAGGGCTCTGGTAATGCTGGGACTTGCAGAGAGAAGGGGTCAAGATCTTTAATTCCCTTCTCTTCCCTCCTCCATCCTGTTCAACTCCTAGCCTCACTGCATCTCCATCTCTACTGGTTAAAGATAATCTGTGGGGATATTTGTGAAAACAATGGCGTGCGTTTCCAAAGCCCCAGGCATGAGAAAACTAGGAGCTAGGAAGGCACAACAGCAGCTGAGGCCCTCCACCACCCGTGCTCCGCTGTTCTTGAGAGCAGGAGAAGGAATGGACTTTGGTCTTCAAGGGTCTAGACAAACTCAGAGGACGTCTCAGATATTTTTTTTTTTCAAACTCTGGATATTACACATAGATAGACCCAATTCACAGATAACAGATACCCTCACAGGCACCCTCCAGAACACAGATAGCAACATTCCACCTGGGTTTCTCTCACTCCTCCAGGGGGCTAGACCTGATATTCGGATTCTCACCCAATCCAGATTGTCAAGCCTATGCCCCTGGCACCACTCTGCAAGCTCAACAACTAGTTGGCTTCTCACAACACTAGCCTTCACAGAGGTTTTGCCAAGTACCATCCTGAAGTCTCTTTAGCCTGAAGCTTCTCAAGGCCAAGTCCAGGCAGAAGAAGGTATGTCATCAGTTGGAACCCACGGCCTATACTAGCTCTTCTAGAACAGTTGATTCTGTTGTAAATGCTTTATGGAGGCAGGTTTTTTCTTTTTAAAGGGCAGGAGAATGAAAAGATTGCCCCAATAAATAACTCACAGGTGTCATAAAAGTAAAAAGAAAAAAAGAAGAAGAAGAATTGCTTATATCTCTAAACCAAGGTTTACAGAAGGCTAAGAATTGCCCCAGTGCACCCTCCTCCTCACAACGCAGCACAATTTTCTAGCATCAGAATCAGAACAGTTACCAGAGTCTGAATAGTCACATCAGCTCCCAGAAGCCAGCCTCCCAATGGACCACACTGCACAGGCACACCACACTCACTTCTATTTTACATTACAACTTGGGATTTTCACTTGAGGTTTATCTATTACACAGGCCCTGATGCTGGGAAAGATTGAAGGCAAAAGGAGAAGAAGTTGGCAGAGGGTGAGACGGTTAGATAGCATCACCGATTCAGTGGATGTGAATTTAAGCAAACTCCAGGATATATTGAAGGACAGGGAAGCCTGGGGTACTGTAGTCCCAGGGGTTGCAAAGAGTTGGACACGACTTAGTGATTGAACAACTGAACAACAAAAATTACACAGGCTAGTGTTCTGTCTGTTGCTGTTGCCGTGCACGAGCATTGACATATTGATGAAGACTGAGACAGAAAAGCGAGGCCTGGTCCTCTTTTAGGACACATTATAGTCTGGCAGATACAGAATCAACCAAGAGATGAAGAGCAACCCAGGAGCAGGGACTGAGTTCCAAAAGGGCGGAAGAACAGAAACCATTGTCAAGGAAAACATCACTCTTCTATTAGTTACTGCACTGAGGCAAAGCTGCAAATGGGAAGACAAGACTCCGTCAAACCTTCTCCATACCAAGTATCTCCATACCAAGAGTCCCCATACCAAGCACAGAAGCCAAAGCTGAGTATAGCCTGTGGTTGAATGAGTGCTAATGAGCATAATCCAGGGCCCCTTTCAAAGTGTCCCTTTATAATACTATGCAAACATTTGAAGAGTAATTAGAATGTCTTACAGAAATTTTACAAAAACCTTGTGATCACCTCTCTGAACCACCAATTTCCTCATCTATAAAATAAAGAGACCAAACTGGACAAACCCAATGATGTTTCAGAGACGTGAATAAGGTTTTCCTTTTGTTTCTGACAAAAAAAGTAAGGTGGATTCTTATTGTAAAATAATTAAGGTGATAAAGAAAAATGCAAAGAAAAAAGCAAAATTCTTCCAAGATCCCATCATCTGGAAATAACCACTATTAACTTTCATATGCATACTCTTTGAGATATTTTTGCTAATAGTTTTTTCTCCTTTTTATAAATATGTGATTGTATACTGCATAATGTGTTAACCTTTCAAAATCACATATATTGTGGACATATGTCCAGGCAAGTGTAGCTATCTCGATGTTTTGTTTTCAAAGACTGCGTATCTTTCTACCAAGCAAATCCATTTAGAGGCTTTCTATTTTCACTATCAAAAATGAGACAGCAATAAATATCATTTGACATGTATCTTTGTCCACTTGTATCTTTACGATTTATTTTTAGAAATGCGATTCCTGGGCCAAATTTATGTGCATTTTTTTCTTTATTTATTTTTAATTGAAGGATAATTACAATATCATGTTGATTTCTTCCATACATCAACATGAATCAGCCATAGGTATATATATATGTCCCCTCCCTCTTGAACCTCCCTCCCAACTCCCACCCCATCCCACCCCTCCAGGTTGTCACGAGTCCCGGTTTGAGTTCCCTGAGACATACAGAGAATTCCCGTTGCTATCCATTTTACATATGTTAGGGTATACATGTCCACACTGCTGTCTCCATTAGCCCCACTGTCTCCTTCCTACCAATTGCCCTGAACCCACAAATCTGTTATCTATGTCTGCATCTCCATGATGCAAGATGGTACCCAGCCCTCCAGCAAGGCTGCGGTACCCTCCCGCCCCGGGAGTTGAGCCTGAGAACGCCCATTTTCCTCGCATCACTCTAGGTGTTAACCATTCTTCTTTATCTTTGCCAGTCAAATAGTTGAAAAGAAGAAACCTTTGTTTTCGTAATAGACTTTTTATAACTCAAATGTCATTCATTGTTTAGCATGATGCCCAGCAAATAACTGATACGCAATAGGTCCTCATTCATTTCCATGGGCTCTCGGTGAAATTAAGTTGTGTGTCCATTAAATGTCTCCATACCAACTCCAGGGTAACTTGATATGACGGAATGACTAATAAATGGACTCGGTAGAGTGTCAGTGAGGTAGAGCTCTCCCCATCACTGGAAGTATTCAAGTATCCTATAGACTAGGGAGAATAATAAAGAATCTGTCAGGATTCCTGTATTAAGAGAAGCGCTTCCTGCATTCCTAGCTGCCAAAGGTATTTTTCATTACCTTAGACGCTGTCACTATTTGATCAGTCAATTCAGCTCAACAATTAAGTAGGAAGAAAAAGACTCAAACTGATTGTTTTACTTTTTGTAAGAATTGATTGTTCAACTCGGACAAAAATGTTGATCCCATTTTGCATGTGGAGATAGTCAATTTAGAAGAATTGTTCTTGCTGGCCTAAGCCTGGGGAGACAAATTAAATCTGACACTGCAGCAGAGGCTGGCAAGTGGGAGAAGGTGAATAAATCACTAAATCCTTAGAGTTTTTCTCTCTGGTTCCTCAGCGTTTTGCAATCTGGTGGCTGTGGTGGAATAGTGTTACTTATTGACAATTCAATAAGCATTAAACAAACATTTGCAACTGGTGGTAATTTGACGGGGCAAAATCACCAGGTGGTCTTCTGACCAGGGGACCTGTGGGAGTTATTGGACGATGGGGTGACTAAAAAAGTAGTCCTGAGAGCATGGTGTTCCAGAGTCTGGGATGGATATTCTTCCTGTTGGACTCTCAACCCTAACTGGGAAGGGTAGAAGCCACAGGAACTAGACTTGTGACCTGCACTGCGCTGGTGGGAGATGCTTGCAAGGGGAAGCGTTCGCTGTAAATGCAGACCACTGCTCAGAACTGACAGCCAGTGAAGGGCATGAGGACTATCTCTATGGATGTTACATGTTTGGGGTAATCTTGAAGAAAACGCAAAGGATAACGCAAAAAGAAAACAAGGAACTTCAAAATGTGTTGGCGCGGGGAGGAGGTTGGGGAGTTAAAACTAGAATCAGGAGAAAGAGATTAAGAAAATGTGACATAGGAAAAGCCAAGGGAAAGAAATTCTTCTTTCTCAGAGGTTTGCAGGTGATTTGAGAATGGCCCAGGAAAGGTGAAGCCCAAACTTCTGGAGGAAAAAAAGTACAATGATGAGGAGTGTGATCAATCCTTAGTGTAAGGGAACTCCCTAAGAACTTCAGACAAGAGGGGCATGCCATGGCATTGGGACTCTTGGTTGAGGAGTGGAGGGAAGTCCTTCTAGAATAACTGTGATTGACTTTCCGGGATCAAGTATTTGGGATGTAACAGGAGGTCCTTCAGATTAATTAATTATAAACCACATCCATCTTTACAACTCAGTTCAGTAGCTCAGTTGTGTCCAACTCTTTGTGACCCCATGAACTGTACCATGCCAGGCCTCCCTGTCCATCACCAACTCTCAGAGTCCACCCAAACCCATGTCCATCGAGTCTGTGATGCCATCCAACCATCTCATCCTCTGTCATCCCCTTCTCCTCCCACCCTCAATCATTCCCAGCATCAGGGTCTTTTCAAGTGAGTCAACTCTCCGCATCAGGTGGCCAAAGTACTGGAGTTTCAGCTTCAACATCAGTCCCTCCAATGAACACCCAAGACTAATCTCCTTTAGGATGGACTGGTTGGATCTCCTTGTGGTCCAAGGGACTCTCAAGAGTCTTCTCCAACACCACAGTTCAAAAGCATCAATTCTTCGGTGCCCAGCTTTCTTTATAGTCCAACTCTCACATCCATACATGACCACTGGACAAAGTAATGTCTCTGCTTTTTAATATGCTGTCTAGGTGGGTCATTACTTTCCTTCCAAGGAGCAAGCATCTTTTAATTTCATGGCTGCAATCACCATCTTAGGGGTACAAATAATACCATTTGAAGTGATCAGTAATAACTTTTTAAGGATTATAAAATTTGAAGCAAGAAACTGAAGGATTTGGAAGCCCAGGTGCTATTTTCACTGATCCTTCAGATCAACACCTAGGACTTAGGAAGAGAGACAGAAGTCAAGAACATGAGCAATGGACTCTGCAGATGGTACTGGGGCAGGATCTAGACTGCTGGGCCACGGTTTTAGATAGCAACACGATAGGATCCTGGCTGAGAATAGAATGCATTTCATGAGGACAGGAAAGAAAGAATTTGCCCGGAAACTCACTGATCCAATCAGGAGTGTTTTAATAATTCAATACTTGGAAAATGTTGATGATGATCTTTTTAGAGTAGACATGGAGATTTACTGGTTGCCTCTAAGAAAGGCTGCTTGGCCCAGCTGCAAAGAGAGTGGTTAGAGACAGCCTTCTCTTGTTAACTCCTTCAGGTCAACTTCAGCTTTTGAGTCAAGGCCGCATTCTTCTCAGTGTAGTCACAGCCAGTGACTAAGGAAAACTGTGGTCCAAGGGTTTAGCCATTTAAACCCAATGCAGGACTCCTTTAATGGGTAATTTTTGCTCCAGACCTCTCCACAGGGCTGGCAGAAGGGAACACAGGTGGAGCCAGGAGATCCACTTGGGTGCTTCTTGGGCCAAACCTGCTCAATTGCAATTATGAATAGAAAAGTGCAGCAAGTTAGAGCTGTGTGACTAGCTGACATCTTTTAGTGGTTAATTCCTTCAAGGGTACTAGAGGTCACAGTCTTCTCAAGATGGCTCTAGCAATAACCGAGTAAGACTGTGACCCAAGGGCCCAGCCATTTCTGCCAATATAAGGCTCCTCCAAAGACAATCGATCCAGGGCCTCCTTGTTGAACTGTGATGAACTTTGCCTGCCTTGCATCACCCTCTAAAGGCTCCCCTTGCTCCATCCTGCTTCTTCCCATTTCCTTCTGTGGGTGTCACTCCCCAATAAGACGTATGCTCTCCTAACTCCATCTTAGCATGCTTTCTGAAGGATTCAACTGGCATACAGCTGAAGCCAAGAGAGGTACCTTAAACTTCATTATATTAGTCCCTATACTTTGAAGTATTTTTTAGCCTTTTCACAATAAAATGTTTTTTGAAAGGAAAGAGAACTGAAAGGGGAAGAATGCCTTAAACATAAAGTACAGACGACAAATAAAATGTCCAGATAAATCCATAAAACTGATTGCTGTGAAAATCAGAAGATATTACATAGAGCAAATATGTAAGAATGAATAAAGTGTCTGGTGATGTTTTTTTAACCAGAAAGCAACTGAGCAGGGGGTAGAAAAAAGATTGTTCTAATCTGAGAAGTCTTATTTTATGCTGTCAGCAAAGCATGAGTAACAAAATAAATTGGGGATAATTTGAAAGAAATTCTTAGAAGATAGGGCAACAAATATGAACTTGTTTCATTCACCAGGCTTGGGAAAGAAGAGATACAGAACTGAAAAAGGCTGATGGAAGCATATGCTCTATTTAAGACAAATAGGCCGGTTACAGGAAGAGACTGACCAGACACTGTGCCAAGAAGACAGACATCTTTGTGGAATTCATGGGCCTGTGGATGGATACGAGCTGAAGAGCCAAGAGATAAGGGGACAAGAATAGAAGTGATGTTGTTGTGGTACAGGTCAGGGCTTATTAAATCTGGCCCATTATCAACATTGTTCAGGGGACTCTTCTTTTTCAGGGTCTACAAATAATTTTATTGAACAAATAACACAACAGCCTTCCTAGATTGAGGAGTACCCTCCCCAAACCATTTCTCAGATGCTTAAAGCACAGAGTTTGCACAGTAAGGAATTAAAAAAAATAATAATTTCTATGTAGAAATCAGACTGTACCCCAACAACATCATGGACTGGACTATACAAGCTTTCACATTTTAAATGTTTTCTCTCCTTTCTGCCCCCATCCCAAGGGCTCCAGTACTTTTCTCTTGACTGATCCTGAAGGGATGGGTATACTGTAGGGAAAGGGGTGGTGGGTTCCTCAGAGCGACTGGCACCAGCCCTAGGGTGCTGTGCCTTACCACAGGGTGGTGGATGTGTAAGGGCAAGGGGGATTAGATACAGTAGGTGGGATGGGGCACAGGCATCCGGAGCCCTTCCTGCTCCCCATCGTATGTGCTCTCAACTTGGGGTGGAGGGGCAGCAACTGGTTGCAGTGGGGAGGGATCAGGCCAGCCCTGGGTAGAGGGAGAAACCTCCCACACCCCAGTCCCTACTCCTAATAACAGACAGCAAATTGTCCATCCTGGGAACAAATGGGCAGGTAGGGAGGAAGAATCAGGCTTGTTCTGCCCCAGCCTCTGTCCAACACAGGAGGAATCAAGGTAGCAAACGGCTGGTAAAGGAAGGGAGGGAAAGGACGTTCCCACTTTTGTAGAGCTCCGGTTGCCCTGGGGAGGGAAGAAGGCAGACCTGGCTTGTAAAGTGCTGTAGCCTCTAGCAGGGCTGGGCCCTGGGCAAGCTTGGAAGAATGTAGGCCAGTCAAGGGCACAGGAAGCAGGCATTTCTGACCGGCAGGTGCCCGGCCATGCTCCTTGTTAGGGAAGTTGGACTGGTAACTCTGCCATCAGGCCTTGCCAGCTACCCGTCCATCTCTGCTGCTGCTGCTGCTAAGTCGCTTCAGTCGTGTCCGACTCTGTGTGACCCCATAGACGGCAGCCCACCACGCTCCCCCGTCCCTGGGATTCTCCAGGCAAGAACACTGGAGTGGGTTGCCATTTCCTTCTCCAATGCGTGAAAGTGAAAATGAAGTCACTGAGTCGTGTCCGACTCTTAGCGACCCCATGGACTGCAGCCCACCAGGCTCCTCCGTCCATGGGATTTTCCAGGCAAGAGTACTGGAGTGGGGTGCCATTGCCTTCTCAACCAGTCATCTCTAGTCCACTTACAAACCAACACCCAACCAGCGCTGTAGGACTGCCCGGCTCACAGCTGAAGGTTCCAGGCCAGTGGAATTTATTCACGGCTGTGGCCGCAGCCTCGGTTCCTCAAAGGCAGCCACACCTTGAGCCTGGGGGTGTCTTGCTGCAGCAGGGGGTGTTTATGCCTGCCACTCCCGCCCCAGTCTCATACCTCATAGAGAATCACAGGGAAATCCAGGTGGGCCCAGCTTCACGGTGCCCTGAGGAATCAGGTTCTGATGCACCCGCCTCAGCTTGGCCCGTTCTTGGTGACGACTGTCTCCTCAGAGACTTCGTGAGGCAGATCTTCATCCTCGTCATCGAACATGGAGCCGCGGGGCATGAATGCGAAGGTGGGGCACGACTCGGCCTGGCTGTCGCACCAAAGCTTGCGCAGCGACCACCGCCTCTGGGCCACCGGCCCTGAGGCTGAGGTCAAGGGCCACAGGCCCCGAGCTTTGGAGCCGCCGGCGCTCTTGTCAGGGCTGCCATAGCGGGCCCCGCGGTAATTTGGCTCTGACAGGGCCGTCGGCGCCGCCATGCCCTGACTGGACTCTGGCTCACAGATGCCGCCGCCGCCGCCTTCCAAAGGCTCCTGCAAGGGGCTTTTAAAATGAAATTTCTTGTTACGATTTCTACTAAATCATACATTCTGGGATTAGATCCTAAAATTTGTATTTTTACCACTCTCTGAGCAGCTCTAAGGAAAAATTAGGTTTGTCTGGTGGCTTAGATGGTAAAGAATTCACCTGGAATGCGGAAGACCTGGGTTCGGAAGATCCCCTGGATGAGGGCATGGCAACCCACTCCAGTGTTCTTGCCTGGAGAATCCTACGGACAGAGGAGCCTGGAGGGCTCCAGCCCATGGGGCTACAAAGAGTCTGATATGACTGAGCAACTAAGCACAGAACAGCACGTGTACAATATGCAGATCAGCTTCCCTGTGGCTCAGCAGGAAAGAATCCGCCAGCAGTGCAGGAGATTCTGATTTGATCCCTGGGTCAGGAAGATCTTTTGAAGAAGTAAATGGCAATCCATTCCAGTATTCTTGCCTGGAGAATTCCATGGGCGGAGGAGTCTGGAGGGTTAGTCCATGGGGTCGTAAGAGTTGGACATGATTTAGCCACTAAACCACCACCAATGTATAGACTGGACCAATGGGCCAAATAAATAAAAAGTGTAATAGGTTCCCAATACATTTTTAAAAAATGACTACAAGCATGATTTGGTAATGATGGGGAATTTCAACTCTATCAACATCTACTAAAAGCCTCATTTGGCCCAAAGCAGAGCAGCCTAAAACTTGCCTTGCCCAAGTTTCCAAAAAGATTAAGCACACAAATGGAAAAACTACTGTCCTAGATTTAATTCTGACCTACGAGGATAAAGTAATGTTTATCAAAGACGACGAAAAAGGAGTCTTAGGGCAAAGGTCACCGAGCTCACAGACTGTGAGCCAACAGACATGGCGACAGTGTGATTCCCAGATAAGATTCATAGGTAAAGAAAAGCAAAATTCCGAGGCATAAAGAATGAAGGTCCATTGCACTCAAAATGTTTCAGAAATTTCTCAAATGGTCAAATCTCACAATGCAGATACAGGTAAGGTCAATGATAAAGAGAGAGAGAGAGAAAAAATCTAAAACGAATAACAAAAACCTGCACACAAAACCAGAAACAAACAAAACTAATATCACTCCATTACAGTCCCAGCTTTGGCTGTCTGTTGGGGGACTTAAAAAAAGAATACAAATGCTTGCATCACTCTCTGAAGTTTTGATTCAATTTGTCTAGGGTAAGAAATCAGCATAACTTTTTAATCTCCCTGAGTAACCCCAATATTCACTTACAATTGCAATACAGTGCTCTGGAAGCTCTGATTTTAAAGGACAGGATAGGAAGAAGGACACACATTTAAGAGGCATGTAAGAAAGTGACAGAGACAGTATTTTAGCAAAATGACCTCAGGCTGACAAAAAGGCAACAGCAAAAACAAAATGCCTCTCAGTTCTATTTGGGACGAGTTGGGAGATCAGGGACAGGATAGGCATGCTGTTTGGGAAGAAGTCAAGAGATCTTAGAAGGCTGGAAATGAGTAAATAGCCTTCCAATTTTCTAAAATGGAGAGAAAATGGATTCTGTAAACTACGGATGATTGAGCTTGATATGGATCTCAGACAAGATTCCAGAATGTATTACTAAAGCGCTGTTATAATGGGCACCCAAATGACAAAGCAGTGATTATAGAACCCAGCATGGGTTCACAGGAACACACCCCGTTAGTCCAGCCCATTTCCATCCCTCAGTGGGAGGTTGGCAGATAAAGACAATGTTCACACATTCCCATTCAGGCATCTGGACACTAGCAAAACACTTGGTGATGTCTCTAATGATATACTTGTGCTTAACGTAGAGAAAAAATGGGTTTGGTGCTAGAACATGTGAGTGGGTTATTAACTGTTCAGAAATCATATCCAGAGAATACTCATTAATGGAGTTATGTCAAACCTAGTGAGGGCTTTCTAGTCTTCCGGAATCTGTCAGAGAAATGGTTCACAGGCCCTATATACGCTTGAATACTTCTGATGGGCTGGAATGATAAGCAGAATTTAAAAATAATTAGATTTAATAAAGTTAATAGTCCAGGATCTGAGTGCTAAAATCTTACAGTACATGTAGAGGAGAAATTCGATGTAAAGGCAGCTGACACTTTTAAAGAGCCTTGAGAGTGTTAGTCAACAATTGATCCAATATCAGTTGAAAGCAACGTGGCTGCAAAATATTGAAAGTGACCAAAGCTAACTCTAATAAAAGTAAAGAATTGATAATGGAGGACAGCATTTCCATCCTGTACTATGTGCTACTCAGAACATACCCGGAATTTTGCATTCATTTCTGGGTTCCACATTTTAAAAGTGAGGCATACAATCTGAAGTGCATTTCAGGGAGAACGGCCAGCAAGGTGAAGAAAACTAAAACCAAGCTATACATAGAACAAACGAAGGAATCATCTTGCTTATTAAGAGAAGACATAGAGGGATAGGATGCCTGTCTTCAAATAATTGAAAGATTGCCTTATGGAAAAGAAATTAAACTTACCTTATGTGTTCCAAAGTGCTTAAACCAGAAGAGTACCTGCAAGCTTTGGGAAGGCAGAAAGACTTTCCATGTGTAGAGCCAGACATCAGCAATAAGCTATCTGAAAATAGAAACAGAATCCTAAGGAAACCGAGTTCTCTATCACTGGCTATATTAGGGCAGAAGCTGGGTGCTCACTACAAGGGATGCTGTACAGGAAAATCAGGTAGCAGATGAAACTGGATGCCTCTGAAGGACGTTTAGACCCTGACACGTCATGTCACTAAGAATGCAGAATAGACTTGGACAGCACACCTCTGTCCCTCGGGGAAGATGGGAGGTGTCTCTGCCTACAACGAGGGTAGGGGCAGAGTCTTACCATCTCCTTGGATGGGAAACTGGTCATCCATTGATTGGCACTTCTCTCTACCCAGCTATCTAAAATAGGACAGTCCTTTGCCCACCAGGTGGTTTTGGAATAGGAGTTACGCTTTTCCACCAGGTCCACGTGGCCAGATTAAATACATACTGAAAACCAACGGAGAACTGTAGCTATCGTTAAGAAATATTCACCCTGAGAAGTTATTATAAACCTGGAGAAATTTTTAAGGCATGCAGGCTTGAGAATAAATTGTAACTTGTGCATTATAATTATATTACTAAATATAGCTTCCGTTTACATTGAAAGCAGAAAATCAGCAAATGGGAGTAACGATTATAGACGATAATGATGGTGATGATGGTGACAAATACTCATTTGGCACTTACTATGTTCCTGGCACTGTTCTAAGGGCTTTACTTGTAACAGTTTAACCCTCACAACAACCCTGTGAAGTAAGCACATGACCCCCATTTTACAGAGCAGGCAACTGACACAGAGAGTTGTTAAGCCACTTGCCTGTGGTCACATGGCTAATAAGTGGTAGATCTTGTGCTCAGATTCAGGCAGTCTCTTGACCACTATGGCACACCGCCTCTCCCAAGCTTCTGGGGGCACATTCTCAACCTCAGGAAGGGAACACCAGATTAGGCTCAACCCTGAATATTCACTGGAAGGACTGATGCTGGAGCCAAAGTTTCAATACTTTGGCCACCTGATGCAAAGAACTGACTCACTGGAAAAGACCCTGATGCTGGGAAAGATTGAGGGCAGGAGGGAGAGAGGGAAACAGAGGATGAGATCTTTGGATGGCATCACTGACTCAATGGACACGAATTTGAGCCAACTCTGGGAGATGGTGAAGGACAGGGAAGCCTGGAGGGCTGCAGTCCACAGGGTCAAAAAGAGTTAGACGTGACTTAGCGACTGAACAACGACAACATATTGATGGAGAACTTGATCCTCAGGGGCAGGGTCCCTAGGGGAAGGGTCTTGGTGTGGTCCAGGGAGGGCAGATCTCACATACCTTTGCCCTTTCTCACAGTCTATATCTTTTCTTCTTTTATACCCCCAGAAAACCCTTCCACAGGAGGAAAGAGGCTGGTCAGACAAGAAGATACAGGAGTGAAGAGCAATGCATCGGATACCCGACTCTTCTGGCCTCTATCCTATCCCTCCAGACCCAAATCTAGTTCGATGACAAATCTCAGGGCTATTCTGAGACTTGAATCTCACTTGTCTTCCCAACTCTGTGTCCAGTGACATCACAGTGATACCTTGAAATCAGCCTCTGGGGGAGTATTGACACCATGAAGTCAGCAGATGCTACAAACTAAGGCATGTGTGTGTGTGTGCATGCATGTGTGTGTGTGTGTGTGTGTGTGTGTGTGTGTGTAGAGCAATTTACCAGCCCACCACTCCACACACTACTGGCTGCCTCCCCGAGAGACAGAATGACAAGCCTCGCATCCTCCCGCTCTCTCCAGTAACTGCGTCAGGATAATGCACAGCACACACTTGTCTTCCTTCGTGAGTCCCTCCAGAGCCTTTATCATCTGTCAAGCAGAACTTTCATTATGAACATTTTTACTCCAAAGAGGCACCAACCACCAGAGTCAGCCCCTCACGACTTTCTCTGTTCATGTCCTTGTGCGCAGACCCGGAATTTCTTCACATCTGCCGGCTCCTTCCTCAAATCCCCAGCTCCCAGGCTCTTTCACCCAACTCAGCCCTCCTGAATTCTCCACTCCTGATGTCAGTTAGAGTCAGCCCTGCATTCAAATCCTAGTTTCCTCCCTGTCGATCCCTTTTGGCCTCAGTTTCATCACCTGTAAAATGGGGATTATGGTAATGCTTGACCTCACAGACTCAGTTTGAAGAATAAACTTGTAAACGTATGCAGAGCACACAGGAGTCTCTGGTGGAGATGGCTATTGTTACACACTCTCTCATAGGCACCTCTGGGCACTGACTCTCGTGGGCTGCTGTCCCACCCAGGGATATTATAGACAGGGCACCTGTGCCACCCACTTCCCCACCCCCTTGACTTGTTCCCATTGCCCCCTTATTCTGGAGGGCCTTTCCCCATCTATTGAAATCCTTCACATCCCTCAAAACGCTACACAACGCCCCTGCTGTAGGAAGTCTTTGCTCTCCTCCCAGTTGTACTCTTGGCTCCCCAGGAGGCCAAAGGTGACTCAGATGGCAGCCTCCACCCCAACTTTTTCACTTTGGCTGAGAAGCTGATGAAACCCCACTTCTTTGGGCTAGGGTGAGCAAAAGCTTTGCTCAAAAGGTGAATGTGTACAGGGAGGGAGCCTCCCATTCCTACACTGGTGTGTTGTCAGGAGATCCTTAGCACCGACCCAGCCCCCAGCCGCAGGGCATCTAGTGCTGGAAGGTCTCCCAGAGGTCATGGTCTGCCTCCACATTTCACAGATGAAGGCACGGAGGCCTAGGGAGCCGCCTGGCCGATGTCGCGCAGCTGGACTTGGAACTGGCATGCTATGCCTCCCCACCCCCGCCTGATGCTCTGGCCATCCTGCCAGGCTCCTGGATGATCAGGACAAAGCCTGACGGAAGCAGGTTGAGGGATAACAGTCTGAGCATGGAGCTTCCAAAGAAGGCTGGTGGAGCCGCCAGGAGGGCCAGAGAGCCAGGGCAACATGAGGCCGTGGGCCTCAGGGAGAGGAGAGACTCGGACATAAAGGCTCATAAGAGTTTCTGGAGCCAAAGTCCTGGAGACCCCTTATCTAACCTGCATCATCCTGTTGTCCAAATTTTTGCAGCCTGCTTACCCACAACCTTGGCCCGGCCACAAATGGCTGCGTGCAGAAGGCATCAGGCTGGGAGCTCATCCCAACTCTATTACTTAGGATGTGGGCTTTTTCCATTTCCTAATGGCGGCATGAGTTCCTGTCCTTGGAAGAATCCTGAAGTCTAAAATAGCCACCACCAGCTCGCCCTCTCTCCTGGTCTCTGTTGCTTTACACTGCTGCATGTTCTTCAAGTTCAATGTGCTTCTCTCCTCTTGTAATTGTTATTCATTCATTCATTTTCTTATGTACCATCTGGTCCCAAGAAGAAAAGCTTGAGGGTTAGGATTTCGTCTTTTCCTAGTACATATTAGATCATGCTAAGTTGCTTCGTTGTGTCTGACTCTTTGTGACCCTTTGGACTGTAGCCCATTAGGCTCCTCTGTCTATTGGATTCTCCAGGCAAGAATACTGGAGTGGGTTGCCATGCCCTCCTCCAAGGGATCTTCCTAACCCAGGGATCGAACTAGGGTCTCCTGCATCTCTTGCATTGGCAGGCAGGTTCTTTACCACTTGTACCATCTGGGAAGCTCTCATTTAACATATCATTTGTATCTTTATTTGTGGTTTGAGACCACAATATGGGTGAGTACAATCTTTTGAAATCCAGTTTTATGGCCTAGCATTCCAACAATCTGCATTACTATTTCATATGCTTTGGGGGAAAAGGACATTTTCTCCTACAGTTGGGTGCCATGCTCTACACAGATCCATTTGGTCAGGGTCACTAATTGTGCTGATTCAATCTGCATCCATTCCTTTTTCTGGATCGGTGATTATTTATTTCTTTTCCTATTCCACTTTGTATGAAAGTTAAAGGCTTTGGTCTATTCTTTAGCGTTTACTTTTCCAGTTAAATAAGATAAGGACCTCATATCTCTTTAACTGTGGTCAAGGTTTTTCCAGCTTACATGCTGTTATTCTATAATACATTAGCTTTTCTGATCTAGATTTCCACACAAACTAGACATTATTTTTATAGTTTTACACAGTCATTACTTTGGTTTACCTAAATCTTTGCTGTTTATTTCTACTTGTATCTCAGAATGCTCACCTTGAATGATTTTCCTTATTTATTTATTTATTTTTAATGATTTTCCTTCTTAAAATGATCTTTTGAAATTTTCTAAGGTGGTAGTCTTTCCTTGGGAAGCGCCACCAGATATAGTTTGTCTGTAGAAGTCTTTATTGTGGCTGCATACTTAAAAGGTAGTTTTACAGCACAGTATTGTAGATTGACAAATTTTCTCTAAGTACATTGAAGATATGGATCCTTTGTCCGGGAATTTCCACCAACATCAATGAGAAACAGCTATCAGTCTCATCGCCAATCCTTTGTGGATGATCTGGTTTGTCTCACTGGCTGCTTTGTAAAAAACCTTCTTTTTTCTCTTTGGTATTCTGCGGTCTGCCTATGGAGAGGTCACAGTGTATACTTCTTTTCATTTAATTTGTTTAGATTTAAGGGCTTCCTAGAATAAATATTGGGGTCTTTATTCTGGAAAATTCTCAGCCATGATCTCTTTGGATATTGCCTCTTCCCCATTCTAATTATCTCCTTCTGGAACACAGACTGCTGCTGCTAAGTCGCTTCAGTCGTGTCCGACTCTGTGCGACCCCATAGACAGAAGCCCACCAGGCTCCGCCGTCCCTGGGATTCTCTAGGCAAGAATACTGGAGTGGGTTGCCATTTCCTTCTCCAATGCATGAAAGTGAAAAGTGAAAGTGAAGTCGCTCAATCATGTCTGACACTTAGCGACCCCATGGACTGCAGCCTACCGGCTCCTCCATCCATGGGATTTTCTAGGCAAGAGTACTGGAGTGGGGTGCCATTGCCTTCTCTGGGAACACAGATTAGGCAGAGGTAAACCTCTCAAGTCCAAAATAATAGTTACTAATCACAGGTGGTGATTTGGGACACTTCCATCAACAGAGAAGATTTTACTGGACAGCATTGGCAGAGATCATCATTCTAGTCCTGTTTTCTCTTAACTTTCCCTTCATATTTTCCAAATCTTTGTCTCACAGGATCACAGACTGAATGACTCAATCTCCAGTTTCAAAATTTCTCAGTTTCTTGAGTCTGCTTCATAATTTTTTAAACTTCAACTATTATATATATATATATATATATATATATATATATATATATGTTGTTGTTGCTCACATACACTCATACATATATATATGGAGAAAGAAATGGCAACCCACTCCAGTATTCTTGCCTGGAGAATCCCAGGGATGAGGAGCCTGGTGGGCTGCCGTCTATGAGGTCGCACAGAGTCGGACACGACTGAAGCGACTTAGCAGCAGCAGCATATATATATATACATACATGAGGCAAAACATATCAATCTTTCTCTTGAATAGAGTTTGTTAAGGATTGAGTTGTGTCCCCAACCCCAAATTTAAATGGTACCTCAGAATGTGATGTTATTTGGATACAAGGTCTTTATAGAGTACTCAAGTTAAAGTTGAGGTCATTAGGGTGGGTCCTAATCCAACACGACCGCTGTCCTTATAGACAGGGAAAACCTGGACACAGACACGGGCACAGCGTGTGAAGATGGAGGCAGAAATCAGGGCGATGCATCTACAAGCTGAGCAGCACCAACCCACAGAGCCTAGGAGAGAGGCCTGGAGCAGATTCTAAGACCTCACAGTCCTCAGAAGAGACCAGCCCTTTTCGCATCTTGACCTCAGACTTGCAAAGCTGTGAGACCATACACTTCTGTTGTTCAAGCCCCCAGCCTGTGGTTCTTTGTTGTGTCAGCCCTAACAAACTCAAACTCTACATAATATCTTCTAGGACAGACAGCCCACCAGGGTCTGCTCTGTGGTGCTGGTTCAGACCACGTGTTGTTCAACAGTCTGGAGGAACCTGGAGGGGCAAGAGCATTCACTGCTGCCTTCTGCAACATCCCCAGAATTGGGTAGCGTCCTCTTCTATTAATATCCAGTATCCCAGAGAGGCGTGGAACACCATCAATTACTCTCCTTCAGAGTGCTCTCTACCTGAAAAAGCACGATGTTCTTATTGACACTGCACTTAAAAAAATGTTCTGAAGTAAATCTACAGCACACTCTGGCTCTTCAGATCCGGAAACTGGTTAACCAGTAAGGATATAAAGACACAGAGAGATGCTTTGGCAAGGTCGCAGAACAATTTGTGCCAGAGATTAGAACAGAATCAATGCTCTGTTGCAGCATATTGGCCAAGGGCCTGGATAACCTCCAACTATTGACTTTGTCAGTCCCGGGGTTATTGGCCAGTGGTAGGCTCTTTAGACCTGGGAGCTCCTATCATCTTGTCTAGTCCAATAAAGCCCAGTTTCAGTCTCTCACAAGTCAAAAAGATAAAGATAACGGGTTACCCCAAAATTCACCTAGCAAGGACCCTAAATCATATAGAGTGACAGAGACTTGCTAGAACCTCAGACCTTCTGGCAGAGTATGTGGAATATGTCCTCAACTTTCCTAAAGAGATAAGATAGACCTTTGCTCTGCTGTCTTTATGGGTGCCCCTTCCATTTCTCTTAGCAACCTTCTTCCCTCCCACTCCATCCCATCCATGCTCTAATATTAGTTGCAAAAGTGATGCCAACAGTCCAGAGAATCCTGAACCAAAAAGCTTTGGATGGGAGGAGGGTATAACTAAATCATTATCACACGTTACTCACTAAGAATTCACATCAACACCACAGTCACAGGGCTGCTCGGCACACATGCCCCCTCCTCTGGATCCTGAGCTCTGGCACCGCCTCTTCTCCAGCTGAGCTCCCTCCCTCACTCTAGACCCTCTCAGCAGACTGAAGGTAGAGGAAAGCACGCTGGCTGTGGTCCTCCCAACATCCCTTGACCCCGTTCCTTCTTCCTCTTCCACAGTGCTGATGCCAGAGCAGCCTCCAAACCAGCGCTGCCCAAGAGGGAGATGGCACAAGCCACGAAGACAGACCACCGAGAGGATTTTAAACTTAGCGGCCCCTTTAAAAACATAAAAAAGAAATAGCTGAAATCAATCTTAATTAGGTATTCTTTTTAATTCATTATATCAAAAATATCATTTCAACATGTAGTAGATACCAAACGTTATTAACAGGATATTCACCTGTTTTTGGTTACGTCTTCGAATTTTGGTGTGTATTTTACACTCACAGCACATTTAATTTGGACGACCCAGATTTCAAGAATGGACTGTGTTCTTCTGCCTAGTGACTACCATACTGAACAGCACTGGTCTAAGAGTTTCGACAGATCTGTTTTGAAGCTTCGAGTCTTGGGAAGTGTGTGATTTTAGAGGACAGATGTTTCCTCCAATATATATTTTATTTTTTCAGTGGAGCCCATTAAAATGCCAATAAATTCCTCTTTTTTCCGATAAATCCTTACTGATCCCAATTCCCTCTCTCTGTATGTCCAGTTGTCTGCCTGAAAGGACCCCCTCTCCCTTCACCTTTCCCTATATGCCTCAAAGGCACCTACTTTCTTCTTCTTTGGTTCAAAAGGGTCTTCAGCAAACCAAAGTTGAAATGTATGTAGCCTCCTTGAATGTTCCTGGAAAGTCTGCTTTTTCCACTGTTATCTTACACAGTATGGGCTTTCCCTGGTGGCTCGTCAGGAAAGAACCCCCCCTGCCAATGCAGGAGATGCGGATTTGATCCCTGTGCGGGGAAGATCCCATGGAGGCGGAAATGGCAACCCACTCCAGCATTCTTGTCTAGGAAATCCCATGGGTAGATGAGCCTGGTGGACTACAGTTCATGGGGTCACAAAGAGTGGGACACAACTTAACGACTAAGCATGCACAATTATACAGTACCCTGCACAGCATTTACTTGAGAACATTCTGTCTTCTTAAGAGACAGAATTACATTAAAAAGAGGGGTTGTGCCTTCTCTCTTGTGTTCCCCATACTTAACACAGGAACCCACACACGGTTGCTCTTAACATGACAGCTCGGTTCCCTAGGGGGTGGATGGTCTGAGAAAGAAAGAAATGTGAGCAAGCATCCAAGACAAGAGCCAAGGTGTCTTTCAGAACTTGACCTTGGACGTGACACACCATCACTTCTGCCGTATTCTCATGATCACACAGATCACCCCTGGCCCAGTGCGGGAGGAGACTACACAGATGTGAGTACCTGGAGGTGGGCATCCTTGGGAGCCATCATGAAGGATGGTGAGCAATGGAATTCACCACTGCTAGACAACAGATCCCTGAATTCAGGCCTTGATGGCACATAAGTCACTGATCTTAAGAACCTATGCAACTATCGAAGCCCAGCCCTTCCTGTTCTCTCCACGCGTGTTCACCTGTCACACTGACCCTGCAGCCAGTGTCTGTGCTGTTCACTTCTTGCCTGCTTCGGCGTGACCTCACATGAATCCACCTCAGCAAGGCAGCCCTGAAGTCTGTCTGGTGAGTCAGCAACCACAACGAATGATGTGTAAGTGGACCTTCCTGTGGATAATACAGTTCCATTTACTGTGACGAATGAATTCCTTTGTCTGGGTTTTTTCACATTTCTGAAGATTTGGAAGAAATTTTGAAAATGGAACCTATAACATCAAGGCTTTCTGCTATTGAAAGCAATTAACTACACCGCAGTTGTAAACAAATGTAAAAACAAAACAAAAAAACCCAGCTGTTTCACAAGTTGGAAAAAATACTGAAATTTATCTCAATGAAGGCAACAAGATTAGTTAATAACAGTATTAATAAGTTCAAATGTTATCTGTTTTAAATGTTAATGTTTGCATGGACCTATTAAAGACTTGGTAGGCAAATGTGGTGTGAATTTCCTGAAAACTCAAAAGCAAAACAGTTTTGCCACCCTATTGATAAATAAAAAAGAGTAAATAGGTCTTTCCTGGTGGCTCAGTGGTAAAGAATCTGCCTGACAGTACAAGAGACACAGGTGCGATCCCTGATCCAGGAAGATCCCACATGCCTCAGAGTAAGCCTGTGTACCACAACTATTGAGCGTGTGCTCCAGAGCCCAGGTGCTACAACTGCTGAAGCCCACATGCCCTGGAGTCTGTGCTCTGGAACAAAATAAGCCACCACAACGAGAAACCTGCACACAGCAACGAGAGAGAAAAGCCCACATAGCGGTGAAGATCCAGGACAGCCCTAAGTAAATAAATAAAATTAGTTTTTAAAAAGAGTAAACAGGCATAATATCCACATGAAAGTGTACCACGGTGAACCTACAAATGTAAATTATTAAATACACAAACATAATGAGGGTTCTGAGGCCTCTGAGTCCCCCAGGTCCATATTGTGGACAGTACTGGTTTGCCTACCCTAATTTTAAACAAATGTTCAAAACAATGTTTGACCATGGCTAGTACATAGTAAAACATGCATGTAAAAAAATTTAAAGCATGAGATTAGAAAATAAAGAGAGATCCCAGTTTTTAAAATTTCCATACCACCCTGTGAGGCTCACACAGTTTTGCCTTAGACAAAACTGTCCCACACGGCTGTAGTTGGACTTGCCTGTGGGACATGGTTGGCTCCTGAAATTGGGACAGAGGGGTGGGGAAGGGTGACTGACCCCCCAGCTCTCATCTGAATTTAGACATCTATGTAGGAATTCAGTGGAGGGAAAAGTGGGTTGAGCTCTTATATCCCTTGGGTTTCTAGAATACAGAAGCATGGCTGGTGGGGCTTCCCAGGTGGCGTTAATGGTAAAGAACCCACCTGCCAATGCAGGAGATGGAAGAGACCCAGGTTCAATCCCTGGGTCGGGAAGATCCCTTGGAGGAGGGCATGGCAACCCACTCCAGTATTCTTGCCTGGAGAATCCCATGGACAGAGAAACCTGGAAGGCTACAGTCCATGGGGTCGCACAGAGTTGGACATGGCTGAAGCAACTTAGCACACAGGCCCCGGTGCAGAGTAGCAGTCCTGGGTGGAGGCTGGTAGAAAGAGCCTCCAGTACGTCTCAGAGAGGAAACTGACTTGAAAGGGCTAGAATGTGAGTGAGGAGGCTGGGTGCTGGGGTGGAGGTGGAAGTGTGAGTGGATACAGCCGATTACATCAGCTCCGGGCAAATTTACTGTGAACCTCTTGCTGTTACAATGCAGCTGGGCAGGGCATGTGAGGAGGGGCGTCATTCTCTCTCTTAACCTGGAGACCTTGTCTGGAGAGACTGACAAAGGTCTCCAGAGAGGGGCCGGAGGTCTCTGCCTGAGGGATGCCCCATCCCAACAGGTCTGTTAGGGCTTGAGCTGGAAAGTCAAAGCTCAGCCACACCAGGTTAGAGGTAAGTGGTAACATCCAGACCTGCCCCAACACCGGAACTTGTTTCTCATCTCCGACGGGCAACTGATATAGGGGCTCAGGGATCTGCCTCATTTTCTCTGCTTTTGGGAGTGGAAGGGGACTGTTCTCACCAACAATGAAACCTCTAACTGCACTGCAGTGGGAAAAATAGTCCAGCTTGAGAGTGACCACCTAATGGAAATTTCCAGCTCGAGACTATTGTGTGGTCCTGGCTTGGCCAGCAATGGATTTACAAATGGCCAGAACTGATTTCCAGACACATGTGAATACCCCTAGGGATTCTTAGAAAAAACTGAGAAAAGAATCCTGGAAGCAAATCATTTTTCTACAGCCAGGAAGGGTATGTTTATAACCCTGGTTTCCCTTGTACGAGCAGGCGAGTAGGAATGCAGCAGGAATTGAGGGGTAGGTTCCTGTCAAGCACCCGTGACTGTCCTTCCAGAGCCACCAGATGAAGCCTGAAGACAGCGCCGTGAAAATGGACCAACGAATTCTGGCCCCCTCACAGATATCCTGCTCCTTGACAGAATAAATAATGCAACGGCAGCTAGTACACTAGCTTTCATTTTAGAGCAGCACAAAAACATCTGTAGGGGAAATAAACAATCCCATGCCTTTGGCGAAAGAGTTGGACAAAGTGAGTATGGAAACCAAGTAATCAAGCTGCCGGCTTGGAGGCGCTGACACACCCATTCTTCTCTCGCTGCCGGAACATCACTAAAATGCAGGCAAGAAATAAAAAGTGGCTCCAAGCCACGTGGCCAAAGACACCTGAAGAGGAGACAACAGCACACAACTGATGTCAATAAAAATTGAGAGCCAAAAGGTAGATTGCAGCTGATTTAGAAGCCCAGGGAGAGCTGAAATGTAAACTTGCAGCCGAGAGAGCCAAAAAAAAAACTGTTTCCCCTAAAAGATCTTGGAAAAACCCAGCTCTTTGAGTTCCAGCCCCCTTAGAAGGCAAGGAAAACAGGAGGACCAGTTGGAAGACTTTGTAAGTAGCACCAAGATCCCCAGATTTCATCCCTGATTTCGTGCAGTCATGTGACTCTCCCCCTCCCCTCCACGCCCCCTGAAGACTAGAAGTTTAGAGAAGTAGACTTTGATTTCCAAAGTCAAAAAGTAAACCGTACTCAGAACAGCTGAGGGCAGACCGAGGGCCTTGCTGCAAAAGGCAATTTAGGTGTAAGTCTGTACCCTGGATAGTGAGGCCCCCAACTTTTCCTCCATCTTGGTGAGGAGATGATTAGTAGCCAATGCAGAAGATTAGAGTTGAGTTGTCCAATATGGTAGCCACTAGTCAAAATAAGTAGCAATTATTTAAGCTTAAATTAGGTAAAATTAAACAAAATTTAAAATCCACTTTCCCAGCCATACTAGTCACTTTGCTAGTACTGAAGAGCCACATGTGACTACAGGCTACCATATTGGATGGGGCTGATAGTGAACATTTCCATCACCACACAAGTTGGACAGCATTGGATTAGAAAATTTCTCTGGGGAAACTGATCAGACTGACAGAAAAAAACCTACGGAGACTGACAATTTTTGATCACTCAAGAGTGAAACCCAAGGGTTAACAAGCTCCATTCATGCAAACAGAGCTTTCTATCAGAAATTTGGTGACTCATCCTTAAGCATAGATGGCAAATCTGAATGACCTAAAATTTTAAGTAAGTCCTAATCAGACTTTATTTTTTGGGGCTCCAAAATCACTGCAGATGGTGACTGCAGCCATGAAATTAAAAGACACTTACTCCTTGGAAGAAAAGTTATGACCAACCTAGATAGCATATTCAAAAGCAGAGATATTACTTTGCCAACAAAGGTCCATCTAGTCAAGGCTATGGTTTTTCCAGTGGTCATGTATGGATGTGAGAGTTGGACTGTGAAGAAAGCTGAGCGCCGAAGAATTGATGCTTTTGAACTGTGGTGTTTGAGAGTCCCTTGGACTGCAAGGAGATCCAACCAGTCCATTCTGAAGGAGATCAGCCCTGGGATTTCTTTGGAACGAATGATGCTAAAGCTAAAACTCCAGTACTTTGGCCACCTCATTCGAAGAGTTGACTCATTGGAAAAGACTATGATGCTGGGAGGGATTGGGGGCAGGAGGAGAAGGGGACGACAGAGGATGAGATGGCTGGATGGCATCAGTGACTCGATGGACGTGAGTCTGAGTGAAGTCCAGGAGTTGGTGATGGACAGGGAAGCCTGGCATGCTGCGATTCATGGGGTCGCAAAGAGTCAGACACGACTGAGCGACTGAACTGACTGAACCATAGGAGACAAAAGGAGATAATATAAAGTATGTTGCATCCATGAAAGAAAAATAGGAAAGTATAAAAATGCATGTTTAGTTGCTAAGTCATGTCTGACTCTGTAAAACCCCATGGGTTGTAGTCTGCCAGGCTCCTCTGTCCATGTGGTTTTCCAGGCAAGAACACTGGAGTGGCTTGCTATTTCCTTCTCCAGGGGATCTTACCGACCCAGGGATCAAACCCACATCTCCTGCATCGTCAGGTAGATTCTTTACCGCTGAGCCACCAAAAGAAGCCCATTATCAAAATATGATATGCAAATAAAAAATGAAATGGATTAGGTGGTAAAGTCTCTTGGAGTGCCAAACAAAAAGTTTAAAAATAAGAGGAAAAGCTCAAGATAGTTAACATACCTGTCCATGAGATTCATCTTTCAACTAAAAGGATTTCCAGCAAAAGAGAAATGGAAATAAGGGGGAGGAAGAAAATTATCAAAAGAACAAGAAAATAAAATTCTCAGAACTTTTCAGATGGAAGGGGCCACTGACTGTATAGCACTCTGAGTAAGACAAAATAAACATGTACCAAAGCGCAGCATGACATTTTGAAAACTGGAGATAAAGAGCAGATATCTGCGTCTTCCTCAGAGCAAATGAGTCCCATACAAAGGATCAGGCATCAGGATCACACTCGTGTCATCAAAAGTGACCATGAAAGCTGTAAGGCAGAACCGTACCTCTAAAGTGCTAAGAAAAAATGACTTTCAACCTCGAATTCTACACCCAAGGGTGAGGATGGAATAAAGATATTTTCAAACTTGCAGTGAATTCAAAATTTACTTCTTGTGTCAGTCAGAGTGGAAAACAGCAGGCTCACTCAGACTGGGGAGATTCACTATTTATTGGGGAAGCCAACTAGAAATGGTAAGATTCCCCAGGGCTGCCCAGAGTGGAGAGCTGTCACAGAGCTGAGTGCCCCAAACTGGAGAGAGCTGCAGCCACAGGAGACAGCCACTGACAGAGGCGATGGCCACCACCAACTCATAGCTCAAAAAGAAGAGAGCCGGAGAACAAAGACCCCGAATTCCTTTTCCTCCCACTCAACTTCCGTATCTCCCACTCACCAAAGTCAACTGGAAGTCAGAAGGCAAGGAGGCTACCAATGTTGTCTCCATAAATGTCAGCCTCCCAGGCCACAGAGCAGGAGGAGATGGCTCTGGGGTAAACCACTGGAGAACTTCCCTCTCTGTGTTCTTGCTCAAGATGCCACTGAAAGATGTGGTTCAGTAACACAAGAGAGTAAATCAGAGGGAAAAAAACACAAGATCCTAGAAACAGAGAGACTAAAACTATACAAAATGGGATCAGGGGCAGCCATTGGGAAATTGCAGGATAATAGTGAAGGAAGTCTCACATCTATGTGCCATCCCCAAAGAGCAAAATTCCAAACTGGAGAAGACAGAATGCTCTGGAGAAGTGGCCCTAAGAAAAGAAAGATGAAGACTAGTTGGCATGTTTGGGCTCCCCAGGTGGCTTAGTGGTAAAGAATCCACCTGCATTGCAGGAGATAAAGGTTCAAACTCTGGGTCGGGAAGATCCCCTGGAGAAGGAAATGGCAATCCACTCCAGCATCCTTTCCTGGGAAATCCCATGGGCAGAGGAACCTGGCCGGCTATAGCTCATGGGGTCGGAAAAAGGGTCGGATACGACTGAGCAACTAAACAACAAAAGTTGGCCTGTTTAGGACCTAGGAGAAGATTGTCAGGTTTATCGGACAGGAACGAATTAATGAGATAGTTGTTTTTTTTTTTAAAAATAAGCAAGTGCGGGAAAAGATAATTATTAGCTTCAAAGAAAACTTAAAAGTTGTACAGAAAGGGAATACAATGATTCACCACGACATACATTAGAGTAATGTAGTGAGCGGTATTTACGTAGCTGTGGTAGGTAGAACAATGGCCACCAAGGATGTTCACATCCTAATCCTTGGAACCTGGGAATTCTATCAGCATGGCGAAAGAGATATGCAGATGTGAACAAGTTAGTCTTGAAATGTGTAGATTCTCCTGGAGGACCTGGCTGGGCCCAATCTGATCCCAAGAGGGAGAGGGAGGCAGAAGGACAAGTCAGAGGAGACATGATGATGAAAGCAGAGGTCAGCGTGAGGCAGTGTGAGAAAAAGTCAATCCACCATCGCTGGATTTGAAGACGGAAAGGGGCTCCAAGCCGAGGGCTGTGGGCAGTAAGTGTTACATTTGAATTTTAAACTAAATGCATCCTATTCTTTTCTACAATAAAAATTTTAAAAGCACCTTTCATGGGCTTCCCCACAGGAGCTGGTGTCACCTTCCTCAGAGAAAAGTAAGTTTCCAGCTCTTTGATTCAAGAAGAGTATTAAGAGGGAGCACATTCTGAGATGAGTGTCCCAGCATCCCAGGAGGACAGACTCTGGGAGAAGAGAACCAGAGTTGGATGACCTATGTGCTATGACCAGCACAGGTCATAAAGTCTAGGAGATCCATAGCAATGTGGAGACTAATAATGGAGCATGAAATAAAGACTAGGGTCCTTGTGTGGAAAAGATGGCCAGGAGATGTCAGACCAAGCAACAGAATCCTTCCAGGATCCTGGGGAGGATGTCGATACTAGTGAAGCAGAACTGGACCAAGTTAAACTATGAGCACTGGAGAAATACTTAACTGGTTTTACGTATCTTTACTGGATATCTAATGTGACAAATGCACAAAGTGGCTCTTGTTCTGCGTTACTACATTATCATCTGCGAACAGATGATGCTAGTACGCCTCCTTCACTAAAAACTCTCTGCTGAGTGGACTGCGTGTGTGTGTGTTGCTCAGTTGTATCTGACTCTTTGTGACCCCATGGACTGTAGCCTGCCAGGCTCCTCTGTCCATGGGAATCTCCAGGCAAGAATACTGGAGTGGATCCTTCTGACCCAGGGACTGAACCCGGGTCTCCTGCACTGCAGGCAGATTCTTTACTGACTGGGCCACCAGGGAAGCCCATGCTGAGTGGATTACTTTAAACAATTCACCTTCCGGTTACAATAGTTGACATTATTATTATTCCATATAGTCTTGATATTGTTTTTCAGGGGAACGCGTATTTTAAATTGTTGAACTAAGTCCTGGAATTCATCGCTACATGCCCAGAAGCACTGTCTTCTGAATCAAGGCCAGATTCCCATAAAATGAATCACCGGCACCATAAGGTTTTTAGTGTCTCATATATGCGATCCTCCATTGCCAAAATGACGATCATTGTTATCTTAATCTACTCTGAATCTTGTACCTTTCCAGGGCAGCTCCTGCCATGAGAAGCTCGTGGTGGTCTGCTGGGAACGGTTCCTACAACCCTCTGCCCCATATCATGAAGGAATCGCTTAGCGGGGAAAAGAGTGGAACAATAACCGAAGTCTCAGAGACTTACTGCTTCCATTGGGTGGCCTCATCATTCACGACTGCCTGAGGAAGTGCAGACAGGAGAACGGGAAAAGGCCACCCATACTGAAGGGAGGGCGAATCTCGGGGCTGATAGTCCTTATTTGCCTCACACGGCTCCTGGCTTTCACTTGACATGCTTTTAGGCTCTGCTCATTCTTTAGTCATCTCCCCATCTCTCTTGTCTCGTTGCATCCAGCCTCTCCCAACCTATGCACGATGCTCTGGGCTCTAGCCTTGCCTCTCAGAACTGGCTGCCCCTCCTCCAACTCCTCTTACCCTACTTCCTTCTTTCTTACCTCTTCCTAGCTGTGTCTCTCTGCTCTTTTGGCACCCAATCACCAATGTACACTGAAGTATGTGATGTGAATACAAGAGCATTCTGAATGTCCTCTTTGTGCACCTCCACATCCATCTCCAGGTCTCCTTCGACCCCAGGAACTCCTCACTTCCTTACTCATGCCAGCATAACCTAGGATGTCATTTCCAAGCAGACATTCGTCCCAGCCAGATTGGCTCAACCAACTTGCTTACTTCTGCATTTGCTAACATCTACTAGATGGTTTTTAAATACAAAAAGACATCTCCCTAAAGGCCCATGGTAAGGATAAAAGTGTTAATTTGTTAGCAGAGAATTAGGTACTTTTCAATGGTAAAGCCCCAAGTCAAGCCATAAACTATTTCTCCATTGCTGTGTAGACAATAAGGTCTGGGCAATAAACCCCATCAACAAACAAGGAGACAGAAGAGCAGAAGGGGAGTTCCTGCCCCTGGAGGGGCCTTGCGTGAGTTCAGGAAAAGACCCAGAGAAGCAACAGTCATTTACAGCAGGCATCAGAAGAACATAGAGGTCTTCATAAAGTCTAACACCAACTGGAACCTAAGAAGCAGACTGCAGTTCAGGATGGGGACATATCAGGGAGGACACGACCCCTGTAACAGGGCTAAAGGAGGAATCAGCAGACAGTGGGAAGGTTCGGCAGGTCCACCTTCAGAAGAGGACCAAAGTTACCTTTGAGGTTTCCACTCGAGAACCTAGAGGGAGTTAAAAACTATATCCAAGGGATCAAGACAATAAGAACTTCGTTAAGATGCTGAGCTACTTACTGCTTCTCCATCTTGGTAATTTTTTTTGGTTACTGCTTTCCTTTTTCGATCAGTAGTCAAGGGCCTTACAAACAAAAAGCTCTTCTGCGGTTGTCTTTGGAGGGTATTAATGTGGCAGCTTCTGAAGGAGAAGGGAAGTGGAGCTTCAGCATGGCGGGCAAAGGAGACAACGGCTGCTGAGTGGGATCTTAGGAGAAAACCTGGAGCTGCAGTAGATAATACATCTCGGAGTTCCACCAACCTGGTGACAGAGCGTGTGGTTCTGCGACGCCTTTGCTCCAGAGGACGAACGATGTGACTTTCCCCTTGGGTCTCACCGCCCCTCTGAGGAGCACTGCTTTGGGCTGGAAGAGTGTCCAAAGCCAGTTGGTGGCATAAAAATGCTACAAGGCCCAGAGTCCCCTATCCCTCCCGGCTGTCAGCTGCATTCCTCTGGCCCTGTTACAAAGCCATCAAAAATGCACCTTCAACCTCGGGCTGGGAGGGGTCCGTCCAGGGTCAGGACACACTCTTTATCTGCATGGAAAACCTACCGAGTTCATTGCGTGTCCAGCTCCACAGCAGCCTCTAAGACTACAAGGGAGCCTTAGAGATTCGTGTTTTTTCTCTAATATAAAAGATAGACTGTTCTAATGGGAGCAGTTGCACGTGTAAAGGTTAGGAGTGCTGGTTTGGGAGCCAGTTCAGATCACAGCTCTGTCTCTTACTGACTCTACGATTTTCGGTTAGTCATCTGACCTCTCTGTGACCAATTCCTCATCCATATAGTTGAGACAGGGCACCTACGCCGCTCATGGGGTAGTGTTCTCAGGAAGAGGTGCACCTTGATCTGAGCCTGAAGGAAACATGGAACATGTTTAAGTAAGGAGACAGACAGGAGCAGGCCAGGCAAAGGGGTCGGCCGAAGGCACAGTCGAGTCTGAAGCAGAAGACAGACAGACCCCACGCAGCACCTAATTGCTTCTGTGACCCTCCAAGCTGACCACAGGAAGCGTGGACTGTGGAAACCGAACACACGCCTCCAAGGCTGGAACTGTCGTCCTTCCAGGACCCAGTGCGGCTCACACACAAAAAGAGGGGACCCTCTTGTACAGAAGAATGATAACAGATGGACATCTTAGTCCTCGGGCCCCACCTTCTTTCACTGAGTACCCTGGGGAGGTGGCAGAGGAAGGACAGCTCAAGAGGTTGGTCTGGCTCAAAGCCTACTCTGTCACACATTTAACTTCACCCTTGGAGTCTCAGTTTCTCTCAGGAGAAATGATTCTGCATGATTCTCCTACAAAACCATGCAGACCCAGGGCTCAAGTGAATTCATTGGTTTGCAGCTCCTCAGACTCCACCCTCTCCTGCCGCTGTGCCTTGGGAGATGGCTGTAGTGGAAGTGGGACCTGGGGATCCAAGTCCATCGAGGGCACCCTGTGAGCTTCACACCTGCTACAGCAGGGTGGGGCATGTCGAGAGTGGTCAACACCTACATAACGACGCATCAGAGCCATGTCTCTGAAACCTGGGCTCGTGGCTCATACATGAACTCAAATCCGCATGGGCAGACTGCAGGCTAGTTTTCCAAGGGACCAGAAACCGCCCCCAACATCTCAGGAGAGGCTGATAATTGAGCACAGCGGCTCCTGCTCTCTCACACGCACAATTGCCCGGGTTTTCACATGCAAATAGCCATCTGCACATGGTTTCTTTGGTAAATGCCAACTTCATAGGTGCAATCCAGGTGCCCGGATTTGAGAACTTGGCATAGAGAGGAGCACGCAAGCTTTGAGTCCGTGACGGCCTGGCATCGTCACTGTAATTAGTCCCAGTGGACGCGTCTGTCGTTCAGTAACAATGCTGGATGATTCGGCCACGCTCCCTCATCTTGGGGGCCCCCTTCCCCCATTCACCCCTTTTATAAGAAAAGCCAGCCACGTCTTGCTTCACTTTGCCCCCACCCCCACCCTGCCTTGTGAAATGAAAAGCCCAGATGTGGGTGACCCATCTGTAGTGTGTGTCGCGTTGCTAGCGTCTTCTTTATTTAGAGCTGGGAGAAAGACTCATTAGAGAGGAAGTCCACAATGAAATTAGGAAACATTTGATCAGACCATTGTCCCCACACAATATGTGCAATGAGGGAAACGCTGGAGCTGGCTGCAAACCTTCAATGAGTTCCAGTCTCAATGGCTTGCTCATCCCCATGCTGACCAGAAAGGGGAGCCTGACAGTTCCCTGACCAGAATCCAAGCTTCTGGAAGAGGGGAGCACCATCAGGGCAGGCAAATTCTCTCTCTCTCTCTCTCCTTAAAAGACTTCGAGTTTTTGGAACAGCTTTAGATTTGCAGGAAAAGTGAGAGGAGGGTACAGAGGTTTCCCAGTGACCCCCCGCCCCCACACACGCACAGTCCCCTTCCCATTACCGGCATCCCCGACAGAGCGGGACCCCCGTTAGGACTGATGAGCCTGCACTGACCCACCAGAATCACCACAGTCCTATGTCCATCGTTCACACGCCGGTTCACACTTGCTGTTATTCAGCCCCTGAGTTTGGACAAAGCATGGTGACATGTATCCACCACTACAGTATCACACAGGGTACCTGGGCTGCCTGAAAAATCCTCTGTGCAACGCCGGTTCATTCCTCGAGCCTTCTTAACTCTGGCAACCAACGATCTTTTTTCACCGTCTCCATGGTTTTGCCTTTTCTAGAATGTTGTATAGTTGGAACTGTGTGGTATGGAACCTTCTCAGCTGGGCATCTCTCACTTAGTAATGTATGTTTAAGTTTTTCATGCCTTTTTGTGGCTTGATAGCTTGTTTCCTTTTAGCCCTGGATAATCCCATTGTCTGGATGGACTACAGTTTATTTAGCAAGTTCTCTTTTCCCTGTGGCTTCACTCTGCCGTGGAAGTCGTCAGGACACCCTGTGCCTCCATCAGCCTCAGTCCTTCCCTGTTGTCTCAAGAGGCATCTCCAGGGACCCACTGGGGAGGGTTAACTCCTCCCAAAGCTTCTAGCCTTTGGCAGGAGGGCTTTCCTTCAGCCTCTTGGCATTTAAAAGGCAGAGGTTTGCTCCTGGGGACCCTATGCCAAGGACTTGATGCATGAAAACCACTCTTGAACTCCAATTCCATTTCTGGTATCCCAACTCACTTATTAAACAAAGCAGAAGATCAGAAGTATATAGACTCCAAAACAGGTGCACGGATGACACCTTTCAAGCTCAGGGTAAACCATTTTGCTACAAGGATGTTCAGTCACATCTCTAAATGCTTAATCTGCATTGCATCAAATTCAGCCCAATTCGACATAAGGAGAAATTAAACCACAGAGAAATGGACCCTAGAGCCCTGAGTTAAGAGGGAAAAGTCCTAATTTCAAAAAGTAAAAATTGGCTCTAGCCCTGACTTGGTCATTAGGACTTTTGACCTCACATGTGACAGAGTTCAGACTAGCTGTCCTAACTTTAACTTAGAAGGTTGTTGTGAAAGTACCATATAAAGATAGTTATTAAAGCAAACAGGAGGATTAAAACATCACATTAAAGTGTTTAGTTTTATTACTAACAGATCACATAGCAAATTCTCTGCTATTTGTGGGATGAGAATTCACCCCCCATCTGCTAAATCCATCTAAGTGACATACGAGATTTGCCATTTTTCAGAAGACATGGAAAATCCATTTCTTGGTCCAAGTTATATAGCACAAAGTTTAGCACTGAATATAGGAACCTGAGGAGAAGCAGTTGACCAAGTAACTCAGTGCCAGAACTGAGTGATACAAACTTAGCGTCTGGCATGCAGTAGGGACTCAATACAGACCCTTTCTGAATCCGTTAATGAATGAAAATTGTGTAGAGAAAAATCCTACTAAAGATAAAGGCAAGTTTATTCAACAAATACTTGGCATCAGTGAACACCTGATGTGTACCCGCCTTTGTTGTTTAGCTAATGTATAAGCTGAATCAGAACTCCTTTATCCATGGTTCTCCACCAGCTTTCTCTGCATGGAACTTTGGTGAGCACCGCCAACTGCCATTTTAAAGAAGAGAAGGCCTTAAATAGAGAGACACACGGAAAACTGAGAAATGACAACGGACACTGCAGCAACCAAAATGAGATGGCAGGAAATCCGGAAACAAACCTATGCCAACAATGAATTCCACGTAAACACCTCCACACATCGCCACAAACCTCGGAGGCGCCATTGTACTGATTTCCTTGAAGGCGTTATCATGGACAAGTCCACGTTTCTTTCATTATTGCATTAATCACAGTAACACTGAAACTAACATAACCTTTTCTTAATAACTCCCCGTGTACTGTTTCTTAAAAGACAGGAGACACCTGCGGTCTATTTTAATGGCGCCTTATGTTAAACACAGAGGATGCAAGAGGGACGATTAATCGTAACACAGAAGAGCTTTACTTTTATTTTCCACTATTTCTTTAAACCTGTTCTTTAGGATAATGATTTCACTGTTCCTGGATGAATCTTCAGGAAATCTCCACGACTCTTCTGGCTTTCTTAGGTGAGGAGAGAGCCTCCAGTTCCTTGTGCCTTCTGCCTGCAGAGGACACTCATCAACACTGATCCCATGGAAGCTCTTCCTTGATTACAGGGCAGTGGTTGCCTTATTCTAAAAGCCTCCTCGTAAGATCAGCGGGCACTGCACCACAAGCTGGGCGAGGGGCTTCTGGAGATCAGCGGGCACTGC
The DNA here is from genome assembly GCF_029378745.1 of Bos indicus. Lineage (NCBI taxonomy): Eukaryota > Metazoa > Chordata > Mammalia > Artiodactyla > Bovidae > Bos > Bos indicus. The sequence goes on along the minus strand of NC_091782.1, from coordinate 44,301,864 downwards.
ACCACAAGCTGGGCGAGGGGCTTCTGGGAGATGGGCCCAGAAGTCGTGCAGTAAGTTTCCAGCTGTTTTCTTTCTGCGGGCACTGCACCGCAAGCTGGGCGAGGGGCTTCTGGAAGATGGGCCCAGAAGTCGTGCAGTAAGTTTCCAGCTGTTTTCTTTCTGCGTTTGTGTCTCGGTGCCCTGCTGCACACCTGCTTTGCTATCTGATTTCTGTGATACCTTTTGCCTCAGTCCAAACTTCCAATTTAACATTTGATTACATTAGAAACTTTCCACATAGAATAACATACATTGGGGAGGGGAGTTAAGTGTTTAACAAGATAGCCATTCAACATGCAGAATTACTCATTTACCAAGGGGTTTGGGTAGCTTTTTTCTTCTTTTTTTACTATATTTGGAAACATTTGGATTTTTAATGAAATGTTTCCAATTTAAATCCAGATGTTTGAGATCATGTAAGTAGCCAAAAGTTGGAAAAGTAAATTACAGGATAGCAAAAGAGCCCTGTTTTTGCTATCATTATTTAGATGTGATCTGACCGCACATAGAATTGTATTTTCTTATGAAAATCTGGATCCAAGTTGAGTCAGACAGTGAACTTATCTCTACCTGGAAGAAGCTACTTGGGCCTCTGAACCCAATTTCTCCACAACCAATAAACAGATACATACACCGTGTTCTGAGAATACAATAATGTAAGCAGCTACCCCTACTGTGAAAAACCCATATTTTGCTTGGAATATAAACAATAAACATGCAATGTATGCCAAAGAATTTTTTTTGGTTTTAAAATATGTCCACAAGTTTCTCTGATACACTTCTGTTCAAAGAGTAGAGTCTAATTTTCCTTCCCTTTAAAAGAGTGATCTGTACTTAGCACTAACCCTAACTGACTTTTCATCAATAGAACATGGAAGAAGTGACAATGTATGGTCCCCAAGATTAGGATGGAAAAGGAAGTGTGGCTTTTTCCTTTCTCTCTGATCACTCTCTCTGGTAGAAACCAGCTGCCATGTCATGAGGACGCAGAAGCAGTCCATGGAGAGGTCAGTGTGGTGACGAACTGAGGCCTCCCGCTCACAGTCGGATGAGTCAGTGGGCCCTCCAGCACCAGTTAAGGCTTCAGATGGTAGAAACCCTGGCTGATCAGTAACTGCAACCCTATAGAAGACTTCAAGCCAGAACCACCCAGCTTATCCACTCCCTCATACCTGAACCACAGAAACTGCGGTTTAACAAAGGTCTACTGATTTAACTCAGAAGAATTTATTGTGCAAAGATAGAGAAATAAAACAAAATTGATCATATTTTCTATTCTATTCTGAGAATCAACAATACTCGTGAAATCAGTGATTTTAAAACAAACAAACATGAGCTCTCACTTGGAATAGGAAAAAATTGTCATTTTCAGATGTTTATCATTGAAATTCTACTAATGAAACAGTTCCTGAATCTGGTCCCTTTAAACCAGTAGTTCATTGAAGGTACTGTGTATATATATTAAAAAAATTCACAAGGTAACTAAAACTGTTTTTAAATGGACGGTAACAGCACAGGTATTCACACCCTAAACTGCGCTGGGTACACAGCTGACGCTGAAAAAACCTAACAATGCACCTAAAGCTACTTCTAGCTGTTTCTTGTACTAATTAAACAATAAGAGCATTGATTTGCTTTTTATTTGTTTAGACACTTATTTTGTGAAAGCAAGCAGATATATGTTTATTCTTTTGTGAGAATAAGATCAAAGAATTTGTACTTAGGATACCATTAATAAATAACACGTATGCCTCACAGACAATCAGAACGCCGCGTACCTGTGGGGAGTTTACAGTTACTTGTATTCGTCTCATTTAATCTCCTCAACAATTCCAGAGAGCAGGTACTGTTTTGCTCATTTTGCATATGTGATGGTGCAAAAACTGTTAATGTGAGACTCTTCTAGGACGTCCGCACTCTCTGGACCACCAAAGATAATCTATGCGGTTGTCCAGTCACCAAGCGGAGTCCGACTCTTTGTAACCCTGTGGGCTGCAGCACCCTAGGCTTCCCTGTCCTTCACTTTCTCCCAGAGTTTGCTCAAACTCATGTCCACTGAGTTGGTGATATCATCCTCTATGTCGAAGCCCAATTTCTCCTTTCCTTTCAGCTCCTAAAGATGTAGCATCCTTTCTAGAAAGAGACACATGTTGCAGTGCTGGGGTTAAGCAAGCTGGGGTGAAAGAAAGTTTTAACAGCTACAGTTAGGAGGATGGAAGAGAGGTCCTTGGAAAGGAAGTTAAGGAGACAGACTCTGGAGCAGCTATGAGGTAGGAGGGATATTTTAATATATTTTATGGAAAGTGTATTTGGAGCCCCTTTAACTTTATCTGAGAGATGTGAGAAATTAATAGAATTTGTTTTAATTATTTTTGCTTATTGAACTGTGCTTCAACACATCACTTTAAAACTCCTGGGTTTAAGGTGACACATGGGGGAAAGTTCAGGTGCAGAGAGTATAAATGACCTTCCCACGAATCCAGATCTTTTCAAATCAAGTGTTCTCCCCACTTTATCACTTGGCTCCTCCTTCATTCATTCATTCATGCAACAAATAGTGACTGCTCACGTAATAGACTCCAGGCACTAACTTAGCCCTTGAGGAAATAACTTGGTTTAAAACTGCATTTTGAAAGTCAACAAAAGAGTAGAGACTCGAATTCAGTCACCTCTCAGTCCGTCTGTTTCCATGTTTGGAACAAACAACCTGGGTGGACTCTTTAATTACCCCAATGCAAAGCAAATACCCATCCATTATTCAGCACTAAAGCTGTGAAATGACAGTAATGCCATGTTTTAGAATGAGAACAAAAGCCTCTCTAATTGTAAATTTTTACCTCTAGTTGAGCCAAAGCTTTTGTTGATTTTTTTCTTTTGTGGTCGTTCTTTGCATTTTTTTTTTAAGAGATTGAGTGACAGGAATATGCCTTTTCTTTATATAGAGCCAGGGTACCCTGTGCCAATGAATCTTTGTTTCTCTTGAGGAGAGAAAGACATTCAGGCGTGATCCTAACTTTAGGATAAAGAAAAAGAAGCTGTGAAGAGGGTTCCTTCTGGTTCAGGATGTACCAGGATGTGGCTGTCCTGCACATTGCATTATTTAAGACCAGAAGGCAATTGCACCCCACTCCAGTACTCTTGCCTGGAAAATCCCATGAATGGAGGAGCCTGGTAGGCTGCAGTCCATGAGGTCGCTAAGAGTCTGATACGACTCAGCGACTTCACTTTCACTTTTCACTTTCATGCATTGGAGAAGGAAATGGCAACCCACTCCAGTGTTCTTGCCTGGAGAATCCCAGGGACAGGGGAGCCTGTTGGGCTGCCGTCTATGGGGACGCACAGAGTTGGACACGACTGAAGCGACTTAGCAGCAAAACACATCTTGGGAAATTCACCCGTGTCAGAATACTGTCTTCCAATGTACCAGCCCCATTGGGTATATTTCCACTGCCTTCAACTATATGATGATATCCTGGAAGGAGCACTGAGCCAAGCTAAGGAGGAAAACAATGTACATTTCTCTGTCTTCTTATCCAAGTTGCCCACTTTCCACTTGAGGTCTTCCTCTCTCTTAATGCTGTCTCCCCTCTCAGGTTCTAAAATACCACTCTTTTGTGATTTTCCTCCCTCTGTCGCTCCAACCAAGTTCAGTGACATTAGGACTTGGTTGCAGCTTTTTCTTTCATAGCTACACTCTCTCCCTCTGCAATCTCATCAGTGCTGGGGCTTGAACTACCATCTGTATTTTGATGTCTCCTAAATTTATATCTTTAGCCCTTACCTTTTCCTTAAACTCAAAACTTACATATCCACTGCCTTCCTAATATGGCCACTTGGATACCCAAGAAACATCTCAATTTGAAGATCTAAAACCCCAAACCTATTCCTTCGCCAACATCTTCCTTCTAAGGAACTGATGCCTTTGCCCACTCATTAGCTCAACTGAAAAACTGGGAGTCAAATTGTGTTCTTCCCTTTTCTCCTGCCTCCATAACTGGTCAGCAAGTTGCATCAGTTTCATCTCCCATACTCACCTATCCCCCTCCCTCCGTACTTCGACCCCCCATCTTATTAGGCTATTCATAGTCTCCCTATTTGACACACTGCTGAACTACTCCACTAATCTTTCAGCAGTCAGAGTAATCTTTTAAAGAAAATGTTTCAAATTATGATCCTCTTTTAGTAATATCTCCCTCTGCATTTCTACTAAAAAGCAGACTCCTTTCCAAGTCTATAAGCATCTCCATGGTCTAGTCCCACCTGCCTCTCTAAATTCCTTTCCATTTTATACCACTCTCTCCCTCTCTCGTTTCTGCCACAGTATCTTCCATTTAGGGGAAGGGGAAGGGAAGCCTGGCCATCACACCCATGCCCCCATGCCAGAATAGTGCTAACAATGCTGTCCCAAGGGGAGTGAATAGCTCTGACCTGTTGGGTAGATGACAGCCAGACTCAGTGCAAATTTTGATAAAGGGGAGACAGAGGCAGCACCACAGCCTCGTTTCAACTGAGCATCATGAATGTGGAACACCATGAGATGTCCTAGAAGCACTGGAGAGGCCGGGGACATCAGAAGGTGGGGCAAGTCTGCCACCGATGAGACAGGACGCTGACCTCCCCCGCCGCCCAACCATCTACAGTATTAGTAGAAAGATGACCTCACCACTTGGTGGCAAGCACCTAAGACATTCAGTTTTTGCACCAATGAATCAGATAGAGCCTCTGCCCTCCAGGACTTTTCAGCCTAGTAGGAGAGACAGACAGATAAACAAATAATTCCAGCGCAGTGTGATAAGTGCTCTGACAAGAACAGACGCTAGTCAGAACGATGGTACAAAGATAGCAGCGGGTAATCCTCGCTCTAGGGTGGCACTAATCAGACAGCCATCCGAGGATTATTCTGCTGTGGCTCAAGTTATGGCCCCTTTGGGCTTTTCCAGAGAAAACTTACAAATGATCAGATTTTAGATTTCAATATTTTCAGGAAAAAAAAAAAAAAAGAGCAGTGCTATGTTTAGAGAAACGAAAGAGACCATCTTTATCAGAGGATGCTCTTGATTTTAAAATGCCACTGGAAAACAGGAGTTTGCAATTTTTATAGAAGTGAATAAAACCATATAAGTTGAGCTGTGGTTTTTGTGAACATTTTTAGTGCCAGGCCAACTTTATTAACGTTATTTCCTTTGGGGGGAAATACATTTTTCATCACAATTCCTGAAAACCAGGGACCTGGCAAAGGGAGCAGTGGAGGTGACGGAATACCTACAGTGCAAACACTGCCATTTCGAGAGTGGCACGTTTCCAAGTGTCATTTCAAAGGTGGGCACAGATCAGCAGACAACAACTCCAGAAACCAAGGGATGCCAGCAAAGCCTTTGCTTTTTCTTCAGCCCTCTGTGGTCCAAATGACACATTGGAGTCTCATGCCAGTTTTCACCTTTAGAAAAAGTTAAAACGAAAAATTTCACCCTAAATATTTATGGCTTTTCCCCTTCTTGGGATCAAAACAGTCTCAGAGAGATAAAACATGATGCTTTTCCTAACAACCTCATATGGAAGTTCCTAGACACACCTCCACGCCTCCCTCTATCCCATTCCAAAGCTGTCATAACGGAGTAGCCTTCGAAATGTACAATATCATTTCAGTACACCAGCCATTTGCTGATAATAAGGAGCACAATTAGATTGGTTTTCGGGAGGCAGCAATCAATATCCTGGTGTATGTGGACCCGACTAGACATTGCTAATTAGAGCTCTCAGACATTAATCAAATACCATGTATGGGACTAATCAACCAATGTGGGAAGCAAAAAAAAAAAATCTATAACCTCCCCTTGAATTCTCCCAACCTGTTCACCTTGAAATCAGACCCAGAGACAGAAAGCCTCGCAGAAGGTCTGCTAGAACAGGGCTGGGAGGCTGTGCTGTATGGTGGGTTCCCGAGCCTCCTGGAGAGTGAGGCTGCCATGACATCATCAGGATCCTGCTTAAAGAAGCACTGGCTCCATCCTGCAGCCTGGACACACTTCTCATTGACTCCCTGGTAATTGTGGATGTGTGCCAGCTGCAGGCTGGACCCAGAGAGGCGGACCAATACGCCTAGGCCTGAACAATAAACAAAGCTAAATGCTCACTAACTAATGGATTATTCATGAAATAGCCCAATTGCCCATCATGCTACGTACTTGTACTCATACAATTATTCCTGTGTGTTTAAATAATGAATGTTAGGTTTGTGTTTAGTAACACAAATTGCTGATTAATCTGTATTCAAATCAAACAGTGAATTATATGAACTCTTCGAAATACTGTACTGGATGGCAGCGTGTCTATCTCAGTTTAGAAATAGTTTCTATAATGCTAATTTTAAGGCATGTGGTTGAGCCCTTCCATTGGCCAAAATCTTACTGGATATACCAGGCTTGGCTAAAGGTTCTACCGCAAATGCTGGGCAAATCCAGATGTGATTTAAGATTTGTGGAGTATACGGAGAGTATTTCCAGCAACTATGTCTTTAATTCCTGACTCTTCAATGCTTCCTAATGTTATTTTGCAAAAAGCTATATACTGCCAACAAGCTCTTTCAGTCCCATCACAATTTCCTTTAAAAAGATATCTTGCTAAAAAAAACCCAAAAAACCCACAACATGTATGCATGCTATCAATATATTACTTTTTTTTCAGGAACAGATAGTCAGCTTTAAAGGAATTCAAATTCCAAAAGGTTTACTTGAAATTTGAAATTCACAACCTATAAATTGATCAGGTTTTAGGCTCTAAGAAAGCTTGCTTTACCAACCATTCTTAATAGTGTTAGTTTTAGACTTAAGTAGTGAGATGAAAATGGAATTCCTAGAACTTAATTAAAGGGCAAACTGAACAGTGCTGGAGGAAGAAACAGTATAAAATAGTAAAAATAAGCATGGGATCAAATCTTGCTGGAATCCTAATTCACAACACATTAGTTGTGTGGCCTGGACAAATATTTAATGTCCTTGAGCTTCTAGAGGACAGTAATATCCAATGTCATAGTGTCGTTCTGAAAGTGATCTGAAGTGATGCGAGTGAAGACTTGAGATAAAGGTTTCATCAAGTTCGACCTCGTAAGTGCTTAAGTTCTCTCGGTTGTTGCTTTTCAGTCACCAAGTCGTGTCTGACTCTTTGCAACCCCATGGACTGCAGCATGCCAGGTTTCCCTGTCTTTCACTGTCTCCTAAAGTTTGCTCAAACTCATATCCATTGAGTTGGTGATGCCATCCAACCATCTCATCCTCTGTTGCCCGCTTCTCCTCCTGTCCTCAATTTTCCCAGCATCAGGGTCTTTTCCAATGAGTCGGCTCCTCGCATCAGGTGGGCCAAAGCGATGGAACTTTAGTTTTAGGATCAGTCCTTCCAGTGAATTTTCAGGGCTGATTTCCTTTAGGATTGACTGGTTTGATCTGGTTCTCTTGGCCTCTACCCTGGTTCTATGGACCATAATGTTCTGGAAAGTAGGATTTGCATCCATAGAGCCTGGCACTATGGTGGCACATATTTGACTCAACAAATTATTGAATGATTTGGCTCAAATCATTCTTGAGCCAAAATTAACTGCCAGAAAAACCACTAAAAGATATTTGGGGGACAATGCGACTGTTTCTTTACACTCCTCGCCAAAAGTCAATATTGGCCAAAATCTCCAAGGCAGTAGTTTTCAGAAATTAGAGGAAACAGTCCAGAAAAGACAAAGCAAATAGCTTCCAGCATTGAGAAGTGTGATTATTTAAAAAAAAAACAAAAACAAAAAAGTCTCTCTCTCTCACTTCTCTGACCTCTTCCTCTTATAATTTTTGGAATATTCATGCATGGAAAATGTCAGGCAGGGCATACAATGCAAATATGATGAGTATCCAAAATATTGGTTTTTATGAGCTACAAAATATGAGTCTGGGTGGACTGTTGGTGAAAACAAAAAAACAGAGTATGGTGCATAGATACTGGAGAAAGGGCAAAGGTTAAGTGAGGGACCTCATTAACATCTGAGGCGATTCTTAAGACAAGCACATCAAATGGGAACTACCACAATCTGATTTCTTGAGTTTACACCATGGGCTTCCACTGAATTCAAGAACTGAGAGGATAAATAAGACTCTGGGTCCCTACAGTGTGTCTTTGCCATCAAAGAAAGGCAGTGCAGGATGTCCAAGGTTAAGAATCTGCCTTCCAGTGCAGGGGCCATGGGTTGGATCCTTGGTTTGGGCACTAAGATTCCACATGCCTGGAGGGCAGGGCAATTAAGCCACAGTGAAGAGCATGAGTGTCACAACTACAACCCAACACAGTCAAAAATAATTAATAAATAGTACCAAAAAGGCAGTGTGTTCATAAGCAGAGTGAGTAGCAAAGTGTCACTTACTGAAGGGACTGGTCTTAGAGCAGGGGCATAGAATATAACCAGCAACATGTCTTTCTAATTAAAAATCATATTTTCATTTCTTAAAGTAAGCAAATCCATACAATGTACACTTTAAGAAAATGTAATTTCTTAAAAATTATAAATATAAATGATAAATATAACATTTATATTATCCACATGTGATGGTAGCAATTAAAATTTGAAAAACTTTATAGAAGTTAAGAATGTGTTACCTCATCATATGTTGATTATTTAACATATTATTCAGCATTTTCTCATGTCCTACCAAATCTCACTGTGACACTCATTTTACAGGAAAATTGGGGAAAAAGATGGCCCACCAAAGAAATCTCTCCTGCCGAGTTCTGCATTACTGTGGGTCTCTGCTGAACTGTCATTTTTTTTTTTAAACAATGATCCTTAATTTAGTCAATCATAAGTCTTTATTTACAACCAAAGCATATCTAAATTGAATAGTTGGCATCATCTCTTTCGGTGTGTTTAGGAATTAAATCTCTACCATTTGGAATCCAATTTTTAATTCCAAAACTATCAGGAGTCCCCAGATGAGTGAAGTCCTCACCCAGAGACTGTAGAGGGTGATAGAAATTCAACTGAGTCAACAAGCAGAGCATCTGGCAGCTAAGCTTTTGCTGCAGTGGTTGTTCCGTCTTTATTCAAATGGATATGGGCTCTGCAAGCCACTTTGTGTTCTAGAAGAAAAACAACAGATGCTGACGCACAAGGAGAAAGGGCTGAATTTTTCCTTAAAATTCTGAGCCTCTGAATACATGGTTTCATCCCCAAATCCCTTCTCCAGCGCCACCCCTGCCAGAACTCTATTCATTAGACTCCATCATTCCAAGTCAATTCAAATACACACCCAAATGTCCTGTAATGAGACCCAAACACTACACAGCTGCACTGAGTCTCAGGTTCTCATATTATGTTGGCATAACTTTAAATATTAAGCAACCCTCCCAGCCTCTGGTTATTGTCACTCACTACGGGAGACACATGTCATGTTATCTACCCCACACCATTTTTCCTTTTTCTGACAAGAGCACCCCCTTTTCCTGGAGGTAATTATCCTCCCGCCACTCCTGGCAGGTAATGGCTTCCCCAGCACACCCAGCAGAGACCCTCCCCAGATTTCACAAGTGGACACGGAGAGAAGAAAATCTTGTTTCCTGAGTGCCTATTCTTGTGGCTTAGAAAGCCTGGAAGCGTTCTCTGCAGACTCGCCCACCCCACACCCAATCTTTGGCCCTTTGAAAGTCAACCAAAAAAAGTAAGTAGAGAGACATCATGACATCATCCGAATCCTTGGAGCCAGGAGTGCCTGAGCCTGGCCTGACCTCTGAACTTGCAATTCACACTGGCTGCCACAGGGCTTTTGGTAGCTTAGCATCCTTTCTACAACACGTGCATTTTTTCAGTCCACAGATGGCACTTTTAGGATCCTCAGTGGTTATTCAACACTTCTCCTCCCCACCAGGCTGGGTTGAAAACTTTTCTCCCACACACCTAAATACAGAACACTGGTCTTTTCCTCTTTTGGTTACATATTCAGCCAATTTTATTTCATGATGGAAGTGTTTCTCACCAATTTAGCTGCTATCTTTGGGGAACTGTCCTCCTAGAAAGTTGTAGTGAAACTTTCTTCCCATTAAGGCGTTGGGTTCTTGCTTCACTTCCCTGGTAAAACTGTCTCTAATTATACTCTCTACATTTTTTCCTTCCACTACTTACTCTGCTGTTCTTATTTTCTTTCTTCCTTTGTTGTCTCTTCCTTTAATGTCTTCCTAAAGCAGGGGTTCTTAACAAGGTCCATACTTTAACCATCAATGGGGCTACAGGGATTTATCAAACTCTCTTGAAATTATATGCAAATTTTACATGAATTTGCACATATGCATATGTCATCAATCACTGTGTAACAAAGCACCCCATAATTTAGCAGCTTAATAAAACAAGCACTTATTAACTCACAGTTTGGGTGGGTCAGAAATCCAGATGCAGCTCAACTGGGTCCCTCTGTCCCTTGCAAAGCAGCAATCAAGGTGTTAGTCTGGGATCTGAAGACCCTGGAGAAGGAAAACACACTTCTAAGCTCACTCATGATTATCGACAGGATTGAGTTTCTCCTGAGTTGTTAGCTGTGCACGTGTGCTTACACTGCTCAGTCATGTCTGATTCTTTGAGACACTATGAACTGAAGCCCACCAGGCTTCTCTGTTGATGGGATTTTTCCAGGCAAGAGTATTGGAGTGGGTTGCCACGTTCATCTCCATGGATCTTCCCAACCAAGGTATCAAACCAGTGTCTCCTATATTCGCAAGTTGATTCTTTACCACTGAGCCACTTGGGAAGCCCTGGGTTGTAAGCTGGGGATCGGCCAATTCCTAACCACATGGGTTTCTCATAAAGTGGCTCACAGCATGGCATCTGGCTTCCCTCAGAACCAGCCAAAGAAAGAAAGAGAGGGTGAGCAGGGCAGATGTCTCTTGTGATCTAATTTCACTAGTGACATCCCACACCCTGTACTGTTCCTGGATTAGAGGCAAATTGCTAGGTCCAACTTATTCTCAAGTGAAGGAGGTGCCAAAATTAGGAGGTGGGATCACTGGAGGCCATCTTAAAGCTTCCTGCCATAAAATATTGTGAAGAGGAAGATGATTCATATCTTTCATCAATTTTTTATTTCTGAATCAACATTCATACTCTCTGTTTCTGTCTCAACCATCAGTTTCAATCAACGTCTTCTCCATTTTCACAAAATCACTAGAAATCATCTCTCCAAAACATGCTGGACTTCGCCCCCCTCCCTTCTCTTAAATTTTTATGATGCAAAAATCTTATGTTGTCACCCATTCCCATCTCTCTCTCTCACACACACACACACGCTCATGCACACACACACACACACACACACACACACACACACACACTTTATTCCAAGGTCACTCAATTAGTTGTGGACTGTTTTGATCACATAAGAACATATGACAAGAACCCTATCTTGTAGAACACTGGTCCTTATACTCTGGGACTCCTTTACACACTTAAAATTATGCTTAAAAATTATTGAGACCTCTAAAGAGCTTTTGTTTATTTTGTGTGTGGTTAGTTGCTTAGTCATGTCTAACTCTTCGCAACGCCATGGATTGTAGCCTGGCAGGCTCCTCTGTCCATGGAAATTTTCCTGGCAAGAATACTGGCACAAAAATCACGTTTGTAAATATCATGACCAATCTCATTATGAGTCTTTAGGTACTGGAAAGCAGTCAGCTTGCTTCATGGTAAAGAAAACCAGTTTTCCAGAATTCTAAATTTCTCCAAATTTTATCATGAGCTATATACACACTGTTAGTTATTTCCCTTGAAGTAACAGGCCCACTTCACTCATTTTGGGGGAAATATCTGCCTAATAACCAAGTATAAGTAATCATAGTTTGTCTGATCAGTTGTTCTTTCAAATGAAAATCATGTCCCATGCAAAAATGGGGCTCAGTTCAGTTCAGTTCAGTCGCTCAGTCGTGTCCAGCTCTTTGGGACCCCATGAACCACAGCAGGCCAAGGCCTCCCTGTCCATCACCAACTCCCAGAGGTCACCCAAACCCATGTCCATCGAGTCAGTGATGCCATCCAGCCATCTCATCCTCTGTCGTCCCCTTCTCCTCCTGCCCCCAAATCCCTCCCAGCATCAGGGTCTTTTCCAATGAGTCAACTCTTTGCATGAGGTGGCCAAAGTATTGGAGTTTCAGCTTTAGCATCAGTCCTTCCAATGAACACCCAGGACTGATCTCCTTCAGAATGGACTGGTTGGATCTCCTTGCAGTCCAAGAGACTCTCAAGAGTCTTCTCCAACACCACAGTTCAAAAGCAGCAATTCTTTGGCACTCAGCTTTCTTCACAGTCCAACTCTCACATCCATACATGACCACTGGAAAAACCATTGCCTTGACTAGACGGACCTTTGTTGGCAAAGTAATGTCTCTGCTTTTGAATATGCTATCTAGGTTGGTCATAACTTTCCTTAGGAAGCGTCTTTTAATTTCATGGCTGCAATCACCATCTGCAGTAATTTTGGAGCCCCAAAAAATAAAGTCTGACACTGTTTCCACTGTTTCCCCATCTATTTGCCATGAAGTGATGGGACCAGATGCCATGATCTTAGTTTTCTGAATGTTGAGCTTTACGCCAACTTTTTCACTCTCCTCTTTCACTTTCATCATGAGGCTTTTTAGTTCCTCTTCACTTTCTGCCATAAGGGTGGTGTCATCTGCATATCTGAGGTTATTGATATTCCTCCCGGCAATCTTGATTCCAGCTTGTGCTTCTTCCAGCCCAGCGTTTCTCATGATGTACTCTGCATAGAAGTTAAATAAGCAGGGTGACAATATACAGCCTTGATGTACTCCTTTTCCTATTTGGAACCAGTCTGTTGTTCCATGTCCAGTTCTAACTGCTGCTTCCTGACCTGCATATAGGTTTCTCAAGAGGCAGGTCAGGTGGTCTGGTATTCTCATCTCTTTCAGAATTTCCCACAGTGTATTGTGATCCACAAAGTCAAAGGCTTTGGCATAGTCAATAAAGCAGAAATAGATGTTTTTCTGAAGCTCTCTTGCTTTTTCGATGATCCAGCAGATGTTGGCAATTTGATCTCTGGTTCCTCTGCCTTTTCTAAAACCAGCTTGAACATCAGGAAATTCACGGTTCACGTATTGCTGAAGCCTGGCTTGGAGAAAATGGGGCTAGTTGAACGCCAAAGTGCCTTCCTTGAGACAACCGTCACACATAGCACACAGCAGAATGCTTGATTCATTCGTGCCATTTCGTCACACAGAACAGGACAAAGATGCACTGTGTTGAGATCTGACCTGTCTTACTGCTTTATCAAGGTCACTGTTGAGCGACATGGACTTTTCTTTCTCCAGCCAGTGTGGGAAAGCGTACATCCACCAGCAGTGCAGGCTGCTGCTGCTGCCTGGAATCACCCAAAGATGCCAGCATTTTACTTGCCATTGCTTTTGCACGAACAGTGCAGATGCCAATATGTTGAAAAGAGCAAATAACATCTCAGTATTATTATGAAAATAGTTTTTGACATCATGGACACATTCAGAGTGTCATGGGAACCCCCAGGGATGTGTAGACTATACTGAAAACTATTGTAATAGACTGTTTTATATTGTTTTTTTGATCCTAACACTCATTACACTGAAGGAGCAGGATTCGATATACCGTGTGCTCACTTCTGCTTAACTAGATCTGATGGGAGAAGGAGCCCTATAATAAAATTACTCTTTTGATTTACTGAGCATGACTCATCCATTGTCTCCCAAATGTCACGAATTCACAAGTTTTGCCAGAAAAATCATTTTTTAAAAACTTAATATTTAAAAGGAGCTTTTATCCAGCTGAAAACAAGTATACTATCTTGCCACAAATCTAAGAACTATATTAATAACCATAATACATAAAAAATCCAATTTTTGAGGAAACTTTAATCCAGTGTATTACTTAAGGTCATTCCAGGTACCAGCAGTGATAGCTCATGTTTGAAAAAATGGCAATAATCTCTTTGTGTCTTTGAGCTCCTTCACTTTGCCAAATTCCATTGTATGCAAATTTACTTCCATATTTCTCTTAGATTTTTACATCTACAGATTGCAAGTCCCTCCGGTTGGGGATAATTTAAGAAAAGGAAGCTGGGGATTGGGAAAAAGAAAAGGGAGGTAAAACAGATGGCAGTGAAGAAATAGAAGTTTGAGCCTGAAGCTCTGGGAGAGAGAATCGGGGAGGAGGCGGAGCCGCAGGAAGGAGCCCCCGCGCTGCCCTCTTGGGTCTGGTGAGGCGGGGAGAGGAGGTAAATGGAAAGGGACTGCTACAGAGTTTCCCTTGTGATCAGCGCTGGGCCCTGGCGCTGGAAACCAAAAACGCCTCCCCAGATGTGTTAAATAAAGCTTGCCCCCAATTTTTTCCATTTGAAAAATCCAAGTACTTTTGTGTCTATGAGACCAAGGCTGGATTTAGGACATGGAAATAACCAAATCTAAGTTATAAAATCAGAAGAGCATTGAGCATTTGGAAGAAAGAAGAGGGTAGGTTGCCATGTGTGTACACGCACAAACACACACACACATCATCTCTTCGTGTGCATGTGTTTGGTAGTGAATCAAAATAATATTGAAAGCATCTTATAACTCGCTCACAAGATGAGAGAGACCACGCAAAGTCGCCATTGAGCAAGAGAGCATAAATGGCAATTAATAGTATAATGTCCATTATAACCCATTCAAGTTGTGAAAATGCCTTTCAGGGTCTTATGTCTCCTGTTATCTTTATTGTTAGCAAATATTTCATAAAGTATTTATGAGGATTTTTATTGGCTCACTTGTTATCTTGGCTCTTAAAAACCGTCTTTGCTATAAGGCAGTGTTTTCAGGTTCACTGGAATATAATAGGGGTGGTGGATGGGAAGCGCGCTGAGCGTCTCTGCCCTCCTCTGAGAACATCTCTGCTTTGACCTAGTTTGCATCTTGGTCTTCTCCCTAAGATTTCATCTCAAGAAAGGGCTCTGGTACTATAATAGATAGACACATTTTTAAGTAAGAAAGCCAAGGTCATAATGTCTAAAGTCCCTTTAAAATGAACAAACACTACATGCCAAAAATATCCGCAAAATAACATACAGAGACATGAACAGGCATGTCATAAAGAGGACGCTCAAATAACCAACAGGCATATAAAAACTATTCAACTCCATCAGTCATCAGGAGAATGTGAATCAAAACCACAAAAACAACGCCATTGCACACCCACCGGCCTGATTACTGTTGATAAGACAGCAATACTAAACTGTTGGCAAGAAAATAGGAAGATGGGAGCTTCAACTGAATGCTGGTGGGTGTGCTAATACCCAGATTCTGGGAAAGACTGAAGGCAGGAGGAAAGGGGGCGAGATGGCTGGATGGCATCACTGTGAGCAAACTTCAGGAGATAGTGAAGAACAGGGAAGCCTGGCATGCTGCAGTCCATGGGATGGCAAAGAGTTGGACATGACTTAGCCACTGAACAACAACAAGTCAGAAAACAGCAGTATCTACCGAAGCTGAGAAGGCACATGCCTGGCAATCCTGCATTGGTCTTCGTACATGCTTATACCCAATTTGTGGGCATGAGAAGACATTCAAGAGCATACATCGTAGCACCACTGTTAATAGGCAAAAACTATTAATAGAAAAAAAACTATTTTTTACCTTAAAAAAAAAAATAGGAAAGAAACAGTTGCTGTCAACAGTAAGGCAGACAGTTAAATATAGTGGCAGACCCATAAAGTGGAAAACTACACATCCATGAAAAGGGTGAATTACTGTCAGATTAAAATAGCAGTGCAGGAAAGAAGCTAAGCATAAAAGAGAACATGTTGTATGATTCCATTTACATAATGCTCAAAACCAGGCAAAACTGCAGGAATGGACATCAGGATAAGAGTCATTTTGTAGGGAAGGGTCTGGGGTGGTTTCTGGTATACCAGCCGGATGGTTTCTTCATCTGAGGTCTGCCACCCAAGTCTGTTCCCTTTGTGAACATACATCAAGATGTATATGCTCCCGACAGCTTTGTGATTTGTGTACTCAATTTATTGTATTTCAATAAGAAATTTACTTGAGAAAAAGAAAACTAAGAAATGTAATTTTCATGTATGTAGAATTTTAGGATCCTTTACTATCCCAATCCTTCTGTGTACTTTCCCACCCACCTCCCCACCCCCACACATATTTCTGGTTTTTTTCTCCTAGATCCTGGGCCAGTTTAAAATTTGTTCACTATGTTTCAATAAGGTCTATTTTAAGGGATGGCTACTCTACATCACCACCACTACTCTATAAGCAGAAGTGCTTCCTCTCCTCCTCCTGGTACACCTGCCCTGAAGAGATGAGTTAATTAACAAATTCAATGCATGTGTTTTGAACACCTACCTGAGCCAGGCACTGAGCTTGACTCTGGAAATGCACAGGTGAATGGGGCGGACTCAATCCTGGCGTGGTGGTGGGCAGGAGGGTGGGTTACTGTGTTAATGGGGAAAATCTGCAGTTAAAATCAGTTGTCAGACAGCGTGTTAAATGCCGAGGTGATTGAAAGTCAGGCGCTAGCGGGTCACACAGCAGGGTGGATGCCTCTACTCAGGTCTCTAGGACCACATTTCTCTCCCCTACTTTTGAGGCCAGTTGTTCTTACACCAGCACCCAGAGGGTGATGACTCATGATTGTTCTCTGTTTCCTGTTGTTAACCTGTCACCTTGAATTAAGCATGGAGAATCGGCCTGATTGGGTATCTTCCGTTAGCTTTAATTCTGTGCAAGAATTAGACCCTTTAAAGTACCTTATGAGGGGAGGAAGGAGAAAGTGGGAAGGAACATCCATAAAGAAAGAGAATTTTCAGCAGAAAAGACGGGGACATTGCTGAGATGCAAACAGAAGCAGGAAGCATCTTTGTTGCAGCCTGTGGATGGTGGCGATGGTGGCCTCCCAAAGCTCGGGTGTGTAGGTGCTCAGGACCTGGAGAAGGAAGGTTCTGGAACCACCTGCCTGACTAAATTCAAATAAGAAAAATGTTCTGACTTAACTTTTCTGCTAAGGAAACCAGGATATGTTTGGGGAGAGAAGGGGATCAATCCAACACGTGTCTATACGGCATTAGAAGCCCTCTGACACCTCATTGGCTGTAGCCAATGTCTTGACATCTTCCTACCACGGGGATTTAAGAGACAGCACAGGGCTCACTTGATAAGATGCGTGTAAAGACCTTGCACAACACCAGGATTCCCAGCAGCAAAACACTAACAGCTTAGGCTCCAGGAGAGATAAAAATGGGGGTGGGGGAGGAAGGAGGGAGAGGGAAGGGAGGGAGCTGGGAGAGAGAGATTGCTTGCCACAGCCAGAAGACATCAGGATGCTGAGAAATAAAGGGAAGGGAAAGGTGATGAGAGGCAAAAAGTGATGCTGCCTTCATTTCTTAAATTACCAGGGAATGAGCCTAATTACAGTTCTCCATCTGGTAACCTAGCTAGAACATTCTCTAACCAGCAGGGCCCCCATCAAGCTGGGATTATTGTGGTTATTATTATTATTTATTACATGGTGATATTCAAATACCTAAATTATGCAACTAATCCCCCTTAAATGCCACATTCTAAACAAATGCTTTCCAGAATACCATCTCTCGTTATCATAGTTTATCAACTAATTACGCCAGGTCCACCTACCTCTTTATCACAATATAATATTCAAAGCAATTACATTAAAAAAAAAAAAAAAAACTTTAGGCAGTATGTCTTCCCATGTAACAGAAATGTAAGTTCCTTCAAAGATTCTCCGAGCTGTGGTTCCTGCCTTTGCATCCATCCTCTGTCACCAGCAGTGTGGACACTGGTCCCCTAACGAGCAGTCCCACGCTGCAGAGTGCAGGTTCCTGTGTGGCGCATTAACCCCACTTTGCGGTTCCGGAGCTTCAGCCTCGAGACCCCCTTCTCCATGGCAGGCGCCTGAGCTTCCAGCAGCTTCCTATGGCAGGATCCGTATTTATAATTCATGCCTCTTCTTTGGTTTCCTTTCCAGGTCTCTCTGGGCTGGTGCTTAAACAAAATCTCTACCCACACCAGGCACATGCTAGTCCTTCTTCAGTTAATAATTAATAGCAATGATGATATTCAGTGCAGTTTTTGAGATTGGTTTATCCTCTGTCTTGCATCTAAGGATCACTTCTTTCCTCTCTTCAAGGGGTATTACTGAGGCTAGGCACAACTCAGACATCCCCAAACATCACTGACTGCATTTTATGTCGCAGTTAACAAAAAATCCCGAGAGCCCATAGGGGAAATGCGTTCTTTGGCCAACAGATCTGATCTGTCCTTAATGTGGCAACAATGTTACAACTTGTTCTGAGGGCCCCTCTTCCCTATTCCTCACTAGACTCAGCTCTTGTCCTCAGTTGAACCCAAGTCTACCCTCAGGCTGTATGGATGGAAATTGCCATCTAAGTGAAGCCAACAAGCCTAGTCTCAGGTACAGTCCTTAGATCAGCAGCCTCAGCATCACCTGGGAGTTTATTAGAAATGCAGAATCTTGGGTTCTCACTGAGACCTTCTGAGTCAGCATCTGCCTTTTAACAAAATTCCCAGATGATTCGTGTGCACATTGAAGTTTGAGAGGCCACAGTCAATGCCTCTTTCACAGTAATTGTCTCGGGGCTGACCCATTCAGCCAATTATGACCAAGGGGCTCCAATTTCCAAACCTTCGTGTTATTAGTAGGCAAGTCGCTTCTCACAATGACTGGATTTGAACCTAGATGTGTGTATTTTCCAGTGGCTGGCAGCGCTCTTACAAGCAGTGAGGGAGAGAACGCATGAAAATCAAGCCCACCCAAAGGAAGAGAGAGTGACCAACCTCGATGACATGATGGAGCCTGTCTTCCCCTGTGCCAAAGGCCATGTCTTTAACAAGACAGTTAAGATACCCAAGACACACATTGTTTTTTGTAATAAAATAAATTCAAACTTGGCTTTCTGTCACTTGCAACTAAAAGAATCCTAAATGATTCAGGGCCCAACTCCCAGAAGAATGTATTCTCTGCCCATCCACCAGGGTAGACAGTTTCTGACATTTTAAAGGCAAGTCTAAGTTTAATTGTTCTTTAACCTGGTCTTTCAAAACAGCTCCTAGGTTAGGCCTTTAAAATACATACGACCTCAGTGGGGAGAGAAGACCCACAGGCCAAAGGGTACCACAGGCTTCAACGTTTCCTTTCTGCTTTTAATATATTAGATGCGACCCCTGCTTCCCCTTCTCCTCTTAGAGATGAAAGACTCCTTGGAAATGCCAGGCACGCAGCTGTCATTTGGAAATGACAGCCAGCCTGGAGAAGGTTAATGCTCTCATCAAAACCGCCCATCTTCTAAGTTGGTTAAATGGATCTTTCTGGTTCACCTGACTGCCTGCTCTTTTCCCAGATAGCCCAGCACCTCAGTGAAGTATTGTTGCAATGTAGGTGCCTTTGCCCAAGTACTTTGGACATCCAGGTTATCCACGGGTCCCAGGTTTAGCAAAACCCAACCACAGAGATGCCTGGCACAAGCCAGAGGAGGCACAGCAGGCCAAGTACTACCTCTGCAGGAACAAAGAAAAAGGGACTCTAGAGTGTTTGTCACAGAAAATTTGTCCCCGAAAAATGAAGGTCTCAACTGCTTGCCTCTACCCACTCCATCGGCTTCCCAGTCCTGCCAACGCTTCTCATGGAGGAGCCCATGTGCCACGTGTCCCAACATCTCCTGGGGTGTGTGCTACAGCTCGGGCCCCCTGGGCCTCACGGTTCCTCCTCCAGACCATCCGAGCCCCGAGTTAATTATTTCACTGGAATTGGAATTGATGTGCTTAATAAAGCTCCATTCTGACTCTGAAATTCAATGACCCTGTCAAGACAGAGGATAACCCCGTCTCCGAGAGGCTGGTGTTAAAAGTGCACAGTTAACCCAATGAGAAAGACGCTTGCAGGGAGGGAAGAGGGAAAAGTAGTCTTGAATCAAGTACACAGATTAGCTGATTCAGTCAGCTAATCATGCAGCCTTACAGTGAATGAAACACAGAACCAGGCAGTGTTAGGGGATATCGAGGTATGAGCGTGGAACTGGAGAAGAAGCAAAAAGGGACTGAAACAAAGAGAGGCTCCATGCAACTCCCATGGCAACTTCTTACCTCACCAGAGCTCAGACATCCCCAGAAAAATCAAGTACCTCCCTGCACAAGTTAGGAGCATTTCTGAAGCATCTTCAAATGCAAGTGACTCTAAAACCCATGGACAGACATTTGGGGGCATTTTATCTTGTACTTTGGAAGAATTTCCAGATAATATTAGCTTTAAAATTAGAACTTTTTCTAAGATGCTTAAACAACTAACCTCTTTACCTGGGCCAGGAGGCGCAGATCAGAGCACAAACACTCACTCATTTATTCTACGGGAAGAGCCATCATCTGCGAATGCTCTTCCTTTCAAATAGCTCTGCTCTGAGAGTTGGCCCGAGTGTACACACTGGGAATATGGGCACTTACCTCCCTGAGATCATGCTGCCAGTGTTCCGCATGGCAGCTCTTCCGTGTGCCAGGAGCAGTCAAATGAGAACCAGCGAGCCGTTTTCCCTCATTCTTCAGCAAATCAGACGTGAACAGTGTATTGGTGTCCTATTACTGCTGTAACAAATTACCATAAACTTAATGACTTAAATGGAGAAGGAAATGGCAACCCACGCCAGTATTCTTGCCTGGAAAATCCCACGGACAGAGGAGACTGGTGAACTAAAGGACCCCTGCTGGAGTCACAAAGACGTGACTGAGCACACACACACATGCAATGACTTGAAACAACAGAATTCATTCTCTTAGAGTTCTGGGCGCCAAAGCCTGCAAGGAATCTGGTGGGCTAAAATCAAGGGATGGTGAGGGCTAGATCCTTCTGGAGACTCCAGGGGGAGAATCTATCGCTTGTCCCTTCCAGCTTCCACTGGCGGCCAGCATCCCTTTGCTTGTGGCCACATCTTTCCAATCTGACACCATCTTCACACTAACTTCTTCTCCCCTGTAGTCAAATGTCTCTCTGCCTCCCTCTTACAATGACACGTATGATTTCAGCTGACCCTCGAACAACACAAATTTGAACTGTGTGGGTCCACTTATACACAGAGTTTTTTCTCCCATAAGTATTACTTTGGCCACCTCATGCGAAGAGTTGACTCATTGGAAAAGACTCTGATGCTGGGAGGGATTGGGGGCAGGAGGAGAAGGGGACGACAGAGGATGAGATGGCTGGATGGCATCACTGACTCGATGGATGCGAGTCTCAGCGAACTCCGGGAGTTGGTGATGGACAGGGAGGCCTGGCGTGCTGCGATTCATGGGGTCGCAAAGAGTCGGACACGACTGAGCAGCTGATCTGATCTGATCTGAAGTATTACAATATTACACTATATGAGGTTGGTTGAATCCACAATGTGGAACGACAGTAGGTCAACTATGGCACTTGAGCAGCTGAGGATTCTGATATTGAAGGCCAGTCCTAGAACCAATATCCCATGGATACCAAAAGACAGTTTTAATTTCAGAGCTGATTCAGACAATCCAGAATAATCTTCCTATCTTGAGGTCTTGAATGTAATTACAGCTTCAAAATTTATTTTTCCATGTAAGATAACATTCACAGGTTCTCAGGGTTAGAATGTAGATATCTTTAGGGACCATTATTCAGTCTACCATAACCAGATTTGATAACTGAAGAGTGGGCTTGTTGGGGCTGGGGGAAATACAGTGTCATCACTTGCTGAGAAGCAGCCAGAAATCGAAGATCTTGTTCCTCTATTACCTAGAAGAGCACATTCGAGCAGCTACACTGGCTCCATCTCATCTCACAGAGCTGGAACATTTATAACCCTTAGAGTTGCATACACGAAGGTGATAGTGGTTGAGCTTGACTCCAAGAAGTGGAGTTGGGAAGGAGTTCCGCACCTCCACGTCATCACTCACTCATATTGGCCATGTTACACTTTTAGTTTTTTTGGACACACTGGACAAGAATGAAAGAAGGGTTACAAGCCTACTTTACAAATCAGTAGAAAACACTAGCAAAGCAACAAGAATTGACTCGAAATTCCTTCCATTGCTGATTGTCTTCTTATACGGAGCTGGTTTGACAGGAGTTCCAAGAAGGGATAAAGGGAGGGAAAAAATCTACTTTACAAGTTTTTAATGGATGCTGAGAGATGTGTATTCTATGTTTGAAAGGGATGGTTTAAGACAGTCTGACTTTGTGACTGGAGCAGGCACTTAATTATGGGGTTTTAGGTCTTTTTATGTTTGCCTATGAGAGGACTTCTTTGTAAATCAGTAACATTAGCCATATGAAAAAATGACTGATTCTTTGAACTGAATTCCCACAAAGTAAAACAGAACCTAGTCTAAACACATTTTCTGATGTCCTGACATCATTTTATGACTCTGTACCATGCTGAACACGTCAGCTGGTGTTCAGGGCGGTCCATTTCTCACTGCCTCGTGGTCTCAAAACCACAGGTCAATGTGCCAGTTGAAATTGTCTAAGTCTTGGAGGATGAAGTTCCCTAAGTCCCAACCTTTCCCATTTCTCTCCATTGCTGCCACTCCCTCTGGCTCTGAAATGCATCCCAAATACTTCACCCCAGAGGACTGCATCTTCCTGCTAAATATTGCAGCCGAGCACGGACAGCCAATGTCACCCCTTTCTTCCTTTCTCTGTCAAACCTAGACTCCCCTGCAGGCCCTTTTTAAGTCTCAATATATTCTCTCCTTCTTCTCTGTCCCTCAGAAAGCTAGACCTTGCTTCAACCTCTCTTCTATTCTAGATCTTTCTCCCTCAGCAAAAACTTCAAGGCCCAGGATATTTATTTACTCAATCAAGTAGCTTTACATGTGCCAGAATTCCACCCTGTAGAATTGCAGAGTTGATTTTTTTTTTTTAACAGCCACCTTTGGACATTCAAACATTTGGAGAAAGTTAGAACAGGAAAAGCCCAGAGGTAGCAAAATCCCTTTGAGGCACTGACAGCTAAAACGTAGATTTATTTGGTTGAATAGAAGCAATGGATTTCTGGCAAGATCAGTTTCAGCTAGAGGCTGATAAACAATCCTGCAGTTTATACTACTTCATAGAAGGACAATGAGAGGAGAGCGAATTGAGAAACAAAAATCCATTGCTCAAAATTCCTTGACCTTAAGCACAAAACCACTCCAGAATGGCCCCAGCAGTCTGAAAGGCAAACAACATGGTTATTTTTTTTTAAGTCTATAAATGTGCTTTACCTGCCAGCAGAGCTGTTAGAATTTAATAGGCTCATACCGACACTCAAGTGTTTTGAAACACCTATTATAAGGGGTGTTTTCAAAACCAACTTTTGCCCAACCAAAGGCAAGGGAAATTAACCCCATGAGAGAGACAGGAAATTGACTGCATGGATTTGACTTTAGTGACGTAGGCTCAAAGGCTCTAAGCTGGTGTACACACCATTTAGCGGAACTCCATCTCTGCAGGTCTGTTGGCTGTGCACAAAGAGAGACGTTGCTCAGACTCTCTATGACACCAGTAGGTGGGGACCCAGATTATGAGGAACATCAGTGGAGATCCATCACCTGGTCCCCCTTTCATAGTCATACCTGATCTCTTGTGGAATGGTCATATGGAGACACAGAGGTGGCCTTGAACCAACAATGAAGGTTCACAACAACCTCATGGGTTGTGAATAGTAATACATAATTGCTATTATAATTATTCTTAATTATATGGTTTTTCCAGTAGTCATGTATGGATGTGAGAATTGGACCATAAAGAAGGTTAAGTGCCAAAGAAATGATGCTTTCAAACTGTGGTGTTGGAGAAGACTCTTGAGAGTCCCTTGGACTGCGAGGAGATCAAATTGGTCAATCCTAAAGGAAATCAACCCTAAATATACATTGGAAGGACATACTTTGGCCACCTGATGCAAAGAACTGACTCATTAGAAAAGACCCTGATGCTGGGAAAGATTGAAGGTAGAAAGAGAAGGTGACAACAGAGGATGAGAAGGTTGGATGGCATCACCGACTCAATGGACGTGAGTTTGAGCAAACTCCAGGAGATGGTGAAGGACAGGGAGGCCCAGCGTGCTGTAGTCCACGGGTCACAAAAAGTGACATGACTGAGGGACTGAACAATGACAATTATAAACAAGGAAGCTGGAAAAAAAAAGAGAGAAGCAAAAACAAAAATGGAAAAAAAGATCAACAAGGAAGTTGAGGCTCGGGGAATCCAATCTCTTGCCCACTCACACTGTCAGTAAATGACAGAATTTGGGTTATTTAACAGTGAATAACAGAATTAGGGCTCACCCAGGGCTTTCTGCCTCAGGAGACACAACCCCTGAGCAACCTTCCCTGGAAAATGTCTAAGGACGGCTGGACTGCGGGATCACTGAAGTACCTCTCAGGACGTTTCTGATTCTTCTAATTTAACAATTTCTCCCTCCAAAATGTCTCTTCTGTGCCATTCTATATTGCAAAGCACAACCTCTCCCCAGCTCCACCACCTCTCTGCTCTTCCGTACTGGAGACTACCCTCTGACCTTTGAGGCAAAACACTGATGCAGAAATAAGCTCAATGCTCATAGAATGGACTAGAATAAAGCCCCCAATAGCTAAGGTACTCTTTTTTGCCTTCTCACTGATTTTTTTGCATCTGATACCTCTTTTCAGCCTCCCAATAACCCATGAGGTAGGACTGCTATTACTTCATTTTACAAATGAGGAAACTGAAGGTGCGAGACATGAAGTCATCTGTCTAAGGTTGTGTGATGAGTTCACGGCAGAGGCAGGATTTGAACCCTGTTCAGTGAGACCTCACCACCTACATTCTCTCGCCTCCAGTGCTCTGCCTTTCTGGCTCCCAGAGCAGGAAAGTAAAGTGTGAATTCTCCTGGTGGCCTGGCTTCTCCCGGCCAGCTGCTGGATGTCCTGAGGTGTTAGATCACTTGCCAGTCTCCACAGGGAGGTTCCAGTGCACAGAAGCAGTGTCTGCCCAGCGGAGTTGGCAGTTCTCTGTCAGCCCTCCCTGTCTGCAGGGACAGCCCTCCGGTTAATTTACAACGGGTATCATGAAGCTGTGGGTGCACACGCTGGTTAGGGAGCCAGTGTCCGTTGGTGGCACGCGTCCTGCCATCCAGGGCTCAGCTGCCCCAGGACAAACGAAGGACTCTTGCCCCACGGATGGATGAGCTTCCTAAAGCAAGGCAGGCAAACTAAGATGCCAAATCCTTGCTAAGAGGAGAACTGATTGCTTCTCCTCTCCGGCTCAAAGGAAACCCAGAACATGTTACCCTGGATCAGGGGTCATGAGGACTGTGGGGTCAAGCCTTGGGGTCACAAAGGTACCCAGGCTCACCTTTGGCGTTTGTCCAAACGGACACAATGAGATTAGCCAGGTGACTGGAGTGGGCAGCAGTGGTCCGACAACTTGGAACTGAGCTCTCCTTACAAGGCCACACTACTTCTAGTATACAGTAAATGAATAGTTGCAATAAATCTAGTTATCTTGTTATAATGCAAGCACATATCATTGGCTTTGGGGGCTAATGACAGAATGTTCATTTGTTATCGGGAGCAACCAACCTTTTCTGTAGGACCAGTTAGTAAACATGTCAGGCTTTCTAGGCACGTACAGTTTCTGTAGTACATTCTTTGTTTTTAATTTTTTTTGTTGTTGTTTTTAATGACCCTTTTAAAATGTAAAATCCATTCTTAGCTCATGGGCTGTTCAAAAACAGGCTGCAGGCCAGATCTGGTCTGCAAGCCATAGTTTGCCATCCCCTAAATTCAAACATATAAAATATATTACAACCATTTTATTAAACCTCGTTTTTTTTTTTTTTCACTAGATGCCTCAAAAAATTATATAAGTGGCTGGAGTTGAGGTTCACCAGACTCCAGCCAGACCTCATGGAAAAACTCTATGGTCTATTCTTAACGTCCTAGTCAATGCTTCTTGCACATTCCATGGAAATATGAGGTAATCAGTGAGAGGAAGATTTAGGAATAAGCGTAACAAACATTAAACTGTGAGTTTTATTATTGCCTTTGGATGAATCTTTGGAAATCATCCATCTTTCCACTTAGGTTTCCCCATCTGTACAATGAGTGTAATAACATTGGCACAGATTCTGGGCAGTAACCAACAGGTTATTTGTGTTCCTGTGGTCTGGCACATTTCTGCTCAGAAACTACAAGTTTTTAGGTCAGTTCCTACTCTGTGGCTTTTCAGTGGAAGCATTTACTATTTCCTTTGGCAAGAGTAGGAACTTGTTGATGGGAAGGTGAATAATCCTGGGTCAGCAAAATACTTTAGAGCCTGTGGGACGGCATTGCTCTGTGCCTCCCATTGCAGGAGAGCTTTGATCATGGTGCAGTGACCTGGGGTGACCCTGGATGACCTTTAACCACTCGAGGTTTCCCTCTGCACTGACTCTGCACCTCTTAATGGACCAAAGACCCTGGAACCAACCTCATCATCCAGTTGGTCAAGAATCCCAGGAGGTCTTACCCAAGTCTGCCACCGCAACTCCATCCTCCTAGGTGGATGCAGAACAGTGATGCACCCTCAGGGATGCAGGGAGCATCCTGCAGAGCAGTGGTCCCTGACCTAAGAGCCAGCAGACCTGTATCCGAGTCTCAGCTCCACCCCTCATCAATATACTACCTTAGGAAATTCCTCAATCCTTCCGTGTGTGTGTGCGCACGCGCACGTGTTTGTGTGCTTGGTTGTATCTGACTTTCTGCAACCCCATAGCAAAGAGTATTTTGTAGTCCACCAGGCTCCTCTGTCCATGGGATTTTCCAGGTAACAATATTGGAGTGGGGTGCCATTTCCTCCTCCAGGGGATCTTCCCAACCCAGGAATTAAACCCGCATCTCTTGAGTCCCCTGCATTGGCTTTACACTGGATAAAATGAGGACCTGGAACTTAATGGTCTCTAAGAAACATCTGCTTTTAACTTTCTAAGTCCCATTAAGCCAACTGCTTCCCCTCTCCCCAGTAAATGCCATTAATTCCTGCTTCCTAAAAAATTCCTACTTCCCAACAAAATAAAAGGTCAAGAAAGCTGAACCTGCCCACACCCTCTTCTCTCCCACCCTCTAAATGACTGACATCCTCAAGTTTCCTCCCCAATTTCATAAAAAGGAAGGAAGGTGTCTTTTTCTCTGGGGATAAGAGCCCCTTAGGCCCACTTCCCTCTGTCCCACCCATCTCAGGATCATATTCCTCCCAGGGCATCTCCATTCTCCCTCTCTCCATCTGTCCCCTTTCCTTGAGGAAATGCATCCCAGTGGCCCCATTTTGAAGCCCCCACCATCAGCTCTGGCGGGGCCTCCTGGAGCGGGAGCACACAGAGCCCTTTAAGGAAGGGCCCTGAAGAGTCTGCTTCTCAACTGGCTCACCCCCGCCCTGCTGAGAAACATGTCTGGGGAGGAACCCTGTGTTCCCCATTTCTGGATCTCAGAACCAGCCCAGTGCTTGGCATAGGGTAGACTCCCCATCACATGTTTCAAGTTATAGGGAAATAACTGTACCACGGAAGGAAAAATCAATAGTCACTTCTGGAAAACCACGCCTCTCTTCTGCTTGGGAAAGCTGGCCCCTGCGAAAAGGACCCACTTAGTCCCAACAGATGAAAACTAGGGACCCGCAGTGAGCTGAGCTCCTTAGTTTTCATCTATTGGGAATTCTTACTGCCAGCCGAGAATGCAGGGCAGGCTAGCAAGGATGGCTTAAATGGTTCTTTTCTTTTCTGGCCGTTTCCCCCTCTTTCCTCCCCTCTTAAAAAAAATAATAATAATGGGGGGAGGGGGGCAATTAAGGAGCTGAGGTTTTAAACCTCCCCAGAGGTCAAACAAATTGCATTTTTGCTACAGAGAAGGGGAGGGGAGGAGAGGGGCAGATGGTAAATCGGCTCCGGAGACCCTTCGGTGATGTCTTTCTCTGGGCGTCCAGCTGGCAAGACCGCTGCAGCTCGAGGGGCAGCCCCTCTGGTGGGCAGATCCGATCGCAAACAGAGAAACAAGGCATGCCAGCAGGAGCCTCGCCGGCTGGGAAATTATTTCCTAATAAAACTACAAAGGGAAGGACGGTAACTGGACACTGCTGACAAGTATTGTTGTCTTGTATCAAAATCTCTTTATAAACCTGTTTGAAGAACAGAGCTGGCTTCTCTTTGAAGTCCCAGTTCAAAGCCTCAAAGCCATTGACTTGCGGGGTTCCTGGCCCCCGTGGGGGTGGCCGGGAAAACAGGAGTCAGAGGAACTTAGCAAACTTTTCAGCACAAATCGGCACTCGGTGCTCCGGGACAAGTTTTTGGTTAGACTTCCCGTTGGGCTCCTAATGATTGATAACACCCACCCCCAGACACCAGGCGTGTTCTGCCGGTGATCTCATTCAGCCCTGGGAGGTAGACACTGCCACCTCCCACCTGAGAGGTGAGGAAATGAGAGCCGAGGCCCCAGCTCACAGGCTGACTCCACACCAGGCCCGTCCTCCAGTCCATGAAAGCCCGGCCTTTCATCCCTACACGTGGGCTACGGTGCCACACGGACCCTGATGGCCAGTTGTGTTGTATTAGCAGCACCAGGAGAAGGTCAGGATGGAAAGAAAAGGTTACAGGGCAGGTTGTGCCTCCCAGCAACCTCTCTGTTTAAGCAACACAGGACCTCTACGCTGGCCCTAAGGACACCGAGAGAGGGTCCCTGCCTCAATTTCCCAACACCCAGGTGGGAATCAGGCCACTAAGGGCACAGGCCAAAACCCTTCCTGGAAAAAGGAAAACCTCCCGTTGTCAGTTGAAGGGTTTCCCACCCCCCACTCCCCGCCAAGCGGTTGAACCCCCAGGACTTATGGACGTGGCTTAATTTGGAAGTCAGGTCTGTGCCGATGATCAAGTTGAGGTCAGTAGAGTGGGCTCTAATCCAATGGGGCCGCTGTTCTTTGTACAAGGGAAACTGGGACACAGAGGCAGACAGGCAGAGAGGGAAGATGAAGTGAAGACACAGGGAGAAAGCCACCTACAGACGCCTGCAGCCTCCAGAAACTGGGAGAAAGGGCTGGACAGACTGCTCCCCACAGCCACAGAAGGAACCAACCCTGCTGACCCTGTGATTTTGGACTTCCAGCCTCCAGACAGACGGGGAGAACGGAAGAGCTGTTTAAGCCACTCAGATGGTGGTGCCTTGCGACGCCCTAGGAACGAATGCACCTCCCAGCCCTGGTGTGCGTGCTCAGTCACTCAGTGGTGTCCGACTCTTTTGTGACCCCGTGGACCCCATGGACCTACCAGCCTCCTCTGTCCATGGGATTTTCCAGGCAAGAATACTGGAGTGGTGACCATTTCCTCCTCCAGGGGATCTTCTAGACCCGGGGATCAAACCTGTGTCTCCTGCATCTCCTGCAATCGCAGGCGAGTTCTTTACCACTAGCGCCACCTGGGAAGCCCTAGACCTAATAAAAATGTCTGCTCTTCTGACTTTATAAGCGAGGTCGTGGCTCCTAAGATCCCTGCACTGTGGACGCTTAGTCAGGGTCTCCCACCAGGAACACAGGAGACAAACAAGGGGAGTCCTCTTGTCTCTAGGAGATAGAGGAGGTTTTCGTTGTTTATTCTTTTATTTTTCTGGTACAAAATGTGCAAAATTCTGTCCAGACCCAGTAGCCACGTTGGTGTCCCTCCCCCGCCCCAAACTCGCCAAACTCGCCGAGCCTTAGGGAGGTGTTCCTCTCTCTTCTCCGCTGGTCGGTAGGAAGAGGCATTCGTTGGCAGGACTGTTTCCCGAACACATGGGCCAGGGCTGGTAAATATTCTGCAGTTCTTTTGCCTCGTCAACCAAGGAGGCGGGAGGGAGGCGGGAGCATCTGCTGAAGACAACAGTCCTCAGACATCTTTCCTCCAGGACCAAAACCTCGAAGAGCTGACACCCGTCATGTCATGCAGCCTAGCTCAGCACGGGTCTCTGCTGGACGCTCTCACTCTCTGCCTGGTGTGGTTGCTGTTTCGTCCCTAAGTAGTGACTCTTTGGGAACCCACGCACTACAGGACACCAGGCTTCCCTGTCCTTCACCTCCCAGAGTTGGCTCAAACTCTAGCAGCAGCAGCATGTCCATTGAGTTGGTGATGCTACTCTCTGCCCAGCTGGATTATAATTTTCCTCTTTGCCTTTAGAGCCACGGGACCCTTTCCACATATAAATGGGGGGCAGGTTGTGGTTTATTGCAGTCTCCATGAGCCAGTGACCTGGCCTGTTGGTGGCCGTTTCCCCCAAACCTAAGTTGGCACCCCATCTTCCCAGGAGGACTTGTTCTCCCACACATTCGCCCCCCGCTTCAAACAGGCCCCTCCCATCCCACTCTGGAAGAGACAGACCCAAACCTACACCGTATTATTAATAGTGATCTCCTCGGAAACAAAACAGCCGGCTCAGTGGAAAGCTTTTGGGTGGGAGGGGCGTCCCTCAGGCCGCACCCCCAGCCATCAGCGTGCTCCCGCTTGCCATCTCGTAAACACCTCACCTCACCCGGCTTCTCGGGCATCCGCTGCCAGGGGAACAGAGGCCGCGGACCCCGGGGGGCGCCAGAAAGACGCGGGAGGAGGAGGCTGGGCGACGGGACGGGCATCTGTCGTCTCGGCAGGTCTCGCCTTGGCAGAGCATCTCTGAATCCTTCGTGCCATGCAAATGAGGTGCCGGGGAGGTCACTGCCTTCTGCCCGATTATTATCCCTGACATTTTATTCATAATAATTACAGAGCCTTTCCACCTTCAAAGTGCTTGGCAAACAATAATTAATTAATTAACACTCGTAACACCCTGGCGAGGTAGCTTAGTGTTATTAATTTATCTCTAGAGTGTATTATTATCTGCCGTTTCCTCCCTCCCCGCCGAAGCCGGTAAGCTTGTGCGCTGCGTTTCTTCTTGTCTTTTCTGGGCCAACCCCCAGTTTCCTACTTCCGTCTTCCACTCTCAGCAACGATGCTCTGCAGCGATGCGCCTCTGAGTGCCGGCTGGCCTGCCCACCCCTCTGGCTTGCTTCGCTACAAAGCACCGCTCTGCTTGTCTGTGTGGGAGCTGGGGCCTTGGATTGTATTTGTTTCTCTCCAGGCCCAAGACTCCCACTCCCAGAGCCTCTCGTTAACTCAGTTCTCACCTCTCTCTCCCCCAGCCCGCTTTCATTCTGTCCTGGTCCCGCGGCGTCCCACCCCCGCTCCAACGTCATCTTTTTTTATGATTCCAGCACAAAAGGGGCTCTCTCATCTCCATTCTTAAGCTCTGTGCTTCCTTCAGTCGCTACAGTTCTATGTACCACTTGGCTCACCATCCTTTCTCCTAGTTATCTGGATTTTAATTACGAAAATTAGTCTTCTCTGAGGGGTGCTTCAAGGAAAGCTAACATTTAACTCCTCTCTCTCTGCTCCTTATTCCCCCCCGCCCCCGCCCCGTCTTTAATCTCATCTTCTTGGTGCCTCTTGCCCCCTCCCTGTCTAATTCTCTCACCCCTCAGCCAAGGCTTATCCTTCGCCTATTCCATGCTGGTCCTTGAGTGCCGGCTACAGGCTAGGTTCTGTGATGGAGTAGGGGGCAGGGGGTGGTGGGGAGTAAGTAACAAAGATAAAATTAGAACCCAGGCTGCCGCGTCAAGGAAGATGAGATAAGCAGGGCAACATGAGGCCTTGAGAAGAGCTGTGGGAATTCACAGGTGGTGATTAATGGTGATCCTGCCAAGGAAGAGAGGAGGGGTCACAGAGATCTTCGCAGAAGTGAGGACATTTGAAAGATGAGTGGGTTGATGCTTGCCTGGCAGAAAAAAGAGGCAAAGGGCATCGCAGGCGTTGGGAACAGTGAACAGTGGAATGTAAGCGTGACCTTGGATTGCGCAGCCTCTGATCTCACCTTGGACCATCTGTAGGCTGGTCCTCCACTGTCGCCCACTGAATGAAGAGGAGGGGAGATGGGGGAGGAGTGGCGAGGAGAAGGGAGCCGGTAGGAATTGAATGTCACAGGCTTGGAGGGGGCAGTGGCTTTAGGGAGGATTTCATAGGGAGAGAGGGCAGGGACGATTCATATCATGCAGCATTTCTCTCCCAAAATCTCCCCTCGGAAACCAACCCAGGTTGTTCTTTCCCCAGATCATACAGCCTCCAAGGCTCAAGTCCCCTGCCTTGCAAATTTCCCCAGGCCTGTCACATACTCCCTTTCACAACCAGAGATACCCACTGTGTGGCTTTTCTGCATCTTCTCACTGCCTCGCCTCAACTGTATTCTGCGGGACAGACACTCCACAGAAAGGAGATCTAGGTATTATTAGGCTCTTGGCAGATCGGGAGGAATAATTACAAATATCAAATAATTTC
Source organism: Bos indicus (assembly GCF_029378745.1). NCBI lineage: Eukaryota > Metazoa > Chordata > Mammalia > Artiodactyla > Bovidae > Bos > Bos indicus. The sequence goes on along the minus strand of NC_091782.1, from coordinate 44,269,426 downwards.
TTCCTGTGACAAGTAATTTAGTCATTTTTATTTGCTGAATTACAAATAGTCTGATAGCATAGTATGCGGCTAAAATACTGTGTGTGTGTGCTTAGAAAGTAGAACGGACCTCAAACACCATGCTGACAAGTTTGCTAGTTCATCCTACAAGAACTCCCGCTTTGTACCCTTTGACCGCCATCTCCCTGATTTCCCTCACCTCCTCGCTCCTGGTAACCATCATTCTACTTTCTACCTCTATGAATTTAACTTTCTTAGCTTTCATATACAAGATCGTGCAGTTTTTTCCCTGTGTCTGGTTTATTTCACTTATCACAACATCCTCCAGGTTCATTCATGTTGCAAATGTCAAGATCCCCCCTTTTAAGGCTGAATTTCATGTAGATGTGTGATATACACATAATATATATGTATCACATCTTCTTTATCCATTAAATCTGTTGATGGACACTGAGGTCCATCACCAAAGCACTGGGGAGTCCCCTCCCGTCACTGCTCAGTCCTTCCTGGTCCCCATTGCCCCAGCCCACGTGAGCATCCAGGGCCAGAGTTTCCCCTGCCTCAGGGTCTCATCTGGGGAGTCTGGGGTGAGCCTGGGATGCCTGTGCCTCGCCCACCCTCTAGGTCTGCTACACCAGCGCTTGTGTGATCTTTCCCCATTTCCCCACCTCTCTTCCTTCCACCCTCTCCTTCAACACCCTCAGAGCCAGCCTCTTGCCCGCAGAGTCATTTCTCTTTTCTCCTGATGCCCTCAAAGGCCTCCTCTCTCTCCCCTCTCCCCTTGGGATCCCTCGCATCCCTTCTTCAAAGAGCCTGGGAGTTTTACAAAAGCCTTTGACTTCAAGCACCTTCTGTTTTCTGCCCTCAAAATATCTCGAGGCAAGGACAGGCAAAGGGCCCATCTACCTGTTGATCTTAGGGAATGTCAAAATAGAGCAAAATACAAAACAATCACTCAGAGTCTCTTTTGCCACCTTTATATGTTTTCATACTTTTCTCCCTACTAGACTGGACACTTTCAGAACTGGGTGTCGTCTTTTCTCTGTCTCTCTAATTTCTCTGCAACCAGAGTAGCTGTCAGCAAACAGGGTGGAATATAGAGGAGTGAAGGTAACTCAGGATTTGTCTGCCCCAGACTTCTCTCCCTTTAGTATGCACAGACATGTACCACAGACCCATTCCTGGACTCAAGTAGGGGATATACAAGTGTAATCCTACTACCGATAATATTTATTTTTTCCTTGGGTTTCCTCAACCTTAAAAGTGTGCACAATTCAAGATTTTTTAAAAATAAAAAAATATTTTATTTAAAAATCTGGGTCATTGGGAGAGAGGGCGGGCAGAGAAACAAGGAGGTCCTTACTCTACAAGGGAGTGCAGGCACCCTCCCCCACAGCACAGCGCAGAACCGCTTGTCTGCCCCCAGTCCTAACCCAGGAACGGAATGCCCCATGTCCATTCTTCTTGTGGGGTCTTGCTCTGGGAAAAAGCAACAGGAGGGAGAAAAAGGAATGGACTCATAGATAAAGGATTTCATGTCAAAACTGGGAGTGAACCTGGACACACCAGGGCATCAGGTTAGCAGATTCATCCCCGTTGAGAGTCCTGATAGCTCATTTGGTAAAGAATCCGCCTGCAATGCAGGAGACCTGGATGTGATCCCTTGGTTGGGAAGATCCCCTGGAGAAGGGAAAGGCTACCCACTCCTGTGTTCTGGCCTGGAGAATTCCATGGACTGTATAGTCCATGGAGTCACAAAGAGTCGGACACAACTGAGCGACTTTCACTTTGAGAGTCCAGGAACCCACAGTCTTTCTGGAAGCTGGGCCAGCCCTGATAGAAAGCTACCCTACCTGGTGCTCAGATCTCGCAGGGAATCTCGGCTCCTGCCGTGGAGCAGCGTCCAGACGGGGCTCTCTGGTCTGGCCATCTGGAATGGCCGGTTCTATTTACTGACCCCTGATTCATCCTCTCCTATTCAAGAATGCCCCAGGAGGCAGAGAGACAAAAGGCCATCAAGGGGACCTGGGGGAAGGGAGGGAACTGGCTAAATAATTAGCCCTCCGACCTTCAAAGTACTCTATAATCATTCATTAATCCACGCAACCGAGATCTCCAGGCAGATGGACTGCTCCCCAATCGCCCCGACACACCCACTGCTAAACGCAGCCTGAGGGCTGAGCAAACGCACACAGGAGCCGGCAGCGCACCTGCCACGGGAGACCAAGACCGCAGCGCTTCAGCTCCAGATTTGCTGTTAATAACAATCTCTGGATAACCCGAATGAGGCAACACAGGCCCCAGGAAGCTTTTGAGAGAGAATTCACCCTAAGGCTGGGGGAAATAGAACCAGTGGGTGGGCTTCCACTCCAAAGGCTCCAAAAGTCCAGTGGGTAATCGCCTTGAGTCTGCAGAGGCTACCCTCACGAGAGTGCATTTGAGTTCTTGCCGGGCATCTCCCTGAGGAAGCAGACTCCTGAAACCATGAGGACCGCTGATGGGTCCCATCAGCAGCCTTAACAGCAGCCGGCACCACCTTGAGCAGAACTGTGGGAGATGCCCAGGGAAGATGCTCCAGACAGACACGTGTGTGCTCAGTCGCTTCAGTCATGTCTGACTCTTTGGGACCCCGTGGACTGTAGCCCACCAGGCTCTTCTGTCCATGGGGTTCTCCAGGCAAGAATATTGGAGTGGGTTGCCATGCCCTCCTCCAGAGGATTTTCCTGACCCCGGGATTGAGCCTGTGTCTCTGTGTCTCCTGCATTGGCAGGCAAGTTCTTTACCACGAGCGCTACCTGGGAAGCTCTGTGCTTGAACTGCAGGGGCCACCAGACCCACTCCATCCCTCTACTGTGGAGCCTGCCACAGGGGAATCTGCGTATCTGGGGGTCATTCTAGATTGCTCTGTCTTCACCTTTTTATCAGGTCTCCCATCTACCACTGTGCAGTCCCTGTGATACAATAAGGTATCAGCCTAAGATAGCTGTTTACCACATGTGAGCTCACACTTTCAAATTCTGTATTTTTACCAATGTTTAGAAAGGATGGTGAATGTTGAGACTGAAATATTGACAAGAAAGAGAAACTGCTGATTTCTCAAGATTCACGCGGTTATTATTCATCCCAGTAGTTTCACAGGAATGTCCAGCCCTTGGGCAGGCATGCTCCCAAACTCAAGGTCAAGTGTCTTAAAGTTTTCTGGACTGAAGGAAAGTGAGTCATACTAACAAAACCTACAAGATACTGAAATGTAGCTTCGATGTGAATTATTGCCATCACTGTTTTATGGGACACTGACTGTGGGGGAGCATCTTCTGGAGTGCTCTGGGGGAGGCAGAGCACTCCTCTGTATTGCATATCATTCTCCTTACTCCTCATGCTCACCCTGTGACATGGGACTCTTCTCATCTCCATCTTTCCCAAGTGGATACTGAACTCCCCAGAATACATGAAGCTGCTCCAGGCCTCACCTACTGTAAATGGAAGAATTGGGCTTCAAACTCAAGAATCACTCCTGTATTCAAGTTTTGGCCACTCCTCCCTATGGCCAAGATAGGTGTAAGTGCCGATCCCAAGAAGTAGGCTGGCCACTGTGTTCCATGTCTTCCCACCTGCAGGTTCAGTGAAGAGTCAGATTTTCAGAAGGCTGCTCACTGTCAATGAAATTCAAACAGGGGAAGCACTGTGATTTGACAATTGTAAGCCTTCCTCCATTTTTGCAGCCCTTTCCACATGGGGGTGCCTGAAAAACCATCCCCAACAGAGCACCACCCTCTTGGGCTCAGGAGAGCCTGTCCCTTTTCTGTTTTGCCACTGAAAGTTGCCACCTGCTTCTGAGGGACTGCATCCGCCTGCAATGCAGGAGACCCTGGTTCGATTCCTTGGTCGGGAAGATCCAATGGAGAAGGGATGGGCTACCACTCCAGTATTCTTGGGCTTCCCTTGTGGCTCAGCTGGTAAAGAATCCGCCTGCAATGCGGGAGACCTGGGTTCAATCCGTGGTTGCAAAGATCCCCTGGAGAAGGGAAAGTCTACCCACTATTGTACCCAGTAATACTACCCAGTATTCTGGCCTGGAGAATTCCATGGACTGTATAGTCCATGGGGTCAGAGAGACATGAAACACAATTGAGCAACTTTCACTTTCACTTTCTGAGGGGCTGACTGCCAACATAGCCATGTGCAGGCTTAATCTTTTGATAGTCTTCTATCTCTTTAAGGAGACTTTGCAAATCTATGTTCTAAAGTAATCTGTGCCAAGAACAGGAGAGACAGTGCATGATTCCACTCCTATGAGGTACCATAATGGGCAAATTCATAGACAGAAAATGGAGTAGTGGTCAGCGGGGGTGGGGGGACTTAGTGTTTAATGGGCACAGAGTTTAGGTTGAGGCTGATGACAGGTTTGGAGTACAGGTAATAGTCATGGTTACACAATACTGGGATGTATTCAATATCACGGAATTGTACACTTGCAAATAGTTAAAATGATCAATATTATGTATGTTTCACCACAATAAGAAGGAAAGAAGATTCTAATACATGGTTAACATGGATGAACCTTGTAGATATGTGAAGTGAAATAAGCAGACACAAGAGAACAAATACTGCATTTACGGGAAGCACCCAGAGGGTCACAGTTCATAAAGGCAGAAGCTGGAACAGTGGTTGCCGGGGGCTGGGCAGAGCGGGAGGTGGGGAGCTATCGCTCAGGGGATGGAGCTTCAGGTGGGGAAGATGAGGTTGGAGACAAACGGTGCTGACAGCTGCACAGTGCTGTGCGTGGACTTAATGCCCCTGAACTGTACATTTCCAAGGGTGAAAATGGGAAACTGTGTGACATCTATTTTATCATGATACAACATTTGTTTTCTTAAACGAGGAGGAGGCTGTTTAGTCCAGCACACCCTCTAAAGGAGTCCCCCCCATAGCTGAGAGGCCTGGGGGTCCCAGTGCTGCAACACGGGTGATGCCCCTCCATCGCCTCCAAACCCTGGGAGGGGCTATCCAGCATCTCTGCACGGCTGACTGTTCATGACTCCCCTCTTTCTGGGCCACGAGCCCCTGGCTCCCTGGTTCAAGTGTCTGGCTAAGGAGCTGTGTTCTTGGAGATTGTCAGGGACCTGCTCTTGGCGACTTTACAGCTCCAGAAATCTCTGCCGTCTTGTTTCCATTACCACTATCTCTGCTCTCAGAAAACTCAATATTCCCAACTCTCAATTTACAAACAGATAAACCCTGATTGCAATTCTTCAGGGTTCTTTCCCTGAAAATGAGCCTATCTTCTATTTAAGCTGCAACAATAAATTCTTTAGAACACCCAGACGCCATTCTCAAGATCACGTGCTTCTCATAAAGTAAGACACACCGACCACTCTCCCAGAGCTCCAGGATGACGGTCACTGTCACTACTCCCAGCCCCGAAAAGGCGGCAGCCACCTCCGCACGGGGCTTCCCCGGTGGCTCAGCGGTAAAGAATCTGCCTGCCCATGCAGGAGATGCGGGTTCAATCCCTGGGTTGGGAAGATCCCCTGGAGAAGGAAATGGCAACTCACTCCAGGATTCTTGCCTGGAGAATCCCATGGACAGAGCAGCCTGGTGGGCTACAGTCCATGGGGCTGCAGAGTGTGAGACATGACTGAGTAATTAGACACACACACACACACACACACACACACACACCTCCACATCCCTCCCACTGCCAGATGGTGACCCCAGCTAGAACCCAACTTGCACCCTGCATGCTCTAACTTTTCTCAGAAACATTTAGAGCTACTGGGCCTCTGCTCTGGTACCGCTCTGAAAGTTCTGGGGAGAAAGGCACGGATCTCCCCGAGGATCCCAGCAGGTGCCCTGTAAAGGGAGCAGCCAGCAGGGCCCAGGGGCCGGTGCAGAAAGTGACTCACTGATGCCCGGCCTCCTGTGGACCTCCCGGAGCTGGCAGGGAAGGGGCAGGGCCCCGGGCAGCCCGTTCAGACCCCTCCTGATTGCCGCTTCCTGACAGCACCGCCTCCCCCAGCCCCTGGCTGCTCCCCCGGCCTGGGCTCCCCTGCAGCTATGGAGAGCTTCCAGGGTGTTGGTTTTATGACTGGAGCTGTCGGCTGGAGAGACATGTTTTAAAATTCATGACCTTTCCCATCAGGGTTCAGAAACAGATCAGACTCCAAGATGAAAGCTGAGTTTATTCCTTCCCTGGTCCTGGGGGCCCCCTCCCCTCTCCCACCACATCCCCCCTCTCTCTCCACTTCTTCCTCCTGGAGTGCGCACTGTCCTCCAGGATCTTCTGCATTGATTGCAGTTTTAATCCCACCTCCCTGCAGAAGCCAAAGTGAAAGGAAGAATTCTGCTTCCAAATGGGAGCGTGTGCTGCTGCACTATAAAAGGTATCTCCTTTTCTCAGGTGGGGCAGGGCCACGGAAGGTGCGGCTGGGCAGCTGAGATAGAGCAGGGGTTTGAGGTGATCTGAGCCGGGTGGTGGGGGCTGCGGCTGTTTCCTTTTTCCAGGAAAGGCATGGGCTTGTGAGTGTGTGTGTGTGTGGAATGGTGGGGGGTGCCCACCTGAGGCTGGCGGAGGTGGGGGCACAGCTCGGGCCCAGCAGACGGGCTGGCAGCCACCCGGCACCGCGGACCCTGCCAAGGAAAATTAAAGAGCAGTGTGTTTGCTTCTTGCCACGAGGATAAACAGCAACAAAGATCTCTCGGGGAATTTGTGCCTTGCAATTTCAGTGAGCTGTCCTCAGCCGCCCCCTCCCACGGCTGTTTCTCCTCTTGGGCCTCTGCCGAGGGTATCTACACCTCGTATCCTCCTTGATCCTGGGGGCCAGGAAGGATCAACTTCCTCTCAGACTCCGCAGCCACAGAGAAGGCCCACGACTTTATTGCGGCCCCAGGAGCCTTGGCCCAGCAACAGAAATGACATGTCCCAGCCGAAATGAGAGGACGCATGTCCACTTCTGGGGAGGAGGGCCAGGTAACACTTTGCCAGAGCATATCTGTGTCGAGCAAGTTCTAAGCTCTGTATTTGCATCAGCTCATCCACTCCTCAGAATCCACTTTATAAGTCAGATCTTGCTAGCCTCACATGATGGTTAATTCCAGGAGTTAACTCAGTTAGAGCAGGGTTGCCAGGTATCTGGTCAGATGCCAGACTAGATATTGCTGGGAAGGTACTTTTTAGATAAGGTTAACATTGAAGTCAGTAAAACTTTAAGTAAAGCAGATTACTCTCCATCATGTGGGTGGGCCTCATTCAATCAGTTGAAGGTCTTAAGAGGAAAAAGCCTTGAGGTGCCCCCAGAAAGAGAGAATTCTGCCTCCAGACGGCCTTAGGACTCAAACTGTAATATCAGGTCTTCCCTGGGTCTCCAGACTGCTAGGCTGCTCTGCAGATTTCAGACGTGTCAGCCTCCACAAACACTTTGAGCCAATTCCTTAATTAATTCCTCCCTCCCTCCCTCTCTCATACACACATATACATACACACATCCTATTGGTTCTGTTTTACTGGTGAACACTGACTAACACACTCCGCTTTACAGATGTGGAAACTCAGACATGGAAGTTAGTCCCCTTGGCCAAGGTCTCACGGCCAGTCCATGGAGCAGCCAGGACAGGAATGCGTCCGGCTTGGCTCCAGAATCTGTTCGCTTGCCCCCAGACTGCTGCTTCTCTCAGCGACAGGAAGTGACAGCCACATCTCCGTCAGCAAACTAATGTGGGGACGGAAATGTAGTGGTAAATGCATTCAAGTAGAATGTAGCTGGGTCAGTGGACATGGCCAGGACAGATTTTGAAATCAGTGAGATTTGTCTTCAATCTAGGCTTCATTTTGATGTCTGTGACTTTGAGCGTGGGATGGAAATCTCTCAAGGCATCCATTTTCCTGATCTGCAAATTGCCATGAAAACTTCTCAAGGATTTTGATGTCTGCGACTTTGAGCGTGGGATGGAAATCTCTCAAGGCATCCATTTTCCTGATCTGCAACGTGCCATGAAAACTTCTCAAGGTTACTGAGGGATTAAATGGGATAATAAACAATATTTCTACCATATGAGTGAAAGCACATAGATTGTATGATTAAACAGTGGCTCCAGTGGCTCCAGACTCAAGTGTTCTAAGCCCGCCCTTGCTGACTTATGGGAGATAAGTCTCCTTTAATTACCTCTCCCTCAAGTGTTTCAGTTCCTCGAGGGTCCTGCCCTGCGTCCATCTCAGGGCAGGGTCCCCACCAGTGGAGGTCACCCCCCCTTGAGTTACTAGCTCTGACCTAAGCAGCTGCAATTCGGAGCACAGCTGCACCGACCACAGGTCCAGGCTGAGTTCCAAAGTGGGGTCAAGGGTCCCAGCTTCTCGCTCACCTTCCTCCTGGGCCTGCTGTGCAGACAGACTCCTCTTGCTCGTGGGCACCGCTCACCTTCCCTCCTGGTCCCCATCCCTACCCACCAGTCTACCCTGTCAGTCTCTGCAAGCTCGGAGCCTAACAGTGAATAGAACTTGTGCGTTCCTCTCTCAGGGGAGACACGCACATACAGAAGGAGCCATAGGTAGAGGGAACTTTGCCAGTGACATCTCTGGGACAGATCCAGCCATGCCAAAAAGAATGAGGAGCCTCATCTGAGGCGGGTGGCGGGGGGAGGGTGCAGGTCAGGGGTAGACGTTCTGCTGTGCTTGCTTTTGTTTTGTTCCCTTTTTGGCTTCCTTATGTGTTCAGAGACATTCCACGGCAAAATTCTTGGTCTGCACTTTCTCATAGAATCCTCCCGACACCTCTGTTGTGCCATTATTGTTCCCATTTTACAGATGAGAAAGCTGAGGCTCAAAGGAGAGAATTAACATACCTCTGCCTCACAAATAGGGTCAGATCCTAGGCTTGTCTGGCTCCAGAACCCTCATCTTTAACACTATACAGCACCTTCATAATGGTTGTGTCTGTCTATCTACCTCCAACAGACATTAGTAACTTTTGGGGAGGCAAGAGACATCAGCTCAACCCCAGGTCTGTCTCGTAGACGTCAAATGACCTGAACAAGCCACTCGGTCCTTCGGGTTGTTTCCTCATCAATAAATGGGGAGAAATGGAACAGCCGGAGCAAATGGTCTCTTGAAGCTCTAAACATTTACGATTCTAAGAATTAATGGCCAGAGAGCCTAAACTAATACATTTATACCATGCTGTCCTCAACTGGTACTCAGCATTAGGGAAAATTCTTAGAAACAGAAATAAACAAAAACATTAAGTATTAGCCATCTATTAGATTTACAAATTATGTTGCAAAATTTACTGTGCTCTATTTTTCCTTTGAATGGGAACATCGAGGTCTAGGATACACACTCATAATATTGCTGAGATCAGACTGACTGGCCAAACACATTCTCAGTTCCAAGAACCTTCTCTGAAATTACAAGCTTGATAATGTCAATATGAAGATCCTCCCTTCACCCAGTAAGCAGTATGGAAAAACATTTGTCTTTTTTATTTCAAAATAAACATTGAGACTCTCTCTTTTTAAAATGGAGAAAACAATCATGGAGGTAAGTATAACCAAAAGAGTCTTGGAGAAGAAATACTTGCTGTGACGTTGTCTCCTGTACTTACCCCGTTCCTTTGGTGTACTGCCACCTCCTGCAGCACAGAATTGGAACCCAGGGCAGATGAAGTCTTAGCCCTCGTGACTGGGTAAAGGCTAAGACTTCCCGATATCACAAGGGAGGAAATGTTGGGGATGCCTGTCAGGCCACTGAGACCAATATACCTCAACACATGCATTATTCCATTTTACTCCCTACACCTGGAACTTTGCCCTTTGCCCTAACTCAATAAGGAGTTTATCATTTTGATTAGGAATGCCGGTAGTATCCTTCAGAAATCCACCACATCCCCTCTGGTGCACTCACTCCAGAAATCTCTCTTCTCTTTTTCATTTTCTGCCGTCTTTAATTCATTCGTGTGTTTATTTATGTATCACCAACGCACAACATAAAGTGTTCCCACAGGGGCAGTCAAATTCCAAAAGAGAGTAAACCGTTTGTTCTCTCTACAAATATTTACCATGTGCCTACTATGTCAGGAGGTGTCTGTACAGAGACAGAAAAGACATGGTTGCTGCCTTAAGGAACCACCTTGCCCGAGTCAACCCGGGGACCACCCACTCCAGGGCCCTTCAACAGCGCCCGTGTCAAGACAGAGCAGAAGCACTTCCTCGGGGTCCCGGGTCAGTGGGTCCCTCATGTCCATGACCTGCATGCCCTGGAAGGCAAGGCAAGCTCTCCTTGCTGCAGATCCAGTGGGAAAGTTTTAAAGAGGGCACATCTCACCACATCTTTGGACAAAGAATTGCAATAAGGATGATGGCGATAACGAAGATGTTGATGACATAAAAAAAATGCAATCCCTTTTTCTAGAAGAGGAGAAGGACTGCTTACCTACCCCCTTCTGCCCCAAATCCCTGGGTGTGCCGACTTGCTCACTGCTAGGGGAGTCTGAGAGGAGGTCAAAACGCCCATGTGATGTCAGTTTCTCGCGGGGCACTGCTCTCTGACCTGTACATCCTGACTAATGTACTTCAGCTGTATCGGCATGAAAAATGAACAGGAAGGAGATCTTGCTGCTGAAACATACGTGTCAGAAAATCATTATGAGTATTAAATTACAGCAATAAAATGAGCCAGAACTAATTTTGCAAATTAAGATCCAATAAATTTTTTTCACAGCCACACCTTTTCTTTACAACAAAAAAATTAGCAAAACAAGATTGAGCCTAACAGTATGAAAACTGACTGTATTGGGGTTGGGGAGGGGTAAGAATGCGTATAGAACCAGACATTTCAATATGACAAACAGATTGGCATTTGGGGGGGTCTGAGTGGAGGCTGTCTGGACCATGTGCCAAACGGCATAATGATCAGTTTTTGAGTTGATGCACCTATGTATTTTACATGTAAAATTTATGTATACATATTCCCCTTCCTCTCTTCTTCTCCCCCCAACCCACCTCCCCACTCCCAAGATAGGGTTCTGCTGACACAAGAAACTAGCGAATTTCTAAATTTCTGACAACTGCTTATTTTTAGAAAAGACTACTGCTGTCGGTCAAATTAAATCTGAAGCTATAAACAAACCTTTATAGCTTTGCCTGATCTGGAGAATAACAGGATATCACCCTCCACCCTCCAGCCCTGAGAAACAGACTGTAATTAGCTCATTGTCCGGAATCCTCACAAAGGGGGCGGGGCCGAAGACATGCTCCCTTTCAACCTTTCCAGAGAGATCTTGGGGCAGATGTTAATTAATTAACTTCCCCCATCTCCTGGGAACAGGGTTGATCACAACACCTCATTCCATGAGGGACACTGAGGATGAAGCTGAAATGTTCTGACCAAGAACTCACACACCGGGTCCTGCAGGAAGAGGGGGAAAAAAAAACAGGATTTACCCCCTGCTGTTACATTCCTCCAGGCACAGGGCTCTGGCTGTACTGCAGGAAGCTGCCTTGCCCCACCTGTGGAACCAAACTATTTATAGCCACACAATCATTATAAATAAAGCTGTTTATACCCTCAGACCCCTGGCCCTGCATTAGTTAAAATCATAACTGGGCAGCTATACATAACTCCGTTCCAGGCTCAAGTGTGGCCCCTGGTCGATACTTCCTCAAACTGTGACAAATACTGACAAGTTTGTTTGACAAACATCCCACTGACATTCATCTGATTTTGAATAAGCGTGCTGTTTTTTTTAATTTGGCCCCTAAGGGCCAGGTTCAGGAACTTCCTTTATTCTTTCCCTCCCTCACCTCCCGCACTGGGGAGACTCTGTCTTACGTGGTAGCCGTTTTCCTCCCTTAATCACTGGAAGGGATTTGGGGCCATTTAAGGGGAAGCTTATTAAACCCACGGCTTCTCTCCCAGGATGGTTCTGCTGGAGGGGCTTTGCAAGGGTCTGGGGAGTTTTGTTAATAACACAGCAGTGACAGAGAGGGGGAGAGGAATGTGGGCCAGGCCCAGCATGGGATAAAGGTAGGGAAGGGGTTGGAACGGAAAGGTTGATCTGAATGTGGGGTTGTTGGAATCCATCTGCAAGGGAGACCTGAAAACTTACAAATGCCAGAAGTTTATCAATAGAAAACAAGTCTGGATGGAGGGATTGACCTCTTAAGACCCCTGACCTGAGGGACTTCGTTAGCCCTAGACTGGAGTCCCCAAGGCTTGGGTGCTCTCTCTAGGGGAACAGACAGTGATGTGTATCAGGAGTCACAGGGGATTTTGGAGTTCTGGGGGAACTTTGAGATTGTCTAGTGGAACTCAAGTCATTTTACAAGTTATTGAGTTGAGCCAAAGAAACTCCCACAGCTAGTTAGTGCAGAACTAGACTAGAACTCAGCTCTGTGGCCTCCAGGCTGGGGGCTTCTCCCATCATCATTAAATTAATTAATACATGTAAAGTGTTGGAACCATTCCTGGCCCTTGGTGAGCACTTCCTGAGTGCTAGCAATTATGGGAGCAGTGAGCATCAGCCAGCCAGTTCTGACTGTCGGTCTCTATGCATTAACTTTTTAAAAAGAACTCTTACACTGCTCCTCACCTTTCGTGTTCCACATCTTCCTGTCTGATTTAACTCTTACTTATAACATACACAAGCTCACTCCTCATCCCTACTTTTGCCAGTCTGTCCTAAATATGGTTTTCAGAGCAATCTATTAAATATACAGCCCTAGTCCGTTCCCCCATCTCCCGGCCAGGCTGGAAATATAGCCGGGAGGTGCCCTTCTCCTCCGGTCCCAAGCACTCGGTCTGCATCTGTGAGAGCAGCTCCTTAAACCTCTAACCTTACCCCAGCCTCAGCCTTGTTTTCTCCTCCTCCAGAACAGAAACCCAGCCACTGGTTCTGGTTCCAGTTGGTTCCGTGTCTGCCTAAATACCTACAGACTTCTTTTCTCACGCTGGCTGACCGCGTCCTCCGTTTCAGGTCCCACCTTCTTCTCCAGTCCAGTTCTCTGTGTTAGCCCAAAGTGAACGCCTTGCTCCCCTAGAACACACCCCCTGAGATAATTCCCCATTGCCTTTGACAAGGAGGCCCCTTCCTCTACATCTCAACCCTTGACCTTTCAAGACTAAGGGAGGCTGTGCTGATGGATCAGGCAGCTGTGACCACCCTTTCCCTGGGAGCCCCATCACCCTTACTTGTGTGTCTCTTTCAGCAGCAGCCTGTCTTTAATCCTGCCTTCTAGTTACTGAGCACGTGTTTATGTTCAATCCTCTCTCCTCGTGGTGAGGGGAACTCCTTCATCATTTTGGCATCTAGCCTGGTGTATAATTAGGAAGGGGTAAAACTTAAAAAAATTCTTTCTAAAAGTGGAAGCAGAAGCAAAAAAGACTTTGAAAGTGATAAAGAACATATCAACTAGTGAGTATTTGCTGAGATATGTAAGCAAGCAAAACCTTACAATGAGCCAAGGAAGCTCCACGAGGGATGGTCACCTGTGAACCAGCGCATCCTCGGTGCTACTGGCAGAGGCAAATAACGAGGCAAGGTACCAAGAGAACTGCAGCTGAAAAAACCCAACTAACTGGGCAACTCAGCAGTTAAACAAGCTCGGGGAGAAAGCAGATAAGTGTCTCATCAACCCATCAGTCAGCTGCCCTCAAACATTTACTTAGAAACTGCCTGCCTGTGGTGTACGTAACAGAGAATTACCCTTAAAGGATAGATGTTTTCAAATAAACAGACGCATAGAAAAGGAAATCCTATCTGTAGTCACCAGAGGGGGTACTGGATGAAGGTGGTCAAAAGATACAAATTTCCTGCTGTATCTGAGTCGAATCATTATGCTGTGCACCTTAAACTTAACAGTTCGTACGTCAATTATACTTTGATGTATGCGTGCTACGTCATTTCTGTTGTGTCTGACTCTTTGCAACGCTATGGACCATAGCCCACCAGGCTCCTCTGTCTATGGGATTCTCTAGGCATGAATACTTCAATAAAACAGGATTAAAGAAAGACTAGATGTTTTCCCCATTTTCTGAAAGACTAGATGTCTGGAATTAACAATCAGCTCGACTTTTTACATTTTCCCCCACCTCTTAAGCTTTTATAATACTAAGACCTATGGAACCCCAATTCTCTGGTTCGCCCCCAAATTCTTGTCTTTACGAGGAGAAAACCTGCCAAGCTTTGCCGGGCCTCCCTGTGGGTTCCACATCCCTGTGCGTGTCAGCCCTGGCCTATGGGCCCCTCGAAGCCAGCCAGGGCCCTGGGTCATTTGAGGTCCTATAATACTCCATGGACACGCGAGAGAACTCATTGCATCAGGACTAACCCATCCCCGGAGGAGAAGCAGACAAGAAAATTATCAGCTGACAAGCTAAGCACCAAAGAGGAAAAGCACAAACTGAACATTCCTACAAGAGTCTTCTTTCTTCCTCAAAAGCGACACAAGAAGGAAGGCGCCAGGCAGGACCAGGGCTTTCGGTCCCTTTGTGCAGCCCGTATTAACACAGTCACACTTTGCTATGCAGATGTCACTTCCAATAAACACCAGGGCTTTCCCGGGCCTGGACTCTAATTGAAGGGATTGTTACTGTTGCTGAATGGCTGGGGAATTAATTAATGCAGAGCCAACCACTTCATAAATGCCCGCTTTGTGAGGGGTCCTGGCGTCCCGGGGACCGCGACTCCTGTGGTCAACACAGCCCCAGGCCTCTATGTCAGCAAATGATATTTATTATTGCCGTCAGCCGCTTTCTGAAACCACCAGGAGAAGGAAGCCTCACCGGGAGCAAGGTGGGCATAGCCAAGCATCTTCCCACTTCTCGGGGGCTGAGCACACGGTGTTGGAAAAACTCCCTCCCAGTCTTCTGGATTCTTCACATAAGACCTGACTTAGTTTTTGAAGAAAGGCTTCATTTGCAAGTCGTAAGGATGGGAACGGACGTGTAAGTTGATTAAAAAGCTTTCCTCAACCCACTGTATCTCTAATTTGGTTACTTGAGGTCTGTGGAAGTACAAAAACTTAGGCACACGCTTGAGCTGGAAACATACACACCCCCAGAGTACCTCTGACGTGCGTTACTCTAGTCTTCACCTAACTTAAAAATCAGCTGCAGTTTGAATGAAGCAATTGGACTCTTCACGTTAACCCACTGCTTAGGAATACAGGAGGGAAAAAGGAAGTGGTGAGTGAACATAACAGGCTCTCTGCCTGAAACACACACACCTCACTGAATACACATGGGGTGGACGGTTTATATTCTCCTCCCAGAAAAATCCCCAGTTCTGCTGACGGAGCACGTGCAGGCCCCACGTCTGCCTTTGCCATGGTGGCTTTGTAGTCTCCTCAGTCTAAATTGCCGTGGATGCTATCCTGAAAACGTCCTTTAAAATTAAAAAAGTGCCTTGACGCTAACATAATCAAGAAAGTTTTTTTCTCCTTTATGCTTTGTTGTGATATCTAAAATGATCAGTGGTGAGGGTATATGCTTTACATCCGAGAAAATAAAATGCATGATATAAAATAATTATTTTAGGTTCGTAAAATCTCTCAAGATCTTTAGGTTTTCTTTGGCAGCTTTATCCGATTTTTGTGGAAGTAGAGTTCAGGTCTTAAAAACTAGCCTGGGTCATAAAGCACGGAGAGTATGACATTCTCTGAAAGTGGATCCTACACCACTGGTTTCTGTCCAACCTTAGTGAGAAAGAAGTAATGGAGAATTTATCTTTGGAAACTTCATTCTCCCTTTTCCATGGTCTTATCCCTCTTCCCATTGCCTTTGCCACCCTTGCAATTCCCATCACTTTCCCTCTTTTCCTTTGGACTTTTCCTTACTATTACCTTAAACACACTCTGAGGAGGATAGGGTCTAGTGTCAGTCATTTATATATTTGCTGTTGTTCAGTCGCTCAGTTGTGTCCAACTCTGCGACCCCATGGACTGCAGCATGGCAGGCTTCCCTGCCCTTCACTATTTCCCGGAGTTTGCTCAAACTCGTGTCCATTGAGTCGGTGATGAATTAAAATGGGCTTCCCTGGTGGTGCAGTGGTAAAGAATCGCCTGCAAATGCAGGAGACACGGGTTCAATCCCTGGGTCAAAGAAAATGGCAACCTATTCCAGTATTCTTGCCAGGAGAACCCCATGGACAGAGGAACCTGGTGGACTACAGTCCATGGGGTTACAAAACAGTCAGACACAACAATAAATGAATTAAAAATAATCATCATTGATTTCGTTCCAATTTTATAAGGGCATATTTGCATTTTAATTCTAAATTCAGTTGTATCATGAAAGGTATCAACTAATACATGAGAGAGCTCAGCACCTCCCTGCATCTCTGAAATCAGACATATAGGCTCCTGGATCCTCTGTGGGAAAGGCAGGTGCTGGGAACAATCAGAGAGCTGACTGCAATTAATGCTTCCACTTTGGCTATAGAGTATCACCATTTAATATCTCTATCCTTTTCAAAATAGCACACACTCCAGGGATACTGATAAATGTGGGAATGGTTGAAATAATGTGCAGTCTAGAAAACAGCCACAGGCTCCAGGCTTTTGAAAAAATATATTCTTTATTCTTACTTAGAAAATTATATTTGCCAAACTTATATGTCAAGCACGCATATTGAGTGTCTGGTCAAGGAAAATGAGTAATGTTTTGCATGCTAAATTTTGGAAACAGGTGAGGAAACTGTATCCCCCAAAGTTAAATAACTCGTTCAAGGTCATTCACTGGTCAAGGCTGGGCTTGAACAAGAAAAGCTTTCTGAGTCCTAGCCTCTGCTCTTCTTGTTTCAACACATCATCTTTCAACCCACTTAATTAAAATCCCAGACAAACCTGACTACTTCATGCTGAGGGGACGACCCTCCTAGTGTTCTCTCCTTCCCTTTGAGGGAATTCTTGGCAAGCAGGCTAAGAAATGAGGCTGAATGAGCAAACATCATATTTCTGACCTTCCTGAGCCTTCTCTACAGATCAGATCGTGCTCTGCAGATCAATGGGTGATACAGAAGGAAGGGAAACTTAGAAAGAAATAATCATTTGTCATTGTTGCCTTTTCCATCATTCTGACCCCTGGTCCTCCACACACTGTTCAGGACCCAGAGAGAGAGAGGCAGGGTCACCAAGGAACTTCCGTAGGGAACACCCTCAAGGCAGACTTTCCCTGTGGCAGTCCACCTCCCAAGCCAGAGGGGGTGACTTGGTGGTGGTCTTCTATTATCACAGAGGGTAATCAATAGTCGACTGTCTACTCATGGTTGGATCTGGGGTCACCTTCCATCTGGTTCCATGCAGACAGCATCTTGGGCCCCCAGTCACTGTGTACTCATCCATATGCCACACTGGCCTGCCTGCCGTCACCTAAAACAAAGTAAAATCTTGACCCTGACTCACCAATGTATGCCACATAAAGGATCCCAGTACTAGTCGTTTATAGATTTGTTCCTTTATTCAACTAAAATATGGCAGGTGGTTACTGTGAACCAGGCACTGAGCCAGACGCTTGGTATATAAAGAAACTGGACACACAGCTCTTGCTCTTGACAACTGGTGTGCCAATCAGAGAAAAAGGGACAAAAGACAGTCAAGTTAATTTAGACCCAAATTGACAAACGCCTCTTTCCTCCTTAAGACTCAAATCAGATACCACCCTCTTCAAAAGGCTTCCTGGTGGTCTACAGGCAGCGATGTGCTTCTTCTTCTGTGCCTGTTATCAGGCACAGATATTATTATTTGGATTGTCTCTTGACACTAGAATTTCTCATATGGTTAAAATTATTTCTAGGTATATCTACTTCATTCCTTGGATTGCATGTGAAAGGCGGAGGGTGGAGGATGGAGGCAGAAAATGTCTTTTACCATCTCCAAACACCACACTATCTGGGACTTGTCAGTTGAATGAATGCATGATGGGTAAATGGATGAATGAATGAATGGGTCAAA
This sequence comes from Bos indicus, assembly GCF_029378745.1. Classification (NCBI taxonomy): domain Eukaryota; kingdom Metazoa; phylum Chordata; class Mammalia; order Artiodactyla; family Bovidae; genus Bos; species Bos indicus. The sequence continues at coordinate 44,251,486 of NC_091782.1, read as the reverse complement.
GGATGGATGAATGAATGGGTCAATGGATGGATGAATGAATTCGTTGCCAGGCTCTCCTGTCCTCTGGATTTCCTTGACACAAATGAGTGTCCCCCAGTTTAAACAAGGTTCTAATGGTTCCTTGATATTTGGAGTGTGTTGATTTCCAGTTCATTACACAAACCTGCAGAATCTGAGGAAGTGAAAGCCTCATCTTAGCCAGCAGCACCGTTTTGCCTTCTTTGTCTTTTTCCAGGCATACAACTGCAGCATGTGTGAGCAAGGGTGAGCGTGGGTGTGTGTCGGTCCTGCACATAATCTGGTGGCATCCTCGATAACAGGTGTCCCTCCCGTAGGTCTCAGTGGTGATGGAGGGCATGGAGGGGTGTGCCAGGAAGATGGGGAGACGCCGCCTGCCAAAACCAATCACATTAAATCTTAATGCTCATTCAGGGCCTGTCACAGAAGGAGGAATCTGACGAACGCTCACATGTCAGGGTGGTTATAGCGTCTGTTAAATGGCTTGTTAATGTGATTGTTGAGAATTTTACACAGAAATGACACTGGCTACAATCAAAGCAAGGCAGGCCTGGCTTCAAGTCAGTTTCTACTAGGTACTGGCACCACTTCAGGCCAGGTGGATGGAGGGTTTTGCTGCTACCTGGCCTGGCTTTCTGCTGTCATTTTGAGCTTTCTCTCTCTCTCTTGTAATCTGTTTCTTTTCAAGAAAAGACTAGCAACCTCCCTCCAGAATATACACAGGGTCATAATTTTTGCCTGTTCCTGCAAGTGAAATAAAGATCTTTTACACCAGAAATAAGGACAGTTTGGAAACAATTTGTCACTCTCATCTCTTTCCATGAAATAAAGAAACAAGACGTGAATAGTTAGGCCAGGTGGTACCTGAATCGAAAGGAAGAAAGTGAAAAACACTGAAGGGCGGAACACAGTGACCCCCTAAGTAGGTTCTAGCAGCTCTTTCCCTTTGGTTTTCTGGAGAGTACGGAACACAGATGATAGAAATCGATACCAGGTGAGTGAGTCATCAACGCTAACTGACCATCTCCTTGGGCAATGGACTGCCTTAGCAGATTTGGGGGACAAAAAAAAAAGTTACATGAGCCTCATCTACAAGGAACTCCTGACTTAAAGAGGACAGATAAATAAAATAAAATTTTGTTATTGTACAGATAAATGATGAAAATGACATTTGGGGTATTAGTAAAAATATTTTACAGCCCTCACTCATTCATTTCTTCGACATCCATTCATTGATGAAGAGGTCAAACCAGTCAATCCTAAAGGAAATCAACCCTGAATATTCATTGGAGGGATTGATGCTGAAGCTGAAGCTCCAAGACTTTGACCACCTGATGTGAAGTGCTGACTCTTTGGAAAAGACCCTGATGCTGGGAAATTTTGAAGGCAGGAAGAGGAGACGGTGACAGAGGATGAGACGGTTGGATGGCATCACCGACTCAGTGGATGTGAGTGTGAGTAAACTCCGGGAGATAGTGAAGGACAGGGGAGCCTGGCGTGCTGCAGTGTCCATGGGGCCGCAAAGTCAAACATGACTTTGCGACTGAATAGCAACTATGACCATGTAGCCCTTTTCTTAGGAACAGATGTTCCATTTTCATTCTATTCTATTCTATTACATTACATTTTGGGTAGGAAGGGGGTTATATCAGAAAACATTTCATATTGGTTTGAATATCTCAGTAAGAAAAACCTTTCCACGGATGAAGGTGGTTCATTCAACATCCAGGCAGCAATCACAGACTCTTAGGGTTATCGATGCTGGAGGGGATCGAGCCAGCCTCCAGGAAGTTGAGCTCCTTCTGCAGAGTACCTGCTGCCACTGGGAGGTGGACTGGAGCAACAGCCCAGGTCTGCTGAGAGTCAGTCCTGCACACTTCCCCCCTCGCCCACTCCCCAACTTCATAAAATTCAAGTGCCTCGCATTTGTCTTCAGTAACAGGGGACACAGGCTGCTCTCTCTGATCTGGCCCTGGTCCCAGCACATTTTGACGTTTCCCGGCCATGTGCCACTCTGGTCTCTGAAGAAGGATGCTGGCTCTTCCAAGTGCCATGAAGGGCCCCCCACCTGTGTGCAGAGCGACCCAGGCTGGGCAGCGCAGGACACTCCTGGGAACAGATGGACCAAGCCACACAGTTACCCTCGCTTCCTTGGGATGACTAAACCCTCTTTGCCTGCGTCCTTTTCTTTCAACCCCTGGCAGTAGCGAAAGATGGTTTCTCAAAAGCCTGGCTTAGAGAAACAGCAGCCCTTCCCAGACCCACACTCTGCTTCTCACTGAGACTACTCCCTCCTTACGGGCAAAGTCTAGAAGCATTTTTCTGGTCTATTTAAGTTTGCATTACAGTGCGCGCTCTGGGTCTTAATGACAAAATCACACATAGGTGATAAGCTCCTGCTATTCCAACTCTTTAGCCAAGGCTGAAATTTTTTTTAGTTCCTCAAGGCCTCTAGAAATTAAGATCCTCCCTCCCAGCCTCTCTTGACAATCCCGTCCCTTTGCCACGGCTTTGCCACCAGGAGTCCAGCCGTCCTCCCCTCTGCCTCTTCTTTCCAATATAAGCCCAGCATCATGTGCTGGTTTTAATGGCTTTTCTTGAAGGCAGGTTACTCTCTGGGTTAGTTTCCTAGAACTTCCTTCACAAAAAATGACTGCAAACCGGACGCTTAAAAACAACAGAAATGTCCTCACTCACAGTTCAGGAAACCGGAAATCCAGAACCAAGATGTCACCCACGCTCCCCGCCAAAGGCTCCAGGATAGGATCCTTCCGCACCTCTTCCAACTCCAGGTGGTCCCAAGCGCTCCATGGCCGTGGCTGAATGATTCCAATTTTTGCCTCCTGCCTCTCATGGCCACCTCCTCTTCTCTCTGTGTCTTCTCCTCTTCTTCATCTTTGGACACTTGTCACCTGGATGATCCAGGGCGATCTCATCCTGAGACCTTTGACATAATTACCTCTGCAAAGATCCTTTTCCCAAGTCAGGCCACATTCCCAGGTTCTTAGGTTTACTATATGGATGTATTTTTCTGGAGGCCATCGTTCAACCCACTACACCCTTTTCTAGTGATGTGGTTCACCCAAAATCAAACTTGAAACACTGTGCTTCGGAGTTGCTGAGGCTGAAGCTCCAATTCTTTGGCCACCAGATGCCAAGAGCTGATTCACTGGAAAAGACCCTGATGCTGGAGAAGATTAAAGGCAGAAGGAGGAGTACCAGAGAATGAGATGGTTGGATAACATCACCAACTCAGTGGACATCAGTCTGAGCAAACTCCTGAAGACAGTGGAGGACAGAGGAGCCTGGCGGGCCACAGTCCACGGGGTCGCAAAGAGTCAGACACGACTGAGCTACCGAAAGACAACAACGGCTACGACTTCGGGGTTATTGAATGATTCATCCAGGAAGTCCTGAGTGTTGCTCAGGCACTGGATGCTGGATCCCAGTTTGCCAATATAGATACAAGATGAATATCTCCTGCCCCCTAGATGTTCTTAATCTTATAAATCAGATAGAAAAGCAAACAGGTCATTCTGACACAGCATGAAAAAAATCGGAAAAGTCCCATCGCTCCAGAATTCCCTGGCACGTTTGCCTGATAATTCCCATATTCCAAGCAGTGTCTCTCCCTTTGTGCTCATCTGCCACTGAATCTACTTAACCAGAAAAATGAAAACTGATGGAAGAAGGGGAGTGTCAAGGGGAACAAGGGAGATGTCTTCCCTGGAGAAATTTCTCTCAGCCACAAATATGTCTGTCTGAATATTAAAAATAAGGGCAGACATCTGGTAAAACAGTGCACTGGGGGGCGTAACGTTTCTGAAGTCTGAGCAGAGAGCATCTCAGAGTCGGAAATGGCTCACCCGTGGACAGAAGTGATGGCTCCCTGAAAAGGCTTCTACATATTTGTGCACAAATCGACAACCTGGATGGATGCCAAGAAGCAAGCTCACTCTTTCACTGTTGAGTTGTTTAAGCATTTTAATATTTCAGTTATGCGGGGCCATATCTGAGCTCCCATGCGAAGCCCCCCACATTTAGCACTCTACATAGGAGACGGGGAAGCAAAGCAAGCACTTCCCTCCACTTGTGAACAGAGAATCCTAAAGCCTGCTCCTAAATTTCCTGAGGGGTGGCAGAGGGGGGCGGGGGAGGAGGCAGGTGGAATATGATCTGGGATAATAAGGAGGCCAAGTGGAGATAAATCAAACACACCCCTTGTTAAGTGATTCTAGAAGATTCCTACTTCACAGCAGAGATTTTCTTCAGTAGCAAAACCTTCCACAATTTAGGACGCTAATGGTGGATAGTATTTATCCTTGAAAACTGAAACATACAGATACAAAGGAGACAGACAAGTAGGCCATGTGCAAATTAACTGGAATACTGGAATTTAGAAATAAAACTCAATTTTGTTTGTTAGAATGACTCCTTTGCTCTATATTTCTTAAAAAAAAATGTGTAGTATCTTATAGTAAAATGATTTTTCTTCTGATTTTTTTTTAAAGTTGAGATTCAATGAATAAAAGATAGATCATCATCCTAAATCAGCCCTTATCTATGGTTCTCTGCTATTATCTTTGAAAAAAAGAATTATGTCCTGGAAGAGGGTTTCTAAGAAAATTGGCAGTGATCCACCAGCTGTCCAGAGAAAGTTGAAAGCATAATAGCAAAATTTTCTAGAAAGTTATGCTTTGGTGACTCTTCCCAGTAAAGAACTTTTTCTGCCCGAGATAAGTGGCAGTTAGAAAACACTCTATTACAGATCCCAATCTTTGCTCTAAAACACAACTCATGTTAAGTCCTGAGTATAATATTTTGACAAATAAAAATAGCTGTTATAATATCCTCGATACTACAAAGGAGAATACTTCCACACACCTGCTCATACAGCTGAGAAATATTATGAAGGGGGTTGACCTGGCTGACTCCTAGTTTCCCCAGCTTATACTTCAGCTAAAAGAAGGTGATTGATTAATGCTGACCTTATCCAGCTCTTACAGATCAGGGTGACCTCAGCCAGATACTGGTTTCCATTATGCAAGTGAGTTTGCCACAAATATTGGTCCGAATCCATTTCTCCTTCCTAATTCAGCCTACCAGAAAATGCAAGAGATTTCATCCTTCAAAGAACCAAGAGAAAAGCAGGGGTGAATGATGTCTACAGATCCCATTGAGGAAAATGTCAGCTTGACCTCCTGTTCATCAGCCTAGGGTGACCACTGCAAGGGCTCCTTCTGCCCCAGACTGTGTCCACTGTGTCCTTCCACCTCTCAACCCTGCCCAAGGACTAGGGTTCTGAATCTCAAGACTCACCAGTGCGACTGCCACCTCTTGGACAGCAGGGCCCTAAGCAAGATGTGAGCAAAATAAGGCCAAGTGCAAGAGGATCTATCGGTTGGTCTGTTCTCACTTTATGCAGCAGGTTAAATGGAGGTCTTCATAACGGTAGGTCCGTGCCCTGAGCCCTGTGTTGTTCAGTCGCTCAGTCATGTCCGATGCTCTACAATCCCATAGACGGAAGCACGCCAGGCTCCCCTGTCCTCCTCTGTCTCCCAGAGGTAGTTCAAACTCATGAGCCCTGTGAGTGGGGCTTTATTTGAAGAAGGGGCTTTTGGAGATGTGATTAAGTTAGGAATCTGGACATGAGATCATCCTAGATTGTCCAAGTAGATACTAAATCCAAGGATGAGTGTCCTAAGAGACACAAGGAGGAGAGACGCGTGGAGAGGAACAGAAGGCCATGGGAAGATGAGGTAGAGACGAATGATGTCGCTACAGCCAAAGAATGCCTGAGGCCACCAGAAGCTGGAAGAGAGGAGGAAGGATTCTCCCTTAGGGCCTTTGGAGGGAGCTCTAGTCCCTGCCCAGAGCTGTGAGAGGACACATTTCTGTTGTTGAAGGCCACCCAAGACTGTGGTGATTTGTTATAGCACCCCAAGGAAACTCACACACCGTACTTCATTTTCATGGACAAATGACATGCTTATGATCCAGAAGGCAAAGTCATACGATTACCAAACTCACAAATTTGAAATTTCACAAATTTCTTTCACTTTACAGTTGATCATAGCTCTCAGACTGATCAATTAGTCAACAAATACACTTCAAATTTACTAATGTGTTGTAGCAAGAAAAAGACAAGTGAACCAGAAAACATTGTTAGACATGTGCCTAAGATTTTCACTACAATACTTTATATACATACATGTGATCATCTTTGAGTCTGTCTGTCCTCCGGAATTTCACCTTCTTTCTCTGAAAATCACAGCCCACCACCAGAGACTTGAGCTCCAAGACATGTCTGAATCACATGACTCCTTTCCACCCACCTGTAGACTAGTTATAAGTCACTGGTCCAGGGATGGACCTTGACTCCAGCCGTGACCAATCACACTATCTTTCCTGGCAATTTGAAACTGAGATGAAGGTGGCCAGGCTAACTAGGCTGACTGGGTGCTAGAGGAGTAATAAATTCAACAGCTACAAGAAAATCATCTTCCTGCATTTTTACAAATGGAGAAAGTCAGTCTGAAGAGGGGTAAATGAGACAGATGCCCGAGAACAAAGATAAGAGATACAAAGAGGGGCCTCTCTGGGTTTCTCCTGGCTCCCCGAGACCTCATGATATTCTCTCAAGGAACCTCTCAGCCCCTGGATTCTGTGCAATGTTCAACCTCCTCCCTATAATTTCTTTTTGGCTTAAACCAGTTCAAGCTGATTTCTGATATTAATTTCCAGGAGAAACTTGATTAACATGGAAATGAGCACCAACAAATAAAATTAGTGAATAAAAATTTACATTTCACAATGGATCCATGTAGAGATAGATCGATTGATTGATCTATTTATAGATATCTATACGTGAGAAAAAGTGAAAGTGAAAGTCTCTCAGTCACATCCAACTCTTTGAGAGTCCGTGGACGGTAGCCCACCAGGCTCCTCTGTCCATGGAATTCTCCAGGCAAGAATACTGGAGTGGGTTGACATTCTCTTCTCCAGGGTATCTTCCCGACCCAGGGATAGAACCCTGGTCTCCGGCACTGCAGGCAGATTCTTTACTGTCTGAGCCACCAGGGAAGTCATATACTTTTATCTATATACAACACATACAACATCCCCTAACCAGGCACAAAGTACTTTTGGATCTAAAAATTTAAGAAGTCCTTAAGCATTGCATCCTTATCTTAAAGAAACTATTAATTCTATTCCTCCCATTACTCATTAAATTAGAATTTAATAAGTGGTTTTTGAATGCATACGAAAGAGGGTTCTGCAGAGTTTTTCTGAAAGTCCTTTCTCCCCCTTGAAGCACTTATGATCTAATTAAGAATATAAAATATACACTGTGACGTAGTGCCCATATTTCACCTTGTCGTTATTACTAGTAGTTTTCAACTTTTATAAACCGAAATGCTCTACCCCATCCATTCACATATTTTACACTGACACCTCTCCACCAGTTTTTGCATGCCAAATTCAGATCTTTATAAATCAGCGGAAAAATGAACATTTAGAGCTTACTGCACGGCAGTGCTGTCAGCCAAAAGTTGAGTTTTGGCAAGTGTTGCCATTTTTATCTGCACAGCAATGTTTCTGCAATTATTTGAAATTTTTATTGCATTTTGCCCCTATGGTTTTATAAAAATAAGTGGGGAAATGGAAAAATGAAAGCACTTAAGCGTCATTCTCGTAAATTTAACACGATCAAGAAGAAGCTGGAAATGGGGCAGTCCAATGTGACTAAACACTCGCTAGATTTAAACTGGGGAAGAAAAATAACAAAATGAAGGAGCTTTTATGAAATGCTGTAAACATGTCTTCAAAGAGTGGATCTGAAGCAGAGGGATGACTAGAGGCTTGATCCTTTTCACAGCCTCTTGGGAATGGAATCCCTTCCTCTTCTTTTGTTCGACTTTCACACATCCCTGTAGGACGGAAGTTTTCAGGAAGGCATTGCTGATAAAGATAGGAAAAAATGCCTGGGGGCCAACATAGGTCAGAAGCTGTTAAGTTGCTTTAGTCATGTCTGACTCTGTGCGACCCCATAGACAACAGCCCACCAGGCTCCTCCGTCCCTGGGATTCTCCAGGCAAGAACACTGGAGTGGGTTGCCATTTCCTCCTCCAATGCATGAACGTGAAAAGTGAAAGTGAAGTCACTCAGTCGTGTCTGACTCTTAGCGACCCCATGGACTGCAGCCTACCAGGCTCCTCCATCCATGGGATTTTCCAGGCAAGAGTGCTGGAGTGGGGTGCCATTGCCTTCTCCATAGGTCAGTAGCGAGAGCCTTGAATCTGACTTCCACTCCTCTTGGTGGAAATTCTAAGAAGCTCTACGGGAAATAGAAGGAAGGCATTTGTTTTAGGCTAATTCAATTCTTCGTCTTCTTTGCCCAGTTCCTTCATTATGCCTTGCTGCTATAGCTCACAACTGGAATCTTGATCTAGCCAGTGATTCTCGACCAGGAAAGAGACTCTTGCCCCCAAAGAGACACTTGACAGAGCCTGGAGATATTTTTGACTGTCTTGGGGGAGGGTGGGGATGTAGCTCTACTGGTAGGTAGCGGGCGGAGCTCAGGAAGCCGCTCAGCGTGCTGCACAGGACAGGTCCCCACCACAGTGATCGTTTGGCCCAAAGTTTCAAATAGTGCGGCCAAAGTTGAGAAAATCACTAGCTCCTCAACTCTGCTTTTGATTTAAGAATTAATGTTCCTGTTTTAAAACTCCCTGAATCCAATTAACTACAGGCACATCTTAGGAGATATTGTGGCTTTGGTTCCAGACTACCACAGTAAAGCAAACACAAACTTTTTGGTTTCCTGATACATATAAAAGTTATGTTTACACTATACTGGAGTCGAAGTGTACAATCGCCTTACATCTTAAAAAAAACACAAACCCAGTGTACCTACCTTAACTTTAAAATAATTTATTGCTAAAAAATATTAACCATCATCTGACAATGCAGAGTTGCCACAAATCTTCAATATGTAAAAACCGAAATACCTATGAAGCATAATAAAGCAGCATGAAAAAAAATGAGGTTATGCCTGCAGCCTCTCTGGATGATGGGCTTTCCTCTCTAATTTGTGTGTGAGAAGAGACTGTGTAAATGTGGGTGGAGACGGGGTTGGAACGGAACTGAATAACACCCATCGCTTACTGAGCACATGCCATGTGCTGGCCACGCTCTGTTCTAAGAGCTTTGCATCCACAATCACATTCAACCCTCATAAAAGCCCTATGAGTTAGGTCCACTATGATCCTCATTTTACAGATGAGACATCCGAGGCTGAGAAAGGTTAAGCGAGATGTTTGAAGTCACAGAGGTCTGAAGTGCTGAGCCAGGACTGGAATACAAGGAGCCTGACTCACCAGCCAGAGGAACTGGCTTGGTGGATCCAGGAAAAGCCAAAAAGGCAGAAGAGTCTTCCAGGCAGCGTGGATAGGAATGAGGAGAGGGGGGTCCAGGGAGAGACGCACATGGGGAGACCTTGCAGGGCAGGAAGAGATCCATGCATGCCCACACGGTTCTCGGTGCTGACTTGGCTGCAGAAGTTGCAGTTCTTCGCCATCAGACTTGAACTTGGGGTCACACTGCAGGCCCATCATCTAATGCTCTCATACCGTGGCTCTCTCATGGCCTGTAGAGAAGAGGCATTTTCCTCCCCTCCCCACCCCTGTTCAGACTCATTGCCTTCTGTTAACTCAGGACCAGTTTTGTGCAAAAGCTGCATACTATGAAGAGGAGCAGAAAGCATGTGATATGTTTCAATATGCCGAAGTAAGATGCTGACCAGCGAGGTTTGTTTATTAAAATCTTTATGTGGGGTGAAGCCCAATTGAGCTTATGTCAGCTGGCTTCTGGAGAGGCCCTGTTTTCAAGATCAGGCCGCAGTTTGTCTTCTTTACTGAGCTGACAGAGGACATTGTGGAACATACATTATGCCAAAAACATCTGTATTACAGAAAATCAACAATGAAGGGTAACAGCTCCAAATGGGGTTGGTACTTTGAAAGGCTTTTATGTGTCAATAGATTAAACTGCTATTTTTATCCCAGGAGGAAATGAGAGGAAGTAACCAGTTTAAGAACAGCAGAAACCCGCCTCTTCTTTCTGCCAAGTTATTTTGCACACTCAGGAGGACACAGGGTAGGTTTTTGTTTTGTATTGTGTTTTTAATCAACGTTAAAAAAAATAGTTGGCGAATCATATCCCGAGTCAGAGTACTTGGGCTGACTTTTCTCTTTTATCTTTTCATCCACTGGGATGTGCAATTCTGGATGAGACATGATGTAAAAGGGCTTGCCTCTGATGAAGAACTGAGCACTTTATATGCCTTCCTATTTAAAAACCCTCGAGTGTCACTGCATACCCAGATATGACAAAGGAACTAACTTTGTCACCAACCCCTTCATCAGGAAAACAAGAATAATAACAATAACCAACTACTAACATTCCCAGGTGGCGCTAGTGGTAAAGAACCCACCTGCCAATGCAGGAAACATAAGAGATGTGGGTCTGATTCCTAGATCAGGAAGATCCCCTGGAATGGGAAATGGCAACCCACTCCAGTATTCTTGTCTGGTGAATCCCAGGGACCGAGGAGACTGGCAGGCTGCAGTCCATGAGGTCACAAAGAGCTGGACACAACTGAAGCAACTTAGCACGCATGCACATTAAGCCCTTACTATGGCTTGGTATTTTTCATTTGTTACTTCATTTAACCTTCTTCTCTCTATGAGCTAGGTACTATTATAATCTGTCCTTTTAAGTTAACTTTTTATTAAAGTATAATATATATAGAAAATTACATGCATTTTAAAGCATAGAACTCAGTACATTTCACAAAATGAACACACCCAAGTAATCAGCACCCAGAACAAGAGACAAGACATGTCCAGCCCTGTCCTGCTCCTGTCCGGTCACACCCCCTCGAGTGTAACCACCAGCCCAACCCTGAATAGCATAAATGAGTTTCATCAAGCTTTGAACTTTATCTAAGTGGTGTCATAGCCTTTTCTTTCTGACTTCTTACCTTCAACATTCTGTTTGTGAGATTCATCCTTATTGTTTCGTGTAGCTGTATTGTGCATTGTGTGTGGTTGTAGATTTCTCATGTCCATTGTTGTTAAGTTGCAAAGTCGTGTCTGACTCTTGACCAGCACATGGACTGCAGCATGCCAGGCTCCTCTGTCCTTCACTATATCTCGGAGTTTGCTCAGATTTTCCATAGCTTCAGAATACCCCCTTAAGTGAATCTGCCACAGTTTATTTTTTCACTTTGCGGTGGATGGGTTTTGTCTGCTTCAAGGTTGAGGTTAAAGTTGAAGGTTAAGATTGAAGACTAAGAACACTGAGACTCAGGAGGTCACTGCTATATTTAAAATGGATAACCAACAAGGACCTCCTGTATAGCACATGGAACTCTGCCCAATGTTATGTGGCAGCCTGGATGGGAGGGGAGTTGGGGGAGAATGGATACATGTATATGTATGGCTGAGTCTCTTCACTGTTCACCTGAAACCCTCACAACATTGTTAATCAGCGAAACCCCAATACAAGATAAAAAGTTCAAAAGGAAAAAAAGAGGTTGAAAATAACTTGCCTAAGTCACGAAGCTAGAAAATCAAGGATCTGGGTTCAGGGACCTCTCTCTGAAGGGTGGGAAGGTCTTTTGTGTAAACAATTTGGGAAGACCATTGAAAGTGAATATCTGAGGGACACGACAGGATGCAAAACCACCTACTTCTCCGGAGCTCATTCCTGTAGGCATGTCTCTCTACCTTTGGCTCCCATCTAACACTTTCTCCCTTTTTTATTACTTTGATTGACTGTTTCAATAGTCCTATCGGAATTTTAAACACTGCAGGACCTGATTGAGTTGCAGAGATAGGAAACGCAGCATTGCACCTGAGACCTAGAGAAAATGTTGAGTGTAAGATACATCCTTAGAGAAGCAGCCACAAAAAGGGGTGAGGGCTTTGATGAATGTGTCAGCCGAAGAGGGTATGGGGCTCATCCAAATTCAGTGTGCACCGGCCACGTTTGTGGGTCTTCTCTAACCCGTGTGCTGGCTCACTCTCCTCCCATCTCTAACATTTCTCCTACAAATAGTTTATTATGCTGTTGCCAGGTCATTCCTAGGGTGAGTGTCATTTTGGCACATCCAGTGAACCGATTCACTATTAGGATAATTGTATCCTAATCTGCATTCATGCTTTCTACATGTTTTTTAGGAGGACAGGATAAGGAAAGAAAGAAAAGCAACACTTTTAAGGAATCACAGTAACAATGAAGGAAACAGGAATGCTTGTTCTCACCCTAGTAGTTTGTTCTCTTCAGATGGAAGGGAATCCAACGAAGAGGTGTCGTTCAGCCCCATAGAGAGAGAGATCACCTCGGGCAACCTTTTTGGCGCCACACTTCATATCCTTCTCCAACCTCATAATCAGCAGTGATGATGGCTAGAGACACAGGGAGACCAGCCATAGAATGGACAGGAGCCTCAGGGAAGACTCAACAGCTCTCACTCAGAGTCTCTCAGCCTAGCTCACTGGTGATTTTCCTGCAAACAGGCACAGAACAGACACGTGTCTGCTGGATTATTTAGTCAGTTTATAACAGATCTTGCATCAAATGCTTAATTATTATGGGCCAACAAACACTGTTAAAATGGCAGAAATCACTGAATCAGCTGATATAGGGGCCAGTTGTTTCATTGATGTAAATGCCATTGGGGTTTCCAGGTCTTAAATAGAAGAAAACCACATTGCTTCGCAGAGTCTCAAGAATCCTTCTTTTCTCTACGCTCCCCTGAAGGAAAGAAGAGGCTACTAGCGCTGGCTAGTCCATTGGTTTGCTGTGGCTGCTGCAACAAAGTGCTACCAATGGGGAGGCCTGAACGACAGAAACAGCTCTGGGGTCTGAAAGTCCTGTGTCCAGGTGCTGGCAGACCTGCACGAGTTTCATGCTTCCATCTTTGGTTTGCACACGGCCATCTTTGTGTTCACACTGCATTCTCCCTGGGTGCGTGTCCCCATATCCAAATGCCCCCTTCTCACATAGACACCAGTCCTTCTGGATCTGGACCCACCCTCATGCTTTTACTCTAACTTGATTACCTCTGTAAAGACATACCTCCAAATAAGGTCACATGCTGAAATCCTAGGGGTTAGGCCTTCAATATATGAAATGTAGGGGTACCCAGCTCAACACTGACTCCTACAAAGATGTCTTTGCTTCTCCTCAGTGCACCATGGGGTCAGCACCTCCCAGCATCTCTCAGGTCCACACTCTGTATGCTCTGACCCCAACCAAGTAAGCCTGCTGAAAAGAAGGGAATGAACTCGACATGGCTCCAGCTCCAATTTCTTTGTGGTCTTCTAGCATCTAATCACCATAGGGAACGCTGTTCTGTGTGTCAGGCTCTCCTGAGGTCAAAGGAATCAGGGCGCCTGTCTGACTCCTGGCTTGGTCTTCCGCATCTCCGTCCACACACCTGCTGGTCTTACCGCCCTGCCTCAACCCTCCACGCAGGCTCTTCCCTCCCTTGCTGATGCTCCTCCAGCTCCTTTCTCCTCTTTCTCTGCCCCTGAGCAGTCTTCTCAGATTTTACTCAATTCACATCTTCTGTGACAAGTTCTTCTCACCCACATCATCAGAACAGACAACATCTTGTTCCAGTTTGTTTCACGTGGTTTGATGAAGGAAGAAGGAAAGACATTTTCTCCTTCCCTCTGCAAAGCCTCAGTAGCTCACAAGAGCTGTCACCGATACCCAGTTCCACGATTCAGTTTCCTGGAGCCATGGAGTCCTCTTCCAGATATCCTGTCTTTGAAGCTGCTTCCAGGCAAGCAGAGATTGGAAAGCTTGATTGCACAGATCTTAGACCAATAACTCCAAACATCCAGGAAATGTTAGCCATGGTTAATGAGAGGAGAGAGTTAAAGCTTGATTTTTACTTTCATATGCTAAAAGACCACTTTTTCAGAAACCCTGTTTTGTCTCCAGTGCCATTTCTCATGAAGTCTTTTCTTTCAAATTGACTTTTAATTTCAGGAAGCTACTTCATCTCATAAAAATTCCTCCCATTCAATTTGAAAGCAGAAACAAGTTGCTGGAAATCATCACAGGGATAGAAAGGAAGAGGTTTGCTGCTGAGAGTGACTTGTAAAGTGTTTAAAAATATAACATTTGACCTTATTTCTTTAACAATGTAAAACTCGAAGTTTTCTTCTGAGCATTTTGATGGATGAGTGGATGGATGAGTGGATGGATGGATAACTGTATTGATTAGGAGACTTCAAAACCATTGGCAATACCTGACTTAGTCTTTCCAGGGAATGGATACCTTTCTAGTGAAAAACCAGGTGCTAAGGGAAGCAGACTCTTTCAAACTGGAAATCCACTCTTTACAGCTCTATTTGCTAACAGACCCAATTATTATCCCCACCTAACTGATGAAAACCTGTGAGAAAGACAGAAAAAGTACAGACACACACACACACCCCTATCCCCATGCCCGAGACATGACTCTCAATATATGTTAAGCTGTTGTTCAGTTGCTAAGTCATATCCAACTCTGTGACCCCATGAACTGTAGCCCACCAGGCTCCTCTATTCAAGGGATTCTCCAGGCAAGAATGCTGGAGTGCATTACCACTTCTTTCTCCAGGGGATCTTCCTGACCCAGGGACTGAACCCTCGTTTCCTGCATTGGCAGGCAAATTCTTTGCCACTGAGCCACCAGGGAAGCCTACACGTTAGGTTAGGCAAATCTTAATCTGTGCTGAAAAGTCAAAGGTAAAGATAGAAAGAAAAGATCTATTTCCTAAGCCAATTAAGTTCAGTTCACTAAATAAGCTGGTGTTCTCATACCAAAATGTAAAAATGAGTAAACACGACTTAAAAACATACATTTTAAAAATATTTTGACCCCTACCTTTGTAGTTCCTCTGTGCAATAACAATGTAACCACCTACGTCTTATATGTGGACAATGAGAATAATGTGCAAACAGAAAAGTTTGATGCGGGAAACAAGAGTTAAGATAGCTGCAGTATAATGTAGAAGAACATACAAGTGAGTCACTTAACCCAGTCTTGGAGAGGAGAGAACTGTTGAAAGGAAGTGCTGTCTACTGGGAGGCCTGAAGTTAGCCGGAGAGATTGCAACAATGTGCAACCAAGACGAAAGTGGCCTGAGCGGTGTGTCCGCAGGGGAGGTGGAGAAAAGTAGTCAGATCAGTGAGATGTTAGGAGAAAGATCTCCCAGGTTGGTGGGACTGCTGCCTCTGTGTCTTCCAGGCTGTGGCCCTGGAGACAGAAGAGGAACAGATGGGAAAGTGATTAATCTCAAAGCGACTAACTATATACTAATACATCTGCTTTGTCGATCTCTGTTTTCACACAGAGCAGGCTTGTTTGCAACTGAGTATCAGGTGCGCAGCAGATTTGACTCCACTGAGTCTTTTCATACCAATAAAAATTTCTTCCACTGTCTCACTCAGGTAGCCTCGCTGCTGGGCTGGATACCTGAATTGAGAGTGCAACTCTTCCACCTCTGGTCCTTTGAAGCAGGAATCAAAGGCTCCTTTAGTCTACACACCATGATACGGTGAAGAAGCTCGCTCAAGGTGAGCACAGAACGATGTGTTCCGTGTGGATAAGACGTCATTCACGTAGCAACTTCTGTGGGTTAGCTACTGGAGATTTTCTAAAATGGATCGTGGGTGTGCCCTTGAGTTTACAATCGAAGAGAAAAGAGAAAGTGTGGTAAGTGACATAAGAATGCTCGTACTCAGTAGGTCAGGCGTGTCCGACTCTTTGAGAGCCCATGGACTGTAGCCCGCCAGGCTCTTCTGCCCATGGGATTTCCCAGGCAAGAATACTGGAGTGGGTAGCCATCCCTTCTCCAGGGGATCTTCCCATCCCGGGGACTGTGTCTCTTGCACTGGCAGGCAGATTCTTTACCACTGCGCCAACTGGGAAGCCAAGTGTGGACAAATTCTCACAAGCGTGAAGTGGAGGCACCAGCCTTGCGCCTGGGCGTAGGGAATAACAAGGAGGGAGTTCTCAGGCAGGAGGCAGCAAGGAGGCTCAACCCACACAAATCAGTAGGAGCTGCCCAGTTAGACGGGTATACGTGTGCATTCCAGGGAACCAAACCAAAGGAAGGTTGAGGAGCAGTGAACAGACCCTGAGAGAAAGCCCTCGTGCCCAGGGTCACTGAGGAGAGCGAGAAACAGCCTGAAGGAAGGACAACAGGAAGGGCTGTGAACGCCAAAGAAAGGGGAGCCACAGACATGATGGGGGCATGAGCGACCATCAAGCAACACAGCGAGGTGACCAGCCCTGCTCTCAGGAGCAGTGTGTCAGCGGTAGACTGAAGTCGAGAGAGATGAGTGTCGAGCAAACCAGCTAACAGACTCTGAAGCAGCCCTACTAGGATTTGAGGACAATCTGAGCCGAGGCTTTGACAACGATAGTAGAGACAA
Source organism: Bos indicus (assembly GCF_029378745.1). NCBI lineage: Eukaryota > Metazoa > Chordata > Mammalia > Artiodactyla > Bovidae > Bos > Bos indicus. Next base: position 44,234,965 of record NC_091782.1, on the reverse strand, counting down.
GGAGCAAGGCCCGTGACACTTCTGCAATAGTATCTGGAAAAGTTGACGACCAATAGGCTATCAGCTGGAAAAGAGAGAACAGACCCTAGAGTTTCCGTCTGAGTTCATTCGGGCAGCTATAATGAAATACCATACAGGTGACTTAAAACCAACAGAAATTCATTTCTCATAGTTGTGGAAGCCAAGAAGTCCAAGGTCAAGATGCCAGCAGATTAGGTGCCTGGTGAAAAGCTCCTTCCTGGTTCACAGATGTCCATCTTCTCACTATAACCTCACACGGCAGAAGAGGGGAGGGAGCTCTCTGGGGTCCCTTTTCTAAAGGCACTAGTCTCATTCATGAGGGCAGAGCATTTTACATGGAGTCCAGGTGGCTTAGTGGTAAAGAATCTGCCTGCCACGCAGGAGACCCAGGGTCAGGAAGAGGCACTGGAGAAGGAAACGGCACCCCACTCCAGTATTTTTGCCTGGAGAATTCATGGACAGAAGAGCCTAGCGGGCTACAGTCCTTGGGGTCGCAAAGAGTTGGAAGCAACTCAGTACAGCACAACACAAGATCTAGTCAGAGAGGCTGGCACAGGTCTGGATGTAGGTGCGGGAGACAGCCATTTGCCACAGGTCCACCAAGAGTCTTCACCACTGTCCATCAGGTGCCTCCCAGTCTTTTCTGCACAGACAAGGGAAGGGCAGAGAGGTCAGCCTGGTCCAGCCTGTGCCACTCAGGGCTGTGGAAGTCTCTGGACTCTGCTGAGGCCACCGGCCTGGCCTCACTCTGCGGCCAGCCCTGGAGGTAGGAGGCTGAGTGCCTCTCCATCTGATCATCACTTACCCACTGTCTTTACTTCTGTCTTACCCTCAGGGAAAACCCTGGCTAGATTTGGGGGTAATGATGGGCTCAGGGAGCCTGCCTCCTCTCCTGACATTTCTCCCTAAGGGTGTAGTCCTTTGAACTGGTGTGAGACAGCAAAAAGCAAGCAGGCCATTTGCTCTCCACTCTCCCACATCCTTCCCCCAGGGCCGGGAGCATCAGATGGCCTGGCCGCTTTTGAGTAGGGGCAGAGGGGCTGGGGGCGGTGGGGGTGGGCCGGGGCTGGCAAAGGAAGAAGGAGGATGGGCCAGGGGAGACAGGGGATGTAACAGAGTTAACTTTCCAAAACCATCATCTTAGCAGAGACCCAACAAGTCTCCCTGCGCCTGCAGGCTTACAGGAAGTGCATATCCATTATTAATTCACCTGGACATTCTTATCCTTTTTAGCCGGTATCCCCAGGTCTCTCTACTCTCTGCCATGCCAGTTTCTTCAAGCCCAAAATTGGAGCAGCTGTCATGCCCTCTCAAGCCAAGCTCAGTAGTTTGGAGATAAGGACATGCCAGTCCTGCAAAGGAATGATATATGCCCAAAAGCGCTGCATTAGGCTCTTCATTAACTGGAGGGCCAATACATTTAGGAAAATTGTGAATCAGTTAATCTACTACTTAGAGCAATTACTGGCTAATTAACATGAGGATGGGCCTGACCCTTCTATTCATCTCCATTCACTCCTGAGCACCATGCAGACACGGGCTCCAGGGCAGGAAATGGAGCTCTGACTGCCTGACCACTGTGTATTAGCATCAGATCCTGGGAGGCACCCGGAGATGGGATGGACTGAATGTCACCTTCTCTTCACGTTGGAACTTCCTCTGAGGGCTCGTGCATTAAAAAAAAATTTTTAAAACCTTTATTATGAAGATAGTCAAACATATGAAAAGCACGATGAACATTAACTATCATCAACAGTTATCAAAAAAAAAAAAACAGTTATCAATATATGCTAAATTTTATTTCATGTATGCATCTTGTTTGGATTATTGTAAAGCAAATCCCAGGCTTCCTATTATTTCATCCATAATTATTCAGTACATATCACTAAAAGAGAGGGACTTTAAAAAATAATATGAACGATAATTCCTCAATGTCATTAAATTTTCTCAAGAATCTTATAGCTTTTAAGTTTGTTTAAAATGGGATATAAATGTGAGCTCGACAAGGTAATTGGTTGAAATGCCTCTTATTGTAACACTCTCGATCTCTAGGTTCCTCATGTGTCACTGCTTGTTCCTTACAATTTTTTGCTGAATAAAGTATGTCATGTGCCTTTAGCGTTTGACACAGTCCAGATTTTGCTGATCGCATTCGTGTAATGCTGGTTAGTGTGTGTGTGTGTGTGTGTGTGTGAGAGAGAGAGAGAGAGATGTCTATGGAAATTATTGGGTTTCCATAACATCTTCTAGAAAAAACCAGAATGAATTTCTTGGTCAACCCAATAGAATAGAGACTGAGTTCAGACCAGTTTGTTTTTGTTCTGCTTTGGTAAGAATTTCCAAGGTGGTGGCGTGTGCTTCCACCAGGAGACGCATGAAGTCTGGTTATCACTCTTTTTGCGATGTCATCACAGCCACGGGTTGTTCCTGCCTACAGCGCTGTTTCTCAGCCGAGGGGCATTTTGTCCTCCCTGGGAACACCTGACGATGTTCTGTGACGTCTTTGGCCATCCCAGGTGGGGGAAGAGATGCCCCTGGAATCTAGTGGGTGCGTGTCAGGGATTGACAACGCACAGTCCCCCACCACATAGAATCTTCTGGCCCCAAATGTCAATAGTCCAAAGTTGAGACACCCTGGCCTGGATCCATTTATTCATGGGGGGCTGCAAAATGTTACATTTTTAATTTCATCGTTCATTTTTTATTTATTAGCACTAATACTGGGATAAAGAAAAACTTCCTAATCAACTATTTGGTTTCCCTGAGATAGGATTTATAGAGTAAATGTAAGCTAATGTTTATTTCTTTCATTTACCAGTTTTCAAAATTAAGGTCATTTCCTAGACTCGTCCAAAGCTGACCAGTAAGATTTTTTCCTTATAAGAATCGTGTATAACTTGAAGTATAAAGGAACTGAGTGGGTTCCAACTACTTGAGTGATTATCTTTTCTGATGCCTACATTGTCCCATCTTTGGATATGTGGAGCTTATTCAGGTGGGCTTCTGAGTCTTTTTGACACACCTCTGTAGTCTTGAAAAGTTTGCTTACATTTCAGGATGACAAGATCCTCTAGGGTCATCTTGTATATTTACTCCCCTGGACTGAAATCAGCTACTTCTAGGAGCCCCGCTTCCTTACAATGGTATTTAGCAATCACTATCTAATTATGCGTGTTAAGACATAAAGAGCCCTTGTAATATTTTATTTCTCTCCGACCTGTTTTACACATAGAAACATTTCTACAGTTGACCCTTGAACACCAATCCTCTGCACAGCTGGAAATCCAAGTCTAACTCTTCAATCAGCCTTCAGTATGCGTGGTTCCACATGCACAGATTCAACCTCCCCCCAGATCATGCAGTACTGAAATGGGTATTTAGTGACAGAAATTCATGGACCAGTGACCCACATAGTTCAAACTCACCTTGTCCAAGAGTCAACTGTACACGAGAAAGAGGTTTCACCCCAACTCAAACCTAAAGCCATTAGAAACTTTTGAAAGCTGGCAACAGCCACGTGCACTTCCAGATCCTCTCTTTCAGTCATCAGGCCCAGAAGTGGAACAGACTGTCCTGAGAATCCAATATTGAGGATAAAAGAGTCTGGATTCTGGCAGCCAAGAAGGCCTAGAAATGCCAGAGTTGGTCTGAACTCCAGGCCACTGGTCTCTCCGAGGCTAAGACTTTCCCACTCCCCTTCTCCTGTGCTGCAGATGGAAAAACAAGCCTCACAGGCAGACGTGCCAGGCAAGCCTGGCAGATCTTGGGGAGGAGTGTCAGCCCTGCCAGAAGTCTGGGCGGATGAGCGGAACCTCTGCAATATCACAAGCCAGGTACAAACTTCCTATTAAACAGACAGGCTATGGAACAGGATGCTAGAGTATCACTCACACTTAGACTGTGTGACCTTGAAGAAACTTCTACTCACTGTAAATCCTGCTGAACTACCTTTAGACCCTGGGGTCCTTGGGCATCAAGGTGTTTTAGGAGAAAGAATGAGAAGCACTGTGAGGCCGCACAGAATGCGCTCTGCTGTAATAAAGGGCTTCTTATTTTATCATAAATTTAGGTAGGTTAAATTATATTGAAAAGTCAGAAAGTATATCATTTGTTTAAAGTCAAGAATTGTTTTACCAAGAGAATTGTTATCTCCTATTTTCTCTTTTCTTAAAGAGCTGCCTAGCTCAGGTTTAAGCTGAAGAATGTCAGGTTGAAGGGCTTCCCAGGTGGCACAGTGATAAAGAATCTGCCTGCCAATGCAGGAGACACAGGTTCAATCCCTGGGTCAGGAAGATCCCCTGGAGGAGGGAATGGCAACCCACTCCTGTACTCTTGCCTGGGAAACCCCATGGACAGAGGAGCCTGGTGGGCTACAGTCCATGGGTCACAAAAGAGACATGGGACGTGACTTGGTGACTAAACAACAATCTGTCAGGTTAAAACTGGCCATAAATCCTTTCGGGAACAAGGTAGGCAAATGATGTAGAAGGAGAGGTAGAGAGATATGTCACAGACATTTATATTGTGGAAATATACCTGCTGTGTACCAAAAAAAAAAAAAAAAAAAAGTGCCTGAAAGCCCTGCAGCCACCTCTGAGTGAGCCCAGTAACAACTCCACTGCCCAGGTGATGAGCTCAGCTCAGCGTGCTCCAGCTCTCTTGTGCTGTGCTGAGGGAATTAGAAAGGGGCCGATGGTGCTGGAACGGGGCTATTTTGCATTTCTCAGTGACATCCTCTAATGAGCTGACAGCGCGGAACACCAGGCTGCTGTCTGGGAGAAATGAAAACAATCCAGTGGTCATTTCACATCCGATCATCCTAATGACGACCCATGAGCTGCCTTCTCCTTGCTTTTGATTAAAGTTCCCCGGCCGGGAATAAGAGCTCCAAGAGGGAAGGAGACCAAAGGAGGCTGTATTGGAGGGAAGGCAGAGCGCCCCACCGCCCACCCCATAGGGAAAAACACATTTGGAAAAGTCAGAAAGGTCAAGGGTAACTAGCCTTGGTATTGCTTGACCCTCGGGCTCTTGGAAATCATCACCTACGCTGCCTAATTAACTTCCTCCAGCAGAGCCAGTGAGGGATTCCACCAAAGAGATCCTGTGCTATGTCGTGGCTCAAATGTGGTTCAGTCCTCACAGAAGCACAGATTACAGGGATGATGCTCCAAGGCGGGAATTCAGCCAGCACACACCAGGGCAACTGGACTCGCTGCTAAGGTGTTGAGATGCTGCATATTGGTTGACCAAGAAAATCCCTCCCCAAGCCATCTCCCAGCCACTGCCTCAAGCTGTGCCCACTCCTCTCCTAAAACCTGTGGTCTACCTCCAACAACCCAGCATCTTCATGAAACGGGCCAGGTTTAATGCAGAGGGCGCCTGCCTGTACCCGGATTTAGCATGGTAGGCGATTTCCATTCTGACTGGTCAATGTCCAGGCCAGACCCATGATTAAATAGTTTTCGTATTCCATCAGACATGCTCCACGAGACTACCCAGAACGGCTGAGCCTGCTCAAGCCCAGCCGACAGCCCACAGGGGGTGGGGCAGCCTCTGTAGGGCTGCTCTGCGCCGTCTGCCCCCTGGGGCCTGCGGCCAGCACCATGCACTCCCCCCACGCCCCGACCCAGTGGAGGAACACAGGAAATGAGAGGCCTGGGATCCGCCTGGCTCTCAGAGGACTGGACCATCTTCTCCTGCCTGGCAGGCTCATCACTGGGATTTTTTTTTTTTAACTGCCCTTTTCTTGTCGCCAACCCTCTTTAAGCTTCCTAAATTAATAATGATGAAGCTCTTTAAGCTGTATCTCCAGGCTTTGTTTTTGATGATTTCCGTTCTCTGGGGCCTTTTTCTCCCACTCCTGTAGCCCTCTACTCCTCTCTCCTTCATTTGTATCCATCCTCAGATATCCACAATGATAATCACTGATTAGGTCATTGGCGGGGGAGGGGGAGGAAAGACAAGAAAAGAAATAGCCATTTGGGTATTGCCCAGTGGAGGGTTTGGGTCAGAAACAATGTGAAATTTCAAGAGCTGTTTGCCCAGTGAAAGGACTCAGGAGGAGGAAGAGGGCAGAACATCTCTGAATGATCAGGCATAACATCCAGCACGCGGCAAAGAAGGTACAAGAGGGTGATGTCTTCTCACCCAACAAGACACCTGAGTGGGGACCTGGGACATCACCCTCAGTGATGGCCAAGTCCCACGCTCCTGTGTCCCTCTGCTTTGCCATCCTTGATCTGGGACTCTCATTTTCATGATCAAAATTCCTACTCCAGACCCTGTGCTTTTTTTTTTTAATCAAAAATGCTAGAGTTCTCCCAAAGCTTCATTCAGTAGGCTTAATCTTACATCTCATAGACTCATTAGGAATTTGCAACATTCCTGCAACAAACAAAATTAGTGCTTGTCACCAAGGGAGAGGGGAGAATGGATGCTGGACAGGGAAGCCGCGTTTCGGGCTCTGAGCAGAGTCCAGCCCCTCCGGCCTCTCACACTCCATCTGCACTGGCTAGGGCCTGCTGCCTGCCACCTTCCAGTTCCCCAGGATGCGCTGGGCTAAACTACAAGGCGGGGCTTAGAGTTTCTGGAGGGAGGAGAGTAGATCGTCAGCATGATCAGCTGAGCGCTTTCCCATGGACAAGGGGTTGGTCGGTTCCTCTGGTTCAGCGGTGAAAAGTCCCCACTTTGGGAAGAGTTAGAAAGCCCTGAGTATTCACCCACCCCCACACGCCATGTTCCAGCACTCACAGCTGCAGCAGGCTCTAATGGAAAAGGATCTGATGCTCTCATTTCCAGGCCTGCCACAAAGACCTTCTGCAGAAACTTCAGCCTCTCAAAAGGGCTCAAGAATAAATTATGCATTAATCACCATCTGAAGATGAATGGAAATGATCAGACACGTGTAATTTCTGAGCAGCATTAACCCGGAAGTTGGTGGAGGGCAAGAGGAAATATGGTGAGATGAGAAGCAAAGAAACCTCTCGGGAGCACTGACTTTTCTAGATACATCTCTCTGATCCTCCAGGTCGCTCTGGCTGGACAGGCCCAGGTGACTTACAAAGCTGGATCCTGAGATATCTTTTTTCCTCTATTTTTTTTTTATATTGGAGGATAATCGCTTTATAATACTGTGTTGGCCTCTGCCATACATCAACACGAATCAGCCACAGATATACATATTCCCCTCCCTCCTGAACCCTCCTGCCATCTCCCACCCCACCCTGGGATATTTTCACCCAAGAAAAGAGCCTCGCATGCACGGGTGGATGCTGAGGCCTGGTCCCCTGGAGCTTATGATGGGTTTGATCACTCCTCCCGCATCTCACACTTCTGAAGAAGGGGTGGTGTGAACCTCACCCACAGTGCCATCCCCCCAGGCCCAGACTGCTCCCTGCTCTGTGAAGAGTAAACCTCTGAGGATCCTGGCTAAGCATTAACCATCTTGGGTTTTTAGCAAACATGTTTAAAATTGAGACTCTAGGGGGAAAAATGTTCCGTGGGAAGTACTCTGTCATGGGAGGACTGCAGACCTCAGGGGCAGTGGCCTTGGATTCCGGACCCAGATTCTAGATTCACCACGAGCCTCCCTGGTCCCTGGCCATCCGTCAGTCTTCCCATCCATAAAAGGAGGGTTGGAATTATTGGAGACTAAAGATCACTTCTGGCTCCCATTCTATGACTCTAGGGATGGACTCTGTTACACTCAAGTATGTGGTATTTCCTTTCTGTATTCATTTTCTCAGAAAATGTGAATTAATCAAGGATATTCGTGACAGTAACATTTGAGTGGTTACTATGAGCTCTGGCAAAGTACTTTAAACCTCATAATTCTTCACCCTCCCAGTAATCCTCTGGTGGAGTAGATGGGTATTATTAACAGGTCCAGTCTTCGGATGAAGTAACCAGGCTTAGGGAGATAAGTAATCAACCACTCCATTTCCACTGGGATGTCTTAGAGGCTACTCCAGTTTAGTACTTTGGAAACCGAACTCTGGCCTCCCCGACCCCAGCCCAGCTAAACGTACTTCTCTCTCCACCTCCCCCTGCTCAGCAAGATGGCAACTCCTTCCTTTCTTATACACAGGCCAAAAGGCTTCAAGTTTCTCCTGCCTCCACTTCATCACAAATCATTTCAGCTTTGCTCTCAAAATATATCTGCTGTTTCTTACCACTCCCTGTGCAACTAGCCTAAGCCTTCATCATGTGTTGTCTGGACCTTGGCAAGAGTCTTCTCACTGGTTGCCCATTCTTAGCCTTCTGTTCCCCATCGTGTGCACACACATACATGCACACACACAAGCAGATGTGCACACATGTACATACTATGAGGGCTTTTTTTTTTTTTTTTGGCTATACCACAGCCAGCATGATCCTTTGCAAACGTAAGCTGTATCACGTATGTGCTTCATGCTAAGTCGATTTAGTCGTGTCCGACTCTTTGCGACCCCATGGACTGTAGCCCGCCAGGCTCCTCTCTCCATGGAATTCTCCAGGCAAGAGTAGTGAAGTGGGTTGCCGTGCCCTCCTCCAGGGATCTTCCGGACCCAGGATCAAACCTGCGGCTCTTGTATCTCCCGCATTGGCAGGCAGGTTCTTTACCACTGGCGCCACCTGGGAAGCCCAAGCTATATCATTCCTCTGCTCAAATCTCTCAGTGATTGCCCATCTCACTCAGGGTGAAATCCAAAGTCCTTACTCTGGCCTCTAGGGTCCTCCAAGATCTCCTCCACCCACCCTCTGTCCTCTCCTCCCCGACCCTCTTCCTCCAGCCCCCAGGCATCCTCCTGGCCCGGCCACCCTTCCCCTAGATATTCCAATGGCTTGCTTCACCACCTCACTCTGTCTCTCCACTGATCCGTTTCTCGGCCTAAATAAAACAGCACCTCCCTCATCTGTCTTGTCCCCCTTGCTTGGTTCATTTTTCTCTTTAACACGCATCTCCACCTGCCAGAGTTTATATTATTTGTTTATTTTTGTGTCCTTCTCGCCGCTACCAAAGCTCTACAAGGACAAAGACTGTGTGTTCACTGTTGAGCCCCCAGGGCTGAAAGAGTGCCTGGCATCTTAAACAGTCCTTCAGTGTGACCTATGGTGGTGATCATTCGCAGTGTATAAGGGCATCAAATCAACACACTGGACACCTTAAGCTGACCCAGTGTAATATGTCAATTATGCTTCAGTACAGCTGGGGAAAAAATAAACCATTCAATAGATACAGGTGGCCCCTGTTATCTGAGTCTAATCCGTACCTGAAATTCCACTGGGTAGGGAATTTGTGGGCAACAGAAGCCCATATTCTCTTACATTAAAGGGGAGAGTAACAATGTGTTCCCTGTATTACCTATATTTCTAATCACCTATGAAACAACTCACTGTGGATTTCTGCATGATATAGGGCATTTAATACACCAATTACCTAATTATTTGACTCTTAATGAACTCATTAGTGAATATGCTTGTGTGCAGAATGCTACAATACTGAAAGAATTACATTTTCCTTCTACGCAGAAAGGAACTATGTACTGTAACATAAATAAACAAAAAAATGATTTGTTAAAGATACACAATGAATGCAAATATAATTACCAAAACAAAATAAACAGCTTTTTAAATGCTTACTGACTCAACCCAGAGCTGGCTGAGTGAGAGGTAGAAGTCACTGAATGGCATGGCTTTGGGGAGAGAAAAGTCAAAGTGAACTGGGGAAGGACCTGGTGAGACCATCCAATACCCAAAGCACAAACTACTTCCTAATTACGGAAGTCGTAATCAGTCTTCTCTTCCTGGTGTTCAGGAATCCGGAAATGGATAGATGACCGTGGAACATTGCCGCAAGTTATAAATGAGACAGCAGGATTAAAAAAAAAAACACACACTAAAAATAGGCATCTGTTTTTAACTACTATGTAACTATGTAATTTATAATCCACACTGGGGACAATTTTGAAAGTGAATGAGAGAAAAATATGGTTTAAGTATTTAAAAAATATATGTTTAAATATGCATTCATAAATTGCCAAGTTGGTTTTATCGTAACGGTAGGCCCATAAAATAATTTCAGCCAAAAATTATTTTCAAAAATAAAATCATTTCTAAAAATTAAAAAAAAAAACCAGCATCTATTCATGCAAAATACTTAAAATTTTTTAGACCTAAAGAGTTAAAAATAACATAAGCAGAATAATCTTATTCATAAACATTTTTTGTAATAAATTCTAGAGTCAAATCTATATATAATACTATGGAACAGGTATTTTTCTAAACAATGGATTTTTAACATTTATATTTCTATTTTTTCATAAAATTGCCTGCAATCTTTTCAAAGTTGCATTTCATATTGAGATATTTAAAATTGTTGCAATTTCCCTGGCAGTCCAACAGTTAAGATTCCGTGCTTCCACTGCAAAGGGTGTGAATTCCATCCCTGGTCAGGGAACTAAGATCCCACGTGCCACGCAGCAACCTTTTCCTCAAAAAACTTACTGACCATAGATTCGAGATGGGTTTGGGACCTGGGACCTGGGACCTGGGTCCCTTTGCTGTAGCGCTTGCACCTGGAAAAACCTCTCCTTGAACAATAAAATACAAAGAAATAACATGGGACTAAAAATAGCCGCCGGCATGGGCAGTTAGGGCAACTTATGGACAAAAAGACCAAAAGACCAACTGCCGCTTCTGAAGAACCGGAAGCAAAAGCAGGGTTCTGGGCCTGCACCCTGCACTCACCACCACCAAAGGGGCAGGCAAACCACCTAAGCCATCCCTTGGCGCTGGAGCCTTGGACACACCCCTACCTTCACGCCATATAAGGAACCACGTCACCCCTGTTCAGTGAGCAAGTGAGCAAGCAAACGAGGGAATTTGTTCCTGTTCTCCATCTGTTGGCTGCAGCAAGGGCCCCAGTAAAGTCTTGTCTGAATTTCCTGTCCTGCCTCTTATCAATTTCAATTGATTGTGGAGGCTAAGAACTCTGGTTAGTAACAAAATAACTCTTCTCAGTTGACCATGCTGTTTCCAATTAAGAAAAATATTCTTTCTACAGGTGCTGAGGTATCTGGTAAGTGAAGAAGTAATTCTGATAAATGGAAAATAGTCCCAATTCTAATTTTTTAAATTGAAATGTGTTACTATTTCAGTGCCAAACTTTTCACAGGTGTCATCTTTTTGTCATTCATGGAAACGGTGACAAATATTTTATGGGATGAAACTCATCAAGTAACTTATCTCTATTTATGATTTTTTAAAATGTTTTGCCAAATTTAGATGCTACAAAGTCACAGACTTTCACAATTTCATTCCATTCCAGTACAGAATATAAACTCATCCAGTTAAGTATAAGTGAAGTGAAAGTGAAAGTCGCTCAGTCATGTCCAACTCTTTTCAACCCCAAGGCCAGAATACTGGAGTGGGTAGCCTTTCCCTTCTCCAGGGGACCTTCCCAACCCAAGGATCAAACCCAGGTCTCCTGCATTGCAGGTGGATTCTTTACCAGCTGAGCCACAGGGGAAGCCCAAGAATACTGGAGTGGGTAGCCTATCCCTTCTCCAGGGAATCTTCCTGACCCAGGAATCGAACTGGGGTCTCCTGCATTGTAGGCAGATTCTTTACCAACTGAGCTATCAGAGAAGCCCCGTTAAATATAAGAGCTCCAGCCAAATATTCTTCCCATAAAGAAGATATCTCAAAGCACAAGTATTTACTCTCAAATTTTAAATTATTTGATTGCTTCAATTCCTTCTTTGTTTTTGTAGGTACAAATCTTGTTTTCAGTAATCAGTTTGCTAAAAGTTTCCAGAGCTGGTCTTTTGGCTCACCATTCCTTGAATACTTGATAAAAGATTACCAACTTATTTTAAGTAAGAGGCAAACAACATTTTGAGGACTCATTTGTTTAAAAAAAAATGAAGTAGAAAGTCATTCTGTATTGTATTATTCTTGAGTTGATGTATAAAACAGCACTTCAAAGGTCCAACAGATCTAAAATCTAAGAACATGCAGAAAAGAAAAAAAAAAAAAGCACATACTGCCAGGCTGAGGCACTTTTTAATTCTACATCAGCTCTATCACCAATATTTTGTAGTTCGGTTTCTCTGTGTATAAATAAAAATATTTACAACGTCTGTCAACCGTAGCTTCTACTTTGTTGGTAGACTCTCACAGCTTGTTTGGATGAAGTTTTGATCTCTGAATGCACTACAGCTAATTCCAAATACATTTCTGCTTCACAGATTTCTTAATTTAGTAATAACACTATTTTTTCCCATTATGCTGGGCTCCACTGAAGTTGGTATTTTTAGTACCAACACCATCTTCACTGTTGAATTATTTTTAAGTGAAGTGATAAACTATGATAATATCAGACGCTTTAATCTTTGACAGAATGATCTTTCAGAAGCTTTGAGTCCATGAACTGCATTAAAAAAAATAATAATAAAGCCATTATTTAAATTAACTGACTTTTTCTGGAGGAAACTGATATAAAACTACATCATTTAAATGTTTGTGACATTTTTTAGCTAGTGGGCCCATTTCACAAATTTCCCTTTACTTTTCCTATGGGCACCAGAAAAGATGATGTCAAAATTAAGCAAAACTAATTTGGAAGAATAATCATTTTACCTAACTGAAAAGTCAAACTTCTCAGAGTGATATAAAAACACTGCCACACATGTGAAATCGTTTTCATCAGGCATAACTGTCTTTAAAAGTTACTAATTTTTTAAAATAGATGGTGATGCTTTTTCATGAGATTTTGTCTTCTGCGTTTACCTGTGGTCAGTGCTATTATTACAGCTCCAAGAGCATCTGACAAATGTTAACAAGTTTCACATCCATCAATATTCTTGAACAAAGCATACGCAGTACTGAATTTTTCATTCAACATGCACTTTTTTCTAAAGCCCAAGGCTGCAGGAAGAGTTTGGGTTGGGGGTTTTCTTTTCTTTTTTGTTTTGCAAAAAACTCCCCAGTGTTATCACAAGATAAAAGCACATAGATTTACACAATGTAATAGATGACAAGCCACTGACGTAGCAACCACGAGAACATTCAGACCATTCTGTCTACACTCCACAGTGGCACCGACCGCTAAACTCTGTTTCCAGCAGGTGTTTCACATCCACCCAACCCCCTATACCTCATGGGTCCTTCTGACTGCAATGACTCTATGTCCTGGTGGCCCCAGGGACTCCCCAGAGCTGAAGCTCATAGCCCAAGTTGTCAGCAGGGGCAGCACCAGTCAAATGTGGTCAGACCAATGTATCCACTATCCGTGGATCAAAATTGTTTTAAAAAAAAAAATCCAAAAAGTTCCAAAAAGCAGAACTTGAATTTATCACACTCTGATAAATATTTACATAGCAGTTGCATTGTGTTTACAATTATTCACATAGCATTTACATTGGATTAGGTATTATAAGAAATCTAGAGATGATTTAAAGTGTGCGGGAGGACGTGCATAGGTTATATACCCACACTAAGAGTCGGACACGACTGAGCGACTGAACTGAACTGAACTGAACTGAAGACTCTAATGCTGGGAAAGACTGAAGGCAGGAGAAGAAGGGGACGACAGAGGATGTGATGGTTGGATGGCATCACTGACGCAATGGACATGAGTTTGAGTAAGCTCCGGGAGTTGATGATGGACAGGGAAGCCTGGCGTGCTGCCGTCCATGGGGTCGCAGAGTCGGACACAACTGAGTGACTTAACCTAACTGAGTCCCATTTTACGTAAGGGATTGGAGCATCTGTGGATTGGGTGTCCTTGGGGTCCTGGAACCAACCCCCGGTGGACACCGAGGGATGACTGTGATCCTCCCGTCACTGAATACTCAGAGGAATCACTAGTCCCTGCCCACTCAGGCCTGAGGGGAACAGGCTCTCCTTCGAGTCCCTCTAGAAGGAATCGCTCTTGCTGACTCCCTGCTTGGCCCCCAGAACGGTGACAGAATGAACTTCTGCTGCAGTCCCAGGAAACCAGGACGCTGCCTTCATCCCTGAAAGGACTCAGATCTGGTCTTGGCTTGCAAGCTCTCTGCTTGGCAAATGGGCCCTCACAATTTTTAAAGATTTTGGACTGTTCTGGAACTGACTTGGCACAGAAACAATTTGTATATCTTCTCTCGCGGCACATCCCACTTTAGGGTCCACTCACCCAAGGAGAGGTGAAGGGGATGTGGTAGGTCTAGGTAGTGAGGGTAACAGGATTAGTTTTGCTACGTCAAATATTCTGGGGGACATCAAGATAATTACACAAAACTATATGGTTGCTGTTGTTCAGTCGCTCAGTTGTGTCCGACTCTTTGCGACCCCATGGACTGCAGCATGCCAGGCTTCCCTGTCCATCACCATCTCCCGGAGCTTGCTCAAACTCATGTCCGTTGAGTCAATGATGCCATCCAACCTATGTAGGCCTGCCCTTAAACCCTGCAGCTCCCCCTCACCCCCGAGGTCTTACTCTCCCGGAATACTTCAATAAATCAGCTTAGTCAGACATCCATGAATTTTTAAAGCGTCCAGAGCTTACATTTTCCAGGACATGTAAAAATATTTTTATTTTATGTTGTAGCACAGTTGATTAAGACTGCTGAGTTCGTTTCAGGTGCACAGCGAAGTGATTCAGTTGTACATATACATGTATCTATTCTTTTTCTAATTCTTTTCCCATGTAGCTTTAGTCCAAATTCCTGTCTCCGCTCTGGACGCCACCCTTCATTACTTCCTCAAGGCAGACTAATACCAAGGAGGACAGGGAGGAAGAGTTTACTGCAGGTTTGGGAAGAATGGAGAAGCTGGGTGCATAGCGTGGACTAGGAAACAACCTAAAACTGAACACCAGGCGCCGCTTAAGAGGCCCTTGGCATCTGCTGCTCCTGACTCCCGGTCTGCTCCCTCCCTGTGCTCGTTTCCCGTGCACTCCTTAGAGGCAATGCTTCTCAAGGACACGGGCTTCTCAGGTGGTCTTCTGGGTCCAGATCCCGCCTCTGCTGTCTCCTTCCTGTGCCATCCTGGATGCGTTAAATAGCCTTTATGTGCCTCAGTTTTTTCATTTGAGAAACAAGTATATTACTTACCCACAAGGGGAAATAAGTATTGATACAGGTGACACGTGGATGGACTTCCAAAGCATTATGCTGTGTGAGAGAAGCCAGACACAGAAGGTCACATATCGTCTGATTTCCTTCATAAGAATGCCCAGAGTAGGTAAATCCATAGAAACAGGATGCAGACTGGGGGTTGCCCGGGGCTGGAGGACAGGGGAATGAGGAGTAACTGCTTACGAGGTATTATAGGTTGAATTGTGTGCCCTCGAAAAGATGTATCGAAGTCTTAACCCGCAGTACCTCAGAAGATGACCTGATTTGGAAAGAGAGTTTTTACAGAGGAAATCAAGTTCAAACAAATTCACTCGGGTGGCCCTGACCCAGCATACGACTGGTGTCCTTATAGAAAGGGGAAATTTGGACATAGAGACAGACACATAGAGGAAAGACAACGTGAAGATACACAGGAAGAACACCGTGAGCAGAGGGAGGCAGAGACTGGACTGATGCAGCGGAAACCAAGGGCCACCACGGGCTTCTGGCTGCACCAGCCGCTGAGAGAGGCAAGGAGGGCTCCGTTCAGTCTCAGAGAGAGTGGGATGATTTGAGCGAATAGCATTCATCCTCACCATATGTGAGACAGCCAGGGGGAGGCTGACGTGTGGGGCAGGGCACCCATAGCCAGGGCTCTGGGACAACCTGGAAGGGTGGGACGGGGCGGGGGGGAGGGGGCGTTCAGGAGGGAGGGGACACGCCTATGCCTGTAGCCGGTTCCTACTGCTATATGGCAAAAACCATCAGAGTACTGAAAAGTAATTATCTTCTAATCAAAAACAAACAAACAAAGTCTTAGAGGGAGCCCAGTCGCGAAGACACATTGATTTAGGAGCCCCAAACTGTTGTTTTAAGCCATCCCGGTTTGTGCTACTTTGCACCGCAGGCCTCAGAAGCGAACACAGTGGGTACAGGGTCTCCTTTCCAGGTGGTGAAAGTGTTCTAGAACTAGATAGAGGGGGTGGCTGCATAACGTGGTGAATGTCACTGTACTGTTCACTTTCAAATGCTTTGTGTTCTGTGAATTTGACCTCAACACACAGATATACATACAAGTATAATAACACCTATAAAGGTTGTGAACATTCAATGAGTCAACATGCAGGAAGCATTTAGAACAGGCCCTGAGACACAGTAGTTGCTCAGGAAAGGTTAGATAATATTACTATTTTCGACAGTCTCTCTCCAGACTTCCCACCTCCAACCATCAAATAATGAGCAGTAGTTAATCCCCCCAACCCTGTTTTCTCTTTATGCAGAGCATTTGTGCTGTCTCCTTCCAGAACAAGCTGAGTTGAGTCCTGAGTCTGAAATGCCTTCTCTTTACACACAGCCTGACCCTCAACTCATTTTCTGCAGAGTTATTTCTCACCCACAAGAGGAAGGGTACCTCCCATCCACCCACCACCCCAACCACCAAGTATTCAAAGCACAGCAGCAGAGAAATTTATAAAAATGGCAATTATTTCCACCCCACTAAGAGGCTGCATGTAAAAAAGGACTCATTTCTCTACTACATAAGGTTAAGCATTTTGAGTCCTGCCTCTTGGGGGCGTGGGTGGCACGTGGGGAGGCGTGACTTTAGGAGACCCAAGGCACTCTCCACCTGCCCCAACTAGCATTTCTGTAGACTGTGATGGCAGGAGCCAGGAAGGTGGGTTACCCACACAAAAATCAGACACTTAACCCAGGGCTCTGGGTTCTATAATCAAGTGAGTGACTGTCCTGTAATCAGTTCATTCCACCTAGTGGGTGGGTGGTCAATGTAGTAAAATAGTGGAACACCCAGAACTAATAACTAAGGTCTTGATAAAGGATAAAGAGACCAACAAAAAATTACTTCCTGGGGAATTCCCTGGCGGTCCAGTTATTAGGAATCCACGCTTCCTTGCCAAGGGCCCAGGTTCAATTCCTGGTCAGGGAAATAAGATCCCATAAGCCACACAATGTGCCCCCCCACCAAAAAAAAAAATTAAATAAAAAAGAAAGAAAATTACTTGCTGACATTAAAGCATTCTTGCTTTTCCACCCTACCCTGTAGAATTACAGAATAGAAAGAGAAAGCTTTGCTAAGTACTGAGAAACCAGGCTTCAAAAGATTTGATGCTTTGTACGAGTAGGAAATTGATCACGGAGAAAAGGAAAAGAAAAAAACTGTGCAAGCGAACCGAACAATGAAAGAAAAAATTCAAGGAGACACGCAAGACCACAGCAGCCGATTTGAATCAAGTATGCCATAGATTTGGGGCAAGCACCTTTGATAACAGATGCCTCAAATCACATTTCACAGAATTGCTGTTAATGCCCTACAACTTGTTGTAACATGTATACTGTATTGTTTTTATACTATGCACCCTAGGACTGAGTATGTAAGAGTAAAAATGTTATCAGCCATGCATCTGGCCAGCAAAGCCCTGATTTGAGCGATTCTATTACAAGCTAGATACATATTTATAGCTTAGATGCTTTCTTCTTCGTAAATATTTCCTCTGGGGTTTCCATGGTCTTCCCTATCCTTTCAGGGATCAGTTAACCCCCAAATCAAACCCCATTGGATGAGCTATGGAAACAAGACCACTGTTTCTCAAACAATTGCAAAAGGAGGAAAAACAAATCAAAAGTACCATTCTTATCACAGTACTAACTGGTTGCTGGGAAAGGCTATCCCCTCCCTTTCATCTGTTGAGGTTATCAGAAAAATCGAGGCTACATTTAGGAAGAAAAGAAGAGTCCTTACTACAGGACAGAGCAAGTGAAAAATTTTATGAGTCAAACAAATAGTGATGGTATAGCTATCAAAATAATTGCAGTCACCATTTATGGAGCACGCAGGCCAGGCCTTGTGCAGAGTGGTCCACTCGATTTGTTTCACTTAATCTTTCCAGCCACCCTATGGTGGGTAAACGTCTTTATACCTCTTTCACAGATGAAGCAACTGAGACTCAGAAATCATTGCCAAATTCACAAGCTATTAAGTGGAGCCAGTCCTCTGATTTAGGTTTATCTGATTTTGAAACCCATAGGGTTAATTATAAAGCTCCTTGCCAAATTTAAAGTTCTCACATGCCCAAGGACAATGCCACCAGTTCTCTCCAGGTGACTCGTATTCTTTGTGTCAAAGGGTATAAATAATGTGTAGCTTCCAGGGCTGGCATTCCTACTGGGGGTAGGTCTCTTTTTCTGAAACTGAGAGAGATCATTTTCTTCTTGCTACCCAAGGTAAGCAAAGCACACTTAGTCTTTGGGATTTCAAAAAAAGCCAACAGATATAAACAGGAGAATACAGTTATTGCAAAGACAAACAATAAAAATGGAGTCCCTGAATGGAAAGATGATTGCCCTGCAGTCAAGACGTAATTGCTAGAGAGTTAAAGAGAAGAGAAAGAGGAGGGAGGGAGAAGGTGGGAAAGAGACCCACTCAGAGCACAAGATAAAGGCAGAGAAAAGTAAATGCTTTTCTCAGATAATTAAAACCGGGATCTTACAAGATACGAAGTTAGACACTGGGTAAATTATCTATCTCTAATTCCTCTACTGAAGCGCCATGGGCTAGAGACAGCCTCCCAGGTATTAATGAAAAGGCCTCAGCATGGTGCTCTAAATTCGCCACAGTGTGCCAAATCTAACAAAATAAGCTCGGAAAAACCCGCAAAAATGGCAAAGTCGAATCCTTTGATCAGTTGTTTCTCTTACTGGCAACTCTTCTTAAGCTGACCGCCCCTCCTCTCCACCACTCCACCACCATCCCACATACACACATGTACAAGCACGCACGTGTTCATGCACACACAAGACAAGAGACAATTCTAAGGATACTTTCTGGATGGCTGGCTTTGCCTGTGAAATGTGTTTCATTATTCTTCAGTGAAATTTAAGCCATGTCATCATCCTGCTGACAAACTGAGGCCTAATGACCTGCCACACTTAGCAAGAACAAGCCATTCAGTCCTTAGACAATGGAGGTGCAGCCTAAGACAATAGAATTCCACTTCCTCTTTGGGCAGCTTTTGTTTAATTCCATTTCTTCTAAGTGGGTGAAGAGCAGGAGGGTTAAAGGTCAGCCATGCTTAACACTTTGAAGTATGCAACTCCCTGTTTCCTGGGCTGTCTCCTTTACTCAGAATCTTCAAGTTTCTGCACTTTTCTCTTTCAAAAACCTCTCTAATGTCTAAGGCCCACTCAGATCCTACTGGTAGTGGTATAAATTAATACCACCTTTGTAGCAAGGCATTTGGTCATGTGTATCAAAAATCTCAAGAATATCCTTTCCTAAGAATCACATAAAAATATAGTCCACACAAAAAATGTATGCACACAAAAAAAATTGTTACAGAATCATTTAAAACAGGGGGGAAAATACAGTGCCCAGTTACAGGAGACAGTGTGGCTAAACAATGATCCACCCATTTATGCAACGATGTTTTTGTCATTAAAAGGGATTATGACATATAAAAGTTACAAATAGCTACACAATTATTTATAGGATAAACTCAACTATAATATGAAATATCACCCACAGAATGCGGAGACATGTGAGGTGTAGTTACCTCTAGTTTAGATGGCAGAATTATGATTATACAGAAAATCATAAAGGAAATAATATTTTTCTTATAGCCATCTTTGCCTTTACTGTCTAGATTTCAGCAATGAGTATTAATGTCTTCAAGGCAGGAAAGCATAGCAGCAGTTAGGAGCAGTCTCAAGTGATGACTAATGACCACATGACTTTAAGCAGGTTATTTAATTCCCTGGACTTGAGTTCCCTCAACGACAAAATGAGAATTTTATTATTGGAAGGATTAAATGAATTAATATACAGACATACTTCATTTTATTACACTACACTTTGCTTTACTGTACTTCATAGACATCATTTTTTTTTTTTTTTTGCAAATTGAAAATTTGTCAACTCTGTGTCGAGAAGTTGACTGGTACCACTTTTCCAACAGCATTCTCTCACTTCATGTCTCTGGGTCACATTTTGGTAATTCTTGCAATATTTCAAACTTTTTCATTATTATTATATTTGTGATGGTGATCTGTGATCAGTGATCTGTGATGCAGCTATTACAAAAAGATAACAACTCGCTGAAGGCTCAGGTGATGGTTAGCATTTTTTAGCAGAGTATTTTTTTAATTAAGGTGTGTGTGTACATTATTTTTTCAGACATAATGCAATTACACACTTAAGAGACTACAGAACAGTGTGAACATAAATTTTATATGCATGGGAAACCAGAAAGAATTTGTGTGCTTGGCCTTATTGCAGTCGTCTGGAACTGAACTCGCAATATTTCCTGCATACTTCTGTATGTAAGGTGCTCAAACAGTGACCTAGAATACATCCTCAGGAAACATTACCCACACTCTTAAACATTTATTGAGTGCTTGTTGTGTGCCAAGTTGAATGTTAAGCACTGTGGCTAAAAAGATGACCACGGTTGATCCTTGTTCTAGAGTAGGGAAAGCAGACATGCAAAGAGACACAGTTCAGTGGGTATCTCCCAAGATACTGTGGGAGCAGAGAAGACAGTCCCTACCCTGCCAGGGAAAGAATTTTCACTACCACTGGGATTAGAGCTCCTCAAATAGTTTCAGATTCTTCTGTTACTTTATATATTTTGGGCAATTCGGTAGAGAATGAGTATCTGTAGGGTAGCTGGTATCTTAAATCTTTAGAGCATTTTATAGTTTCCAGACTGCTGTCGTCTACACCATTCAAAATTGCTCTCATGTGACACCTACAAGGCTGGCTATTTTTCAGCAAGGGCTTAGAGAGATGAAGTGGGCTAAGGCTCCTCGGATAACCAGGGACAGAGATGAGACACAGACTCAGGTGCTATGGGACAGAACTGGATGTCACACCAGAGATGTTGCAGAATGGACTTCTCTGTCAGTAGAGGCTCATGTTTTCATTCATTATGTTCACAGTTTCTGTTACTACAAAAAAAAAAAAAAAAAAGTCATAGGAGGAAGAAGGCAGAAACGAAATATCTAAAATGGAGACTTTGAGCCAGCCAACCATATGACTGTCTACACAGTAAAGTCAGGATCTGAAACGCATGCTCCATAATTGACAAGGGAGTCTCCCATAACAAAGAGGCAGCAAAGGGGTTCGGTGCATCAGTGAGCTGGTAGAAGTTGGGGAAAGCCCAATATGAAGCCCTAGAGAGAGAAGGTTTGGACAAACTACCACCAAGAGCTCAGACTATTTATACAGATTGCTTGTTGATCCAAAGACTATGGACCCTCTACTCCCTCATGCCCGCTAATTTAATTTAGGCTTCCATTTGCTGGCTGCCTTCGAACCTATCATTCATCCATAAGATTTTCTGGTATGTACGCAGCTATTTAGAAGCAGTGTAATCTAAAGGAGATAACAATGAACTTGGAAGCCAGTGACCTGAGATCAAACTTGGTCGAGCTGTTCATCCGTTGTTGGGCTTCCCTAGTGGCTCAGACAGTCAAGAATCCACCTGCAATGCAGGAGACTTGGGTTTGATCCCTGAGTCAGGAAGATCTCCTGAAGAAGGGAATGGCTACCCTCTCCAGTATTCTTGCCTGGAGAATCCCATGAACAGAGGAACCTGGCGGGCTACAGTCCATGGGGTTGCAAAGAGTCAGACACAGATGAGCGACTAACATTTTCACTTTTCATTAGTTGTATGACTTTAGCAAGAGTCTTTCACCTCTATGAACTTTAGCTTCTTCCCTTATAATACTGAAATAACAATGTCTACCTCCTAAATTTGTTGGGAGATCAAATGAAATATATATTTCTGAAGCATTTAGCAAACTGGCATGGCTCACAAATACTACTTACTCTTCTGAATAAGGGAATAGACTCTCAGTGCTATTCAAGCACATCATTAGCATTATGGGTTAGTCATGTGTCAGGAATCACAGAGTCCTAACTGTTCAACATGCATGCCAGTCAGTTGGACTACTACCAAGTCACCAACAGAGGCCTTTTCCACCGGAACTGAAGCCTCACAGTGAAGAGTTTCCTTTTTATCCAACTCCCATGGCCTTCACCCAACTGGATGGATTAATCCACTATTTTGAACATCTAGGTCAATAGCCTTCATTGTTGTCACAGAAAATTGAGAGCTGCTCTAGGATAAAAATAAATCTCTCCCAAGACCTACATTCCTATATGGAATCTGAGATGCACTGAATTGCTCTTGATCAACACATTTTTCCATTGCCAAAACGGATCTTCTTCATACAATAACAGCCACGCAGACAGTCATTTCACCAACCATATCTCTGTGTGCGATTGTCATGAATGATGAAATATGATTAGCAAATTACAGTTCTTGTGTTTTAAGGGAATTTAAGGAAAATGAATGAACTGAGCTATTTTGCATTTTCAGTAGGCTCATTTAAAAGAGGTGGGTAACAGAGAACTCAAGACTGATGGCAAAAAAAAAAAAAAAAAAAAAAAGCACAAATAATGTTGCCACTTCACAACCTATCAGCATAGCTGATCTGTGCCTCCTGTCCTGAGCAGTTGCGCAAGATCGTTGTACATGGTTAAACAGCTGCTACTTGTTTCTGGCATCTTTATTTTAGTACTGGATGAACTGACCTGGAATTTGTTAAAAATTACTTTCTATCTAAAGTGTGAAAAAGACGAGATCATTATCATATTTCCCATTGTGCTTGCTTTCTAAGTTAGGTCACTTGTAACAATATTTCTGTGACTTGAGTAATGAACTAACTCCTCTGCAAGGTACAGAGTGTCTTGTTTTAATCACATCTATTTTACAACGTACTGTACTGTGGGAAAGGTTGGGGTTCTTAGAACTCTTGTTAAAAATAAAGCTGCTTTCCTACTTTCAAATATCTTTTATTGATAGCAACAGTGCTTTGGAATTGCTAACTTTTTTCTGTCTTCAAGTCCTAGGCTTATAATTCTTAAATCTCTCCCATGAAGTTGGCAGTAAAGCAAAATTCTATACAGCCTCTTTTATTTTTCCACTGATACCATTATAAAATTAGAGGAACATTTCTAAGAAAATAATTTGGCCCTGAAATGTAATCAAAAGCACATTTAAGAACGCAACACATATTTTAAGTACATGTTTTAAAAAATAAAGATAACTGTGTTAAGCAATATTCAAAATAGCCATACAACAGGGGAAAAAGCACTGGATTTGGGTTTGACTCTAAGCCCCAACACTTAGCAGCCACGTGATTTGGGGGCAAGGTATTTACCTTAGCAGTTTTGTTTTTTTTTAACTAGACTAAGAATACTTACTTCATGGGGTCATCATAAGGATTAAGGGACATAGTAGTATAATATCTGTTATATAATATAGTTTAATAAGTATTACTCAAACTAAATGAATGATTAAATATAAGCTACAAAAGTAGATACATGAAGTGGTAGCAATGATTAAAAAAACTGAGTTTCTGAATATTTTTAAAGTACAAGCCTAGGATTGTCCATATTTTTAAAATCTTGGTTGACTTCTTCACAAATTACACATGTAATACAAAACTGGACAAAATAAAACATTTCAGAAAAACACAATACAAATAATGAGAGTTTCTCATAATGAATCCATAATTTTTGAGCTTGCAGTCACACCCAGCCAGGTCCAACGAGGGTAACTATCCATTCTGCCTTACCTGAAGCTGTGTCAGTTTACATCTCTCAACCTGGAGTAATTATGAACGGTGTCCCTTTCACGTTCAAGCTGTCTCAGTATGGATGATACGTGTCCCTTCAACCCATATCCTACCTCCCGAAAAGAACCACCACCAGCATTTGTGTGCCATGTTCTTCATCTCTCTGCCCGTCTTCATATTAGGTACTCTTAAAAAGCATTATTTGCTTGTTTTCCACAGTTTATTTTAACTTTTTCTCTTATTCTACAGATTGACGTTTTGTAGAAACATAACTCCCATATGTGTTGATTTTCCTATTTGAAGTAAGACTGCATAATTTTGTTTTAAATGCACTTTGTATTTCCAAGAAAGCATGCTACTGAGCAAAACTGAAACATGATACTAGTTAATGCTGACTTTGTAAAAGTTCCATGAAAAAGGTAATTTTATTTGAGTTCTGCTCTGTAAATTTCATCCAAGTGAGCATAGATGCAGAAATAAACATTATTCAAATAAGTGAAGTGTAGTAAAATCTCACTAGTTTGGAATCCAACAATTTGGAATTTGAGATCACTCGTAAAAGATCTGAATTGAGGTTTATTCTTGCTTAAGAAGTCATTTCTTCATGACAATGAAAATGAATATTTTCAAATATGATTTTAGGGCCAAATATTTAAGAGATCAAGCTGCATGTTATAAAATGGTTATAAAAGAAAAATATATGGTTTAGTCTAATTTGACAATGCCTGAGCTTAAAAGTTTTTTGATTATCTATTACACAACTCTGTAATTCAGGTTATTCCTTAAATTATAAGGTCTATTGAGATGCGAGGGCAAACTTCATTGATTAGATACTCAACACCCACCTTCTCCCTTGCAGCCAGATACATTCCCAGCCTGCTTTGCAGCCAGCGATGAGCCTGTCCTAACCAAGTCCCTTGGGGGTAGAGGTGGAAGGGAAGAGCACAGGTCTTCTAGGAAGACTTGCTTTCCTGAAGCAAATGGAGCAGCTGCCTGCTCCCCACATTACCTGCCTTGTATGTTTTAGAGTTGCAACTGCATCTCACAAAAACAAAGGAAAGGCTAGGAGCAATGCAGAGATGCCAACTCTAATAACGCTGAGCAACGAAACCAATACAAGCAGCTGCTTCGCTCCAGACCTCTTACTCTATGAGAAAAATAAACCCGTATTTGTTTAAGCTACTGTGAGCTGGATGTCCTGTTACTGGGGGCCAAGTGCATGCCTACTCAATGCAAGGGTTTGGGGGCCTAGGCTCCTACAACATGTCAGTGCCCATACAGGCAAAGCAAAAGCAAAACTGTGTACAAATCAGTTATGTGGTGGTTTAGTCACTAAGTCATGTCCTACTCTTGTGACCCCATGGACTGCAGCCCGCCAGGCTCCTCTGTCCATGGGATTCTCCAGGCAAGAACACTAGACTGGGTTGCCATTTCCTTCTCCAGAGGATCTTCCTGACCAAGGAATCAAAACCAGTTATGAGATGCCTTCAAACTGTCAGTGCACAGATGGAAGTAATAAGGTTGACTCCAAAGTAGAGTTCAGAACTCCACAGACACAGACACACACACAGTGCAAGGGGCTGAGCACTAGCTAATTCTTAGTCAAGAATTCAATAGAGTCCTGCTGAAGTAAGCCTTTTACTTTAAATTGTGTTTTGCATCCTTCTAAAAAGTAATGTGGTTTCTTTCCAGCCATTAAAAAAAGAAAAGAATAATTCCTCTCAAATCAGTTTAGCCTTTTAACTTCAATTTGGACTCCACTATTCTATTTTGAAGTAAATATTCTCAGAACAACAGGCAAAGCTATATTCAAACATAAATGTTAAACCTGTTCCAGATGTAATTCTTTTTATTATTAACTGCCATTCCACTAAATCATGGTAATAAACATGGGTTCTAGAATTGGAATGCCCAGTTCCCAACCCTAGTTCTATCATGGATGGACTCTGTGAACTGGAATTTGAACTTTCGTGCCTTAGTTTTCTCATCTGTAAAAAAGAGAGAAATAGAGTTCCTCTTTAATGAGTAATTGTGATAAATTACTGAGATGTACCATGTTTGAAAAGCATATGGAATAATAAGCACTCAGTAATATTAGGCATTATTATGAGTATTCCAAAGTTGATTCTATTTCTTATATACAAATACACAGACTATGCATATATGTATGTGCACATGTGTAAGTAGGCATGTGTATGTACAATCATTTTTGTTTTACTCTGTATTCTCATCTAAAGCATGGATTAACATAAAAATCAGATTATCCAACCTCCCTCACCCCAATGTAAATCTAGACTAAGCTATAATGAACAAATTTCCCTTAATCTCTTTTGCTTTTTTTTTTTTTTTTAATTCTGTGTCTAAGTTCATTTGGTTAAAATTTGTGTAATGGAACTCTAAAAGCCATTTATTCTTATTTCCATGAAAAACCTGAAGAAGTATGGGTACTTCTTGAAACGTCTTCTTGGGCTAGCCCTTTTGAGCATCAGCTGTCACTATCGCCCATTAGCAAACATGTTTGGGGTTGTGTTTGATTGGATTTTGTCTTTTTATCTTTCCCCTTCTTGCAAAACTGCTGTTAACGTCTATCTGTTTCTCACTGTCTTCATCTGTGCCCTGGAATCCCTTTCCATCTTTAAGTTTAAATACATGACCTTTGTGCCTCTTAGCATCATGCTCTTCTTAATATTTATTCTCCGTCTCCTCTCCTGAACAAAGTGCCTCTGGGTGCTTCCTCCTCCCTGGGTCAGGCTTTCTGCAGGCTGTTTCCTCCACCCGGCTTCTTCCCCACATCCCAGCGTTTATCATCCTGAATGCTCCCACTGCGAGATCACTATCTTTCAAATTGCCTCCCTGAGCCGCAGCTGCCACCACTCCTCTGTCCTGGTCAGTGTCGAGTTTAAGAGACCTGTCCTCTCGTCAGCTTCCCTATCTTCCACATTAAAAAGTTGTCATCGTCACATTTCACTTGTCAGCAACATGATGCGTGAATCAGATATTTCCTTTTACGCTTTCATCTTTGCCACACCTAAGAATTAGTGTCTAATGACACAGAGGCGAAAAGTTAATGGAAATTTAATTGAAAAAACTACCATCCCAGCAGGAATTGAACCTGGTGGCCTTAACACAGACGGCAGATATTTCATCCACTAGGCTCTGGAATTTGGTTTAGCATGCTTGGAGAAGGATGGTATCACTTTGGTAAACAGATAATTCCCACATTTTCCTAGTACTACTTTGGTCAACAGAATAAAGAAGAGAGTGGGTTCTGATTTAAATGTAAGGGCTATCCACTTTCAAGATTCCAAACAGGGGAGTTTTAATGAAAATAGGATTTAATTTCCTGTAAATGTTTGAGTTCTTCAACCCTAATATATAGAAATAATGAATATTTGTGCACATAAAACATACTTGCCTCTTAGTGAGAGCAGCACTTAGTCGCTTCTGCCCAGAAGAACTCCAGGAGAATTTTTCAAGGATTATAAATCACACCTCAGATTTTTCTAGAAGAAATGATGCTATCTGAACACTTTTGTCCCTCCTCCTTTCATATTTTTCTCCAGAAGCCTAAATCATGAAGAAATGGAGAAGGTACACAGTTTTGATGATTTAACAGTAATGGAACCCTGCAGGAATTTAGACCATCAGGCTATCATTACATATCTTTATGTAAGAATAAATTAATTAAGCTTAGCAAACATGTATTATCCAGATTAACCTAGAGCTTTCACCCAGTGTGTAATATTCAAGATTGAGTGAGGCTTCCTGAAAGATTGAGAGAGGTATCTACCCCTCAGCCTTTGGTTCGCATTCAGCATTTTAGAATATTTTGCTATTTCCCTGTGCCTGGTTAAGCAGCTGTATGCACCACAATATGTAACTTTAACTAACTTAACCTTCAAATCATTGAAAAAATTATAAAAGATTCACAGAAAAAAGCCACAGGTTGAAAGTACTGCCAATAACATCAGCCCAAGCAAACCATGAGAAAACGGCAAAGCTCGCAGCTCTCACGCTTTGACAAGCTCTACAACAGTCACATCACAAGTGAGCAACAGTGAAGCCTTCATTTCCAAAAGGTCAACCAAGAAAAGATCTCAAGGTTATTTTTTAAAACTTGTTTACAATGGGCACCAACACCCACAATCATTAACACTGAACCTTGCATTATGACTTGAGATACTAGCCAGTGATGGTATGGAATCTTGGTGATTAGCAAGACATTAAAAGAAAAACACGCAGAACTAGAAAGCAAATGTCTACAGTTTTAATTAGGCTTAAAGTTATGTGAAACCCAACCAGGATTTATAAAACTTGATTAAGCTTAATGATATTTAAAAGCCTCTCTATCGTGAAGCAAAAATGTTTTTGAGTTGCTAGCAAATAGAAATCATGTTGCTTTTCCAGTACAGTGCACACAGGTAGAGAACACAAGTTGTGTTTTCCCAAAAGGACATGGATCTCATTGGCGTACACAATATAACATCCTCATGCAAACTACTGATCTAACATTAACAGTAAACCCATATTCCAATGATAAGCTTATCCTTCCAACAAAAATCATAAAATCCATCAGCGTGATTTTCTGTTAATGAAAATTAGGAAGACGCAAGCTTTTCTTCTTTTCTTTTTTTTATATTTCACAGTGACACTCACTGACTTATAGCTGGCATTTGTGAAACCTACAGTAAAGTGACATCACACGCACGTTTAACTTGTACATATTCACTATATCCATTCAAGGGGAAAAAGCAGTGTGAGAAAGAGGAGAGGGGCACGCACAGGGCAACAGGAAGGAGAGAGAGCAGGCGAGGGGAAAATTTTCCAATAACGAGTGATTCTACCCACCCTTTCTCTCAGTGTGTGAATGCCCTGGAGAGCACAGGAAAGCAGAGATGTGAATCTACTCTGCCCTAAATCAATCTTTGCTCCTGCTTATCTCTCGGAGCCTCTTGCTGAAATGCTGATGTTTAAGGATCTGGCGCTGAAAAATTAAATATTTCGTACATAGTCTTTAACTGTATACATGTTTTCGTATACACTAAACATACCAATGCTATAAACTATGTATACTGCATGAAAATGGGCAAATTATAACTGAATTTTTAAAAATATAATAGCTTCTCACCTTCTATGCCGACTTTAGAACCTAGTCCTCCCGTATGGTGTGATCCCAGTGAATGTATACTGGGATTGAAAATTCAGTTACGTTAGCAATGGTGTGTGTGTGTGCTCAGTCATGTCTGACTTTTTGCGACCCCATGGCTTATAGACACCCGCCAGGCTCCTCTGTCCGTGGAATTTTCCAGGCAAGAATACTGGAGTAGGTTGCCATTTCCTTCTCCAGGGGATCTTTCTGACCCAGGGATCGAACCCGTGTCTCCTGTGTCTCCTGCACTGGCAGGCAGATTCTTTACCACTGTACCGCCTGGTAAGCCCAGTGCTGTAACAGTGGGGAAAAGGAGTTTACCATCTGGAAAGCAAGAGTATGGCTAGCCTTAGCTTCAGAAAGAGAAGCGGCAGGGTGGAGGGTGGTGGTAGAAAGCACTGCTGGAAATGAGTACAGCTTCAGGGTTTATCCTCAGAGGGTGTCCCCGGGATGTCCTGTTCCTGTTTTGAGTTTCCTCATATGACTAAATCAGTTGCTTCCTTCTCTCTGCCTCAGCTACTCCTCCTAAGAAACAGGGCAGAATATCTACTCCTTGTTTATTGTCACAAAAGAATACAGTGGTTGGTGATTAGATCTAATTACTAGGTCATCTGTTCACTGATGCTCAAGTATTCAGCACACTGGAGAATCTAAGAAGACAGTCAAATTTTCACTAGAAAAACCCATCCTGTTTCATCCCCCAAAGAGGGCTGAACGTTGAGGCGTAGAGACAATTATGATAGAGTGAGTGTCCCTTTGCGTGACAAACATCACAGTGACGCTCTTACTTAATTCAGTGCATCAGGAGAAGGTTTTTCCCAGTGTTAAACCCAAATCCAAAAGGCTTCATCTGAATTGCTTCAGCTTCCTAATCTCAACTGAGTGATATCCAAAATACATAAACAACCAACCAAACAATCTGGGAAAATCTTACATGAGCGCCTGCAGTCTGAAAAGCTGCCATGAGTAATAAGCCCTCCTCACTCCCCCTGCCCCGAACTCTGGGCCCCTTGCTGCGCTCCACAGTCCAGTGCTCGCTAACACGCCAGGTTAATGCTGAGAAGGAACTCTAACCACAAAGGATCAAAAAGCAAATATTTTTGCCCAAAGCTAATGTAGCAAATTACATGCAAGATCTCAACTCCAAGAACCTTTTAAATGGTGCAAGTCCACACAAACACATAGCATCCAGTCTGCCAAGACTTAAAAACTAAATTAAATCTAAGTCAAGTCCCACTGGGGGACTTACGGAACCAGTTTAAAAGACTGGGGTTCTGGTCTTGGCAGGACCGCTAGCTTGTACTGTCCCCTAGGTAGCTGATTTCTCTCACTGGGCTTCTGTTTGACTGGCTACGAAGCCAACATTCTGCTCTGAGGGCACAGTGACTATCGGTAAGGTGAGAAGGTGGGCAGGGCACTCAGAGCTCCACTCCAGAAAGGTGTCTACGCACCGTCAGAAATTCAGCTACACGCTCTGTCGCCCTAACTGGGCTGCCACAGATGACTGTGTAGTCTGAAATGCAAAAGGGCACAGGAGGAGCTAAAGCCAAGCCTCTTTCCACCTGGAGCAGGGCTTCATCCAACTAGAGGAAAGGGTCTTAACCTTCACATATATGGTGCTTTGTGTCTCCAGACCCAGACAAAGAGTTGATGTTTCAAAATTCCCTTAAAGATAGCCAGGCTTTCCTGGTGACTCAGATGGTAAAAAGTCCACCTGCAATGCCGGAGATCTGGGTTCAATCCCTGGATCAGGAAGATTCTCCTCGAGTAGGAAATGGCAACCCACTCGAGTATTCTTGCCTGGAGAATTCCATGGACAGAGGAGTCTGGTGGGCTGCAGTCTATGGGGTCGCAAAGAGTCAGACATGACTGAGCAAAGGGATGAAGGTTTAAAGATACCTAACAGATAGTGGCCCAAGCCTTAACTGGGGATGGGGCAGCAGTCAGAGTTAATGTCATTTTTCAGAAAGCAGAAGAAGGAGTCATTTACAAACAAAGCTGCTCTGGTGGGAGTCACGTTCGCAATGAACGTTTGTGGTCAGAAGGCTGGAAACAAGCAGAGACCTTGGATTGAGAGCCATCTTGGCACCATGGCCCCACCACCCAGCCAAGTTCTCCACATCCTGCTCCTTCGCCCACAGCTGCTGCTCCAAAAAGCAAAGCAGATGAAGCTAGGGAAGCTCAGGGAGAGAAAGTAGGTGCAGTAGGAAAGCGGGCTATGGCGACGGGGCATCGGAAAGCCTGGAGGTCAACCGGCTGCGTCTGGCTTCGCTCCGCCACACACTCAGTTGGATACTAAGCAGCAGAGCGGTGATTATTTTTTGAGCACTTAGGGGAAAATGTGTTTTTGTAAGTCAACGTGTATCATCAGTTCTGCGTCATTCTCATTCCTGACTCTCTTTATGCTTAGATTTCAAACTGTATTTCAATGAGGCATTTTCATCTTTGTCTATTAGTAGGGAAATAGACAAGCCTAGATCACAGACTTCCAAGGATACAGTGGCAACAAATGTGACCCTGAGAAGCAAGGCTACTAGGCTATCCTCCAGTGCCCGGGCAAGAGCTTCGGTGCCGAGAGCAGCAAGCAGCTGGTCACCAACAGAAGGCCCAGGGGCCTAACCTAGATTCAAGTGCAGAAGGGTAGCAACAAGGAAGATCTCACATATACTACACGCTGGTCAGATACTGCCATCCAAGCCAACATACAGATCCACCAACAAACTGTGGGATTTTTGTTTGGTTGGTTGGTTTTGATTTTCATGGATTCTGAATGTTTCTGAGCTTGGGTGGATGAGGAGAAGATGTAAGAGACAAAAGAAGGGTATTCCTCACTCCTTGATATAAACCAGTATCAGGAAATTAGTGAGAACGATTACACCTCTGACAGCGGGTTATTTTTGTTATCTCTAGTCTTTCCTGTGCTTCCCTAATTTTCTAACACAAATGAGTAGCTTCTAATAAGTGAGAAGCGGGGAGAAGACCCTTCATTATCTAAATTTATCTGATGCCCAGTGTGTCTCTGGATAATGAGTTTGGAGAGAGGGCAATCTATTTGGTTCTGAATTTCAGAAAACAAGACTTGAGATTTCAGCAAGTGATGGATTTATCTGAATCAACTTCCTTCCAAAGTTCTGAGAGGGAAAATTTGGATGACCAGAGGTCAAGTAGCAACAGACATCTATATTGACCTTTGAATAAACAACCCTTTCCTACCCCTCTCTGCACATAAGCACCAAAAGTCTACCCCGAGGGGCAATTTTGCAATGTCTGTCTCTGAAAAGTTTTAGCCCACAGTACTTGTAACAAAAATTTACACATTTTGGTTGCTTCTTAAGGTAAGGGAGTTTCTGAGGTGAGTCATAGAAACAAAGAAATGGGGGACATCGCAAGAGATGTAGGTTTCTCTGTCAGATCCACACAGTGGAAATACCTGAGAACAGTTATGGTTTAATCTGTGTTCTCTCAACTGCTTTGTCAATGATCTGAGGTCCACAGGCAAATGTGTCAGGCAAAGATGAAGTATGATTTCTTGACCTCAGCTCATGAAGTCTCCACTTGTGCTTTAGACAAATTAAATTAGAGAGAACAAAACCCTGGCCAAACCTATGACTGTTACAGACTGTCTATGCCAAGGAAGTAGAACTCATCAAGAACATGAAGTACTGGAAGGGAGGGCTCACGGGGGTCGAATGAACACAGTATTGCTAACATCCCTCAAAAAAAAGACGTAACCAGAGAACCAAAATGGTTTCTAGAAAAGTGAAAGGGGAGATCAGACCCCTTGGAGAAGTTCTTCTCTTCCCTTAATATCTTCTAAATATATTTGAACTTTGTTTCCTGCTTGGACTCACTTAATCTCCCCTGATCTATTCCACAGATGTGAGTTATACTTGGAAACACAGCGCAGGACTGCGTGGTTCCGACCCACGTGCTGGGCTCGTGAGCACCTCGGATTCCCACGGCACTGACGTCATTCACTGTCAGCACTGCCCACCTCCCTCCTGGCAAAGAGACACGTGACTCAGCCAACAGTGACCCCTGACTCAGTCACTGTGGGAGGAGAGCGTCATCCACGTCTGTGTGAGAGAAAGATCCCAAAAGGCCTGTGCGGGCTGCTGGGACTTGCCAAACAGCTCCTCTAACAGGTTAATTCCCTCATCCTCCCTTATTGTGCTTAAACATGGCATAATTTGTAATGTGTCAAAAAAACCCCACACTGGCTGACTTATAGTTACCTGGGCTCAGCACTCCACATTCCAAATCACAAATCTAAGTAGACGTGTTTACAAGAGAGCAAGGCGTGCGGAAGGACAGAGGCAGGCGGGCGTTGCCAGGCCTGAAGAGTAACTTGCACTGAAACACACAAACGCTCTGAAATTCTGGTTTTAAAATAACAAGCGTCCCCACTTGCTGAAACCTAATGTTTATGCTCATAACAGCCCCAAGGAAACATACTGTCATTCCCATTTTAGAGATGAGAAAATCAAGAGCAGAAAATTAGGTTAAGTTGCCCCAAATCTCACAGTTAGAAAATGATGGAGCTGAGTTTTCAAACTAAATTCACTCTCTGCTCTTCTAATCTCTAAAATCTAACAGAAATATTAAGCTACGAGTGTTAAATAAGTTTGGATGGAAAAAAAATGTAAAGAAATTTAGAGAATGGTGTGATCCAAGATATTCTAAGTCAGTTGTCTCATCATCATGATGTTATTCATGCTACTGCCGACAACCTAATTCAACCTAACTTCCTTCATACCGAGGAATATCAAATGCTGGGTGTGCTGCTTTCTGCTTAAATAGCTTGCTTCCAGCTTCCCTTACACTTCTTCCTCTCAGCCCACTGCTTGTGGGCCAACAAGGTCTCCCCAGGGCCGCATCAGTGCAAGATTGCCTCTGCCCCCTGCTCTCCTAACCCGGCAGGCCCTCCTCCATTCCTCAGAATCCACCCACCTGAGCCCAGGGAGCCCTGTGCTTAGCCGTAAAAATGCCACCTTCCTCAGCACCCTGGCTCGGCCCACTCCAGGCTAAAAATGGGCTCCACACAGTTTGACCCTGGCACATGCTTAGCAATCCTGCTATTTGCCCCTCATCCACACATGGCTCCTTTTCCCAATATAACTGCTATAGACCTTTTCGCCTTAAGACCCACATCCCGGCCAAATGCCCATGTCCTTCACCAAGAGTGCCCATCTCCTTCTTCACCAAGAGTCGGACATCTCCGAGAGTCAGCCTTGCCCTTGAGCTCCGCTTCACCTGCCATAATCCCTTTCTTCTGCCTGCCTCCCCTCCTCTTCCCTCTCCTAAGGCCACGGCCCTTCAGCACTCCTCCATCTACCCTCCCCTGAAGTCCTGAGGCACGTCTTGGTTGTACCTCTTATCTGACTGGCGAGGTACAGTTGCCAAGTACTTCTTATCTTTCTGCCTTTGAATCATCTTTTAATATTTTTAATTGCACAAACAACAGTCTGACTTATCTTTCTGTGTGCACATATCCTGTCTGCCCCACTGGATTGGGTGTCCTCCAACGCTCCGTCCTTTCCCATCTGCTCACCTCCCTCTCTAATGACTCCCCCGGAGAGAGCTCATCCACTTGTGAAACACTGTGTGTGTTGCACAGACGCCGTGTGTGCTGCACATGTTCATGCCACCAAGCCCCTGCTCAACCCTGGCCTGAGGGGCCTCTCCTTTTCTTATCAATCTAAACCCACACTCTTTTCTCAGGCCACTTCAAATTCCACTGAAGCTTTTTTCAGCAAACACAGATCCATGGTTATCTACTTATTCTCCGAATTCCTACGGCACTCCTGACTATACACATTGTGATGCTTATGAATAGTCTTGCTTTACTGTGTCTATGAAAAATGAAAGTGAAAGTTGCTCAGTCGTGTCTGACTCTTTGCCATCCCATGGATTATACAGTCCATTAATCTCCAGGCCAGAATACTGGAGTGGATAGCCTTTCCCTTGTCCAGGGAATCTTCCCAATCCAGGGATCAAACCCAGGTCTCCCACATTGCAGGTGGATTCTTTACCAGGTGAGCCACAAGGGAAGCCCAAGAATACTGGAGTGGGTAGCCTATACCTTCTCCAGTGGGTCTTCCTGACCCAGGAATCAAACCGGGGTCTCCCACATTGCAGGTGGATTCTTCACCAGCTAAACCACAAGGGAAGCCCATGTCGATGCAAGCGTAGCTTCTATTTCCCTAAATAGGTTGTGAGCTTTCTGAGGACAGTAACCAAGTCTTTGGTTTCAGATTCCCCATGAATATCCGTGACAGTGCTATGTACTCTGAGAGTACTTATCAATATCCTCCTACCCACACACATCCTATATTTCAAAAATTAAAATGTAGCTCAGATTTCTTGTTTCAAATATGGCACAGTAAACTAAGGCTGCAGTAGCCCTAAACTACTTTTCACTGGAAAAGACCTTAACGCTGGGAAACACTGAGGGTAGGAAGAGAAGAGGGTGACAGAGGACGAGATGGTGGGATGGCATTATTGACTCAATGGACATGAGTTTGAGCAAACTCCGGGAGATAGTGGAGGAAAGGGAAGCCTGGTGTGCTGCAGTCCATGTGGTCACAAAGAGTTGGACATGACTTAGCAACTGAACAACAGCAGCTCTAAACTAAGTAATATCTGGAGCCAAAACTGAGCAAAATCTTAGCCCTTGTAATTAGAAGTTTTACGTGCTTAATGCTCTCCTTTCACAGGACACCAAGCTTGGTGACACTATAGACAGCACCCAGCTTCACAGGGTTGTCTTGCTTAGTTATTTAAGTCCCAAAATACAACACCTTGAAAGAATCTGTCTGAACCAAGAATTCAGCCCTCATTTGCTCGAGTGCAAAGCTGCATGCAGCCAAGCAAAGCTGACCTGATGAAAGCCAGTGTATTCAGCTTCCTTTTCAATCAGCAACCATAATTGCCACTGGTGTTCAACATGGCACGAACCACACCTGTGTGCTGGGGCCAGGATCAGTGGCCAGCTCAGCACCTTCCGAAGCCCAGGTGGCTGAAATCCAAGGCAAACAAGGCTGAACAGATGAACTGCGGCAGTGAGAACTGTAAAGTGCCACTGTGACCCAGGGAGCTTCCCCACGATCCGGCAAGGCAGGGTGTACCCTGTAATGTGCTAGATTTCGGGTTGATTCAGCCTCGCACCCTGGGAAGGTGGGTCTCCACTAACTGCTAAATGTGAAGAAATTCTCTTGCCTCTTCCTGGCCTGAAAATGTTGTTAGCCCTCTTGAATTAAGAAGCTAAGTGAAAGCCAAAGTGTTAATCACTCAGTTGTGTCCAACTCTGTGACCCCACAGACTGTAGCCCACCAAGCTCCCCATTAAGAACTAGGCCTCACCTTTGGGGCGAAGTGTAGCAAGCCCCTCAGCAGACCCAGACTTGAGGAGATAATTCTATACACAGATGATAACAAGCCAACAACCAACAATCTCAGGTTCTTCTGATATGAATTAAAGTCCACGGGAGCTGGAAACCACTTAGAATGTTCCATAAAATTATCAGGATAGTATTTTAGAAAGGCAGCCCCTCGACATCTATTAGTTCAAAAGCCAGAGTGGAGAGGGAAGGTAAAGAGGAGATAATAGACTCAGCAGACCGCAGGTACTTTCTTTGGTAATGAGATACCATAACTCAAATTTTGTTAGTTGTTTCTCGCTTTGTTTTCCCCAGGTCAAGCAATAGCAATTGGTAGAAAAGAGAGAAGAAATATAACTTACTCTTCACAAGTACATACACACAAGCCCATGCACAGTGGGGCTACAGACACTGCTAGTTCCGCCCCCTCCCCCTCCCACATGGAGAAAGCACTTATTCATTTTCCTATGATGTCAGCATCCTCTTTATGATCCTCCCCGAGGCACAAGGACGGAGTCACCTGTGCCTGGGGCACCTCTGTCTAAGTCCTGAGATTCTAGAACTCCAATCACTCATCCACTGGACCAACATTTATCAAGCATTTACTCTGTGTAAGTCCTGTGCTCTGAAGTCTGGGATATGCAGGCAGTAAAGGATTGATGCTTTTGAACTGTGGTATTGGAGAAGACTCTTGAGAGTCCCTTGGACTGCAAGGAGATCCAATCAGTCCATTCTAAAGGAGATCAGTCCTGGGTGTTCTTTGGAGGGAATGATGCTAAAGCTGAAACTCCAATACTTTGGCCACCTCATGAGAAGAGCTGACTCATTGGAAAAGACTCTGATGCTAGGAGGGATTGGGGGCAGGAGGAAAAGGGGACAACAGAGGATGAGATGGCTGGATGGCATCACCGACTCGATGGACATGAGTTTGGGTGAACTCTGGGAGTTGGTGATGGACAGGGAGGCCTGGTGTGCTGCAGTTCATAGGGTCGCAAAGAGTCGGACACGACTGAGCGACTGAACTGAACTGAACTGAGCCCCATTTTTGCATGGGACATGATTTTCATTTGAAAGAACAACTGATCAGACAAACTGTGATTACTTAGACTTGGTTATTAGGCAGATATTTCCCCCAAAATGAATGAAGTGGGCCTGTTACTTCAAGGGAAATAACGGACAGTGTGTATATAGCCCATGATAAAATTTGGAGAAATTTAGAATTCTGGAAAACTTGTCATTTACCAGGTAACTGAAAGAGGAAAGGACAGCAAGTCCAGGGAGATGTCTCCACCCCGAGGGCTGGGCAAGTGAAGGTGAGCTATCAAAACCCGGAGGCTCCAGGCCCCTGCAGAGGGGGCGTGGCCACTGGCTCTGATGGCCCTGAGGAAGCACAGCCAGATGGGTTCCTGAGGGCGAGATGAGTGGCAAAGTGGACTTAGCTGCTGCTACAGGAAGGAACTGCCTCTGCCGGGTTGAGGCAATAGGACTGGGGTACTGCTCACAGGAGATGCAAGCTGACCGGAAACCTACAGACAGCTGAACAGGAGGGAGCAAGTCCCTTCGCCCTTCTCCTGGGTGCCATCTCCCTCAAGCACCTCCTGCTGACCGAGCCCGACAGGGAGCCAGCTGACCAGCAGTGCAGAAGGACGGGTTCAGGGCTGAGGGGCAGTAACTTAGTACCTGTTACTGCTAGTTGCTTATTTGTCTCCGACTCTTTGTTAACCGACAAATTCCTCTGTCCATGGGGATTCTCCAGGCACGAATACTGGAGTGGGTAGCAATTCCCTTCGCCAAGGGATCTTCCCAACCCAGAGATCAAACCCTGGTCTTCTGCATTGCAGGCAGATTCTTTACCGTCTGAGCCACCAGGGAAGGGAATGGCTACCCACTCCAGTATTCTTGCTTGGAGAATTCCATGGACAGAGGAGCCTGGTGGGCTACAGTCCATAGCGTTGCACAGAGTCAGACACGACTGAGAAACTTTTTTTACTTACTTTTTCACTTTTACTTTCAACTTAATAACTGACAACCTGAATGGGACAGGAAGGCACCACGGGATTTGAGCAAAGGGTGACAGAGGCTGAGTCACTCTGAGGTGGGCGATAAGGACAGACAGTGGGAGGGCGGTGACAGTGCAGGGGGGCAGAGGCAGCTGGATTCGGGATATTGTTAGTCCCCATGGATTTGCCGATGACGTGCATGTGGGCTGGGAGAGAAGCAGAGGCGTCAGGGTGACTCCCGCGTTTTGGCCTGAGTCACTGAAAGGAGACACATCTATGTAGAGAGAGGAGACCGAGCAGAAGCACGCTTTGGAAAAGGGAGGGCGATATGGGGCTCTGCTTGGGGCAGGCTAGCTTTGAGGTGCGTGCTAGAAATCCAGAGATGATGTGGAGAGGCCATCAGATACCTGAGCCTGGAACTCAGGGGAGGGTCTAGGTTAGAGGTGTAGGAGTGAGAGTCACTCACTGTATG
The DNA here is from genome assembly GCF_029378745.1 of Bos indicus. NCBI lineage: Eukaryota > Metazoa > Chordata > Mammalia > Artiodactyla > Bovidae > Bos > Bos indicus. Next base: position 44,196,207 of record NC_091782.1, on the reverse strand, counting down.
GATGGATTTCAGAGCCATGTGGCTAGACGAGGTGCTTCCCAGGTGGCGCTCGTGGTAAAGAACCTGCCTGTCAAAGCAGGAGACATAAAAGACGCAGGTTCAATCCCTGGATCGGAAAGATCCCCTGGAGGAGGGCATGGCAACCCACTCCAGTATTCTTGTCTGGAGAATCCCTTGGAGAGAGGAGCCTGGTGGGTTACAGTCCATAGGGTCACAAAGAGTCAGACATGACTGAAGCGACTTAGTATGCACACATCGTGTAGCTAGATGAGATCACCAGAGATGTGTTAGCATGGCTCAGGATGCACACGAAGGCTAGATATAAGATTTGGAGTCAGGATAATGTAGACTTGAACCCAACTCCATCACCGCTCATATTCCTGGGCAGCTCTCTATCGAAGCCTAGATTCCCTCATCTGTAACATGAGATGAGAGCGCATCAGTCCTCTGTGAGGATCCAACGCGGTAAAGTGAGGGAAACACTTACCGGTGCCTGACATGAATCCCAAGCTGGAAGAGGAGGCAGCAGTCGACTTTGTCCCCCTCAGTGAGAAAACTAAGGAGGGCAGAGGGGGACTTGAGTACCTCCTGATGTGCATGGGCACGAAGGTGGAGAAACAGCTCCTCATACTTGTGAACGACTGGCCGGGATGACCATCGGATATGAACAGGAAGGGAAGACAGTGTCACAGAAGGATGCTCTTCAAAAAAAAAAAAAGCAAGACTGTAAAATGCCAAAACTGAGTTTGCAGGCCGAGAGCAACAGAGAAACAGAATTCTTGCTGCAGGATGAACTATTGAGACGTCAGCGTGTGCCTGTCGTCAGCCGGGTGAGCTGCAGTTGAGTCAGGCTGAGCTTCGCATCACGACTCTCGGCCCCCACACACCACGCACTGCACGCTCCAGAACTGCCTGGGCACGGAGCCCCGACCTCTCGCTAATTGCTCACCTCTCATTAAGCATGCTCGCATGAGACAGGCATTTCTTTCCAAGAGCTCAACTGCAGGGTTATGTAAGCCTCTACTGAATTCCTGGCCCAAGAACCACGACCAGCTGCTTACACAGGGCACTCCCCTTCTAGGGGCTAGGTCAGTTCAGGAAACCGAACAGCAGATGACAAAGCTCAGAAAACGCAGCAGTGGTGGAGTGAAAGAGGCTGTCTGTCCTCAGGGGCTGCTTTCCTCAAGCACAGTGAGCACACTGCTTGTTGGACGCTTGCTGTGAAATCATAGGTCCCCCTACCCTGTCCACTACCCCACCCCCCTGCCAAGGTGTGACAGACCTTTTAACAAAGTCTCTCCACGGTCACCTTGTCTGATATCAACGCTCTTTACACGGTTCTGCTTATGACAGCCTTTTCCCACACAAGTTTCCAACACTTTCACAATGTAGAAAAACTCAACCGTCTAGGGATGATATTCCAAACAGCTGCTCCTGGATGCTAGGGCAGACCCATCTGGAACCGGGATTCTCGACCTCGGCTGCAAGTGGAGTCTCTAGGGGAGACTTTGAAGTGCTGATGCCTCGGCTCCACCCAGGCCGATTGTTATGGGATGCCTGCCCCACAGGTTCACATGCTGAAATCCTAAATCCCAGTCCCTCAGAGTGCAACTGGTGTGATATGGGGACTTGAAAACATGACCAAGGTAAAATGAGGTCACTAGGATGGGCCCTCATCCAGTACAACTGGTGTCATTACAAGAAGAGGAGATCAGGGCAAAGACATGGACAGACAGGGATGACCACATGGAGACACAGGGAGAAGACGGCCATCTTGGAGTCCAGGAGAGAGGCCTCAGGAGAAACCCAGGCGGCCAGCATTTTGATCTCGGACTTCTAGCCTGCAGAACTGTGAGTCGATAAATCCCTGTTGTTTAAGGCATCCAGTCTGTGGAGCTTTGCTATGACAGCCCCAGGAAACTAACACACCAGTCAAGTCAGCATCTCTGGGACGGGGGCCCAAACATCAGTATTTCAAGTTCTTCACGTGTTTTGACTGTGCAGCTGTATTTTAGAATTTGCTGTTTTGGATTATAAATCCCCTCTGCTAAAACCAATGACCCTTAAGATCGTTTCACTAACACTGTATCATGCATGATGCTTGGTATAGTTTCCTTCCCTCCTTCCCTCCCATCAGTCCTTCCTTGACGACAATGAACAGGACAGATCACAGCCTTCACCTCAGCCTCATGCTCAGCATAAACAAAGGGCCACCTAAAATCCTTCTGTTAAAATTGGAACTGCTGGGTGGCTCCTAAAGTGTCAGTTGCCCAGTTGTGTCCAACTCTGTGACCATGGAGCTCTGTCCATGGAGTTCTCCAAGCAGGAATACTGGAGTGGGTAGCCATTTCCTTCTCTAGGGGATCTTCCTGACCCAGGGATCGAACCCAGGTCTCCCTTGTTGCAGGCAGATTCTCTACCATCTGAGCCACCAGGGAAGCCCAGGCAGCTCCTTTATTTCTAATAAAGCCAAGGACCTAGAAAGTGGCTCTAACCTGGCCAGAGACTCCAAATGAGAGCAAAGGCTGCTTCAAAGGCAAACAGGGAAAGATGAGGCAGTACCATCTCTCTTTGGGGAATGCCGCTGCTGAACAGAACGTCTTTTTTCTTTTTTGTCAACAGTGACGTTGTCCGAGGAATGGTCAAATGATCACCACGAGTGCAGGCAGACACAGAGCTGGAGACAGACCTGTGTGATTGGCCAGGCCTCATTTTTCTGCCCCTGGTCACCACACTTCTGTAAATAACCATACCAAGAGGGACTGGGGAGCGTGAAAACCTCCTCGCCTGCCCTGTGCCTCTGTGTGCCTGCCTGTAACACAGACCCAGGGATCTGGACCTCAGAGCACCACTGGCGGGAAGGCAGACTGCCAGGAGTTTTAACCCTCGTCCTTTTCAACAAGGGAACCTTATCCTCATGTGTTTCCCTAGCACGTCTGTGTCATCCCCTCCCCCTCTTTTTTTTTTACTCATTCCTGAAAGCTTCTATTATTAATCACTGCATGGGGTAAATTTTCAAATCAGCAGTCAGGGTTTTTAAGCCTCATGATTTTTATCGCAGTCAAAAGGAGGCAGGTGACCAACACTGACGCTGTCTCCAAAATCTCCCAGCAGCTTACTTCCTTATGTTCATTCCTTCATTCTCATGGCCTTAGCAAGGCTGGGAATTTCCTCCCATCCAGCCATTTGGACCTTGGTGTCTGACCTCATCTCACGCCCAGACCCCGCCTTTCACATGACATCCAGAGGTTGAGGAAACCTTCCTATAACCTTGCGGCCACCCCATTTTAGGCCACTGAATGTCCAAAACCTTCCCTGCAAGTTCAGGCAGTTCAGGCGGGCAGCCTCACTGCTTGTGATCCCCACACTTACACGTACTGCTTCTGGGCTGCATCCTATTGAGCCCTCTATTCAATCCCACTCCTACAAAACGATAAGTACCCAAGACAGGGGAGCAGAGGGAAAGTCTATTATCAGGCACAAATGAAGAATCCATGATGTGTTCTCAAATCCCTCTTGGCGACTCCACAATCTGGGTGCAGATGTCAGGGTTGGTTGTTGTTCAGTCGCTCAGTCATGTCTGACTCTTTGTGACCCCATGGACTGCAGCACACCAGGCTGCCCTGTCCATCACCAACTCCCAGAGCTTGGTCAAACTCATGTCCATTGAGTCAGCGATACCATCCAACCATTTCATCCTTTGTTGTCCCCTTCTCCTCCCGCCTTCAATCTTTCCCAGCATCAGGATCTTTTCAAAGGAGTTGGCTCTTCACATCAGGTGGCCAAAGTATTGGAGTTTCAGCTTCAGCATCAGTCCTTCCAATGAACGTTCAGGACTGATTTCCTTTAGGACTGACTGGTTTGATCTCTTTGCTGTCCAAGGGACTGTTTGACCTGGGGCTTCAGAACCCCATGAACAGCATGAAAAGACAGAAAGATATGGCGGGGTTGGGGGTGGGGGGGGGTTCCTCTTTCTCTGCCCTCCTCTGGCCCAGCATCCAGCTCTCTCTAGGATTTCCCCCAGAAACTTGAATCTTCACCCTCCACTCTGGAGAGGAGCTGAGGAAAAGCCTGTACACAAAGCCCAACACAAAGGTCTCCCTCGTACAACAGCCCGAGGCCTGTCTGTGATGAAGGAGCCCTGCCTCAGACAGTTCCTTACCCAAAGGCCGCCTCCACCGCCCAGGATCCTGTCTCCACCATCCTCCCCCGTGAAGAGCGCCCCAGGGTCAAACAGAAGCTCTGCCCAGAGGGAACCAGCGCCAGGCGGTGACCCCTCTGGTCACATCGGGTCTCCCAGGAAGCTGGGTAGTGGGCTCAGTCACAGTCGAGACGGGCCGCCACTGAAGGGGTTCAGGGAGCAGCAAGCCAGCCTGGAGGCATGCCCGGGAGATGTGGCAAGCAGACGCCAAGGAAGCCTCAAGGCCCGAGGAAGAAAATCCGTGAGGAGTGGAAGGAGACACAGGAGGGTCTGCAGTCGGGAGCGGAGGCCAAAGCAGGAACAGAAAGAGCCGGCCTCACAAGACCAGGCCAGGCACTGTGGAATGAAAGAGGCACCCCTTTCCCTGCTGCTGACTCCATGTCCTGGGCTTGCTTCCTTCCCCGGGTGAGCAGGCAATAAATCCTCATCTCCTCGGCACCCCAAGGATGTCTCCGCCCCCACAACCTAAACCCGGGGGTCCGGGGCCCCTGCTCCGCACAAAATGAGCAGATGCTCCCCATCTGCCCACCCCCGCCCCGCCCTGGAGGCAGGCTCTGCTTCCAGGTCAGACACACAAGCTGAATTCACGGCCTCCAGCACAGAGCTGCTTCTCAGAGTTCAGTTTTCTTCCATCCAGCCTTCTACACTACGCCTGGGGGTGCGACCCTAATTTCCTACGATTCCTCATATGCCATGAGGTGAAAATAAACACTGTAAAAAAAATACATGCCCCAAAATAAGACCTTCAACCTTCCTCCTCCAGGTTGACAAGCAAACTGCAAGGGGCAGTTAAACTAGAATATCAACCGGTGCCCATGGAAGGAAAGCTGTAGGAATGCAAGCTGCGATTCCTTCACCCTCACACTTGGGGAGCCATCCCATCACTGCAGCAGCAAACTGGTGACGTGGGGGACAACTGGGGTCTCCGGGGTGAGGATGAACTCTAGGATGAGCAAGCTGTCCTTACCTCAAGTACAGAAACTAGGAATTCTCTGTGTGTGTGTGTTAGTCACTCAGTCATGTCTGACTCTGCAACCCCATGGACTGTAGCCTGCCAGGCTCCTCAGTTCATGGAATTCTCCAGGCCATGCCCTCCTCCAGGGGATCTTCCCAACCCAGGGCTCGAACCTGGGTCTCCTGTATTGCAGGCAGATTTTTTACCATTGAGCCACCAGGAAAGCCCCAGGAGTTTTCTACTTTTACCAAGGCCATTCTCCACACACACACACAAAATCTATGGAGGAGCTGATTCTGCAAAACTCAGAAAGGGAGAAAATGGGTCAACGAAAGCTATACAGGAAGATCAAGAAACCCTACGCCTACAAGGGTGACCCTTACTATGGAATGGGCTGATGCCAAAGAATCAGGGCCAGCCTTTTGCCTTCAGTCAGAAATGTATCAAAGGAACAGACTTCGGCTGTTTTTTTTCTGAAGGAGACCTTTCTTCTCTGTTTTCTTGAAAATTTATGACTCGATAGCCAATGTGTGTATATAGTTTATAGTGTATAGGTTCATGCCACATGGCATTTATATACATAATCTCAATTGAGTCTCAGCTTCAGAAATTCAGATTATGGTGGGATTGAAGTATGTAGACCCGTTCTCCACCATCAACCTCCTTCCTTCCTCCCCATTAGCTAGAGAGGTCCAGTGGCCGCTCTCCAAAGGACACCAACCCCATCCTCCCAAGGTGAGTTGTGCAGACGCAGTCTCTCACAGCAGAACTCTGCCTTTCTTCTGACCGAGCTCACAACCCAGATGATAAGGGGTATGTTATAATAACAATAAGATGATATTGTTCACACCAATAGGGCCTCACAGGCATGCCTGCAGGCCAGATGGACACCACCCCTTTCTGAATCTAAAGAGCAGTATTTTTAAGGGGACTCAGTCTAAAATGCATTGCAATTTATCAAGAGAGTAAGTTATTCAAAACTTTGCTATTTCAACAATTATCAGTTAGCATATTCCCTCCCACATCCTGTGTGGACACTGGGCTGGGGACACTGACTTCTCAGACTCCAAAGCTGCCTACTGCTAGAATTGCTGGCATCTGACAACAGAGCAAAGAGAATAAATGCTACTATTAACTGACTCATGGGAGATCCCAGCACTTTAGAGGGAATCAAGACACCTGTCCCTTTCTCAGAACATGTTCACAAAAACGATGTACTCTCCAATGATGATAGCAAATGTAGGATTTCCCAAAAAAAGTATCTATCACCCTTGAAACAAAGGAAATAAGATAAAGCATGGCAGTCTTATCATCATTAAGGACAATGTTTATTTTATCCGGTCTTGTATACTTCCTGGGCTTCCCTGGTGGCTCAGAGGTAAAGAATTCACCTGCAATGCAGGAGACATGGGTTCGATCCCTGGGTTGGGAAAATACCCTGGAGAAGGAAATGGCAACCCACTCCAGTATTCTTGCCTGAAGAATCCCATGGACAGAGGAGCCTGGCAGGCTATAGTCCATGGGGTTGCAAAGAGTCAGACTTGACCTAGCAACTAAACAACAAGAACAACAAAAACTTCCTAATCTCCTTAAAATAAACATCCATTACCTTTTTAATGGAATATTGCTTAACATGTTACATAAAAAACACAAATATTTTCAGCAGTAGGAATGGAAGCTCATGTGATTCAAGGAGATTCTACAGGGCAAGAAGAAGAGGGGCCATTTAAAAATATCTCCAAAGGAGGGGGCAAAAGATCAGTCACTTTTTACAAAAAGATTTCTTGACTGCCTCCCAGTATGACGGATATTATAACAACACTCCCAGCTCTCAAAAAACAAAAGACACCTCCTTCTAAGTGTCTACAACGTGAGGCATGACCTGGAGGACCCCCTATTTCAATACATGTGTACGTCACCTACGGCTGAGCTCCTACGAGTGAAAGGCCCAAGCTTCTAGAAAAAGCATGTCCCAGTATTGGCAATGAAAGCTAATCAAAGGTACATATGCCGCTAACCAACACCAAAATCTGTCTGGTCACTGAGAAAACAAGGGCTCAGGTTATTTCCTCCCCACTGTCTGAGCAGGCAATCAGGTGATTAAGATGCCAACAATCCTAAGGGCCACTGAATGCTTTTTCCATAGAGCTCACCATTTCTTGTGCTAGAGGATGTGAGCTTTGAGGTTGGGTGGTAGCTAGGTAGAGGGAGGAGGGCAGCAGGAAATGGGGGTGCAGTTACCTGGAGGCACGTGGTCACTACAGGAAGAAGAATAAGAATCAAGAGAAAGAAAAAAGGAGGCTAGAGATAAAAATGAAGACAAGAACAGCATTCCTTGTTACCAACATTGGGAAGATGATCTAGGTCTGCACTTCAAATTCATCAAGAGCAGGAATGGTCACTCACAAAAGTCAAAGGACAGAGGAGGCCCCAGGGTGACAAAGACTTTGTAATAAAAGAAAACACACCGGGGGAACCGAGTTTACAGATATTTGTGAAACAGAGTTGGAGAGAATCTCCACAATCTCACAGTCTTAGTCCTGTCAAATGGCAAATACCTCTTTTATGTGAGTATCAAACGATATTGGAGGCAGTACCATAAGCAAGACTTCAATGACATTGATTTTGCATATTCATAGAGTTGCTTCTAAAGAGGAACTCCCTTGATAGCCGGAGAGTTTCTTCACCTGAAAACTGCGATTGTGCCGCTCACTTAGCCACCACGTACAGGCCAATGGGAACAAATTCATCCAGCCCTCCTGACAGCATCACGCTGACACTTCAATTACCTGATAACTGCAGCCATGTTTTCCTGGCTGAGCAGGAAAACTTCAAAAGATCTTCACCTTTTTTCCTCTCCAGCTTCCGCTAACCTTCCACCTCCTTCTGCTTTCACGGCTGAGTCTCCACAGTAAGGTTGTAACCGACACACAGACAGAATACAAAGAGTCCAGACCTGAATTCAAATCCTGATTCCACTGTTTACCAGTGGCACGACCTTCGTCAGGACTTGCCTAGATGCTAATGAACTTCAGTTTTCTCATCTGTAAAATAGAAGTTGCAGTGAGAAATCAACTAAGAACTCTTTGGAACACATAAGTACTGTGGTGATTCATTGTAACGCCAATAATAGCAAGAAAATAGGGATTCAGCTTTACTCTCAAACCTAAAAGGAAAAGTACATTTCTTCTCACCTAAAATGCTCACTACTTGAGCAGGTTATATGTAGCCAATCTATCTTTGGTTTTAAGTAAAAATAGTCTGCTCCAATTATCCTGAAAACTTCTCAAGGGAAAATCACTGTTTAATCTGATAACATCATCCTCCCAATATAAGCAAAACAAACAAACAAAAAACAAACAAATTTTCTATGTTCAAGAAATAATTATAGGTGATTAACATGATGATAATGTTAATGATAAAGAAAAATATGGTATAGTCAACACCCCAAATTTACTTATAAGGAGCTTGGGGTTTTGTTCAGTCTAAAGATGGCAGCAGAGAATATTACAAATATCCCTGGGCTCCACTCTACTGAACACAAATTTCTTTCCACTGAAGCAACTGAAGCGCTTTCACCACATTGGTTTGTTTGCCCCTCACTGCCATGCGAGCTCCTACAGGTAAGACCTACATCTTAGTGACCTTTATATATCTGGTATTCGGCACAGAATGGGCCAGGATCATGGATAGATGGTCAGTCCACCTGCACTGACAGGGAAAATAAGATACAATCTTAAAACAAAAGCTATTGTACAAGTTTATATTATACTTACATCAGTTAAGAGTAAGCTCAGATGCAACTATCAAAATCCTAACAAAAATGGCTTAATCAAAACAAATGTGTATTTCTCTCTTACACAGAAGTCTAGGGCTGGTCTAGCTACAGCTCCACCTTGCCAGGGACTCATGTGCCTTGAGTCTCACCTACTTACTGTTCAGCGGTGTGTGGCTTTCGTTCCCAAGTTTACATCTGGGTCCAAGATGGCTCTGAAGTTCCACTGCTACACCTGCAATCCAGGTAGCAAGAAGGTGGAAGACAGGTCTGCATGGGTATTTGGGAAACAAAATGAATAACCTATGTCAAAGAATGCAGTTTTCTTCTAATATCCATTTCTTCCCTTTTAAATACTAGACTCTCAATTTTCACTCTAGCTAATTGCCATCCACAAAAAAATACTATATTCCCCAGCCTATCCTGTAGCTAAGTTGGCCACACAATTAAGTTGTAGACCATAAGATATGAGCAGAAGAATTGTGTGGAATTTCTGGAAAGTTCCTCTTCTTTAAAAGGAAGACAGATATGATGGCTGGAGTCCTAGCAGCCATCTTGAACCATAAAGACAAAAGCTACATTCTGAAAATGGCAGGCTAATAAACTAGAAGAAAACTGAATATTTGAAATTCTCATAGAAGAACTGTACCAGCTATGGACTGCCAACTCTGAACATCTTTTCAACAAGACAGTAATAAATTTTATCTTTTCTATGCTACTATTATATTCCTGTTTCTCATTAAGCTGAATCAGGACAAATATTTTTTTTCCTCCCCATTCTTATCTACCAGTTTCCAGTATCATTTTCTCCACCAACAATGGCCATCACTGAATGTTCTTTCTCTATCTTAACCTTTCTCACAGGGAGTAGGAAGTAAAGGACACACAGCTCGTAACTTTTATTTTTGCAAACTGTGAAGATTTTATAACAAAAGGAAATAAAACATGAGCATCAACAATTCCCTGTACAACTGCTGTGAGATAAAATTAAAAGAATCACCTCCAAAACCGCAGAAGCATTTCCCATTGCTACATAATATCTATGGTCATGTTTGCAGTATGTACCTGATAAGGAAGAGAACATATCTCTAGGTAAATGGTTCTTAATTAACTAACATACTATAAACTCATCAGGAAAAAATAGTTATTATTCTATATCAAACAGGTAGATCAAGACATCTTTGCAATCTGACCTAAAACCCATTTGAGCAAGATTATTTCATTTTATTTCCTATAAATCCCTATAGTAGAAATTTAAGACATGTACATTATCAAAACAACGTTAGAAATAAGCTGCTGTACACATATCATGAATACTAAAAATATTTTCCACACTACCAGCTATCTTCCCTAAGATTCAATTGGAGTTATGCCTATTGCAATAACCTCAATTCTTATTTTATTTTATCTATATTTAAAGGAGTTCAGTGCATGGCCAATTATAAGATAAAGACATTTCTAAATTGACACCATGGAAAGATCAACATTAGTTAAGTTTTATGAAGATAGTGAATTGGTGTATGCTCAGTCGCTTAAGTCATGTCCAACTCTTTGCAACTCCATGGACTGTAGCCCACCAGGTTCCTCTGTCCATGGGATTCTCCAGGCAAGAATGCTGGAATGGGCTGCCATGCCCTGCTCCAGGGGCTCTTCCCTTCCCAGCGATGGAACCCACATCTCCTACATTGCAAGTGGATTCTTTACCTTTGAGTCACTGGTGAATCGGTAGCTTCTTTGAATCTTTCTGCAAGGTGATCTCTGACTGCAAATGATCACTACAGATCCTATGGTGGAGGAGAAAGACTGGTGGACCTAGAGTTTACTTCAGTGACCCGGATTCTTGTCCTAATTCCACTTCCAACACATAGTGTAAATTTGAACAAGTGTCGATCTCTTCAGCCTCTTTTCTGCTAAATGAAAATAATACCAACTTAATAATTTTGATGAGATTCAATAGCATGTTGAAGCAATTTATAATGGTAAAGAGTTGCATAATATATTATCTGTATGTCTGTATTAGATGGTAATGTTTGGGCTCTAAGTAGCAGAAACTAAATTGTGCCACCTCAAGTGTTTATATGTGTGTCTAGGCAGATAAGTGTGTGCTTCAAGTATACAGAATGTCCTGGGAGAAAAGGAAACAGCATTTATTACTACCATGACTGAGGGTTTTTTCCATGATAAAATGGGAGAGGGCCAAAGCAAAGGGATTTAGAAATAGCAAATCCCTTATTTCTGTTCTTTCAGGGATAATAATGAGTCCCCATATCTACAGTCCTGAAGGTCCCCACCCACATGACCCACACAATGCCCACTTCAAATGCACGTTAATGGTAGGCTGGCCCCTGCAAGAGAGCAACCGGAGTTAGGAAACAGAAGCACTTAAAATCACTTGAAGAAGCCCCTGAATATTCAACATGAGGGTTTTCTGGCAGTTGGGGCCAGCAGCGCCCATGTTTCTGAGGACCACCTTTCTAGGCAGGCAGCACCTCTTTCTGCGCAGATGCTACTGGAAAGCAGTGTGTGGCCTCCACAACTGTGTCAGTGGCTTCTCCTTCCCTCTGTCTTCTTCACTGTCTGTTCTACAAATACCCCCAACACTTTTAACTAAAGCCCCATGATACGCTGAACAGGTGTTACACCTCTGAATAATACCTAGTAATCAAGGACCCCTTTGCCCTCCATTCTCCTACAAATAATGCAAACTCATTCATCTTTGTGCAAAATAAGCTACTCCCGCTGTCTTTACCACAGTCTCCAGTGTCCACTGTAAACAACCACGGCTCCAGCTTCTGCTGCCTTATCGGCTCTAAAGCCCCGAGGACAGGCACCTAGAGAATCCAGAGCACCATCCTAACAACAGCCACCACCTCGATCCATCTCCTCTTCCCCGGGGGTCACCCAGGACGCTGCTGAGGAGGAAACAGTTCAGGTTAAATTGATGTCAGAATGGAGATACTGCTATCAAAAACTGAACGGCGGTTCCTCAGAAAATAAAAACAATACTACCAGTTGATGTAACAATTCTATTTTTGAGTATATACCCCAAATGACTGAAAACAGATCTTGAAATGATATTTGTATACCCACGCTCATAGCAGCATTCTTACTATAGACAAAAGGTAGAACTCAAGTGTCCATTGACAGATGTTTGGATAATCACAACGTGGTTTATACATACAATGGATATTATTCAGCCTGAAAAAGGTAGGACACTCTGACACCTGCTGCATGGCTGAACCGTAAGGACACAATGCCGAGTGGAAATAAACCAGTCACAAGATGACGAATACTGTATGACTACTTGTATGAGGTACCTAGAGCAGTCAGCTCATAGGGACAGAAAACAGAATGGTGGTTGCGGAGTAGGGTTATTGTTTAATGGATATAGAGCTTCAGTTTGCAAGATGAAAAGAGTTCTGGAGACGTTACAAAACTATCTGAATGTATTTAACACTACTGAGCCGTAGTGTTACACTTAAAAATGACTAAGATGGGACTTCCCTGATGGTCCAGTGGTTAAAAATCCACCTTGCGATGCAGGGTACACCAGTTCAATCCCTGGTCTGGGAAGACTGCACAGCCACAGAGCAGCTAGCCTGTGTGCCACTACTACTGAAGCCCATGAGCCTAGAGCCTGAGCTCCGCAACGAGAGAAGCCACCACAATGAGAAGCGCATGCGCTGCAACAGAGGGTAGCCCCACTTGCCACGCCTAGAGAGAGCCCCTGCACAGTGATGAAGACCCAGGGCAGCCAAAAATAATAAATAAATAATAAAAATTTTAATTTTGATAAGTGGTTAAGATGGTAAATATTATAATATGTATATTTTGCCATAGTGTTTTGTTTTGTTTAAAAAAAAAAAAAAAGAGGCCAGAATCTTCTATATCCTCCCCTGGAGCCATGATTTCCATAAGTCCAGCTCTGTAAAGCCCAACCTCAGAAGGCCAACCCAGCTCACACTCAGATCCTGCCATGACCCAAATCCCTTCCAGCTGATGGGAACCTTTCCATCATTGAACTTGTATAACCAGGTAATGAACGCAATCTCAGTCCCAAACTGTGTTGTAGAAGAATATTTTCAGATGTAACGAGGTCCCCACATGGGTAGGACTTTAAGAAACTGCAATGATATACTGTTTCTTGATCTGGGAACACACGAGTGTGTTCCATCTGCAATACCTTATCAAGCTATATCCTTAGGACTGTGCATTCTTCTTTGTGTAAGTATTTTCTTTGTTTCTTTAAAGTTTTTAACAAAATTTCAGCCCTACTTTGTTACTGCTTGTTTTATTCACATGATCCTTGGTCTCTGGCAAGATGAAATGTCCTTGAAGGCCACACAAGAGCCTAGCAGAGCACTAGGCTTCTATTAAGAGCTACATATTTGCCTACCGATTTCACTGAAATCTGGAGATCCCAGGTGTATCAGAGGGAAGAGGCAGGGCCTGAGGCAGTAGAATGGTTTTCCAAACTCTTTCAGCATTAGGGAAACAAAACCTTCCTGATCCCAAAGTTGCAGATTAATAGAACAGCCACAGCAATCCAAACAGGCTCATAGAGGGAAGTTGGCTGTGCTGATGACAATCCACACCTTGGGAAGGTAACAATTCTGATGAAGAAAAAGTTACATACATACACACATGTATATATACACACACACACACACACACACACACACAAAGTGCAGTAACAGTAGAGTCTGACTCCAGCCTTCCCACAAGAAAAATTAACATTTTGCTGTTTTTAACTGGTAGTACCTATATTGAGAAGTGGCTTAAACCAAAATAGATCTGCAAGTGTCAGGCTCTCCTGAACAATATGGTAAGTCCATGATGGCTGATTCTCAAGGAAAGTCAGCTTGAGTGAGAGTTCCTTGATTTTGAAAATGCTGATGACTACCATTTACTCCAAGAAACACAAGGGCTGGCCCCAAAGAAGAAGACAGGCTGGATGCAAAGGACCCTGAAAGGGTAAGACGGAGCCCCCAGAGCCACTGGTAAGAAGGGGTCAGTTTGAGTCTCCAGTTGGAGTCTTCCAGACTCTAAGCTGCTAAGTCTTAGTACATTCTCGTGCACTGGGAAGTGGCGGGGTTGTTTCTCTTTCCACTGTTTCTCCAGGTGCTGGAGAGCAGAGTCCTGTCCGGCAGGGCCGGACTGTCATCTAACAAGCAGACCTGACTCCAGGAGAAGCTGGGAGACGCCCCCAGGCTCTGCCCTTGCCCCTCTGTGCCTGGGCAGAGAGGAAGGAAGGGGGTGGAGGAAAGCAGGGGAGGGTTTGGTGCCAGGGGGATGACTGAAGTCTGACAAGAACACCATGCGTCTGTGGGACTCGTGAGACAGACGGGTGTTCTTGTTGTGGGGCAGGGAAGCCCCCCAAAGCTCATCAGGGGAAAGACACATTTAGCATCTGGGTCAGTCTGAAGCGGAAGGGGACCCGAGACGCCCTCGGCTCCCCTGTTTCTCTCTTTCTGGTTTTGTCTTGTTTGACAAATCAAACCGAATCCCGAAGGACAAGCATGGGAGGGGAGAAGAGGCTCCTTCTCCCCGCAGATTTATGGCATTCTGGATGCAGCTTGCGTCTGTCAGGCCAAAATGGTGAGGGTGGGCTAATAGAGCAGAATTACAGCTTCCTATAATGGGGAAAGTTAAATAGACAAGCTCTCCTACCCCGAGGAGAACGAAGCAGAGGTCAGTGCTGCCGCCTTTGAACATGAATGGCCCCTTCCCCTCGGCTCCCTTTCACATGTGGCCCGGCAACAGTAGCAGACAGATGCGACACAAAGACAGACACACCTGATTAACCATGAATACGACAGCTGTCGCTTCCCCACCGCCGCCACTGCCCACACCCTGGCTCTTTCCGCTGAGTTTTTTCCCCTCCTTTCAGCCAGCGTGAGGAAATTAAACCTACCATTAAGACCCAAGTTAGTGGGAGGGTGTCCGCGGCAGCGGGGGCCTTTGTTTCTCTGCTCACAGACTTGTGATAGGTGCCTTCTGATTTGTCCTTTCATCTGAGCAAGCGTAGGGGCCTCGGTCAGCTGGGGACCCAGAACCCAGGGAAAGGCCAGCGGTGGGTCGGGGTGGGACCGGGCTGACTCAAACAGGAGGGAGAAAGTGGACTGACTGAAAGCCGCACGTTCTGTGCATCTGAAAGTGGGTCCCCCTACTCCCCTCTACCCCATCCCACGCCCCCCCACCCTCCCCACACCTCTCCGTTTTATTCTCTTGCCTCCAGCAGCCAGAATTCCCTGTTGCTAAGAACACCCACCCTTAAAACAAGCTGGCTGTCAGGAATGGACCCATAGGAAGCAGCACTCAATGCAGCACTGTCTTTCCATTAGAACTTACTTATTTTGCCCTTCTGTGAGCTGACCTTAAAACAGAAGAACCAGGGCAGGTGTCTGGGGTTTTTATTTGTCCCCCTCTCTCAGGTAGCCAAATCCTTGAGTTCCAGTTAACTTTTAAGACCTTGAGAATCACGTACAGGAGGAAATCTAAGTGTTGAAAGGCAACTTTATTTCTAATGACATAAAGTGTAATGTGATTATAAGAGCTTCCAGAAACCTTTGCAATGGTAATTACAGCCTTGAGTGTGAACCCTGAGTGTTCCTCAGAATTTTTTTTTTTTTGGTCAAGCTTGGGTTAATCATTTGACTCCTGTAAGCTTGCATTTCTAGACCTTCAAAGGTTCTCTCCATTGTCAGAAAGTCCCTTAAGTATTTGCAAAGAGAGACTAATAAAAATAACCAGAAATCACTCAGTGAACATCCAGCCTTATAACATAATGATGGGACGGTAACTGGGTAATTTAACTCAATCTCACAGAAATTCAACAAGCATCCCCGATTTCCTCATGAGTGGAAACATGGTGAAATAATTCAAGCCTATCACCTGAAGGCTCAGTGTTTCTCATGAAGCCTCAAGCCCACCATGTGCCTCTGACTTCTCCTAAGAAATCAGGGAGATATTTCCATCAAGGTAATCAGGGAAAGGGCTAACTGAATTGCCTAGAAATTTTTGTTATATGTAACACAGTAGAAGTTCCTAAAAGCCCTGTTTTGTAGGACATTGGGATTTGTTCTAGAACACAAAGGTAGCCTACAGGGCTTGGTGACTGGAGGCTCACCTTTCATCTCACTGATGAAGAGGTATATCCACTGTTATTAATAAACCAATTGAGGGTGTCTCACCTCAGAGCCATCTGCAAAGCCCTTACTCACTTTGCCTTCCAAACCGTCTCTACAACTCTTCTTCCAATCTCCAATCTCTTTTTCTTGCTTCACAGAGCCCACAGTTTAAGCAGAGTAAGCCTGTCTGTTTTCAATTCTTAACTTTTCACACACACGGCAAATGAGAGGAACTTCTGAACACTGCGATCATCTGGCTGATGAGCAAGCTGTTTTCCATTTCTGGCAACAAATACTTTTGGCTTATCTTGACGGGAAGAAAAGGGATGAAAATATACTTTGGTTGGATATCGTTGATAGCATTTGTCATCTTTGCAGCTAAAAAAAATTAGCTTAGAGAAAATTTCCCTCAGTACTGCAGAAGATGGCAAAAGAATTGACACCACCGCTGAGATGCCAGCTGAACCGAATTCATAAAAGAAGTAACCTACTGTGATATTTTTCATAACAAACACAACATCTCATCATGAAGTGTGCTGAGGGCTGGACCAGCAGTTAGGATCCGCGGAGCCTGGGCTGGGGGTGGGGGTACGGGGGCACACAGTACCTATCAAGGCTCACTTTACATGTCTGTAACCTGTCCCCCTTTGTATCAGTTTGCTGGGGCTGCTGTAACAAAGTACTACAAACTGAGCAACTTAAACAACGGAAATGTATTGCCTCATAGCTCTGGAGACTAGAAGTCCAAGATCAAGGTGTTAGTAGGGCTGACTTCTCCTGAGGCCTCTCTCCTTGGCTTGTAATCAGCCATCTTCTGTATCTTTACATGGTTTTCTCTCTTTATGTTTCTGGCCCTAAGCTCATCTTCTTATAAGGACACCAGTCATATTGGATTAGGGTCCGTCTTAATGACTTAATTTTAACCCCATTATTTCTTTAAAGACTCAATCTCCAAATACACTCTTGGGTACTGGAGGTTAGAACTTGTAGGGGGATGTGATTTAACCCCTATAACCCTTTGAGGCACTCAACTGAGTAAGTTCAGCTCTATCTCAACTCAGACTCTGAGCCTGTGGTCTGGATCCACAAATAAAGTGAGTTGAGTAGGCATATGGCATCACTCTTGCCATGATTTACTCACAACAAAACATGAAGGAAGTAAAACAGATGGGCATGTTGTTTGAAGGCAGGAGAGTCCATCTTGTGGATTCCAGGGGCCGTGAGAATCACAATACCACCTCTCAAAAGAGTCAGGAAGACAAATAAGTGAGATTACTTCCGCTCTAAGGTGAAAGTGTTTTATGACTGCATTTTCTCACCCTCATTGACCATGCCCATTCACCAAAGCCCAGAACAAAAGGGTTTTTCCCCCATTACATTTAGAAACAGCAAAGAGCAGAGGAATGAATCATCAAACAGGCAGAACACTCTTCCTATGACTCTGTTACCTGAGTGAAAACATTACTTCCTGAAAGAGTGAAAAAAGAGAAAAGTGGCAGGAGATGACTCACAGCAGTGACAGCGTCGAGGCAAAGAACTTTAGGACAGCTTGAACTTTAGAAACAGGCAAGGCTAGATGATGAAACGCAGCGGGGTAAGCACACTCCCTCGGGGAAACAAGGCTTGGACGGGGGGAGGAACTATGAATAAGAGGTTCCCAAAAAAAGATGTGTGTGTGACTTACTTAATAGATCCACCAACGTGCAGCCGTGGGTTGGGTATGATGGTTCTAAATACCCTGTGACACGTATTTACAAAGAAATTGGGTGGCTTTACTTAAATGACACCTTCTTATTCACCACTGCCTCCTGCAGCACTGCTAGTCACCGAGGCTCCTGGAGCAGCACCGTTTAGTCATGAGCCATGTGCTGGCAGTGGCCCGGAAGAGAAGAGAAGACCACCAGCTCATGACTATGGAGTTCCACAGGAAAGATGTAGCTCTTGTGATGGCGTGAGTTGTGAGTTGATTTGTGTCTCCCAAAAAGAAGTGTTGAAGTCCTAGCCCTCAATATCTCTGAATGGGACCTTATTTGGCAAAAAGATCATTGCAGATTTAATTAGTTAACATGAGGTCACATTTCAGTAGGGTGGGTCCTTAATCCAATATGGCTGGGGTCCTTAAAAGGATAAATCTGACCACAGAAGTAGAGATATACATGGAGAATGTCATGAGATGATAGAAGCAGAGCCAAGGAATTCCAAGAATTGCCAGCAGATACCAAAAGCTAGGGGAGGCAAGGAAGGATTCTCTCCTACTGGGCTCAGGTGTCTGCCAACACCTTGATTTCAGACCTCCACCCCCCAGAACTGTGAGGAAATCACTTTCAGTTATTTAAGGCATATGTTTGGTTGTGCTCTGTTACATGGCAGCAATGAGTTCAGTTCAGTCGTTCAGTCATGTCCAACTCTTTGGGACCCCATGGGCTGCAGCATGCCAGGCCTCCCTGTCCATCACCAACTCCAGGAGCTCAAACTTGTATCCATCGAGTCGGTGATGCCATTCAACCGTCTCATCCTCTGTTGTCCCCTTCTCCTCTTGCCTTCAATATTTCCCAGCATCAGGGTCTTTTCCAACGAGTGGGCTTTTTGCCTCAAGTGACCAAAGTATTAGAGCTTCAGCTTCAACATCAGTCCTTCCAATGAATATTCAGGACTGATTTCCTTTAGGATGGACTGGTTAGATCTCCTTGCAGTCCAAGGGACTCTCAAGAGTCTTCTCCAACACCACAGTTCAAAAGCATCAATTCTTCGGCCCTCAGCTTTCTTTACAGTCCAACTCTCACATCCATACATGACCACTAGAAAAAACATGGCATTAGCTTTGACTATACAGACCTTTGTCGGTAAAGTAACGTCTCTACCTTTTAACGTGCTGTCTAGGTTGATCATAGCTTTTCTTTCAAGGAACAAGCATCTTTTAATTTCATGACTGCAGTCACCATCTACAGTGATTTTGGAGCCGATGAAAATAATGTCTGTCACTGTTTTCATTGTTTCCCCATCTATTTGCCATGAAGTGATGGGACCGGATGCCATGATCTTAGTTTTCTGAATGTTGAGTTTTTTCTGAATGTTGAGTTTTCTGAATGTTGAAGCCAGTTTTTTCACTCTCCTCTTTCACTTTCATCAAGAGGCTCGTTAGTTCCTCTTTGCTTTCTGCCATAAGGGTGGTCTCATCTGCCTATCTAAGGTTATTGATATTTCTCGCAGCAATCTTGATTCCAGCTTGTGCTTCATCCAGCCCAGCATTTCTCATGATGTACTCTGCATATAAGTTAAACAAGCAATATACAGCCTTGATGTACTCCTTTCCCAATTTGGAACCAGTCTATTTTCCCACATCCAGTTCTAACTGTTGCTTCGTGACCTGCGTACAGATTTCTCAGGAGGCCGGTCAGGTGGTCTGGTATTCCAATCTCTTTAAGAATTTCCCACAGTTTGTTGTGATCCACACAGTCAAAGGCTTTAGCATAGTCAATAAAGCAGAAGTAGATGTTTTTCTGGAATTCTCTTGATTTTTCTATGATCCAGTAGATATTGGCAATTTGATCTCCGGTTCCTCTGCCTTTTCTAAATTCAGCTTGAACATCTGAAAGTTCTCAGTTCACATACTGTTGAAGCCTACCTTGGAGAATTTTGAGCATTACTTTGCTAGTGTGTGAGATGAGTGCAATTGTCCTGTAGTTTGAACATTCTTTGGCATTGACTTCCAAAGGAAGGCAATGGGATTGGAATGAAAACTGACCTTTTCCAGTTCTGTGGCCACTTCTGAGTTTTCCAAATCTGCTGGCATACTGAGTGCAGCACTTTCACAGCATCATTTTTTAGGATTTTAAATAGCTCAACTGGAATTCCATCACCTCCACTAGCTTTGCTCATAGTGATGCTTCCTAAAATCCACTTGACATCACGCTCCAGGATGTCTGGGTCTAGGTGAGTGATCACACCATTGTGGTTATCTGGGTCATTAAGATCTTTTTCGTATAGTTCTGTGTATTCTTGTCACCTCTTCTTAATATCTTCTGCTTCTGTTAGGTCCATACCATTTCTGTACTTGATTGTGCCCATCTTTGAATAAAATGTTCCCTTGGTATCTCTAATTTTCTTGAAGAGATCTCTAGTCTTTCCCATTCTATTGCTTTCCTCTATTTCTTTGCACTGATCACTGAGGAAGGCTTTCTTATCTCGCCTTGCTATTCTTTGGAACTCTGCATTCAGATGGATTTATCTTTCCTTTTCTCCTTTGCCTTTCACTTCACTTCTTTTCTCAGCTATTTGTAAGGCCTCCTCAGACAACCATTTGCCTTTTTTCATTTCTTCTTTTTGGGGATAGTTTTGATTACCTCCTCCTGTATAATGTTATGAACCTCCATCCATAGTTCTGCAGGCACTCTATCAGATCTAATCCCTTGAATCTATTTGTCACTTCCATTGTATAATTACAAGGGATTTGATTTAGGTTATACCTGAATGGTCAAGTGGTTTTCCATACTCTCTTCAATTTAAGTCTGAATTTGCAATAAGTTGTTCATGATCTGATCCACAGTCAGCTGCTGGTCTTCTTTTCACTGACTGTATAGAGCTTCTCCATCTGCAAAGAATACAACAATATGATTTTGGTGTTGAACATCTGGTGATATCCATGTGTAGAGTCGTCTCTTGTGGCGTTGGAAGAGGGTGTTTGCTATGACCAGTGAATTCTCTTGGCAAAACTCTGTTAGCCTTTGCCCTGCTTCATTTTGTACTCCAAGGCCAACCTTTCCTGTTATTCCAGGTATCTCTTGACTTCCTAATTTTCATGGCAGTCATAGAAAACTAGAACAGCACACTGCACACTGTGGTGAAACCCATAAGACTTACTCCCCATGTTCTTCTGCTCCATGGCTTCTAAACAATATCCTTCCAAAGGCCTCCACTTTCAGGAACTTGGCTCTTTTCCAATTTTTAAAAACCTTTACTGTTTTTCCACCCTCTAATGCCAACATGTTGCACCCTCAGTAGATCACAGCTGGAGATAGACTGTCTACCTTGTTTTCAGTGGTGACTTCTTCTGTAATCTTAACTTATCGTAAAGACCTTGGGCAAGTCTGTAGGCCTTCATCTCTTCATTAGAAAACGAAGGACTTTGAACTATAGGAATTTCTAGTCTGAACCACTGAAGACCATAACCCCCATTTTTCTTCCTCAGTGTTTTAGACTCCCAGAAGATAAATGAGAAAGGGAGCAAAAATGTGATGTTTCCTTCTCTCCTGTGATATTTTTAAGGTTTTGTTACAAAAATTAAATGAAAAATATTTCTTGAATAGACTGTTTAGCAAGCTGCAAGAGAAAAGAGAAAGGATATCAAATCAAAGGAGATGTTTCAAACCATAGAGCTATCAGTTAATCAACCACATGTATTGATGCCTAATGAGAGACAGAACATACAGATGAACAATGGCCACATCATGCATAAAAAGTAGAGTTCTGACCTACACGCTGCAGTAACCAGCCCAGGAAACAACCCATTTTCTACAGTAACCAGTCCAGGAAGTCAGCCTCCTGTGTTAGGCTTATAGAAGGTCAGACTCCTATCAGCAGTAACAATCCAAAATGACTAGAGCTTAATAACTGGCAGCTTTTCTTATTTTTGTCCACACCCTTCCAACGTAGGACCTAAGAAAATCAAATACATACCCCTAACTGATTTCACAGGACGCCTTGCTTCTAGGTACCTGCCTCCAGGTTCCCTGAGCCAACAGTCTACAATTAAGACGCGCATGAAGCCTTTTCTTTTTTCCACTATAAATCTTTCCCATTCTTTCACTTGCCTTTGAGTCTCTGCCAAAACATAAGTGATGGTGGCTAATCCCCTTGCTAGATCAAGTTCTAAATAAACACCTTTGCTCGTTCTTATTTGGGTGGTCTTCATTTATTTCCACACTAACAAATACAAATAAATCCTAAGGAGACTCTTGGCAGGTAGGGAAAAATACAAGGAGGTATAAGACGTGGTCTTTATACTTAACAAACTTTTAAAACCTTGGGATTTGAGATAAAATGCACAGAGAACGAGAACATCTACCACAACAGACAAGCAAGTGATTACTTTATTACTAAGCAAGTAATAAAAACAGTCAGGAATAATGAGTCCCCTGAGTGTAAGTTCTAGGCAATGAGTGTAGAAGTCTGGAGGAGAGAGATTACTTTTGACTGGGGTGATCAGATATGAACGGGACCTCAGTATTCAGAAAGGAATTATTACAATAAGTGAGTCCCTTTGATCACATAATTACTTAATCTTGGAAGTCTGGGGAAACAGGAAGGAGCCCTAGCAGGAAACCTGTTTGTTCTATGACTACTTTGTCACTTAGAGGAGGGTGACTTATTGGGAAGCCCCCTCCTTCCTCTTCATAAGCTCCAAATGAGTTAGACCTTCCCTGAGTCACTCAGACTGCAGATGGGATGAACTCAGCCAGCTGGCCTCTGTGTTTCTGTTCCAAATCTCTGCCGCAAATTCCTGGCTGCCCATTAAGAGAAGACCTATATCCCCACCAAGAAGTTGTTGAAAGCCAAGCAGAGGAGTTCTCTCTGATGCTGAGGTTTTAGGGAATTGTATAAACAGGACCCTTCTTTCCTGACCAAGTTGTGGATCAGTTAAGAGGCATAAGTATAAGACAGAGGTAAAAATGGCATCTTTTTTTCTTTTTTCAAATTGAGAAAGTCTTGATTAGAGACCATGACTTTAGGTCTGTGGACTTGTTAATACTGTACCACTGAAATGAAATCCCCTAGCCAGAATCAGGCAATGCTGGAAGACAGGAAACTTGGCCACATGGGGAGCTGCCCCTTAAAACTTGAGACTTAAAGGAACAGAAAATGTTCACTTTCTCCAGTCAATTCCCAGACAGAGGGAGGAGACAGTGAGACACACATCTTCAATTGATTCTCCCAGACTAATCATTTTCCTCTCCCTCCAAGGAGGTGAAGGAGAGGATGGAGAGAGGCCCGAGGGTTTACTCACTGGAAGCACATTCCCCTGGAAACAAGAGGAGTGCAGAATAAACATTCCTATGTCACACCTACAACAAGCAGCACTAGGTCTCTGCAGGTTTGAAGTCTTTCTCTCTCACACATACACACATGCACTTCTATGCACACACACATGTGCACACGTGGCTACCAATGCTGTGGTCATATTTTTTACTTTTTTAACTTTTTTAACTCTAAGAGGAACAAATGTATTAATAGAGAAAATCTCCCAAGTAAGGGATGCCCTCAGCATGGACCGGTGTTAAGTGCAGACCCTGAAGTCAGGCGTCTAGTCCTGGCATTAATGGCTCTGTCCCTAATTATGCACTGGGACTCATGGCACTTGCCTTGCTACCTGTGAAAGATGGGAGATAAAATGAGAGAGAGTCCCCACATAACTCAGTTTTAATTCCCAGAGGCACCGAGATAGGCCCATAATAAGAGAAAATAGTCATTTTTTTTTCCTGAAATATGGGATAAATGTGGAATAGCCTGGAGAGAAATGAATGGAAAAATGAAGAAGGAAGTAGGGCTGAGGAAGGAGGGAAGAAAAAAGGGTTAGTCTTGCAAATATAAGACAGGAAGAAAAAAAAGGGGGGCAGAACTGGCATTTGCCAAGGTTCCCCTGGAAGGAGCTACAGGGACCTCGAAGTCAGAACTTCGTTCACTGGTAGATGCACAGGAAGGCTCAGCGGGAAATGCAGCTTCAGCTGGAAGGGTATAGAAGGACCGTGCTGTTTCCTTCTGTCAATAAGGGACTCGTTCAGTTTCTCCACCTGTTCTCTCTGCCCTCCGTTTCCCTTTCATGTGCTTTCATTCAGCACAACTAGGCACCAGATGCTGTGACAGGTGCTGTGCACGCAGAGGAAGAGGACTCTCCCTGCTACCTGCAGGGGGATTCAGGTCAGGTAGAGAGGACGAGAGCCGTGTTCTGTTACAGTGCGATGGGATGCGTGCAGAGAGACACAAACAAGAGGCAGCAGGGACCAGAGGAGAGGCCTGAACTTTCGGAGCAAGGGAAGGGACCACCGGAGGGCTCCTTCTCAAGGCTGTCCAAGACACAGACACAGAGAGGAGTGGGGAGACGTGAGCCAGGAGGGTGGGTAGCCAGGTCATAAGGAGCCCCACTGGCCATGCTGAAGAGTCTGGATTTTGCCTTGAAAATAGGGAGAAGCCAGCAAAGGGTTTTCAATACGGCTTACAAAGTTGTTTTCAGATTTATACTCACAAAGTTTGGAAAAAGAGCTAACTACAAAGGATAAAATAAAATACACCCACAATCCCACCACCCAGAAATAACCATAATTAATATTTTGATGGTTTTCCTTCTGGTATTTTTTTACTATTTATAGCTATATGTATCTAGGCAAAGAGAAAAAGGTTTTCAAAACATCAGACAAATTATACCATAGCTACAGTTCTATATGTTGCTCTTGTGATTTATACCATAAACACCTTCACATCATTAAAGTTTTTTCCAAACGTGTGATCTAAATAATGACACAGAATTCTATTAATTGGATTTAACTAATGTTTTCCTTATCGTTAGTTTGGTTTCTTTCCAGATCTTTATCTATAACTCTTATTATATCCCTAAGATAAATTTTGCCCAAAAAGGAAATCATTGGGTTAAAAGATATGAACATTTTAAGATTAAGAGCACCAATATAGCAGGTTTAAAAGATAAAGATGGACGCATAGAAATTTATATTGTTTATTTCCTTTATGTTCTGTTAACTCACTTGTTTGTCTTCAGTGAAAGATAAGGAGAAAGATCTAAGCCACTTATGGGTGTTTCAGTTAATGGAAGGTTCATCATGATTATGAGGTTATGACAGGAACCCACAGGGATCACATTCATGCTCTGACACTCTTGAGGTTGCAGAGATCCCATGGGATCTAAAATTTAATCTGTCCTGACCCTCAACCAATTGGAGTACTCAGAGTTCATGTTTTCCTTCCTGTTGGAAAAAAATCTCAAGGTCCAAAGCCCCCCACTGGATGACCTTTAAGGTTCCTTTTCCTGTTGAAATTCTCTGCATCTCTGTGAATGTTCCTTACAAGTGAGCTACATTATTAGCAGTGCTTTTAACATGATGCTCCTTCTCCAAAGGCAGACAGAAGGAAGAACATTTAAGCCTTCTATTGACATAACAGAAATTTCTCAAATGCTCTCAAATTTGTCTTTATTTGTGTGCTGCTGCCTATAAATTACTTTCTTATGGGGTATGGTTTGAATTACAGAAACAATCCACCCCTTCCCCAGGGCTACAGAATATGTCTTTGCGATGTTCATATCCTAACTGCAATCCCACTGTGATGTTTTGCTGATGGTCCCTGGAGCTTACATCAGACGTAATTCTTGGGCAACAGAGGCTGGGTTCCGGTAATGTGACCAGTTCTGTTCGTTAGAACCCTTCTGACAACAAGCTGTCTCTAAAGAGCCTTTCTAACATGTGTTTATAATCACTTGGAGTTATCTCTATGGCACTTGAGTTGCCTTCCATCTGAAGTGGCCCTTAGGGTAGCGCGCACTCATCCAGTCTGCCCCTGGCTTTGTGGTTTTTTAATCTGGCATCTCAGGAGGCAGACTGCTCTAACTGAAAAAGCACCAAACTTGTCTCAAGAGGTCTAGAGTCTTGGCCAAGTTCTGCCACTGACAACCCAAGTGACTGAGGAATCTGCCTCCCATCCACCCGTCTCTCAGAATTGTCATGAGGTGTAAAACCAAATACTACTCATCAGAATAGAAAACAATGCACACACTTGCCTTGATGAAGTTGGTACAGTCGGTTCCTGGACTCCCTGAGGATACCAAACTCTGAGGATGTTCAAGTCCATTATATGAAATGGGGTGTCCAGTCAGCTCTCCATAACCACGGTTCCACATTTGCAAATACAGAGGGCTGACTATATTTTATTGCAATAATCTCATTTATATGAACAGTGCAAGAAATAATACAGTCCATAAAGAAAATGTATTCATTCAAAAAATTTATTAAGCCCACCAGGGATAAGAGCAGACACTTGGCAAACCAAGAAAAGCAGAATACAGTTCAGGCAGTCAAGGGGTTCAGAGAGGAGTTGGAAAACAGCACCTCTGGCCATGAGAAGCACTTTCTGTGTGTAGCAGGATGTGGGGGTGCAGAGGAGCGGGCAAGGAACCTGCCAGGGGAAAGTCAGCAAAGGTCAACTGGTGGTGTTTGAACAAAGTCTTGAAAGATGTAAAAGACAAGGTCCAGGCAGATAAGTCAGAAAAGGAAGCATTACTCACAAATCCCCCAAGAAGCAAAAGGACGCAACACGGCCAGGGTAAGAGTGCGAGAGTGTGTTGGGAAATGCCAAGGCTGAAGACTTGTTTTCTGGGCAGGACAGAGCCAGTGATGAGCATGGTTATATTAGTCACGGTCCAGGCAAGAAACATCTGGCACACTGAATTCAGTAATTTAAGAATTATTTACAAAGGGATTACGTTCAAAGGTGTGGGTGGGGTGTAGGGAAACCACGTGGGGCCCTGTTGCCATCCTTAGGCCTAAAGGGTGAGGGTAAAAACACAAACTTGGAGGAGAGAATCATGTGGAGAAGGCCATCTGATAGGAGTTGTGGGTATCAGTCGAGGGATGCAGCCAGTGTTTGGAGATCTCCAGGGAAGCGGGCAGGGGTTGGAGGGAGGTTCAAGAAGGAAACATATGTAGAGCTGATTCACTTTATCATAAAGCAGAAATCAACACAACAATACAACAATGTAAGCTATCATATATGTCTGAGCTTAAGAGTGAAGTTTAAGAGAACATTTCAGATAACTGTTTTCCCCTATAAAGGTAAAAAATGTCTTTTTTTTTTTTTGGATGTATCTCTTTCTAAAGTGGCTCAATGGTGAAGAATCCACCTGGCAATGCAGGAGACTTAGGAGATGAGGGTTCGAACCCTGGGTTAGAAAGATCCCCTGGAGAAGGGAATGGCAATCCACTCCAGTATTCTTGCCTGGAGAATCACATGGACAGAGGAGCCTGGCAGACAACAGTCCAGGGGGTCGCAAAAGTCAGACTGAGCAACTATGAATGCACATGTACCTATCTCTAAATGCCATTTATTTATATATCAAACACAGAATCTAGCTTCCCTTCTATATAGCTCAAGACTTGCTTCTTCTTACTGAAAGCAAGTTTTCCATTTGAATCCAACTTGTCCCCATCCTCGTTAGTCTAAACCTCTAAGCATATTTCCATCCCTCTTGTTAGAGCTGAAGACTGGCCATGTGACTCAATTCTGGCTAACAAGATGGGCGAGCTAAAAGCTTCCTGGGAAAGGAGGTTCGTTGCTTTTCTGCAGGAAGTACTAGCAACTAGCCCCCTCTGACTCACACTCTCTGGTCACCATAAGGGAGCACTACCACTATTGCTATTGGCAATCCTTCTGTGCACGTAAGGAGAGCCAACCTGAGGATCAAGTCAACACTGCACACACAGAGATGGACATAGCATGAGTTCTTACGCGTAGCACTGAACCACTGGCTCAGCCTTTCTGGAGTTTCTAGATGTCTTAACCACTTCAGCCACTTTCACTTTTTCTATTAACCGCCAATGCAAGCACCCTAACCCATCCAGACTACCTAGACCCTTCTGGTGAGGCTCCCAGGAGTTGTCATTTCTCGGTGACAACAAGACAACATGGCTTAAAGCCCCTAGCACGGAACTTAGCACACGTGGGGCTCTGGGCAAGTGTCCGCTCCTGTCCTGTTGGCTTCTGCTCAGCCTTGAGCACTCTCCCACCCAGATCCCCACCACTATTTCTGATATGCTTTGTGTGCCAGGAGCCGGGTCCCAGCAGGCCTCCTGATAGTTGAGTGCTCAAGCCTCACCACCTTGATGGAACTCCGTGACCATGGATGGAACTCTGTGACCCAGAAACAGCAGCGAACAAGCCACCTTCCTTATTCAACTGCCAGCACAGCTAGTCACAGAGATTCTTGCTCTTTAAGGCACTCAGATACAGTGGGGTAGCATGAACACCACCATTAGAAGCTCAGAAAACTTGGTTTCTGATCGTTCACAGCTAGTTCAAGATGTTCACACCTGAGTCATCATTGCCAGTATCAGTCCTCGCATTGCAGATGTGCAGAAAGACTGATTAATAAAGAATTCTGATGACTGTAATGTTCACAGTATCACTAAAGGAGAAGGTTGAGACTCTAGCCAGTAATCTCTTTTGAAAAAGAGTCCTCTGAATTTCCCCTCCCATCACCCTGAATGTCTTAGTTCTGGGATTTTGGCCCATCAGAAGTTGAATAAATCCTCATTTAGAAGGACGTTTCAAACTTCCCTGAGCTACACTGCTCGAGAATAGCCCATACTATGGTAATGCATCCTAAGAAACCTTCACAAAATGGGAAGGTTTTTGTCCTTTTGGTTTTTTGGTTAAAATTCACTTGAATTTGACATGGGAACCTTACAGTACTCTCTTACAACACTTGAAGAGTCCTTGGGGTACTGTGGAAACAAGTGCTGAAAACGCTGGTCTGGGGACACCAGCCTGGGTGGAAAGTGCTTCCCCATCTTGCCAATGACACTCTGGTGACTCAGTGTTTGTCACACCAAGACCCACTGTACCTCATCTTCTTCTGCCTCCCTGCAGGGAGAGTAGGGATTCGTTGGATCACATATATAAAGTGCTTTCAGTTTTCCAGATCCAAGTTAAGTAAACGTAAGGCCTTGTCATCTCCCAGGTGTTAAGGAAGGAGGGTTGGGAGGATAGCAGGTAGGATCTTTCTTTCACAAAAGTGCTAACTAAGCCAAAGGCCCAGACAAAGCCAAGACCCAGAAACTTCTAAAATGGAGAAGATTCTGATAACTGCTTTAAGTATCAAATTTCTAAATTTCCTGAAAACTTTAAGAAATCTTATGAGCTAGTCCAAATGTCTCTGTCATATATGTTCAATTCCTTTCTTCCTGAAAGGCTCAAGTATCCAGCAATATTTTAATATTTACATGTTTATTTCTTTGCCATATAATCATATCAACTTGGACTCAATGCAAATATGTGAAGTTTTAAACACAAAGAGAAGCCAGGTTACTCACTGAAGGGAAACCCTGTGTCAGCTTTCATTACCACATGCCAAAAATGTTAGGCAAACACACTAATTTACTAAACCAAGACAAAACTAGCCCACCCGCACTCAGGAGTTCCCTCTCAAACACGTGCACTGCTAACAAAATACTGAACCTTAAACTCATTTGGAAAATGAGCTTGTGAATTTTTTTCTTTAGCAAATGCCACCGGCTGACCCCGCCTTCAAGTCAAACAGCTGAAACTCAGCTTGTCTTGTTTCCCTTGAGTACTGAGTTGTAAAGGCCACTAGTTTCAATTCATTTTGCCAGAAATAACTTGAAGGCACTTCTGAACAGGCACTAAAGCTCTTGTAATGATGTAGTCATTTTAAATTAACAGCTTCACTTAAAATAACTAAACCTGATTTTTGTGTGTGACCAAAATTTATATTGGAACATCTCCATGGAGGTGAAATCTAGTGCGTTCACCCCAGGCAGGCGTTTACTGACAAACAAGAATTGGAAGAAGAGGTTTAAATTCAGATGCCAAAAAAAACAAGACTGTTTCTGAAAAGAGAGTCTTATCTACCTTGTCAGTCCCTCTGGGATGAACCTAAGCCTTGGTTAGGTAAAAGAACCAATGCACGATTCCTCTCCAAAACATTTTCTTTACCTGGAAACATGTGCTAGAAAGTAGCAGTGTCAAGTAAAAAAAGGAAAAGAGAGCGAAGATTCTTTGCATGCCAAAAACCTGTAAGCAACCAAAATGTCCTTCAATACGTAAATGTTCGGAATACTGCTGCTGCTAAGTCACTTCAGTCGTGTCCGACTCTGTGCGACCCCATAGACGGCAGCCCACCAGGGTCCCCCATCCCTGGGATTCTCCAGGCAAGAACACTGGAGTGGGTTGCCATTTCCTTCTCCAATGCATGAAAGTGAAAAGTGAAAGGGAAGTTGCTCAGTCGTGTCCGACTCTTCGCAACCCCATAGACGGCAGCCCACCAGGCTCCCCCATCCCTGGGATTTTCCAGGCAAGAGTACTGGAGTGGGGTGCCATTGCCTTGGCAATAAATAGAAATTGACTATCGATACACACAACTTGGATGGACTTCAAGGGCATTATACTGAGTGAATAAAAAAAAAAAGCCAGTCTCAATAGGTTGCATACTGTATTATGCCCTTTGTATAGTACTTTCAAAATTACAGAATTGGAAAAATCTTAGTGGTTATCATAGATTAAAGATGGTGAGTATGGTTATAACAGGTAGTGTGAGGGAGAGCTCCATGGTGATGAAATCATTCTGTTTCTTGATGATTACAGGAATCTACACGGGAGTGACAGAAAGGCTCAGAACTCTGCACACACTGCCCCAACGTCAGTTTCCCAGTGTTGATATAATTACCTAAGAGGCCACCTTAGGCGACACTGGGTAAAACGGATACGGGAACACTCTGTACTTTCTTTGCTATCATCACAGCTTTTTACAAATCTATAATTATTCAGCATAAAAAAAGTAAAGAGAGCGTCAAAAGGAACAAGGAAAGAAGTAGGAGAGAAAAAGGAAAAGAAACAACTGGGGTGAATACTGCCAACTTCAGAGACGAAAGGTGACAGGGAAGACTTGAAGGAGAAGACAGTAAGAGTAAACGTTAGAAGTTACAGGCAGGCAAGCTGACAACCAGAAACTGTTAGGGTCATACACTGTAAATGAACTCAGTGGGCAGAGAAAGGAAAGATCGTTGAACTGTTACCCTTGAATGACAAGGATAGAAACGAAGCACAGTGAGCAGGAAGACATGGGGTAACTGTGGCAGCAGGAGCTACAGGGGGGTCCAGTGGGGAGCAAGGAGGAGGGGGTTGCGGGTGGGGATGTAGCGGCTGATATTCCTTAGAATATGACATATCTCAAATGAGAGAAAAAAGGATGACTGAGGACGATGTCTGATCTAGAAAGAAATACTGGGAAGGAAAATGTGCCATGGAAGTCAGTAAATTGAGAAAGAAGAGCCTCGAGCAGAATTACTGATCAAATAATGAAGAGGTAACATGTAGGTGAAACAGAAGGAGAAAAGCACACACCCAGTCCTGGGAAAATAACAGAAAACAGGAAGACAAGTGATGAACAACAAAATACAATGACCTCCACAAAGGTGTTTCCTACATGGGTTTCAAAGCCAACAACAACACACCTTGATTTTTCCAGATTTACTTAACAAATCTCTTTCTTAGGCAGCCTAGTTCATATCAAGTATACATCAAGCCTGATTTTCATTTCAGAAAACATGACCTTAATGAGTACAGTTCATGTAAAAGTAACACAAAACTGCAGGAGGGTGGATTCTGTACCGGAGGAAAGAGTTTACAAGCCATCTCTTGGGCAAACATCTTGGAATCTCCCGGGGCTATGGATGAGCATTACTAAACTTCAGTGTCCTCAAGAGCATAAGCAAGACACCATTAAAATCAAGAAATTGATATAGTAATTCTTAGATCTTTGAGATTTACCATGGTCATAAAGGAGTTTGTAGCACATGGGGAAAAGTGAAGTTTCTCACTGCTGCAAAAGACGGTGGGAAATTCCAAGGAGGCCAGCCCCTAAGGAGAGAAAAGGAAGAAAGATGGCTGGCCACTCTCCATAGGTGGAGAAGCTAAAAAGCAAAATACTGGTTTCTCTCCCAGCTTCTGGGTAAATGTCAACTCAGAATTCTTTGGACTCACTCACTCAACAGTGGGCAAAGAATTGATGTCATCCTGAAAATGCGGTTGGACAGGAATCCATATCTCTCCACTGCCTCCGAGCCCAACCTCTGGCCCCAGATAAGAGGTCAGCAAATAATATAAAAATTAAGAACCTAAAGCACATGGTAAATGTTGCCAGATATTATTCCCCAATAAATTATGTTCCTGCGGCAATACAAAGAAAATCCCATTCTTCTTGGCAGTTTTATATCAATTCCTTGCAAGAAGCAGAGACATGCATTTTTAGGAGGAATGCTTTGATAAACCTGATCTAAGGCTAGGTGCCCAGGGCCTGTGGGTGGCTGGTGCCAAGGACTCAGAGAAGTGAGGAATGGCTAAATGTTTCTGCAGAGTCAAGGGTGAATGGAGGGGAAGAATTCTCTCAACTGGTGAATTTGAGAAGCTGTTTGGTAGGAGGTTTAAAAGATGCAAAGGTCAACAGCGGAGAATAGACTTGGGGGGAGATACCTAACGGCAGTTTGGGGCATGAAGTCTGAGCACTGTGAGATGAAAAGCCCCCTCATCATCTTCCTTATAAAATCTTTAGTAAAATCTATATTCTCAGCCTTGAGGAGTAGATTTTCATTGAGGGGAATGTGAAGAATAGAAGTCTGCTTCAAGGTTGGCACAAGGGCAAAAACATAGCCTGTAGCCGTTACTTATTTATTAACTATTATTTAAGATGGGGGTTCCCTGGTGGCTCAGATGGTAAAGAATCTGCCTGCAATGAGGGAGACCTGGGTTCGATCCCTGGGTTGGGAAGATTCCCTGGAGAAGGAAATGGCAACCCACTCCAGCATTCTTGCCTGGAGAAGCCCCATGGACAGAGGAGCCTGGCGGGCTACAGGACATGGGGTCGCAAAGAGTCGGACATGACCGAGTGACTAAGCACACACGTTATTTAAGATATGAAGGGCCAGAGGAAACAAAGCGGGGGGAAAGAAAAGAAGGGATTGTTGTTGAGTACTTTCTTCTTTTCCTCAACTTTTTAATTCTTGAGACACTCGGTTTCCAATCAGGCTCTATGGGAAAGGTGTGATCGCCCAAGGTTCTCATTCATTCTCTCCAAACCCTTAAGCGGCTTCAGGTATGACAAAGATCCTTGTCGGCTCTATTATCCTTTCCCCTTACCAGCATCTCAAAAGCCTTGTCAGCCTCCTCAGAAACAAATCTAGGTGTCTTTAAAGAGATTACACATACTTCTGTTGTTCTGTTGCTTCTTCTGCCTATGGGTTATCATCTGATTACAATCCGAAACAGAAATGCAATGCACGAAGTCTCTTATCAGCAACCACACAAACATTAATTGACAAGAAAAGCAGTCTATGACACTCTGCTCTCCCAGCTCGTCTATGATTTCTCTATGTCACTCTTTTTTTTAATGTTGTCTTCTCTCTGCCACAATTCTGCATCTTGATTTCTCTGTATTTCCCTCCTCCAGGATATAATTATTCTTCCCGTTCTCAGAAGAAACAGAGCTACAACCACTTGATATTAATACACTCACCAGTGCTGGAGATGCCCTGAGTTGGGGGATGCTTGGCTGCTAAGTGGGAGGGATGGCAGGGTCGGGAGTTACTCGGTGTGAATACTGAGGCAGCGGCGACCCCATCAGAGCACAGAATTGGTTATGTCCCAGGTATTGAAGGTGGCTTATGCTCCTTGTTCTCCCACACAACACCTCCAATATCCTCTTCGTAAAGTATCTTTCATCACGCAGTCTCTGCTCAAAAATTTGTCAGTCATCCAACCCCACAAATACCTATTGATTCTCCCAGGCTCTCCCCCAACCATCAGTCAAGATGATTCTGGCTTTACCCCAACAATAAAAGATCAAGGCAAGTGCTATGCCCACAAGCCTCCATGCCTGTCAGAAAGCTCCCTTTTCCCGTCTCTCCAGACTCCTTCCCAGTGTGCAGGAGGAGTCCTGACTGCAAGAAGCCATCATAAAAGGCTATCGATAAAGAAAACCGCAAGAAGCAGTTTTCTAATACTCTTCTGCTTTTCTGCAGTTCTGGAGCCAAGCTTTTCGCTCTAGCATCAGAGTCTCTTACTGGCTTGTGGCCATTCCCTTCCTGTCCTGACTTTTTCACCAGGCCTGATGTTGTTTTGCATCCCCACAGCTGTGAGCATGTTGCCTTGCAAATACTTGTAGGCACAATGTCTTGATTTGATTTCTCCTAGGATCTCAACTTGACTGGCTTGGTTCTTAGGCTTTTGACTCACTTGATGGGTACAGGTGCCAGACTTGGCAAATAAAAATACAGAATGCCCAGCTTGATTTGGATTTCAGATACACAATAGACATATTTATATGTTCCATGCAATATTTGGAGCATATTTATACCAAACAGTTCACTGTGCATCTGAAATTCAAACTGAACTGGGCATCCTATATTTGGTCTAGAAACCCTACTGGTGTGTCACCCAAAACTGAGCAAGGGAGCAGTCTGTACACAGTCGGTGAC
The DNA here is from genome assembly GCF_029378745.1 of Bos indicus. Classification (NCBI taxonomy): domain Eukaryota; kingdom Metazoa; phylum Chordata; class Mammalia; order Artiodactyla; family Bovidae; genus Bos; species Bos indicus. The sequence continues at coordinate 44,161,880 of NC_091782.1, read as the reverse complement.
AGCTGGACAACAGGATGACTTGTGTAGCAAGACTCGTAATGCCTGACTCCAGGAGAAGAGAGGATATACCGGAGTTGTCTGGTAACTTGGCATATAGGAATAATCTGTCTGGAAAGGGGCGCTTTGTCTCGCTCTAGTGAATTGAGGTGACCAATGGTATTTTACGTGATGGTGCAAGATGGGTTGGGCAGGGAGGCGTGGAGGCAAAGATGACTGTGGAAAAGTGACATTCAGCAGCCACTGCCCTTCTACAGTAGGGCAGTTCTGTAGAACCACTACGGTCACAAAGTAAGTGATTTCTTCCATAAGATTTCCTGCTGTCTCTGCCTTGCAAACATGTCCTAAATCAATGTGGAGTCAAGGTGACCGGTGTGGTCCAGCGGGCTCCCTGGAAAGTCATCACCATCCACTAACACACCCCACTCCCTAGAGTCACAGTCTCAGGTATTTTTAGACAACAGAAAAGTGAACACCTGTGACCAGAAGTCAAGAGCATCTCCAGAGATTCTGGGCAACTCCCACAGCATCCCAGAGAGTGGGCAGCCTATTTTCTACCTAGAGGATGAGGACACTTTTTCTTTGGTAATGTGATTTCTTGGCTGGAGAGGAAGTGTTAGGCACCCTGAGATGCTCAGTAGAAATGCGAGATGATATTGTATTGTATTAATGTCACTTAATGGTAGCTGTCAATGATGGTGATGGAATAAATATGGAAAAGGAAATAACTGTAATTGATTGACAGTCTGGAATCTTCCATATTTGACCTAATGAGAGAAACCTATGAGCAGCAGCTTCCAGTGCAGGCGATTAATGCAAATCATATGCACCGTACTGGCATGCTGAATTATGCAATGCCATGTGAATGTCTAATCCATTTCACCAGGCTTGTCTTTATCCAGAAAAAAAAAAATTCACTGACATGCTGATTAGTATATTAGGATAGTTTAAGAAGTTTGGTGCTAAAGTAGGTGCCATCACGGTGTTATTAATTTAGTTCTGAACAAGACAAACAGCTCTGTGCAGCCATCAAAATCACTACATAAGTCTACAAGATAACTTTGTCAAGACTGATGGGAATTTACAGAAAAGTCTTGTGATATGTGGAAGGAATTAGCAAATAGATAAGGAGCACATCATTTTTCTAGAAAACCACTGTCAAGGACTCAGCACCCAGGCAGGACCAGACACCTGCCAAGACATCTACCGTGTCTGCACGGTCGCTTTCTCAGATGCTCAGAAACTTGTGGAAACTTAGAAGCAGAGGTAAGAGGTCAAACAAACACAGGTACAGATAAGGTTCAGGGCCTCCTCTGGGGACTCCACGGAGGTTTAAGTATTGCCCAGGCATCCTCAACAACACAACACTCCCGGGGGGAATAAATCAATATATCTTATGTGCGAAGAAGTCTGCTGGGATAGAAGAATGAGTTGCCATTAATTATACATCCCAAGAATTCACAGCTTTGAAAACTCCATAGCTGTCAGCTCTTTACTCCCTGTACATATCAATTCTTAAAATTTGGATCAATAGACAACGAAGTGCCTAGACTCCTATCTATGTAACCCACAGCTTCCTACGAGTCAATTGTGACCTGACTGCTCACAGGACTCCAAATGTCCCCACAATGGAAAGCCCTGGGATGGAAGGAAAAGAAAGAGAGGGTGTCATACACTGAAATTTTCCACTGGTGGTCTCGAGATAGTCTGAGGTCAGTACACAGATGAATTTTTTATCTAATCCCACAAAAATTTTTTGAATACCTTTTATGTTCTAAGTACAAAGCTATCCCCTGAATATATAAGCACTGCTCCTGGCCTTATAGAGATTCTAATCTTGTGGAAGAGGTAGATATGAGGGGATAATGACAAATGGGGTATGATTATTGAGAGTGTTACGAAAGAGGAAGCCAGGCAATTCGGCAGGGGGACAGACTTAGTCTGGGGCGCTAGCGACTGTGTCATGGAGGAATGGCGCTTAAGTCCAGACGCCATGTTTTTATTTTTTTAATTTTAATGATCGTGTAGTAATAAAATGTATATTGGAGAAAATATGCTTGACTGACTTATGACCTCATTGTCATATATAGCAATGCACATTTTTTTCAAGTAAACCAATTTAAATTTAAAAAGTGAGTCAATCAAGAAAATATTAACCAAATAATAGTGCGATTGGTATTCAAATACAATACAAATTGCGAGTTTGGTACGTGAATGACTAAAGTTTGGGAAACCTGTAGGAGGGAAAATGACAAGAAAGGTGCGGGCCTGCCTGGAGGGAGGGGCCTCGGGCAAAGAGCTGAAATAACGAAAGGAAGGTACAGAAAGGCAGACAGAAAGTTCCTCGATGTGCTTTCCCACATGTTGTTTCATTCTTTCACTACGGTCAGTCCCCTGTGGTGTAATGTATTCCGTTGAATTTTCTGTAGAATAATTGAAGCCCTTACGAGGTTAAGTAAAACATTAAAGGTCATCCAGCAAATTAGCAGCGGAGGTAGAATCACAATGAAGGCCTTCTCTCAGCCGGTGGAGAACAGTGCCTCTTGCCTCCAAAGTTCCAAGTTTGCACCAAGATGGGAGATGAAACTTCATATAAAGCAAGCTAAGTAAAACAGAGGGCGTCTAAGGGGAAAATAAAGGCTGCAATTGTTTTGAAAAACCTAACTCTGCTTTTTTGAATATTCATTGGAAGGATTGATACTGAAGCTGAAGCTCCAATACTTTGGTCACTTCTTTGGTGCGAAGAGCTGACTCATTAGAAAAGACTCTGATGCTGGGAAAGACTGAAGGCAGGAGAAGAAGGGGACAACAGAAGACGGGATGGTTGGATGGCATCACCGACTCAATAGACATGAGTTTGAGCAAGCTCTGGGAGATGGTGAAGGACAGGGAAGCCTGGCAGGCTGCAGTCCATGGGGTTGCAAAGAATCAGACATGACTGAGCGACCGAACAACAACAAATTCTGTTTTTAGTACTTGTGTGTCCTCTGAAATGACTCCGTTTCAGGGTCCACGTAGAAGCTTGCATAATGTTTGTTCTGTATCTTTTTAAGGAAAAGATAGTCCCCTAAAAAGCAAGGAAAGGGCAAGTCCACGTCCCATGCAGCCCAATGGCTGGTTTTCATGGGGACACAAAGGGCATTTTGTGGAAGATGGGCTTGTCCTTCTTAATATCAACTTTACAGCTACGTTTTCCCTTCTCAGCTCCCCATTATCCAATAATTCAGTATAAGTCAACCTGTCATCCATCAAGCACAAGCTCCCCTTAAACCATGGGAAAGCTAGTTCTCTTCTCGAGTCTCTACTGATATGGGTTTAATGAATTCCACACCCTACCCCTATGAAGAAAGGCGGCTCCCCCAAAAGCACTTCAGGAATCCTGTCCTCTCCTGTTTTGTGGGCTGAGAACGGTCAGGAAAGTCCAGCCGCTGTTAAAAGTCACGGCCCTACAAGCGCCTTGTCACCTCTCCCACCACATATCATAGGCTCTGCCTTCTCCCTGCCCTGTCTCCCTGCTTTTCTTCTCTCCCTGACCCCAGGCATTTCACGGTTTTCAGTTCTGGGGTTAGGATTCATTTACCCAACCTATTCTGTGCCAGGCTCTGCTGTGAAAGTGAAAGTTGCTCAGTCACGTCCGACTCTTTGCAACTCCATGGACTATATAGTCTGTGGAATTCTCCAGGCCAGAATACTGGAGTGGGTAGCCTTTCCCTTCTCCAGAGGATTTTCCTAACCCAGGGATCGAACCCAGGTCTCCCTCCTTGCAGAGGATTCTTTACCGGCTGAACCACCAGGGAAGCCATACTGGAGTGGGTAGCCTATCCCTTCTTCAGTGGATCTTCCCGACCCAGGAATCAAACTGGGGTCTCCTGCATTGCAGGTGGATTCTTTACCAACTGAGCTATCAGGGAAGCCCTGATACAGGCTCTGCTGTAGATCCCGGGCTTACCACACAGTCCTCCTCCCATCAAACTCATGTTCTAATGGGAAGAGACAAACAGATAAACTAACAGGTTTTTAAAAATCAAATAGAAGTAATGCTATTTGTGCAGGGGTATTTTTTAAAGACTTATGTGACAGTGAGTGAACAAGTGGATTCTTTACTAGAACGCCTCTCTGAGAAGATCACATTTGAGTTCTGATTTAACCCACATAAAGAGCAGTGGGGAACATTCTAGGCAGAGGCCCCAGGCGAGCTAGGGGGAATGGGGGCAGTTTCACAGAATGGACTCAAGGCCAGCGTGGTGCAGGAATTCCGGTGATGTGGCCATCAGTGGCTATATTGTGGGGGGCTTTTCCATGCACTTGGAAATTTCTAATATCCCTGGCCTCCCCTCCCATTAAATGTCAATAAAGCCCCTGACTCTAACCACCACCACTCCACCCACTTTTCCCGTTGCCATTTGGGCAGCTGCAATGTTGTCCAGTCAAGAAGTCCAGTGACTTAGCAATGAGCATAATTCAAAGGGGGGCCCTACAGGAAGGGGAGTGCAGACCACACAGGCTTTGTAAGCAGGCGTGTTCATTTCTGGAGACTGCTGTAACACGCTGCAAACCAGGTGGCTTAGAGAAGAGACACACGCTGGCTCACAGCTCTGGAGGCTGGAAATCCAAGCTCAAGGGGCTCATCGTTGGTTCCTCCTGAGACCATGACGGGGAATCTCTTCCAGGCCTCTCTCCTGCTTCTGTGGCCGCAGGCATTCCTGAGCTTGCTGCTGGTTTTGCCTTACATCTTCATGCAACCGTCCCTCTACGTATGTCCGTTTCTGTATCTGAATTACCCCTTTTATAAGGACACCAGTCTTATTGGATCAGGACTCTTTTAGTTATCCCATTTTAACTTGATCATCTGCAAAGACTATTTTCAATAAATTCACATTCACAAAAACTCAGGACTTCAGTGTCTTCTGCGGAGGGCATAGTTTGACACATAACACACGGTGAAGACTCTGGATTTTATTCTAAATGCAACCCCTTGGAGGGTTTTAAACATGTGAATGATGAGATCTGAGCTCTGCTTTCAAAAGATCACATAGGTTTATAAGCAGAAAGAGGCTTATCCTGGACAGCAGCGGGGCAAGAGGGATACAAGTTAGCACAGAAATCCTGGCCAGAGCTGATGCTGGACACCTCGGAAGAGGTGTCTCGATTCCTACAGGTGGTCAGGCCTCTACAGTGTTTAGCCAGGCGTGGCCTCTCAATGAATTGACCAGGCAATAGACACTTCTATCTGGAGAACCTCTGCTTGCTGAGGGAAAGCTCTCTGGGAACAGTCCACCCCAAGAGGTCAACTGGAGTCTGAAGACCATCAACCCCCATGTAGAGACAAGAAAATGACTTGGACAGGTTTCTGAGGGCAAAGGGCAAAATTTAAAGGTAATTTGAGCATTCTTCCAACTGTACACAGTACTAGCAACTTCTACAAGCCAAGGACCTACATCTGCCACCTTCAGCAATCAGGCCATGAGCAAGCAATGGCACCCCGTCTCCTCGTCCCCCCACTCCACTCCCAGGTCCACGATGGTACTTGCCAAGGCCGCACACCGCCACTGTCTTTTCAAAGCTGTGCTGATACACATCCCTTCCAATGAATTAATAGTTCCACTTCAGTGAACAAAAGCAAGTTAACTCACGGACAGTGTGGGCTACCTTCCAAGGTTTGTCTGCTGACAGATTAAAAAGTGTGTCAACATGGCTGTATGTTAACAAATGCTGCAAGGCAGAAACCTTTGTTCCGCTTTGCTTTGTTTTCATAGTTTCACAGTAATATTGGTGAACCCACCCCTGCATCCATACAAAGGCAGATGAACCATGGTACTTCAGCCTGGCTGGGGCACCTTTGGGGAAGGACACGGTTCAACCCACAACACAGGGTAGTGAATTTGGATTTTATTCTAAATGTAACCCCTTGGAGGATTTTTAAGCAAGTGAGTGATGTGATCTGATTTCTGCTTTCAAAAGATCACTTGAGTTTATACATGGATTTATGTGGAACAGGAGGAGAAGCAGGGACACTGGTTAGCACAGAAATCCAGGCCAGAGATGATGCGGGCTTGAGAGAGGGGTCCTGATCCCAGCATTTAGCCAGGCGTGGCTTCTGAGGGAATGGCAGCAGCGCATGGACTCCTGACCATCTGGAGAACCTCTGTTCAGTGAGGACAAGTCCACCCAGAACCCAAGGACCATCAGCCTCTGTGCAGAGACCAGATGATGACTTGGACGGATCATTGTAACAGTGTCAGCAAATGTCAGCAATCAGTGCCTCACTCAGGCCAAAGGATCAGCCTGGAGAGCACAGCCAGGTGAGAGGGCGTGTAGTTTCTTTATTATGCATTTTGGGGTGATGACACAGCTGTTTTAGGATGGCAACCTAACCTGTCACAAGATCTACTTTTAAGTCCCTGAATTTAAATTTCAGTATCAAAGGAGGAAGGTGTCAATGGAAGGGCTGAGGGCTAGGAGAGCAATTTGGCAACTTTTCATGAAAAGTTTAAAAGTAAATAAGATATCATTTAATTATGTAACTAAGGCACTAACTCTGGGCCTTTTCTCACTCTCCACTGCCAGTGGCTGCCTATTTACAAAGAGTGATCAACTGGCTAACCTTGATTCAATGTCACTGGACAGGCAAGGGGACAGAAATACTCTAAAGGGGGGTCAGCCAACCATGGCCTACAGGGCAGTTCCCGCCCCTGCCTGCTTCTGTACAGCCCGAGCTAAGAATGGTTCTCCTATTTTTAATGGTTGCCCAAAATCATAAGACAAATGTAACACATGAATCACATTGCATGTCATATGAAAATTAACATTCTATGAAATTCAAAGTCCATAGGTAAAGTTTTACTGAAACACAGTCATGCTCTTTTGCTTCCTTATTAACTATGGCTGTTTTTTAAAAAAATAAGTTATCTATTTGGCTATGCCAGGTCTTAGTTGCAGCATGTAAGATCTCGTTCCACAAGCTGAGATCAACCCCTGCGTTGGGAGCATATTCTTAGCCACTGGACCTCCAGGGCTACTTCTATACGACAGCAAAGCTGAGTAGCTTTGTCAGAAGCCACACAGCCTTATAGAAAAGGTTTGCCAACTCCTCCAGAGGTCTGAGGAAGAAACCCACTGAATCCTAGTACGTGGTCACCCTGAATTTTCAACCACTTTCCTAACTCTGTGTGAATTACTGTTTTGTTTTGTTTTTCATTTGAAAAAACATATTGAGCTCCTACTATGTGCCGGGCACTGAGCTAGGTCCAAGGGGTACACCTGGGAATAATAGCAGACACTCTGAGCTCTCAGAGCTGAGTCCAGTAGAGGGCAGGTGTCAATGCAATGGCCTGAAGATGTTCTAGACGGGAGCTAAATGCAGCTTTTACAGAGAATAGGTGAACTGGCCTCCTGTTCTGAGACAGCAAGTAAGACACAGCTAAGTATAGATTAATGATTGATTTGGGATTTGGAGGAAATGTTGACGGTAACAATGAGACGGGAAAGAGAAAAATGCCCTACTTACATTTCCTGAACACACCACCCTTATAACTCTCCTCAGCCCTTTACTGTACCTCTGCCTGGGGTGGAATACAGAAATCCAGGGGGGTGAGGAAGGGAGAGGATGCAGAGATGGGAAGGGCCAGGTGATATAGACATTTTGAGGCCCTCTGAAGGATTCTGTCTTTAGCCTAAGTTTTAGTTCAGCTTGGTTCAGTTCAATTGCTCAGTCGTGTCTGACTCTTTGCAACCCCATGGACTATAGCACTCCAGGCTTCCCTGTCCATCACCAACTTCGAGAGCTTGATCAAACTCATGTCCATCAAGTCAGTGATGCCATCCAACCATCTCATCCTCTGTCATCCCCTTCTCCTCCTGCCTTCAATCTTTCCCAGCATCACGGTCTTCTCCAAGGAGTCAGTTCTTCGCATCAGGTGGCCAAAGTACTGGAGTTTCAGCTTCAGCATCAGTCCTTCCACTGAATATTCAGGACTGATTTCCTTTAGGACTGCCTACCTAAAGAACATTTTACCCTAAGAACAGTGTTCTTTACCCAAAGAACAATGGGAAATTATACAAGAATATTCTTAGCACCACTGTTCCTGCTAACAAAACTCTAGAAGCAACCAAAAGACCCGTCTCCTATAAAGCAGATAAATTATGGCATAGTCATAAGACGAAATATTATATTATAAAGGTGTTAAATCTACCACACCTATGTGCCACACTGTAGGTGAATCTTAGCAACGTATTATTAAACGGAAAAAGCAAGTCCCAGAAAATAACACTAGAATGATAAACTTTTCATAACATTCAAGGTAACTAAAATTTAACAGGGCACTTTTAAGGAATACATTTAGGTAATAAAACCATAGTTAAATAAAGCAGGGGAATAATTAAATACAAGGCTCAGAAGAGTGAGTTGGCAGCATTATCGGATGCAGCTCAATGCCTAAGTAGATGAACATTCTTGTTAATGTTCCAGTTTTCTGTGGGCAATGGATTCATAGGTATTTATAATATTTTTTAAAAATTTAATTGCAATGAGAAGCCATTAAAACAATTTATAACAGAGGATGACATGGTCTGATTTGCAATTCAAACAGTCTCTCTGGATGCACTGAGGAGGCTTCCTGGGAACAGGGCAAAAGTGGAAACAGGCAGACCAGGCGAGAAGTCACTGCAAACGGCCATCAAGACGGGGCTCTGAGTAGAGGGACGGTGGCAGAGACACTCTGAGTCGTTCCTTTGCTCAAACTGACTTGCTTTCTCCTTCCACATTTAAAGTAAAGAAACAGCGACTCAACACTGCATTAAATGGATGGTAGGAAAGGCAGATGGACAAGAAAATAAATCAGGAGAGTGCCTTTAACCAATAGATCTCTGAGCCTTCCCACTAAAAACCATGTTATCAGATGAATAAACATAGACCCCATCTGGATAAGGATTTGGAGACCATTAGAGTCATTATCAGCAAGGCCAGCTCACTTAGAGGAGCTCACAGAAAACCCTCTTATCTCCTGGAAAAATAAATAAGAGAAAATCACCACAAAACTACACCCAAACAATGGCGCCCACCCTCCCAGACAAGTTTTCTCCCCTCACTTGTATCTCCCACCTCCACAAATGTACTAAAAATTCTCTGAAGCACCGATTCTGGGAAACTGATTTCCCAATTGGCATGTTTACTTTGGCCAGCCACTCACTTGTGGGTGCAATCTGAGGTACAAAGGTCAAGGTTAGAGTCCAGCAAAGGCAAGTGATGATTCTGATGTCCGTTCTCACAGGAATGCTCTGCAAAGTTAGTAGAGAACTGTCTTCTTCATCAGGCAGCGGTCAGGCCATCAGAAGGCAATGAGTTTCAGGCCTTTCCAGTTTAAGCGGCTCCATCTCTCACGTGTTCTTTACAACAAGCAGTCCAGCCAAGGGGCCCTCGCTGGCTAAGGGAGTGGGTCAGTGCCAACCTGTGAATATGACAATACCGGGTCCATGAAGACCCTAACTGTTGGCTACCCTTTCCTAAGAAATAATTGATCATCATGCTATCAAAAGATAACAAGCAACTTACCCAGCTTAGGGGTACCCTGTTCTCTGCATCATTATTAAATGGTTCAGAATAACTCCAACTTCTCTCCCAACTGAGCAGAAGCCAATGAATGCTATTCCTGGAGGTGACCGGCTCTTGTTTTACACCCTGGTGTGTCCAGCACAACCCCGCCCCGACCCTGCTGAGCTGAGGACAGGCCGTATCCTCTGCAGTGCTGAATGGCTTCTCTTTGTTTTCTCTTCTGCTTGGTTTTCAGTATCTGATTACTTGCTGGTTATTATGCTTATAAATCAAACAACTTCAAGGCAAAACAAAAACAAGTTAATGGGTCGACCGTCCTTCCGTCCACCACGTCCACCAGCTCCATCTCCTTTACTGACAGACTCCCTTCTCTTCTTCCCTCCTCCTTCCCCAAGAAATAACACTGGCCTTATTTACAAAACAGCTTCCACTGTGTCAAGCTTTAAAACCTTTCAAGTGAGTTTTTTTTTTTTTTTTAACTCTTGGGGCAGTGGCAGGTGGGGGGGGCGGTCGGCGAGGGACGTAAGATAAAAATCTGCCCCTCCGATGATATGAATAATAATAACGATAATCTTCTAAAATTTGCCACAATGACAAAGGCTGTTAAAGTCCTAAAGAAGAACACATATTAATTCTGAGAAATTCGGAGGGTGGGTGGTTGAAGCAGCCTCACATATGCATGCTCCAGTGATGCTGGGGGCGGTGGAGGGGGGGTGTGCGGGGTGGGGGGGTGCAATTCTCACACAAGAGTTTCCCCGAGCACACATTTACATGCCTGCTGGGAATGTGAATCACACACACGGGTAACCCTGGCGACCCACAGTTGACTCATTTACATTGAAAGTTGAACACGTTTGCCCCAAGTAACAGATAAACATATTAACTTGGATTGTAACTCATAGAGCTGCAGAGCTGGGAAGGGTCTAGAGATCATCTCCAAGGGTCCCCAACTCCCTTGGCACCAGGGACCGATTTTGTGGAAGACAATTTTTCCATGGACCAGGGTGGGAAGGAATGGTTTGAGGTTGATTCAAGTGCGTTACGTTGATCATGCACTTCATTCCTGTTACTAATACATCAGCTCCACCTCAGATCCTGGGGCATTAGATCCCGGGGGTTGGGAAGCTCTGATCTAACCAAACTTATTCATGTTACGGAAAAGTAAACTGAGGCCCAGAAACCCCAAGTTAGTGGCCCCGCTGCCTCCGGCGGCAGAGCTGGGCCCACATGTTGCCGTCCTGGCTCCCAGCCAGTCCACTGTTCTCGCCAGCCTCTGTGTACCTCGGAACTTGAATGAAATGATTCTGTTATCTTAGAACAGACAGAAAAGCAATGAGGGAAACAAGATGGGGGAAAAAAATTAATTGAAACAGAGAAAAGGATGAAGAACATAGAGAGTGACAGAAATTACAGGACTCTCCTTCCGCCCCTATGCGTCTCTATCTTTCTCTGTATCTGCCTGATCCAATTCTCTGCTGTAACCTGTTTCTCTTCTGTCTCCCACACGCTGGCTCCTGAAAGAGCACAGTGTTGTTCCATTCCTTTTAAACATCCTTCTGAAGAAGCCCTGCATGAGGGCAGCTGCTGGCAGGGCTGGGAGCCGTCAGGACGAATTCCTGGGACTTCTGTACCATGGCGGCTCCATGCCCACCCCGACCTCCCCCTCCACTGCCCATTAGGAAGGAGGTCCAGTCATGTAGGCCTCCGGCTGTGGCTTCACGGGCACCCCATGAAGCTGGCAAAACTGCAGCATCTGCAGCCCCACCCTGAACCAAAGGGCTCAGAATCTACATTTTAAGGAGATGCTCAAGTGATTCACGGGACTTTCAAGTTTGAGAAGCAATGACATGGAAAACACTGGAAATATTTCCTCACAAGTATGCCTCCTTCAGTCACAAACTTTCTTCCAGGCCCAGGGAGGAAGATGGTAAAGACTGTAAGATTTACAGTCTTCTTTAACATTTTTATTTATTTATGGCTGTGCTGGGTCTTCGTTGCCGCCTGGGCTTTTCTCTAGTTGTGGCGGGTGTGCGGGGGGGCGCTTCTCTCTAGCTGTGGCGCGTAGGCTTCTCACTGCGGTGGTTCCTCTGGTCATGGAGCACGGGCTCTAGGGCACACGGGCGTCTGCAGTTGCAGCCCCCAGGCTCCAGAGCACAGGCTCAGTAGTTGTGGTACACGGGCTTAGTTGCTCTGCAGCACGTGGGATCTCCCCGGACGAGGGATGGAACCCGCATCTCCTGTATTGGCAGGAGGATTCTTTACCACTGGGCCCCCAGGGAAGCCCAGATTTAGAGTCTCTTAGATGGTAAAATCCATCCTGGGGCCTGCTCGAGAACGGCTGTGTTCATTTCTCCATAGTACCCCGGACGAGGGATGGAACCCACATCTCCTGCATTGGCAGGAGGATTCTTTACCACTGGGCCCCCAGGGAAGCCCAGATTTAGAGTCTCTTAGATGGTAAAATCCATCCTGGGGCCTGCTCGAGAACGGCTGTGTTCATTTCTCCATAGTTCACCCCATGGCACTTGTGGTCTGACCCTTTCTCCTCAGGCGGGTTGTCTTCTATGACCAGCTCTCAAGAATTCCTGTGACAGGTTGGGTTTTGCAGAATCCAAAGGGAATGCAGATTTCCAATATTTCCAGCCACTCCTGAATCAAAAAAGTATAAACAGCAGGCAGGATTCAAATATTGTTTGAACTTGGCAAATTCTGTGGCAAAACAAATCTCTTTCCAAACCTTGCTGAAAAGGGAGGACTCAGGTGGTACCACGTGGGAAGTAGTAGAGCTTCCACTGCTTAGAGGAGGCAACCTTGCAGCTAAGGTTTTCCAGTGAGCAGCCTTGTTGCAAAAGCAATAAAAAATTAACAGGAGAAAATTTTCAGGTGTCACTTTCCATCAGGGAGCAATAGATAAGAAATAAAAAGCATCTTATGTGAAAGCATTTCCAACTTTGAAGCTTGTGAGAGAATACTGACTTACATCTTTCTTTTTCCCAAGTGTGATGTCATCCCACATGTCACGTTGAAACTGACAAGGATTTCTTGTTAAATAATCCCTTTGCCAACATTTGAGAATAAAATAGCCTCACCCTTTGATCTAAATAGATATGATCGTGAGTTACATCTCCAGTTAGGCTGCTCAAAATAAGATTTCTGAAATATGACAGGATGAGGAGAAGAATACACATAAAAGTAGAATGAGTAAGCTTCAAAGAGAGGGAGAGAAAGAGAACAAATTCTAGAAAGTGCATCCTATGAATACACTGCCAATGTGCGATGTGTATAAAGTATTTTACACCCTTCACAGATTTTATTTAATCTGCAGACTTTGCCAATCACGTTCATATTTATAGCTGCGTGCAACTCTTCATAACACAAAATCTACAACAAAGGACAAAACTTCTACTCCGGAGAATCTGAATTCTGTTGCTTTCCCTTCTTTCTAACACACACACACACACATACACACACACCACTGTCATACTAAAACTCTCCTGTGCCCACTCATGGTGCCACGTCTGAACCAGCACAACAGCTTCAGCCACCAAGACTAAAAGCAAATCTCTCTCCCACGTTGGATTCCCCCTTGTCACATGGAGACGTTAAGCTTGGGTTCTGAATTAGAAATACTCAGGGGGAAAAGAAAGCTTCAGGATGGAAACAAAACCCGAAAGTTACCGCTTCACTCCCTGCAGTGACACCGTAACAGGAGACCCACACACACAAACACACACACTCATGCCTGCATAGGTTTCCTGTGCCTTCAAACTGTACTTTGCTCTGTTTTTTGTTTTTGTTTTTTTAAAACTTTGAATCCACCACGGCAACACTGAAAGTCTGAAGCAGTTCTAATCTGTTTCATATCGGAGCTGGCTCCAGGCAACACAAGTAAATTGTTAAGTGAGTTCCATCCTGCTATAAAAACCAGCGAACCTGAGCTTGACGTCTTCTTTTCATAATGGGCAGGTTGACTGTGGCCAGGGCCCAGTGCTAAACACCTGAGGGTACTTTGTCTCTTCATGAGACGTCTGGGGGACACAGAGAGGAAAACTACTTTAAGTAAGGAATAAGCCCTCTGAAATGGAAAGTCACCCAGGAAGGGGGAGCTTGGCTCACTGCCACTGTGCAGAGGTGTTTTCAGAACCAATTACAGCCCAGCGCATGGGCAGCACCCTGGCCCTCCGCTGGACTGCTTACACCAACAAGCTGGGCGGGGCTTTCCTGGACACCCCTCATTCCTGGGAATGAGGGGACAGTCTACTGTAGAAGCCTCTGGAGAGAAGAGAGGATTCCTTTGAAAAAGGACATCTTTTACTTCCCCATCTGTTTCTTCTCACAGTACAATTTGCGGTCAAATCGGGTCTTACAACATTCTGGAAAACGATTTAGCACTTTCCTCCTGTAAAGTCTGAATATGTGAAAAGAAAAGGGCTTATTTGTACAACCTCTTTCAGCGTGGACAGGGCTGGGGGAGCACTCCCCAGCAGACTCTACATAAGAATCTGCTATATATAGAAAGAGGGTGAACAACTTTTGAAGGGGACTAAAAGGACATCCCCTCTCAAAGAAAAGGGTGTGAACTGAATGTGTTTTCAAAAACTGCAAGTGTCCCTGTCTCTGCTGAAAGCCAGTGAGGTTTGGGCCTGACGCACAGAATGGCCCCAAGTGGAAGGAGAGTGGATGGCCTCTGTCACGTGGCTATGGGATCTTCTGAAACGGTGAGGTTTGGTCTTCAAGGTCAAGCTACTGGGACATGGAAAGAGGTCAGGGTGGACACTCAGTCACAAACAACTTGAAACTTTTATAAGAATCCAAACAAAAGAAAGAAAAAAGCAAAGAGATTTTTTCAGCAGCTGCTAAAATATGACTTGGCTCTGCTCCTGGCCTCCGTCTCCTCACATTAGCCAGCGTCAGCAGGGTGAGCTTCCCGAGTGGAGAGGTAATCAAGCTAAAGACGTGCCACCACCATGGGGCTCAAGTCACCCAAAGAGCCATACCACCTCCATCACCACATCCCACGATCCCTAGCTAATCCCCAGCAGAAGACACCCCTCACCCTCCTCTTCATCGCCAAAGCCCAAAGGTAAGCGAAGCAACACCTCCTACAAGCACAGTCCAGTTTTTTGTTTCCAAATATAGTTCTAAAGAGAAACTGAAAATGAAATCTCCTGCAACAAAATGGCCCTTGTGAAAGGAACACCAGGTCCATACAATGACAGTGTTGTACCCCCAGCCAACAGAGAAGGGGAAGAAACAAAAGAGACAGAGGGATTGCTTAAATGGACAGGGAAGTTTCCCAGATGGTGTCAAAACCTGGATGAAATTAGAACATTACATTCTGAAACTTGAAACGAAAGTTTTAAGTCTGTATCACATTACATCATAACTAGATATAAAATCTAACTTTTACGTTAATAGAATTTTTAAAAGTTTCATTTTTAAAATGCTTAAGTGCAGGGATGTTTTTGTTTGTTGGGGGGGAGGGGGGAGTTGGTCAACTGGAAAGTTCCAATTCCTGCTGTCCGGTTCCAAGTTAAAGGCCACTACGTTGTTTTAGAGATAAGATAGAGATAAGTAGAGATAGTCTGCTTATAAAGTACTTCAGCCTCCATCTCCAATCAGCTCCAATCCCCATCCCCAGTGTGCTGGCCTCACCAGAAAGGGACTCCACAAGGCCCCAGATTTCTGGAGGCTGGAGCTGACCCAGCAGGAGCAAGCTGGGCACAGAGAACTCCCCGTTCTACCAGCGCAATGTGAGCTGAATGTGTGTGCACCCTGAGGCTCATCCGTTGAAACCCTAACCCCCAGAGAGATGGTATTTGGAGGTGGGGCATTTGGGAGGTAATGAGGGTGGGATTCGTGGTTTTATAAGAAAAGGAAGACAGATTCTGTCTCCCTTCCTCTCTGCCCTCACCCCTTAACCACCGAGAAAAGGCCATGTGAGGACACAGTTAGAACGTGGCTGTCTACAAAGTCACCAGAACCCAGATCTGCCAACATCGTGATTCTGGACTTTCAGCCTCCAGAACCACGAGAGAGAAACATCTGCTGCTTAAGTCCCCATCTGTGGGACTGCTGCAGCAGCCTGAGCTAAACACGTCCCTCCCGCTACGGTCATTCAGCTGCCGCGGGAGGTCACCTTCCTCCACTGCTGAAAATAATCCACGCCTCCATCACGCCCAACCGACCTCTACTTCCTTCCCGCTAAAGATCATGGGATTGAGCTTCTGGCTTCTGGGAGGGAAATACAGAAACAGAAAGTGTGTGTGTGTGTGTGTGTGTGTGTGTGTGTGTATTTGTATACGTGTGTGTGTATGTGTGTGTGTACGCAAGGCAAAGAACACCCTCTTTGAAAAACTGTGTGTGTGTGTGTGTATTTGTATACGTGTGTGTGTATGTGTGTGTGTGTGTACGCAAGGCAAAGAACACCCTCTTTGAAAAACTGTGTGTGTGTGTGTCTGTGTGTGTGTGTGTGTATTTGTATATGTGTGTGTGTATGTGTGTGTACGCAAGGCAAAGAACACCCTCTTTCAAAAACTGTGTGTGTGTGTGTGTGTGTGTACACGAGGTGTATGTGTACAAACACCAGCTAGAGAATCAGAACAGCCACAGGCGGGTTGCCCTGAACATCACTCCAGACAGAGGTACACAGGCTCTGTGTGCTTGGCCTCCTCTCGAGTTATCTTTCTAACATGTGTGCCGAGTCTGGTTCTTATAAATATCCCCTTGAAGAGGGTGAAGAGGTCATCCTGATTCACATCAGCAAAGACAAGAGGGCATTTGGTTGGGCTTGTCTCCATCAGTGATCTCCTTGTGAAACCTCCCAGCCACAACAAGCTTCTTTGTTACTGAAGTGAGATGTTTTTGGAACATGGAGCCACGGAAAATACACAAAGTCGGGGTACATCCAGGCAACACAGAACTCTCGCACTTGAGAATGCAGTTACATTTCAACAGTTAGTTCAGTGAGAGCTGGCGGGGCGGAGAGCAGAAGGACAGGGTCCAAACTGCAGACGTAGTCTCCATACTACTTCCCCCACCTGTCCCTAAACGGGGCCCATTTCCACACTGCCTGGAGTTGTATCTCTAGGCTACACCAGGTATTAAGCCTTGGTTTTTCTCAAGCTTTCCCAAGGTCAAAAGCATCATGAAGGATGCTGTCACAAGGAAACCTCAGTTGCCATGGCCCCCACATGCTGCAGTAGAACATGGAGGTATGAGGAGGAGGAGGTGTGGTCTGGAGGAAAATGTTGAGAGAAGAGAATTTTAGAGAAGAGGGAAGTGCTGAAGAATGTGAGGTGTGTGTAGGCCCCAGACCTCCGGGGAAAAAAAAGAGAAGACTTGCTGTGTAGACAGATGGAGATCCTAAGGGAAGATTAAATATAACCCTAAGTGCACTAGGCCCTCAGAAGTTTCTGAAATGTTCACAGGAGGGTGTGAAGGAGAAGACCTAATTACACAGACAGGGGAACATTTGCTGCATCTTCTAGATGGTTCTGTCTTGTGACATGGGCCCCCACAGGCTATGTCCTGCTGTCTAGACAGGACTCAAGAGCATCCAGTAAGGATGGTTTCATCAGGTCAGATCTACTGGGAACTGCTCACGTCTTGTGTGACAGAAAAGTAAAAGGAGGGCAGGAACTCCCGGGCAGGGATGGTGCTCTGCTTGTCCTGTTTCTACAGCCCCGTGTCCAGCCTTCATGAGCCTATGGTTCTTCGGTGCTCTCAATTCTTTCTTTTCTGTGGGCCTCCCTGCGCCCTATTTCCCTGTTCTTTCCTCTATATTCTGCTTTTTTTAGTATGCAAGAGTGGTCTTGTTTCTGTCCCCAAGATTACCTGAGTGGTCTCCAGACCCTTTTCTCTTTGCCTCTGAAGAAGACTGTAATGGTGGTCATCTGTCCCCAGGGTCGTCATCACCCAACTCTGACAGATGCTTACAAAAGAATTCCTGACTGGTGGGTCAGGGAAAGCTTTTCTAACCTTGGATGTGGAATGCCGATGGATATCATCATGCTTGATCGTTCTGGGCACAGTTTCATCTTTGGTCCATAGGGGGCCCTTCTCCTGTCTTTCTGGTTTTTGTTTGTCTCTTGTCTTTGTCACCATGATCCCCATTAACTCCTCCCCACAGGCGATTATTCCAATGTGTTTAACATCCATCTTTTCGCCCGTGTGCTCTCTAGCACAGGGTTTATTGCTCTTTGGTGTACGTATATTTGTAACTTACAGAAATGATTTGTACTGGGCCTTTTATCTGTTTCTTACTTTTTTCAACCAACAATATGTTTTTAAGAGAATCTGTGTTCATATTGGGGCTTCCCTGGTAGCTCAGCTGGTAAAGATTTGCTTCTAATCACGGCATGGTATTTTTAGATGATGTAGGTCTACCATGCTTTACCTGATAATTCTCCTGGGGATAGACAGACAGTCTCTAACTCTCAGTTTCCCTGTCCAGAGCAGTGGGGAAATGTCTCTGGGATATATATCTG